>NC_086069.1:20897613-21582370 GCF_948474715.1 Cydia amplana
CACAGTGAAACTTTGCGATATCTCGGAAACTAGGTGTTATCAGCTAGTGCCGGCTGTCAAGCAAGGGCAGGCTCAGGGACCCCCAGCACCTCCCCAATATGCGAGCGCGCCTCGGAGAAGGAGCACGTTGCTACGAGCGTTATTGTGAATTCGTGCGACAAAAGTAATATTTTTCATTTATGTTTCGCAATTTTTTACCAAGATATAGAGCCTAGTTTGGCGTTATTTAATTTTTTGTTGTGTTCTATGTGTATTAAAGTTACTTTGGAGCTAAATATTTTTAAATTTATTTCACTCTTTGGTGCAGTTTTTTTAATTGATTCAAAAAACACCCCCTAGTCTCACAATGAAACATGTTTATGTAGTAAACAATGAAACATGATGTTCACTGAATACCAGTATTAGTATACAATGAAACAAACTCATTATTTTTTTAATTAATTAAAGACTATGTCCGAAATTTGTGGAACTAAAATACCATGAAAATTGATAATAATTTGTCTATCATATGACAAAATATAAGATACTTAACTTTAGAAATGGCTGAGATAGGATAGTTTATATGTTGAATGTTTCATTGATGGCAAGGTTAAGGTCACATGTCTAACATTGAAACAGTCGTTTATAAACACTATGTCGCAAGAAAGTGTATGATATCGAGCATGGAGATGCTTAAAACCCTCCCGCGTCTACCTAGTTGGCAATCATACTCCGTGGACATAAAAGGCGCCTTTCTCGCAGCATGCCGTAAGTACCGACCAGATTTTCGATTCACAATGAAACTTAGGTGTGCGTACAATGAAACAAGTCTTTCGCTTTTAGATATTTCAGCAATCTTATAACGATTCCATATTTTGGAAACCTTTTAAATAATAAATTTCAGCCTACCACTATTTTCTCCTTTCCTTTCTCGTTAATTGATTGAAAGGATGTATGTATTAATGTAACTTATTTATTACAACGTTTCAATGTTTATTAGGGATGTTTCATGGTAGACTATATATATTACATCTGTTTCACTGTAAAAATTAGAGTGTTTCATTGAAACATGCACAAGTACACAATGAAACAAAACTCATTTTTCAAAAAAAGGTTTACAATACAGAAACTGTTAAAGATAAGTAGAAACATTGAATGCCATACGATAGCCAACTAAATTGTTTATCTTCATGCGAAATGTCACACTCGTTACTTTAAAAACACCAGAGATAGAAAGGCTTGAACTTTTAGTGTTTCATTGATCAACAACTAACCCTATATGTATGTAGGAAATGCGTGAAACACCGGACTATTACTATTACCAAGGAGGTCTAGTTAGCGCTCTAGGTAGAAAGGTCAAATAGACGTAGCAGTAGCTTTCTTATATACGTTACAGCGTGCAGTGCCTGCGCCAATTCATAGGAATAAGGTGCTTAGGTTTTTTGCGATTGGGCCACGGGCCGCAGTTGGTGACTTAGGTAGTTAACCACTAGCTAACTCACTGTTTAATTCTGTTTATCACAGATAAATATCGACCTACCGTTGTTTCTACGAAGGAAACTTGTATTTAATTTAAGGATCAATGATCTCTTGTTCAAATCGGATTAGAATACCTATCACAGAGCGATCTTAAAATGTATACGGTCGACCGGTTCTCGAATCGCCATTGGGGATGTTGAACTCAAATAAGCAAAGTCAACAGCATGAGCTGTTCAAAGCGTTATTTTGAACTTTGCATATAAAATTAGTGATAAAGTTTGAATGTCTTTTATAAAGTTCATAAATTTGACGACATCATTTCGGTCTTATTATGTTTTTGAAATAAAAGGTACTTTAATATAAAAACCGAGAATACTTGATGTTTACTACATCGTCAAAATATTATTGTCTACCTTTATAAATGTAGGTATTATTTATAAATATTATTATTTATAAAGGTTGGTATCGGAAGCAAGATTTCTTTCGCTTTATACATATTGGTACCTCGCATACCTACGTTGCAATTATGATGTTGCATTGATTGTAGGTATTTCCTCAAGTCGTATCTCGCTGAAATGTTATGCTTAACACATTTAATTTAAGTATAATATAAGTACAGAGATGCGATTTATTTGAAATACTTCTATTTAAAATGCAAATACAAAATGCAAAATACCTATTTTGTATTTTGCATTTAAATGCCTTTTAGTAAAAAGCATTTTGTATTTTATTTGAAATACTTTTCGAGATGTATTTTGCATTTTTAATATTCATTTCAAAATGCAAAATACTTTGTGATTAAGTTTAGCAGTTAGCCAACATTACCAGTCAAACAAAATGAAATGAACGAATGACGCTTGTATTGCCGAATTTGACCGATAGAGGCGCCTGCTAGCGCCTGGCGCCAGCGCCAGGGGGCCGATTTTAGAAAGTCGACCGCTCGATTTCGTGTATTTCGTTCAGCAATATCTCCACTACTAGGCATGTAAATTCTACTAATAGAATCAAAAACGAGTGGTCAATACCACTAAATTCACAATTTATATCGCTCGTATTTCAAAAATCAGCATCTCGCTCTTTTCCACCGATTTTCGAGCGATCGAAATTCAAAAATCGGCCCCTGGTATTGTTAAAAAGCGTAATAAGTAATAAATAAAAACAGATGTTTTTTTTTTCACTTTTTAACAATACCAGTGGGCTTAGCACGGTAGCAGTTATCACGCAATATGGTATAAAATATGTGAATAAAACGTTAGTTACCGACGATTTTATCATGCATACTATGGTAGCAGACGATATATGGAGTTATCCACATTTGACAGCGGTAGATGACAGAAGACAATTTGCATAACATGGGGGTTGGATAATTTGACATATTATCCCATTTTGACAGTTCAACTTAGTTAATTTTATCTAAGTGCTTCTTAGGTGACGATAAGCCTTGTCGTGAAAGCAAAACTAGTGAATAAACCTATTACAAATACAAATTACAGGTAAATATCCGTTTTTCTATGATTATATTGAGAGTTATTAGTTACAATGTTCCGCTTTATATAATATAGTCAATATTTTATTTGCAGGGAAGTCAAATTTTATTATTCCTACTCGCGGCTGCTGTTGAAGAAACAAAGCGTCGAAAAATCTCGTGCATAGCTTTAAGAAACGCTTGCAACCCGTTTGATATGCCTGACGAAGAGTTTCGGCATATTTACAGAGTGTAAGGAGTGTGCAGTGCATTTATGTGCCGAACTTAACGCAGAGTCTCAAAACGGTGATGGATTACCAAAACACCTTAAAGGTAAAGCTTAATAAAATTGTAGTGTTTCTTTAAAGTTAATATGTATTCCATGTAAGACAGGCGTCTCAATGACAATGCTACTAAACTCTTAAATACTATCTCATATTATAATTGTAAAAATTAGTATGTTAAGATATTCTGTTGCACAATCTTTTTTTTTTTTTTTTTTAATCTTTATTGAAGAGCTTTATCGCTTAGCGATTATGTCGCTCCATATAATCAACATACAATCACCCTCATTTACGATTACTAAGGCCTATATTGACTAGCTTGAAGAGTGCTCTGGCCTCGTCCGATAATGGAGAAGCCAGGGCACTATTGCAGCCACCAACATTGTGAAAAGTATTACAGGATATTTTCAGTTGACTCCTAAAGGATTCGTTCCGCACACATTCCACCAATATGTGGTAAACGTCCTCAATTATATCGCACTCTGAACATAATGGCGAGGTGACCTTACGCATCATGAATCCAAACTCATTGAGGGGAATGTGCCCCGAACGTACTCTTAGAGCTGTTACAATTTCTTGCCGACTAAGCGAGCAATCTATCCATGGTGTATTCATCAGTTCAGGTTGGATCGTTCTGTACCAAATGCCTTTTTCTTTTGCCCTTTCGTCAAAGTACTCTTTCCATAATTGGCGACATTGTTTTTTGACTAATTTGATACACTCTGAAAAGAAAGGTAAAATGTTGCATATGATATCACTATGACAGGCTTGCCTAGCAAACAAGTCTACTTTTTCGTTTCCGGTAATGCCTATATGTGAAGGAATCCACTGCAGAGTCAATGATTTCCCCATAGATTCCAGACTATAAATGCTTTTAAGTATACTATAGGCAATCGGCAGTCCTCGATAACTCGAGGTACAGCGAGCCAGATGTTGTAATGCGCTTTTAGAGTCTGTAAAAATGACAAATTTATCACAATTAATTGTTTTAATATAGGATATTGCCTCTGCAATGGCTACTAACTCCCCGTGCATGATGGATAAGTCCGACGTAATTTTCAATTCTAAATGTGTTTCACACTGAGGGTCATAAAATGCGGCGCCCATTGTACCTTCTTCCTTAGAACCGTCGGTGAATAGTTGGTAGAAGTTATGATATTTATTACTAATGAACTGGATAATTAAAGATTTAGTTGTTTGGTTATAGCTGCGCTTTGGTTCATGAACTATATTAATATTTAATTTAACTATTTCTGAAAGATCAACTGTGTTAACCCATAATGGTAATGAAAACATTTCTAATTGTCTACTAGATTGGACAGAAACTGATTTAAATGAATTGTGAATTGAAGCTAATAGTGGGGTTTTTTTCCGGAAGCGCTTATACGATGAACTGACTTCAGATAACTGTTGTAATAATTTAATATTAAGTCAATACCTTTCTCGAGCAACTTGCACACAGAAGGTAAGTTCTTTTGAGCACTGAATTAAGTACTTACTAGACATAAAAAACTGTGACGTTCCACTAGGCGTGTCTTAGTAACTTTTTTGAATAAGTATGAGTGTGGCTGTATTGTGCAATGAGATAGGTAACTATTGTTTGATAGTTATGTTAAGTAGTTACTGGGTCTAGGATACATACTGTTATTCTTCATATTCAATTATTCATTATGTGAAAAAAACTGACAATCACAATATACATTCCTGAAAATCTACCATGTGTAATTTTAAGTGAAATTGTATATTGTGAGATAAATAAATCATATCATATCATAATCTGGGAATGCATTTAAGGTTTAACTAAGGCATCCAGTTCTAGTTCTAATGTGCTGCATTGTTGACAAACATACTTAGTCATATTTTTATTAAAAAAAAAATACAGGCCTATTGCTTGATGACTAGCGGAATCCGCAGCAAGCAGCAACCTCGAGTCTAGGACAAATCTTAACTTTCATATTTTTGGTGTGCATCAGTAAGCGTTCATATTGCTCTTCACGAGACTCCAATGGATAATACATATATATAAAAACTAGCGGATAATATATATAAAAACCAATGGATATTATTCCCCGAAATGGTCGTTCCCGTCGATTAGTTACTAGTAGCTATATTTTGGGTGCAAATAGCCTGCACTCTAGTGTTGAGTCGCTCACTCGTGAGGCACCTCATTTGTACCACTCATTTTGTTAATTTGTCGCAGTACTTCGTACCGCAAAAATGTCTTACTTCACTCCTCTATTCATTTTACTTGATTCTAAAATTATCTTTCTCCTAAAAGTTCTATTCTTAACCTCCAGAATTGCACTCCAATTAAATGTTACTATTTATTTATTTATAAAGGAAGTGATGAATACATAAATATGTATATACATTAAATATTTTTGTCGCCGTTGGAATTAATGGAATAGTCGACGCTGAAAATATGCTAGTACCTCACCTCATTTGAAGTAAGACATTGTAACACCTCATTTTAGAAATTGAGGTACTCATACAAACTCATTTTAAATTGATGTCCTACCCATCACTACTGCACTCATGTGAAAATATTTCATTCATAGCTGCCACATGAACCTGCTGTTACTTATTTCCTTATTTTTCTTCCAGAAAACTTCTCGTGGATACAGGGGGAAATTAAGGAAGGCGCTCCCCGAGGACTTCCTAAGCATCATGCACAAAACCGGCTGTTGTTAAGAGCCCATCAACCTGCACACTAGCGCCACTGCTAAGTAATCGTGATTATTTCAATTTAACGAAATATATTTAAAAAAGGGGGCCGCTACGCATTGTATCTTGTATTAAAGTACCTTTTGCATACTCGTACATCAAACTAGTTTCTATGTTCGTCAATCTATGCGTCCAAGTTAAAACGGCCGTTTTTGTTTTGAGTTTATAGATTGACGAATTCAGCAACATAGAAACTAGTTTGATATATTCACAAGGTACTTTAATACAAGATACAGTACGTAGCGGCCCCCTTTTTTTAAATATCTTTCGTTAAATTGAAATAATCATGATTATTTAGCAGTGGCGCTAGTGTGCACGTTGATGGGCTCTTGAGAATGTGCGCGTGCGAGCCAGCTTAATAAATACTTATTTCGCCTATAACCAACTATGTTTTACTATCACACAAATACCTACCTAATCTATTTACCTATTTTTCTATGGTCAATCTTCATACAAAACAGCATTCCCCGCATGTAGGTGTCGCTTATTCTTATTTTTCATTTTAGCGTACAAAATCTGTCACTGTTACTACTTATAGCTTCTAAACGTATTTAATCCGACTTTCATATATATACACTATAGTATAATTAAAGCATTTTAAGCACGTTCTTATTTAAAGACGCATCTAGTTAGTCTGTGGCGGTCAAAAGGTTAAATAAGAATATTCCTAAATGCTCTATTATGCTATAAGTCTACCTACTTTAGTAACTATAACTACGGTCAGACAGAGTTTAATACTCTAATAATTAATGTTAAATTTTAAAAAACTATGTTAAATTCATTAACAACAATGTCAATATTCTCGCGGCGTTGGCACTGTTGTCAGTCTTCTATGTTTACTAGGTAAGTTAAGAGCCCGTCAACGTGCACACTAGCGCCACTGCTAAATAATCGTGATAATTTAAATTTAACGAAAGATTTTTTTAAAGGGGGCCGCTACGTATTGTATCTACATAGTATTAAAGTAACTTTTGAATACATCAAACTAGTTTTATGTTGCTGGATTCGCCGATCTATGAACTTAAAACAAAAACGGCCGTTTTAACTTTGGACGCATAGATTGAAGAATCCAGCAACATAAAAACTAGTTTGATGTATTCAAGAGGTACTTAAATGTGACGGAATCTATGAAAAGGGACCTTATTGTCGATGGCGCTTACGTCATTATTAAAGATGCTCCGATATAAATATAATGCCGCGCGATGTAAGCGCCATCGACAATAAGGTCCCTTTTCATAGATAATGCCCCAAATACAAAATACAGTACGTAGCGGCCCCCTTTTTTAAATACCTGACGTTAAATTTAAATAATCACGATTATTTAGCAGTGGCGCTAGTGTGCACGTTGATGGGCTCTTAACAATATCGGCTCTGTGCTGCTGGAGAGAATATTATAAATGGGTAAATAACACAACTATTGCCAAAAAGATAAACCAAGTTTATTTTCACATTAAATTATGGTATACAAACAAATCATTAATTGTCGTCCCCGGTGCGAAAGTGCCCATGATGCTAGCAACTTTTCAACGCTGGATTACTATGGGCAGCTTTTGCACCAGGAACGGCTCGGAGCGAGGGCCGTAATGTATAGGTATACATAGTAATGACCTGAAAAGGGAAAAAGTGTTTTGGTCTCAAGACACACTCAGAGTACTCAGACAACGATATAACCGGAGAGTTAGCCACGGAAATAGGTACTTATGCAATTTATAGAGCAACGTAATCCCTCTAGTTAGTGTGCCATACTATCATTATTAATTAATCCGGTCGCCTGGCAGCAGTTCAGCGGTGGGTGTGAGAGTGGTTGGGCAACAACGGAGTTGTAAAATCAATTGAAGGTGTGCAATTTATAGAGCTCTGTGTTTGGTGTGATATTATAGCTAATTATGTATTTAATTCAAATATAACAATGCCAGGCGTTTTTGCTTTACGTATATAATCCACTCGTACTTTTCGCAATCGTACTTTTTGTACTCTGTCACAGAATAAATAATAGTACTACTCTGTTCGATTACGCCTAGGTATGTGTTAAGAAAAAGTAGAAGACATATACAACTATGCGTGAAGCAATTGTGAGTCAGGTGCAATTTGCTCATGGTCTTCCTGCAGGCGCTCAAGTGGTTTGTGTACTTTCATCACCTGACACTACTATTCCCCCAAATAAAACGCCTGGCATTGTTATATTTGAATTAAATATATAATTAGCTATGATATCATTTTACAACCCCTTTGTTGCCCATCCACTCACACACCCACCGCTGAACTGCTGCCATGCTGGATTAATTAATAATGATAGTATGGCCCACTAACTAGAGGGATTTCGTTGCTCTATAAATTGCATAAGTACCTATTTCCGTGGCTAGCTCTTAGACTAATATATATAATATACAAATACTTAAATACATAGAAAACATCCATGACTCGGGAACAAATATCTGTGCTCATCACACAAATTAATGCCCTTACCGGGATTCGAACCAGGACCGCGGCTTCACAGGCAGGGTGACTACCCATTAGACCAGACCGGTCGTCAAAACATATATATGTACTTACATAAGAGAATTTGGGACGTTAGCCGCGTACCCTGCCTCGTTTCCAGCCTTGGCCACCGGTGGACTTGATCACTTTATCTTTAGTGTATGACATCTATTTCAATTTATAAGAACTGAAACAAACTACTAATGATGTCGCGGGGTAAACTATAAAAATACTAACGCGTTGGCCACATTGCGCGACTGGCTCCGGCTAAGGCAGGGAAGGCTAGATGGGAACGAAAGGTCCGATCGCTGTGTCTCGCTACAACCTATGGTTGTCGCCTTAGCCGAAGCCAGTCGAGCAATGTCATGGCCAAGCCGTAAGGCTAAAGGCTTCGTCACACAGGCGCGTTTTCCGGGCGGGGCGTTAGCGGGGCGCGCCGCTTTTACATATAAAACGCTCACGCCCCGCCCGGGAAACGCGCCTGTGTGACGGAAACTTAAGCGTATGCTGAGACGCAGGCGACGTAGGTCACGCAGCGCAGCACAGAGCGATTTTTGTAAAGTATAGAACGTCCTTTAGGTACGCACACTCCAGAGTAAGGACGTTCCATACTTTACAAAATCTGCTCTGTGCTGCGCTGCATGAACTGCGTCGCCTGCGTCTCATAATACGCTTAGCCTAGTGGCATTATTCATAAAAGTGTTACTGCCCTGAATTAGCTATGAATCGTTTGTCTTTATCTGTCATTTTGACTTAGATAAATATAAGATAAAAGATAGTTTATTCAAGTAGGCATAATTACAATGCGCTTATGAACGTCAAATAAAGCTAGGTAGACCGGCTCCCTTATGTATTTGAAAGAAAGGGATAAAAAATTATTTAACTAAATCAGGTCCGTAAAGTTTTATGAATAAGGTGGTAAGTACATATCTTGTCAAATAAAAATGATATTTTTGATAAAAGTTTTTATTGCCGACTATAAAGGCCCCTGTACACAATGGGCCATCGCCGGCCAAACCAAGGGACGCAGCCATGCGGTAGAATGAGATAGCAATATCACTTGCTCCCTCTAACGCATAAATGCGTCCCCCAGAATGGCGCATTGTGTACTGGGGCCTTAACAGGCAATTAATACCTACTCATAAAAACAATTTCTAAGAAAGCCAAACACAAATTAGGTTGCTTTATATATATCAAAGAGTTTCTTTGCCCACATCCTGCGTCCATCATCAGATATTCGGTGGTACCATAATATTGCGTTATCAGTTATCACCCAACTTAAATAATGTATATTAAGTTTTAGCTCAATCGAATAAAGAGACGTGGGGTCTAATTTATCTTGTAATATGTACTTGATACATACATTGCAACTTAAAGGTTTGTTAGAAAAAACCTTTTAAATACCACTGTAATAGTTTCACCTACATATGCTTAACAAATAAACACTTTTACTATTGACTTCGAAATGCATGGACGTGCCTGCTGAGAAGTGTGTTCCAGGCAGAAAGTCAGAACTTTTTTTTGGCGCACTCTCTCGTTCTATAGCTAAATATTATGACTATCCCTTTTCTAAATAAGTCATTAAATAATTGAGGCTGCAGATTTTAGTTAATTTCTATCGTGTCCTCGATAACTTGAGTGTCCTCCAATATGTTATGACTGAAACAGAAACAAATAGATTAGATGAGGTCATGATTCTATAGTGGCGCAGGCTAGTACAGAGGTTCATTTGCAAATTATAAGAAATTAATGTCATTTTTAGAAAGCTGTCGTTTTTAAGTCAGGGGGATTTTATAGTTTCATTGGTCCGATTTCGTTTCGACTGAAAATAAATTAAATTTTGTTCCAGTAACTATTAATCCGTTATTTAAAGCATTTTTGTTATTATTATTTTATTAAAGAGTACCTATTATGTATTAAAGTGTAGTCTATGCCACCTGCGGCATAAAAACATACCAATGAACATCTTATTCAACAATATTTGTCTCAGTAGTTAAGCTTTTATGCTAGGGTAATACACGACACAAACATACCCACACACATACATACATACCTACATACATAGGCTGCTAAAATCATAATTCTTCCCATTGTCACGTATACAATCAAACCACTTAGGGTATTGCAAATGTAAACATTTAAAATAAGAGTACCTACTTAAATCTTTCAATTAAACTGCTGGCAATACACACTAGGCTATGCCTGCGCAGTTTAGCATGTACACTGTACAGTTCAACTGCACAGGTAAAGCCGGTTTGGAAACTGCAGTCGAATGCCTTTTTACCTGTGCAGTTAGACTGTACATAAAAATTAAATATTAATAATATTTTATCCTTATGTCTTAGATTCATGGCACAAAGTGTGGTGGTGTTTTTCTTTTGTCAATACACTTGAATTCTTACATACAAAACCAGCTTCTACAATATTCAGACAGGGTAAAAAAACAATTTTGAAAGTGAGGTCTACGGGTTCCAAAGTTTTTAATTGTTGTTACAATCATTATGACCTTTTTCTGCAGTGTGAAAAAAATGTCAATTGGTAGTTTAGTAGTGTATCTTTCTATGTTGTTAACTCTAGTTTACCAAAAACAAGTATAACAAACTAGAACTTTCTAGTTAGGTAATTAATCTACAGTTGGATCAACTTTTACAACATCCATTGTTGCCATGACAACTTCATGCAATTATAGTAGTCATAGAACAGTTTTTAACAAACTTTTGTCACTTAGTAGAACATAGTCATAGTAGAAGATCAGTGTCAATAGTTTTAAATGGCACAATAAACTCTTCATGATTTTAGTTTAAGAAAGGTGTACTTACATCTCCAATCCTTGATTCTTCTGGATCCATTTTAGACAAGCCAGTTCTCCCGGTAATTGGTTGAGTTACCGCTCACTGCTAGCGGAGCCTGGGTTGCTGCCACATTGATTTTTCTAACTTTGCAGCTCAATTAACGACAAGTCTGACAATAAAAATAGAATTTATAGATAATTGACACATTTAACAGCTAAATTGTATTCAGTGATGACTTGATGACCCTACCTGCAACGGTAGTTAGAAACTGGATTTGGGCTAATATCAACAAGATAAACAACAAACATTAACACATTAACTGCCAGCGACTCACTAGGGGAGTTCATTGTTCGTAGGCGTTTTTTGCTACATACGGTTTTTCCCATGTTATCGGCTACACTCGTAGCGCGTAGCTCGCGCTGGCACTGAATGTTTTAAGTAATGCTAAGTTATGGATGTTTCTTGTGTCCATACTACAAACTTTGCTTAGTTTGAGATGAGGTTGATCTGTATTAATTATTAGCATAGTACTTACCGACTTCCATGCCTGCTGCCACTGATGCCACTGATCTGTACGGATCGTGCTCTCATAGAACTTGAATGCAGCACTGCACTTATCTCTGGCTTCCGAGAGGCTCATGGTCCTCCCTGTACTCCCTGTAGGCGAACAGGGGATGCTGAGTTATATATTTTGCTAGCATTTTCTTCTGCGTCAAAGAATCGACTGAAAAACATATTCATGACAAAATCAGTTATGATCAAACGAATTATAACTTTTTCTGTAAATAAATTATTGGTTTTTAGAGAAACTTACATTATGCTTGGCATTTTCTTTAGATTTCACAGCAAATCAGTATTTTTCTTCAACTTGGTTTGTATTCTGATATTTTCACTGATCACGCGCGTACGCGATGCTTGTCAATGTCAAATTATTGTCAATTGACTCAATTGTCAAACACGATTATCCGTGCATGTTATAATGTAGGTCAATTTGTATAAAGCTGTCACTCATTTAAACACTTTTCAATTTGGAAGTGTAGTAATAAAATTGACTATTCATGTTCAAACTATGTCCGACACACGTCCGACATATGAATAAGGGCAGCCATTGAATAGATTTTTCATAAGCTCTACGCATAGACAGTCGTGGTCACTATCGTATGATAGTCGATAACTTTATTCAATATCGACGTGGTAGGCTTATCGTAGCTCGGGGCCATGCTCAGCGATATGACAAATTTACCAATAACGTTAGAAGACAACGTATCATACCACGTGCAATATGATACGCCCGTGCTAAGCCTGTTATTAATAAAAGAAAAGTGTAATAATAATAAAATAAGAACTAGATGCACAATCAACCGAAATAAATGGCCACACAAGTCACAAAATGGAGCCATGGCTCTCTTTTCGTTAGTATAGTTTTTAGGGTTCCGTACCCAAAGGGTAAAAACGGGACCCTATTACTAAGACTCCGCTATCCGTCCGTCCGTCCGTCCGTCCGTCCGTCCGTCCGTCCGTCTGTCACCAGACTGTATCTCACGAACCGTGATAGCTATATTAGACAGTTGAAATTTTCACAGATGATGTATTTCTGTTGCCGCTATAACAACAAATACTAAAAACAGAATAAAATAAAGATTTAAGTGGGGCTCCCATACAACAAACGTGATTTTTGACCGAAGTTAAGCAACGTCGGGCGGGGTCAGTACTTGGATGGGTGACCGTTTTTTTGCTTGTTTTGCTCTATTTTTTGTTGATGGTGCGGAACCCTCCGTGCGCGAGTCCGACTCGCACTTGGCCGGTTTTTTTACATTATTTTAAATGAGTATTATTTCCTTTATTTATTTCTCTTCTTAGGTTGGTTTTTTACAATATATATATAAAATTAAAATATAAAATCACTTACAAAAATAATATAAAAAATATTATAAACACATTATAAAAAAAAGCAGCCAAGTGCGAGTCGGACTCGCCCATGAAGGGTTCCGTATTTAGGCGATTTAAGACATATAAAAAAAAACTACTTACTAGATCTCGTTCAAACCAATTTTCGGTGGAAGTTTACATGGTAATGTACATCATATATTTTTTTTAGTTTTATCATTCTCTTATTTTAGAAGTTACAGGGGGGGGGACACACATTTTACCACTTTGGAAGTGTCTCTCGCGCAAACTATTCAGTTTAGAAAAAAATGATATTAGAAACCTCAATATCATTTTTGAAGACCTATCCATAGATACCCCACACGTATGGGATTGATGAAAAAAAATTTTTTTGAGTTTCACTTCGAAGTATGGGGAACCCCAAAAATTTATTGTTTTTTTTCTATTTTTGTGTGAAAATCTTAATGCGGTTCACAGAATACACTACTTACCAAGTTTCAACAGTATAGTTCTTATAGTTTCGGAGAAAAGTGGCTGTGACATACGGACGGACAGACAGACGGACAGACGGAGAGACAGACAGACAGACAGACATGACGGATCTATAAGGGTTCCGTTTTTTGCCATTTGGCTACGGAACCCTAAAAACCTAACCTAGGGTGCCGCCAGCAGCGGGGCAAGGCCCAAGCTGCCGGTGGTCAGGGCCGCAGAGAGAGGATCCGACGGACTATTATTAATAACATAACAGAATTTATTGATACGCGTAATGATAAATATGACCAAAATGTCATGCATAAGGTGCCATGTTATTAGACGTTTTTGTTCGGCTCGGCATTGTGTCTCTATTTCTCATTATAAACTGATTATAAATACCTAACATAAATAAAAATATCTGAGATTTGGTCAAAAGGTATTTTATTTTGAAAAAGTATTTTGAAAATACCTATTTTGCATTTAGCATTTGAAATACAAAACTCAAAACTATTTGGTATTTTGCATTTGAAATAGTAAATCTGAAAAGTATTTTGCATTTTGTATTTAAATGCTTTTTTAAAACCATTTTGTACATCTCTGTATAAGTAACTGACACGGTTAAACAAAGATAGACCTCATTTATACACAATTACACATGTATTTTAAAATGTTGTTAAACATATTTAATTGTTTAACGATTTGTTTATAGGTTTTTCCCTGGACATGCGCGAAAATTACACACTGAAAATATCCGGGAACAACGATAAAGTGGAAGCCTTTATAACTGGAGGGTCGTTCTTCGGAGTCCGCCATGGCCTAGAAACACTCTCTCAGCTCATTCTTTACGATGATATCAGAGATCATCTCTTGGTAAGTTATCTTTTAGGTCAATAACTGATAATAGTGATAATCTTTAGTGGGTAGTAGATATCTAGAGATAAATCTACATGGAACATTTTTATCGGCAGATGAATACGTACAGGTACCTTTATGATACTTTTAATATTAAGTACTTATCTAATATAGTAACACAAGTGCAGGTGTATTAGTTTTTTTCATGAAAGTAGTAATTTCACACTTATCACAAACCACGTAGGTACTTAACCCTTAAATGCATAGTGATGCATTTATACACACAACATAAACATCAAATGTTATGCATTATTAAACAAATTCTACTTGTTCTTGTATATTATTTCAATAGTAAAACTAATAAATTTTCCGAATTATTACATAAATTTACGCAGTATTTTAATTTATAAAAGTTACATTTGTTTATAGACAAAATGTCGGAAAACTTGGAAAAACCTGGAAGCTGATGATTTTTAGTATGTGATTTTGGGCAGATTTTTCGGGGTTTGTAATTATTTTATATTTACAAACTTTATCATAGAAACATCACAAATAGTGTACCTTTCTGTTGGCAGTTAAGATTTTTCCTATACCCCTTACTAATAGCTTTATATTTCCAAAAATATGATTTAGACTATGCAACTTTTAACACTGATTTCGCAGTGAAAATCGATGATATCATTTTTTTTACTATTTTTCCTAGAAACGGCAAACAATTATGTGATACATATATTAATTTCGGGCAAAAAGAAAAAATCATGTATTTAAGGGTTAAACTATTAGACGAAGCAAATAGGTAACACAACTTCACCACATAGGCCCACCTGTACAAATCTACTATTGTAATGTTGTTTTAGATATCGATAAAAGTTGTTTCGAAATATCCTTATAGGAATACCTACTTAGACATTAGTTTGAATATCGTAAAGATTTTTTTATGGGTTTCGTTTTAATTTTATGTTTAAAATAACTGACTATTAACTTCAAGTCGTTTGTATTAAAATCCACATTTATATTTTATTTCATCTTACAACGACATTGCCAGATTATTTTGATATTTGAATTTAATTTCACGGTTTATCGCAAGTTATATCGTCTAATAAATTGAAAACATTACCGACTCTGGAGAGGCATTCAGAAAGCATTCAGATTTTTAAAATGCATCGTCGTTGCATCGCGCTCACACCAATCAAAACCGCAAATTGTGACATACACTGAGGGGTAATATCATATTAATATCAAAATTAAATTAAATAGCGTATACCAGCAATCAGAAAATATAGTAACTGATTCGTCTTAAAATCGAACGATTCAAAACAAATGCGATATTTTCATAATGATTCGAATTTCATAATTTGTACTACTAATAGGACCGTGGAACGCTATAGGTTAATAATAATTTTGCTCGGTTTTTTTTTTAATTACTCTACGTTGCAAAAGTGCAGCCAGCCACTTTATGAATAAATTTCATATTTTAAAAGTTATAAGTAAATTTAAAGTAGAGGAGTTAATAAGAAGAATCAATGGCTCTAGGTGTCTATCAATGGTTGTCTGTAGGTGTATCTCCGCCACAAGATGTTTTGTTTAATTGTAGATTTTCTATAAGTAAATTATTTTATTTCAGATTGTTCGTGATGTTAGCATTATGGACAATCCGGTCTACCCATACCGAGGACTGCTTCTCGATACAGCAAGGAACTATTATTCCGTGGACTCTATTAAGAAAACTATAGGTTACTTTTTTTATTTACTATTATTTTAGGTTTTTGTATTTACAAACAAATATTTCATAATAGAATACCTACAAAAAAGCAAGTCACGTAAAAGGGTTCGGGGGATAGATTCGTTGCAAAGTGAGGCATGATTGATGACGTCGGCTCTTGCATAAAGAGATGAGCGTGTTTTTATATAGATAGTGGAATACCTACCATATAATACAATCTTTATACCCGTGATTTGATTACCAGAAGTTTATTTTACCGATAGATGCTATGGCCGCCGTGAAGTTGAACACGTTCCACTGGCACATTACGGACAGCCAGAGCTTCCCCTTCGTGTCTGAGAGGAGACCGGAGCTCTCGAAATATGGCGCTTATTCTTCTTCTAAGGTACGACATTTTAAAATAAGTACATACAACATACTCTTGGTAAATATTAGGTATTTCACTCTAGGAGGCTAGAATACTCTTTTATTGAAATTGGCACCCAAATATCGTTGAAGGAGCAACAAAATAGTCAAAATACCATCTAAATAAATAAAAATAAATCTACTAATAGAAAAGTTATTGAGAAGCCAAACATGTTAATTGATTCCGTTTCTTTGTTTGCAAGTGTACCTTTACTATATGCCATTAAATATTTATTGAAAAGGATTTAAGTTTTTTATCAGGCCATTTTCTCACTTTACTAACTTTTTTTTCCTGCATCCTTCATCGTTTCTCTTATTCCTTTTATTTTTGTAAATCCCATAGGTAAACAATTGGCGTGTGTAGTAGTATGTTGAAAGTGGACTATTCTTCATCAAACGCAACCGTTTCATAAAACCCCGTTATGTACTTCTAGGTGTACACCCCAGCGGCGATGCGCGAGGTGGTGGAGTACGGGCGCGTGCGCGGCGTGCGCGTGCTGCCCGAGTTCGACGCGCCAGCGCACGTCGGCGAGGGCTGGCAGGACACCAACCTCACCGTCTGCTTCAAGGTAACCAAGACCTTAACTTCTTTATGATAAAGTCTAATTTCGTATGCGCATGTTGATATGTTTTTACTGAGTGTTACAATACCTAATGAACTTTAATAGGACAAAAAGCAGTTTTTTTTTAGGGTTCCGTACCCAAAGGGTAAAAACGGGACCTTATTACTAAGACTCCGCTGTCCGTCCGTCCGTCTGTCACCAGGCTGTATCTCACGAACCGTGATAGCTAGACAGTTGAAATTTTCACAGATGATGTATTTCTGTTGCCGCTATAACAACAAATACTAAAAACAGAATAAAATAAAGATATAAGTGGGGCTCCCATACAACAAACGTGATTTTTGACCGAATAAGTTAAGCAACGTCGGGCGGGGTCAGTACTTGGATGGGTGACCGCTTTTTTGCTTGTTTTGCTCCGAGGGCATGGCATGAGTGGTGGGGATAACTGACAGAACGGGATAGTCTTATGTATCTTTCACTAGAAGTAGCAGAGAAAGCGCTATTATTGTTTGTCTTTGTCACAGTCTCATATTTTTTTATTCCCCACCGTAGTATATGGTGGGATACAAACAATGCGTAAACGTCAAATTGGTGTGAAACATATGAACAGTGCAAAGATTATCAGAAGCACTACCATGAGTTCCGTAAATGACAGTCGATAGTGAGAACGTTAAGGAAAATGTATGGAGTATTTGTACAGTGCCTCTACCGGTCACTTAAAGAACTAAAAATTTCAACTGGTACCATGAGTTCCTAACGTTTTTACGTAAGTTTTCTATCCATGCCTAACTTCACACCTAAAACGCTCTCTTTCTAACTATATAAAGAAAACTGAGCCAGAATTATACAAGTTAATTACTTTACGCCGTTTACGCGAATAAACGTGACAGATGTCATCGAAAAATACGTGCGTTTTCGACGTTACATTTCTGTCAACTTGTAAACACAACAAATAAACATATTTTTCACGATTATCTTTGCAATTTTCAACGTAGTATGTATTTATTTATAAGAGTTACGTGAACTCCAGGCAAAACTAATACGGAATAAATCAATTAGTAGCTCGAAAAAAGGCTGATTTGATACAAAGGTAATGAGTTATATTTACTCCTATTTCTACTGTTTAGTTAAGTACATTTGCAAAGATCACATTACTTACGAGCAGTTTTTGCTTTTAGGCATGAACCTATGATTGAAAACAACATTTCCATACAAACCCGGATGGCATCCAGCGGTACATGCGTGCAAGCAAATCGTTCATTGTTGTATGCATTGTAGAAGTGATTAGTTGGCAAGTGGCTAAATGCCGGGACAACAACTTGAGGAAGATGATGATGTCAAGGAGCGGTACATAGACATGTTGTGTTGTTGTTGCCGGGTGCACATACCACATAGTAACACAATATACATACTTACTGCAAGACCTGTTGTTTATATGTGTACACAGAGAGAGTTCCTACGTATTTTTTATATTATTACCTATTATTTTATATCTTAATTAAAATAAAACATACAAATGTTCTGTGAGTTTATTTATTTTTCTTTACTACCTATATATTATTTCCCGATGTTCAAGTTCAGTTCGATGTTTCATGTGTGTGGTGATGATGTTTCATGTCTCGTCAGTTTGGCAACAGGAAATATAAAACTTAACATTTTTTGCTGGTAGTTCACAATCTGAAAATTAAAATAAGGTTTAACACATTCACTGCCCAAAAACCCGCTGAGTGGGTTCATTTTGTATTGGGAAGGGGCGCTTGGCACTGAAAGTGCTAAGATCGAGATCATTTAGGTACCATAAAATTTAGATCGCTGTTAAGGCCGTATAATGTTACTTACTTAGTACGCCGGCACGTACAGCAACCTACACAAAGCGAGGCCAGGGCAAGACCTAACATATATACATACCTATTTTAATACAGATTTCTTCTCACGTGTGTACTATTTTCAACATACGTACATAATAATCTTATTTATGTAGCCAAAAGTAGCCCGTATAATTTGCTTCATATTTTTTAACACGCAAAGGTATAATTCTAACACGATTATTAATGGTGTTTACGTATTTATCATATATTATTTTGCATTTTTTTCTTGAACACAGCACTGTTTATACATTGTTTACTAACATTGATATGTTTAATATTTTCGTAACTATGGCAACGTCAAATCTTTATAAATTGTATAGGTGAACCAGGATCTATTGAGGGTGCGCCATGTTGCGGAATTTCACAGGAACTAATTTTTTCATACTACACTGAATTGTCACCCTATACATGAGAATAACAGCGCCCTCTTGACAATTATCATATATTACTGGTCAGACTATAGAATGAATGTTGAATCTGTAAAAAGTGACAAAATAGCTCGCACAAATTCAAGAATGGCGGGTAGCGTGTCAAGCCAAGTTTAAAAGAGAACTGGCGACTCCGCGGCTATGTGTTATATTAACTAGAAATAATTGTTAAATAGAAATAAATGTTAGTTTCGAAATCAATTATGATGAATACTAATAATTTCTGTACAAAAAGTAATGATAATGCATCAAAAACATAAAATAATTTGAAATGAAAGTCAAGTTCAATACTAGGTACTTATAAAAAATATGCGTCGTTGTGACTTCGCCGGAAAACGAATTGAAATCTTTACCTATACGGGGTATTTTGCCAGTTACTGGCCCTAAACTAAAAATGAATTATATTCACGTATAAACAGAATTCATTTTAGTATTAGGTGGCCAGTTATTGAAAGCTGACCAGTTATTGAACCTATACTACATTGAATTCTGTTTATAGATGAATAGAATTCATCATTAGTTTAAGGTGGCCAGCTGGCCAGTCACTGGCGAATTACCCTGGGTGCAAGTCCTAGTTCGCTTGGGATGAAATTAAAGTTCAGGATTTGTCTTGTCTAGTTTTTATACCAACAAACTAAATTCTTAAAAAAGTAACATAGACAAATATAATATAGCGTGTACGTAAAAACTAGTCAAGTAAAATCCTGAACTTTAATTACATCACAAGCGAACTAGAACTTGGCACCCATATAGATATCAATTCTTTTTTCCGCAAAATCAACACCGAGGCATATTCTAAATATTGGACTTGGCTCTCATTTCACATTTATGTTTTTGATCACCCTATTAGAAACCATAGAAACAGCTAAAACATTTCACAGTTCGCAATATGCGGGCATGCTTCTCTTTTACTCTAATTAAGGAGTAATTAGACTGACAGAGAAAGATGCCCGCAATTTGCAAACTTCGATGTTTTCGGTAGGTTACTTTGATATTTAGTTCTTTAGGTGACTCCTAGGGGCGCTGTACAATCCTCCGATATAATTCTTGCACTGTTTTTTAGTATACTTAGAAAGGGACAGCATCGTTTCTAGTGGAGTGAAGTTAGGCACATTAGACCGTAAAGAAACGTAAAACGTGACATAAGGCACGTTTATTCACATAAAGTAAGTGAGAAATACTCAGGCAACTGATGGTAGAGGCTCAGGAAAAATATTGAAATCAGTGTTTCGTGTGCATGTAGTAGGTACTTAACAATTCAACAAATATGGTGAATTGCTCAGTTTTGCGCTGTACAAGTGACTGCCGGCAAAAACAGGACAGCGTAACATTTCACAGGTAAATACAGTATTTTATACTTCGATCACATTATCATGCTTAGTAACAGCATCCTACAATCTATATCAATTAAAATCTGAGTAGAAAAAGCATTTACAGTAAATAATAACTCGGGTAAAAAATTTAACCTATAAATATTTCCTGATAAATTAACCGACCAAATTACGTACGCATATTGACAGTGAAGCTTTGGTTTCCTCCGATAGCGGTGCCGTCATATGGCGGCCGTCTCCATACAAATACTACGACATCCATATTTAGCCGTATTATTTAGTATGGAGACCGCCGCTATATGACGGCACCGCTATCCTAGGAAAACCGATCTTAAGCCGTCACCCTTTTAATAACGTGTATTCAATTTAGTCGCATTGCTATTATTCGAGGGATACCAGCCCGTGATGCATACAATTACCCCAAAATTCGGGTATTTTCTATTTTAATAACATTTTTATAAATAATTTTGCTGCAGAACTGGACATATACGAACAATAAAATTGAACTGTGTTTAAATTAGAATGTAAATTATATTTATTTAAGCATTACGGATTCTTTCTAACGTTATAGGGGGTTTTGCCACGACTCAGAGAATCTAATTGATATGCTGCAGGCACTAATTCTTAATTTTGTAATAAGAGTGACAGATTACAAAATGAATATTTCGTTTATTACCTCCAGATTTCCACAAGATGCAGGCACGCGTGCTAAATGGATTTTAGTAACCGGAAGGAGAAACTGGGCACCGACGCAAAACTGCCGAATATGCTCAAAGCATATTACGAATACCTACCTTTTCTATTTCTTCCTGTGGCACACAGTATGCTAAAAATTCTTTCTTTATGCGTACTTGTAATATGTCTAATGAATCGCTTAATAATATAGACATTTTTGTTCATAGTTTGTCCGTTTTCAAGAACAAAGTTCGGCATATTTTGTTTACTAGTAATTGAAAAATTGTTTCAAGTAAATATTTTGCATTGTTTTCTTACTTTATTTGCGTGTTGTACTCACAACTATACCTACGGGTAATTTATAATTAAGTAACCTATTTACTTTTCATTGTAATAGTCAACTTAGTAACGTATGAAACTAGGCCTATTTTTAGTCATTTTTGTAAGACTTATTTGTAACAGGCTGTTTGTTTTCTAAATAAAAATAAAAAGAAAATTGGCCCATTGATATTTTATTTATCGCTGCGTCTTACGTAGGCGAACAACTCGCGAATGTGATTAGAATTACCCCAATATTTGATAATATTGGGGTAATTTTTAACTATATGGTATCCCCGGGTTTGTGACGTCATCTATGTCTATCCCTTACGGGGGCACGCGGTAGGCCACATCTATAGAAATACTACCATCTATGTTTTGCTCTATTTTTTGTTGATGGTGCGGAACCCTCCGTGCCCGAGTCCGACTCGCACTTGGCCGGTTTTATTTCTCTAATTTGCTTTGCTATACCTAATATACTCTGACCTTCACGGATGAACAGCTGCCAGACGCCCGGATCAAATAATAATGATATTACTTATACAAAACTAATCAGAGGAGTTTCGTTGGTCTCAAAATGGCATACCTTTTTCCAGTGTTAGTTCATAGTCTATTAAAACCGTCTTGATAAGATTTAGATGACTATCTAGATAAAAGTATACCTACCTGGGAACGCACTATAGTGCGACATAAAAGTTACAAGACAATTTAGAAAAATACTTGTTTGATTAATAATGGATTTAAGATTTCACACTGCTCGAAAAACTAATGTGTACATGGTTTTTCTCGACAGGCGGAACCCTGGGCCTCGTTCTGCGTCGAGCCCCCGTGTGGTCAGCTGAACCCCACGAGGGATGAACTGTACGATGTGCTAGAAGACATTTACGCGGATATGGCAGGTACAACATATTTTATAATTGCCCCATCGCGACAATATTAATACAGTATGTAAACAAAATGAAACTGGTTGATGATTAACAAGTAGGTAAAGGTACCTATAGTGCAATGATATTACAATTAGGTCCAAGTCACCAATTATATTTTTGATCTACCTTCATCATCATGAACGGACGTAATTCTGGGCCTTGCTAATTTGTAAACTAACGTTACATCACAGAATAAATAATAGTACTAAGTACAGAAGACTCACTCTCTAACAAAACGCGTCTGTTACGATCAGCACAGATATGGCCGCTAGGTGGCGACGGCGCCACGCGCGGCTTATGGCTTTCCCCAAAATTGGGGACGAACGGATGTACTTTTAGCTACCTGTAGCAAAGCGACGAAATCGCGGAGTGAGACACGCCTGGTTACATGCTGTATTAAATGCTCTTTTCAAAAGAATACAGTGCCACTTTCTGCTGTCGCGAAAAACAATAGGGAAGTGAAAATAAAAACGCATCTTAGGTACCTAAGCTTGAATAGTAACTGTTTATTTACCATAATTTTCCTTACTAATTCTGCATTGTTCAATTTGCGATATGTTGTAATTCTGCATTCGTTCAACTTTAACATAATCATTCTCAATTAACCCGTTTCAGTTACGGTCCGCTCATAAATTGCCTGGCCTAATTAAGACTAGTTAAAAGGCATTATCGTGAATTATGTTTGATAATAATTATATTCGTAAATATATACCTACAACTTCTGATTAGCTTGCTTTGTTTTCCGACAGTTATAAAATCGTATTTGGCTATAGATATATTAGGTACCTACCTACTTACAGTAGGTACAATCTCAGTAATCCGGCAGTAATGCTAACAAAGAAAAGCCGGATTACTGGAAAATTCGGATTACTGGAAGTTAGAGCAAATCTGCATATTTTTTTGATGTGTTTTGGTATGTCGTCGAAATACATTTCCCTAAAATTACTAAATTCAAAGAAAATCCTACTGTTATCTGGAACTTAGCCATTTATAAAGAGATTGAAGTGCAACAATGTAGGCGCACATAGTAAATTAGGACTTAAAATGATTGTTTATACTCCAATTTTATTGCCGGATTACTGGGTACACCGGACCATCGAAGTGCCGGATTATCGAGATTTCACTGTATAGTATTTTTATTAACTTAACAAACAACGTTTCATCTCCAGAGATATTCCAGCCGGACATATTCCACATGGGCGGAGACGAGGTCAGCGAACGCTGCTGGAATGTGTCCGAAGAAATCCAGCAGTTCATGGTCCAGCACCGCTGGAACCTGGACAAGGCCGGCTTCCTCGAGCTGTGGGACTACTTCCAGAAGAAAGCACAAGAGAAGGCGTACACGGTACCCTATTTATATTTATTCTGGTATATTCTATCGCTAAAAGTGTAGGGGATCTAGCAATACATGATCTTGATCCAGCACCTCTGGAACCTGGATAAGGCCACTGTAAGCTACTTCTTCTGTGATCTACCTTCAGCGGTGAGGCTACTTCCAGAAGAAAGCATGC
This sequence comes from Cydia amplana, assembly GCF_948474715.1. Classification (NCBI taxonomy): domain Eukaryota; kingdom Metazoa; phylum Arthropoda; class Insecta; order Lepidoptera; family Tortricidae; genus Cydia; species Cydia amplana. The sequence goes on from NC_086069.1 coordinate 20,921,776, forward strand.
ACAAGATGAAAAGTATACAGTGGGTAATTGACTGGATTTATATGTATTCTGGAATATACTACAGCAGTTCATGATCCAGCACTGCTGGATCCGCTTCCTTAAGCTGTGGGTATTTAAGGTGTAACTTACATTTATTCGGAACTATTATATGAAGATATGGCCGAAAGTGTTGTTTATTTGCTATGTGTCGGTTGGCATTAGGTAATGCTTTCTTATGAAAATAAATAGAAATTTGCGTACGTATTTGATCGAAACAATGCAATGCAACAAGTTCGCACAGAGTTGTCATATAACCTCCGACCGAGCGTCTGACATGTCATTTTATATGATGGCTGATCGGTGATCAGTTGATCACGTGGTGCTTTCTATAGAAAACGAAGAGCCGGACGCCCGGATCGGTCCCGGCCCGGTCTAGCGCGAGTCATCCTTCGCCGTTTCTGGTTGCTAACAATTCGTTATTATTTTCCCTTTTTCCAGGCATTTGGCAAGAAGCTGCCTCTGATCCTATGGACCAGCACGCTGACGGACTACAGCTATGTTGACAAATATCTTAACAAGGATGATTACATCATTCAAGTGAGTCATGTGTATCCAAATTAGGCTAAGAATAAGGACATATAAACAAATCGCTATAACAATGTTCGATTGTTCGCTTGAGAAAAAATACGGTGATTTAAATTAGCGAATCATAAATGAATCATTATTAGGCCATTGAACGTTGGCTGATGCAATTTCGTCATTCTAATGTTGCATCAAAGACGTTATGTCAATGCGTTAGCGCGAGATCGTAACACTATGTGTTGCATAGACAACGAGACCAGGACATTAGCTATTATAGTTCGTTTTTTTAGCATTACAAAAAAGGTAAACAATCTTGATGTGTCTTTTAATTGAAAAACATGTTTTAAATATAAGTCACGGCAAATATGTAACAATTATGAATCTAATACGATCATTTATATTCTTCTGCTTTCATAAGTATAAGTTACTGATTTTAAAAAAGCGTATTAAACGCAATGAATTATAATGCAACTGTAATGTCACAAATCGCAGGAGACATAAATCATAATCTTTCTATTCTTCCTTATTTCTCACACGGTAATTACGGTAGGTATAAATTTCCTTTTATATTTTAGGTGTGGACAACGGGAGTAGACCCACAAATCCAAGGGTTACTTTCGAAGGGGTACCGCCTCATTATGTCCAACTACGATGCGTTGTACTTAGACTGCGGCTTTGGTGCCTGGGTTGGCGCAGGTACGTATTCAAACTTAATAACAGAAACATTTTTAACTGACCAATGTTAGACCTTATGTCGTTACAATAAGGTATAGGTGTATGTAATGCAATTTATCTATATTCTGGCAATGAATGATTTGAAGATTGAAGTTAACAGTGTCAATGATGGTACGGAATGCGATAAAGATACTTACTTTTTTTAGATTTATAGAAAACTGCGTAGAAGTACTCAGGATTCTTAATTGTGCAGTGCAGTAAATATGAGATTACGACCGATCATACCATTTATAGCGCGTAAAGTGCTGGATAAAAATCCTTATGTTTAAATGGGGATGACACTGATAAGTTGATAACATGGTCGGATTGGTCGGGGTACTTGCACTAGCACGTGCGCATACTCCACCTTACCGTTCTGGAGCCATCTACTAACTCTTTACATCTTCAGGGAACAACTGGTGCTCTCCGTACATCGGCTGGCAGAAAGTTTACGATAACAGCATAGCAGCCATGGCCTCCGAGAACAAGTATCTAGTTCTAGGTAAGGGTACACTGATACTGGTCTAGGTTTTATTTAAAATGCAGAAACAAACTAGATCAGTGGTTGCTAACCTTTTGCAGTTCGGTCACCCCTATGACTAACTAGGGAACCTGATTTTACCCTTCCTCCCAATGGTAATAAACAATAAAAAGTGTACGTTTGTTGTTAGGTTAGCTTATTACCCCCGTAAAATACCAGTTTTACCCCCACGGGGGTAATTACCCCCAGGTTAGGAACCACTGAAGAACTAGAACTGGTTCAGTTCAGCGTTGTACTGGTAGACTGGTACAGTTCCAGCCCACAAAAAGCCCGCCTGACGACGTCAAAATAATAATAGATTACCTACGTAACCTACGTTATACCATGTAATATTAAGAAAAAATCGGCAAAGAGCATGTCGGGCCATGCTCAGTGAAGGGTTCCGTAATTACCATTCTAAAAGACTGAACGGGGGCTATTAGTAAGTACATATCATGTACATTTATGTGTAATTTTCTGCGGATTAAGCGCCGTTACAATGGGTTTCTATTTCTAAGTCTCGATACTTGTCTATTTTTGACACCGGGTACACGATTGATTACACGGGCTGATTACACAGGAGGTGAGGCGGCCCTGTGGTCGGAGCAGTCGGACACGGCCACGCTGGACCAGCGCCTGTGGCCGCGCGCCGCCGCGCTCGCCGAGCGGCTCTGGACGGAGCCCCCCACCACGTGGCTGGACGCCGAGCACCGTATGCTGCACACGAGGTGAGCTCTCAAACACTAGGCATGATTACACAGGAGATGAGGCGGCCCTGTGGTCGGAGCAGTCGGACACGGCCACGCTGGACCAGCGCCTGTGGCCGCGCGCCGCCGCGCTCGCCGAGCGGCTCTGGACGGAGCCCCCCACCACGTGGCTGGACGCCGAGCACCGTATGCTGCACACGAGGTGAGCTCTCAAACCATAGAAGGTAGGATCCTATAGAAGTGGTATACGCGTGCCTCCGTGAGGGACAAAACAAAATTTATTTGTTGCCCACCATAATCCATACTAATTTACGGTGGGGAATAAAAAAACCGGCCAAGTGCGAGTCGGACTCGCGCACGGAGGGTTCCGCACCATCAACAAAAAATAGGGCAAAACAAGCAAAAAAACGGTCACCCATCGAAGTACTGACCCCGCCCGACGATGCTTAACTTCGGTCAAAAATCACGTTTGTTGTATGGGAGCCCCACTTAAATCTTTATTTTATTCTGTTTTTAGTATTTGTTGTTATAGCGGCAACAGAAATACATCATCTGTGAAAATTTCAACTGTCTAGCTATCACGGTTCGTGAGATACAGCCTGGTGACAGACGGACGGACGGACGGACGGACGGACGGACGGACGGACGGACAGCGGAGTCTTAGTAATAGGGTCCCGTTTTTACCCTTTGGGTACGGAACCCTAAAAATGTGAGACTGTGACAAGGACAAACAATAATAGCGCTTTCGCTGCTACTCCTACTGAAAGATACATAAGACTATTCGGTTATTTCCCTCCACCCCTCATGCCCGATCTAGTTAAAATACTAGATTTATGTCTCAAACACTAGACATGATTACACAGGAGGTGAGGTGGCCCTGTGGTCGTACACTCGAATAGAGCTCTTGTATAAACTATAAATTTTATCAGAATGTGTCTAAACAACTTTGTTTTTTTCAACAGAGAACGCCTCGTCCGTATGGGTATCCAAGCAGAGTCCATCCAGCCTGAATGGTGCTATCAGAACGAAGGCTATTGCTACAGATAAGCAACAACCGTCCAAGCAATACCTTACAGCAGTAACTTTGTGAAATATTTATGCTGATTATTGTACCTATACCTAATCTTATGAGCCGAGATTAAACAATTCAATTACATTTATTATATATCTTAAATAAGGTTATTACAATTCTTAAAGAATTCTGTAGGTAAATGTACAAGATCCCATCAGACACTCTGTGAATTTGATTGAGCCATGTAAACATCTTTTCTAATTTATAAGGTTGGTGCTCTTGCGATTGTTAAAATTCCAATTGTTTATAAAAATTCTGTAATACCTAAACACGCAAGCATGCAGTCAAAAAATTAATCGGCCTCTCATGTTATGAGTATTTAAAATTAGTTAACAACAGAGAACTCCGTTTTCCTCTTCTCAATATTCTCATAGATCTGATTGGTAATGATTGTTTCATAGCAAACATTTTTTTTCACATTCCAAATAGCTAGTACCTAAGTGTTTGTTCAGTTATCTCTGTCTAGCTCAAGTCGATACACTAAATACCCTTAGGTATTGCTTTAATAAAGGGCAAATTCACAGATAATGTGGGGTTTAGACTATAAATGCACGCCGTGCTAACTGTTAGTGATTCTATTGCCTTGGCATAAACATAAGTAGGTAATAAGAGTAGACCTGTGCAAGAACCTTCGTCTACTTAACTATTTTTGGCGCGTACAGTGACGTGGTTTCTTTTAACACGTTTACTGGGATATAATACAATAGAACAAATACTTATTATTATATTATTGCACGTATGGTTTTTGTAACTATTGAACTTATTCCAATATATTCGATAATAAATTCGATTATTTCGATATATTTATTAATTATTATTATATATATAAAACGTTTGTTTTACTTTACCTACATTTAATTAGATTCTACCTAAGATATAGGTACCTAATATTTATAAACACAGAAAACACCCATAACTCAGGAACAATTTATATCTGTGCTCATCACATAAATAAATGAGGATTTGAACCCGTGACCATCGGCTTCAGTCAGAGTCAGAAGCTCCCTCCACACTCGTGCGCGAATCGCGGCGCGTAACAGTGATTCGCGCACGAGTGTGGAGGACCCTAGACAGGTCATCAAATCAAAAAGCGGTCTAATAAAAATTATGCATACGACACAGTTCAGGAGACCTATTAATAATTTCTAGTTTTACTGATATTTTGGCATAACAGCGACATAGCAAGTCTTGTACAAAAGGAAATATAGGTACCTATAAAGTACTACCTAATATAATTGGTTTCGATAAGAGTCATAATTTGTTATCAGCGTCTTGTTACTTTATTATTTACTTAAGGCATAATTTTGCCATTGCAACATGCGTTGTATTGCGCAGAACGATTAAATAATTGTTTCATTTGTATCCGCTTATATTCTCGACCAATTGTATTGTAGGTAACATATGGTATCTGTTTTTGTTTGGTTTCGTATGGTATGGTGACTCAATAACCGGCACCGAGGGTGATTTCCACATCGAACCGTGTTTTTAGTTTCACTCCAGCTCGCGGCTTCCAGTTCTATTACCAAAGACCGTGTTTGCATGTGGATATTTGGATGGAGAAAAAGCAGTTTTTTGCCACGAGCGTTCGCACTTTTATTCCACTCACCATACAGCCAGCTAGCCACCATATAGCCAATAGCAACTAACGACTATCAATTGAGAGCTACTCGACATGTGACATCACTCTGGTTAGCGTAGGTATCTTATCTACATTATATGATCTATTCCTATTTTGAGTTCGAATTGCAGCTATGCCTTATTGGTGTTAATCAGCTATGCGCACAATGTTCCCAGTAGGTGCCAGTAGCGTAGCGAATCTTTTATGACTATATAAAAGGCGTGATAGATTTTGAGGCAAACTGATACTTAACCTGAATGTATAACTACTGCAATTATGCATAGAACGTATCTGTCGCTTAAAATCGAGCTGTTTTAGGGACGACAAAGCGTTCTGTCTAAACAATAGGTACTTAGTACATTATACCTACATATTAGCGATACCTCTGACGCAATAAGTATAATTCCAATTGCTTACCGATTAGAAGGCTAAAGGCGTCATAGATTTTATCATTCGAACCCTGAACTTCAACCCAGATTGTACCCGGATTTGGAATTGATCCTCGGAAGCCCAAACTATACGTGATAATGCGTTAGAGCAGTGGTTCCTAACCTTTTCAGTCCGGTTACCCCTATGACTAACTAGATTGTTATATTAGGTTAGCTTATTACCCCCGTAAAATAGCAGTTTTACCCCCACGGGGGTAATTACCCCCAGGTTAGGAACCACTGCGTTAGAGGGCATAAGGCTTAATTCGATTTCGTTCTGCCACAGGCCTTAGGAGCCCAGCCTTTAGAAAGTCGTATGTTACTTACTTAGGGTCGGTTGCACCAAACTGTTTGTATCGTTAGAGTTCGCTTAATTTTTATGTATGGAAAGTTTCATAGTAAAGCGCCGGGGCGCGCCGGCTGACGTTGATCAGTCTGTCAAATGTGGTTGGTGCAACTGGCCCTTAGATATCTACATGTACCTACATGAGAAATTTTTAGGTAAGTACTGGTGCTGCGGGCCTGCGGGGTTATGATACTTATGATTACGAGTATGACGTTAGCCGCAAAAGAAGTTGCCGATTCCATTACCGCGGATACTGGAGGCCATGGTCACTCTTTCTTTCGTATTAACATCTATTCCAGTTTATTTATTTCGTATTTGGACATATTGGCCTGCGTTTGCATTTGGAATACAATAAGCCTTATACCTATTGTGTGTCTTATCAAGTTCCAATATGTCACGTCCAACTTTATGTTATTGCACCTGACTGTCATGAAACGCGTCCAAGTAAGATTACGTATCTTCACATAACATGCTTCAATATCTACGCAAGGCATTATTGAGCAATAATTTATAATAAAAAGACCTATAATATTCTGAATGTGTTAGTTCTACGCAACTTTTAAGTAAGTATATTTATTTTCGTGTGCATCGAGTCATCATGCACGCTAAGGGAATTATTCTGCTTTGTGCGCATTTGCTTTTAGTCCAGGTAAGTAATTAAATATCGATTAAAATTAATGTTGATTAATTTTATATCTAAATAGGATATTTTTATATGGAGCAATATTTGAAATGCATGTGTTACAACCTAATGTGTAATTTGATTAGTGAAGCACTTAGGTAGGTACTTAGCTTTCAGTTATCTCCGCGAATCATAATTCGTAAGTAAATTGTTAAGTATTAGGTACTTACTTATACTTATTACTAATAAGTTATTAGTAAATAATATCAATTACGGTTGTTATGCGTAGGTATTCCTGGCCTGCCAATGTATACTACAACATTAAGTTTTAGTAAACAGCTTGTAGCTATACCTATAGCTTTGTAGTCTTCATTAGGCGCTCTAGCATATTTTACCACGCGGCTCCTCTCGTGCGAGTTTCTGATAACTAGGTATAATTATGTAGGTAGGTATATATGCGAAAGAAACGGAATATACTTGCAACTTGGCAAGTAAAATATGGTAGACGAAGATGCTGCATTGCATATGACATGTCTTGATATTTCTGATCATGTATTCTGAAACCAACATCTGTCAAGTGAATAGCTACAAATCAGTGGTAGCATATTTAGTGTTTAAAAAAACCTTTATAATATGAACTAACTTCCTTAGACAAATGTACTTTTACCATTGTTACAGCAAGTGTTCTCCCAAGAAGCTATTAAGCAGCCCCTTACGCTGCAGTCACTCAGCCAGGGCTGCAGCTCGTTCGTGGTCAACAGTTTAACCGACATCACGCCGAGCGGCATCTCCGTCAGTTCTGACAAGCTCACCCTGCAGACTCCCGTCAAAGCTCCCATCCAGGAACTTCCTGCCCCCCTAGACAGCGAAAAGAAATAATGAAAATGATGGGGTTTCGTATTATTTACGTGTTTTTGTTTTCTACCTATTGTTAAAATTATAATAAAATAATTCGAAATTGGCGGTTTGTGTATTTTTAACCGACTCGACTTCACGACATTCTTAACAACGCAAAAAGAAAAGTGTATTTACCTATTATATTCACTTGAGCCGTTGTTTTGAGCCCTGTTTATGATATGAGTAAGTACCTAATTCTTATTTAAAGTAGAATTACAAGAAGTTAGAAGGTAGTAAACAAGGTGGTTGAACAACTTTGCAATTTTGGGATCAAATCAAATCTTATTGAATTACTTATGATTTTTTTTTTTTTTAATGGCGTTTATTACAGTAGCCAGTGTCATGTCGATATGTATATGAAATTTTGAAAGTAGTCGCTGTCTGCGAAAATCGACTCCACAGTCGCGTTCGCGGCCTCGCGCCGCGATTCGGCCACTAGTGTGGAGGGGACTGTATCTCGACATTTTGCTCAACATGCGCATGTTAAGGCCCCAGTACACAATGGGCCATCGCCGGCCACTCCAAGGGACGCAGCCATGCGGTAGAATGAGATAGCAATATCGCTTGCTCCCTCTAACGCATAAATGCGTCCCTTGGAGTGGCCGGCGATGGCTCCTTGTGTACTGGGACCTTTACGTGCATGCGCCATAAGTAGTTAGTTTTTTAATCCTGGCAATTTTTTATTACAAACGTCACTTGTCAAATATTTGCCAATTAGATTTGTCATAATTTATTTACTATTTCTACTTAATTGTTGCTATTATATTTCCAAATTAATAGGACGAAAACAATAAATAATCATGAACTGCTTCGAGAACGTGACTGTGCCGAATTGCGTGTGGTTTGAAGGAGGAGAAAGGCGCAATATATTTGCGTCGATGGTTGCAGGTTTTCTGGTAATTGTTTTGCGATTTTCTCGATGAATCATTGTTCCACTTAACTAAGTTAGCGTACTAAGGTTTGTTTGTTATATAATATGATCAATTTACTTATAACTATCATTATTATCGTAACCGTAGTAAACTGCAGGTAATCAATGTAATAAAAGAATCTTATAAGAGTTATAAGGATATTTTTGTTTTGTCACTTTACTCGATGCATCTTTATAATATTGAGGTTGTATTCTGACCGATACGGTTGCGATCAAGACAACGCTATAAAAGTCTATATAGAACGCTCGCGCTCCCTGCGCCAAGTACATTTGGTGTGATAACCAACTAAATGCTAATTAAAGTAGCCAAATATTATACTTTGAATAATTTTACTGTTTAGACTCGTTTTAAGTCACTCGCGCGACATGTTTCGGAGAGCCTAGGTCTCCTTTCTCAAGTACTAACAAATATTATACTTACCTTATAATTCTTTCCAATTTTTAGTGTATTTTCCCCATTCCTTTTTGTGTAATATATGTATGTTTATCCTATACATTTTGTATGTATTTATATCCTTTATCTTTCTGGTACCTTGTTGTACATTTTGCTGCATTTGTCACCCTCTTTTCACTTTCTCCTCTCATCTACTCAAAGGTTAACTGGAAGAGATCCCTCAAAGGGATAAGTTCGCCTTTGTACTTCTTACTAATTGTATGTTATTTTTAATATGTCTTTTTGTACAATAAAGAGTTTACTACTACTACTACTTATTATGCTCGTACTAAATGTCAACCTTTATACTATATCAATGATGTCAACCCCTTTTGCACACCCTTAAGGGATAAACTTCGGGATATATGTCCTTTACTAGGTAACTAGCTGCCATATTTCCATGAAGGAGGAACAAACATCCATTCATCTTTACCTTCACATTTATTTTTACAAGCTTTTATTTAACTTGCAATGTACCAATGTATGTATGTTTGTATGGGTTAAATCTTGCAAGTTAAATTTGACTCACTTCCCGACTTCCAATGAAGCTGAAAATTTGCATACACATGTAAGTCGGCTGACAATGCAATGTTATGGTACCATCAAGCTGATCTGATGATGGAGACAGGAGATGGCCATAGGAACTCTGTGATGAAACAACCCAACCTAATTGTGTTAGGGGTTTTTAGAATTGTCTCAATGAGTATTAATTGACTTAGTTGTCTGTCGTAGGAAAAGTACAGTCAGCGATAAAAGCTTGTACCAAAAATTTATTTAATCCATGCATTTTAAACAAACAAAAATACTGATATTGTTTTGGTTAGTTCTTTACAGGATGGTGGTTTATAATTGACTCAGCATCTAAGTACCCCAGTGACCTACCAAATGCAGCACATGTCTGCGGAGTGATGGCCACCATATCTTTGGTTATGATTAACTCGGTTTCAAATGCACAGGTAAGTTGTATGTGAGAAATATTCTTTTCATCTGTACCTAATCCATGTAGTATTCGTATATAAGTACACCATTCTAATGTTATTGGTAATCAGTGGAACTATGGCTTAAGCTATATTAAGATACCTATGTCATTTTGTATTATTGTAATTTGGTATAAAATGACCCAATCTCCAATGCTTGGGAAGGTTGAGGTAACATAAGCCACAGGAGTACTAAGCAGGCCTTATTAACTTTAGTGTTATTATCTATCTGTCCTACATCCCAAATTTTTCTATATTATCCGTATTTTTGCGTGAAATATAGGTCTTTCATTTTTCTTTCTAATAATTATGTAACTTGAAATTATCCAAGGATTATTATTAAAATTAATCAATTATATTTGATATGAATTTATGTCAATGCCAATAGAATTTTTAAATTTTAAAGCTACAAAATTTTAAAGGAGCTTTGAGTATTTTATTATTTTCAAATCAAATACATGCTAGGCTAACGTCAGAAAATGGGAATCATCAAAAGTTGCCGCTTACCCTATACTATGGTTGGATGTGCTAAATTGTAAACCATTCCTAGGTGCGAGGAGAGACGTACACCGGGGGCTGTATGGGGCCGCGCGGCGCGAGGCTCTGGCTATTCATGGGCTTCGTTGTGGGCTTCGCGTCGCTCATCGCCGCCTGCTGGATACTGTTTGCCAATTATGTTAACACTGGTAAACCAGGCTCAGGTGTTACTTTTGCACTGTTTGCTTATTAACTGCATACATATACATACAATGCTCACAATCATGGGCTTTCTTTCAGTACATTAAATTACTTATACCCAATATGGTATGTGGCTATGTGCACCCTTCTTTCCGCGTCCATTTCCATACTTATTATCAGGGTGATTTCCTCGAAATGACATGTATGATGAATAACCACTTCTTTTTAGGGTTCCGTAGCCAAATGGCAAAAACCGGAACCCTTATGTATTCGTCATGTCTGTCTGTCTGTCCGTCCGTATGTCACAGCCACTTTTTTCCGAAACTATAAGAACTGTACTGTTGAAACTTGGTAAGTAGATGTATTCTGTGAACCGCATTAAGATTTTCACACAAAAATAGAAAAAAAAAAAATTTTGGGGGTCCCCATACCTGGAACTGAAACTCAAAAAAAATATTTTCATCAAACCCTTACGTGTGGGGTATCTATGGATAGGTCTTCAAAAATGTTATTGAGGTTTCTAATATAATTTTTTTCTAAACTGAATAGTTTGCGCGAAAGACACTTCCAAAGTGGTAAAATGTGTCCCCCCCCCCTGTAACTTCTAAAATAAGAGAATGATAAAACTAAAAAAAAAATATGATGTACATTATCATGCAAACTTTCACCGAAAATAGGTTTGAACGAGATCTAGTACGTAGTTTTTAGGGTTCCGTAGCCAAATGGCAAAAAATGGAACCCTTATAGATTCGTCATGTCTGTCTGTCTGTCCGTCTGTCCATCCGTATGTCACAGTCACTTTTCTCCGAAACTATAAGAACTATACTGTTGAAACTTGGTAAGTAGATGTATTCTGTGAACCGCATTAAGATTTTCACACAAAAATAGAAAAAAAAACAATACATTTTTGGGGTTCCCCATACTTAGAACTGAAACTCAAAATTTTTTTTTCATCAAACCCATACGTGTGGGGTATCTATGGATAGGTCTTCAAAAATGATATTGAGGTTTCTAATATCATTTTTTTCTAAACTGAATAGTTTGCGCGAGAGACACTTCCAAAGTGGTAAAATGTGTGTGTCCCCCCCCCCTGTAACTTCTAAAATAACAGAATGACAAAACTAAAAAAAATATATGATGTACATTACCATGTAAACTTCCACCGAAAATTGGTTTGAACGAGATCTAGTAAGTAGTTTTTTTTTAATACGTCATAAATCGCCTAAATACGGAACCCTTCATGGGCGAGTCCGACTCGCACTTGGCCGCTTTTTTTTAATACGTCATAAATCGTAAACCGCAATTTTATTATGTTACGTGCTGCTACGGAACCCTTCATGTGCGAGTCCGACTCGCACTTAGCAGCTTTTTTTATCCTGACATGGTAATTAATTCCCGTTTATAACTCCATGTTCCTGCATCAGTAGTCAATGATATCAGTTGTGCCTGTTTTTGTTTTTTTTTTTTCATTATACACAGTAACAATCATTGTTCATAACATCATCCAAATTCTGATAAGGTTATTTAAGTGAGCTTTGTGTATGTTGAGTTCTATATGTTAAACTCTGCTAGGATTAAATTGAATTAATTAGAATTATGCTAAACATATAAATTAATACCTATTACGAAACACGAATCCAACTAAAAATAGAGAAGAAGGGATATGGAAATTACAAATAGGGAAGAAGGGAGATGGAACTTCTTTCACTTGTCATGGCTTGATGTCATGAAAATGAAATATCCTGAACTGAGTTGAGATAACTTACCTTATTTTCTGTACCTAATGCCAAAAGCCGATGAACCAATTATATACCTACTCTTAAAAGTTTAGCCAGTGGCGTAGCGTGAACTAATCTAGCCGTGGGCGAAGTCGCATTCTGCGAGGCCCTTTTCTTTCGCTGTGCCCGAAGCGGCCTCGCGTGAGGCCCCCCTTGGGGCGCGAGGCCGTGGGCGACGGCCCACTTCGCCCACGCCTAGCTACGCCACTGAGTTTAGCTTGGTGATATCCAAGATCCTGTCATGATGGAACTGCTACAGAGAGAAATATGACTGTTGATTTGCTACGCCGATTTTAGCTGTTCGACATCGTGTCGTGTTGTATATCTACTTTACAGAATAAGTATGTTTTCAAGGTATAATTTTACCTTATTTTTTTGTTTTTTTCCTGCAGATGCGACCAAAAACACCTGGGCCGGGGTGAGCCTGTTCCTCCAGAACGCGTTCATCTTCGCCGGCTCACTGGTCTTCAAGTTCGGCCGCGCAGAGGACCTGTGGGGCTAAACCTAGCAAGTAACCTTGACATCTCATTTCTAAGTCCGCTAATAAGTATGTGTGCCTTTACAATATGAATACCGTAAAATGGGGTGACCCGCAATGACTGAACAGTTTTCATATCATTGTATCGACTGTTTTGTAGCCGAGATTAATATTTGTAACAATTTATATAAACAAATAATCTTAACATCATCTATCTTACTTTAGCAGTTACCGGCGACGCGCTCGTATCCAATCTCGAGTGGCATGCGTCTATCCTTACCAGCCCAGAGGCGTATGCCATGCTTTTAACTACTGTCGTTACAAAACCATAAAAGGATCAAGCTAAGGGACTAAATGTATCTACAACTTGTTAAAACTCTCTCAAAATCTTTCCTCAGGTCACCCTATTCTATGCTACAAAGTTATGTTCATGTTGGCTTCAAATTGGCATTTACTAATAGCGAATTGCCTGAAGGCAAAGAAATCTACAAGTCTTGATTTATAGAAAATTAAATCTATTTGTGTTTTAATATTCAGTCTGGTTTGAAAGACCCTGTAGTAATCTTTTTTATTTACTGCTAACTAAACAAAAACGTCACAAACTACAATCAAATTATTATTCGTGTTTATAATACTTAATAATAAGAAAATATACAACATTTTAAATCCGGTTGTGTATAAGTATTAATTGGTTACCAGTGGATGTTAAAATCGCTAAACATGTTTCTAGTCGAATCAAATTCAAGTGAGTAGGTAAATAAGATTCAAGATACTTTTCGTAAAGGATACATTTGTAATTATTCGGTTTTAACATGTCTAAATAATTTTTGTGACTAGTTAATAATGTAATATAATATCATGTACACTACACTCGTGGCCTGATATGATAATTACAAGATTTTAAATACCTACAAGATTTTTTCAAATTCTGCCTACTACTACGTATGTTTTAAATGGGAAACACATTGTGTTCCTCATTATCAAGCCAAGGCTGTACGTAAGGTAGTTATTATGATTTTTTTTATATGTAGGAAGGAAATAGGTAGTTATTTATGAATGGTTTATGGATTCTACCATAGAATATATGTAAAGACTAAGAAAAAACCGAGCTTTCAAGTTTGGCAGTTAAAGTAGATGGTGCTCTACGGCGTCATATAATATGATTTGTGGTGACTGAGTTGTCAAACATCAGCTTTCAAATTCGAAGCACGATTTGTTCTTAGACATCACTATTCGATAATCAATAACCCAGTAAGGAAGAAACATTTTCTTTGTCAACATGATTTAATAACTCGCAGACATACCTTCTTCATTTTTCAATTTATACAATTAAAATATAACTGTCTACCGAAAATCTTACCTATTTTGTTTTAAGTCAAACTCCTGGAGAGTCTAAAATTAGTTTTACGTTATTATATGACCAAATGCGGATATGAAACGTTTGCTAAGCACATAAATTCGCTGTTTCTTTGACTGTATAGACCAAGAAGATTAAATACATACTGCATAACAAAATTGAGTCTGAATTTGCACGCCAATACTTGATGTTTTGTCTCTGATTCTATTGAAATTAAATTAAATTAGGCAGTAAGTATATTGCCTTGAAGGGATGTATTACTGAATCGCGATTAGAAAGGGATTGAGATAGCTGTCAATCCATATTGATTTTGACGTAAGTGTATGGAAATCTGTTATTTCTAATCCCTTTCTGATCGCGGCACGATAATAGTTGTCAAGTAACTTTCAAGAGACTCGTCCTAAAACGAGAACAGTAATGCTGACGTGACGTCAGGTCATATTTTATGCCTCAAGCATTACCGCCCAGGTATAATATTATTAACCCTTAAATGCATTATGAGGTTCTATGATTAGGATATGCATATAGGTATTCTTTTTTAATTACTTAGATTTTTTTCTTTATTTTTCCCACAATCTATACAACATTACCCATTTATTTTAATTTATTAGGAAATTATACAAAAAAAACATGCATTTAAGGGTTAACTGACTTCCTTTTATTTAGGGAATCCACGGACCTACTATTTTTTTTTGGCTTCGACCTGGGTTTGTGTAATCTATTGTGTATTCAAACAATATTCTAGAAACCAAATAAAAAATAGGTAGGTTGGGACCATCTTATGTTATATCTATCTCTTTGTAATTCATATTCACAATGAAAAGAAAAACACATCTAAGTGACTGAAAAAAATTCCACCCCGTCACAGTCTTTTGGAACAGAAAACATGTCAAAGAATAGTAGTTTGTATTACAAGGGATCAAAATGATATATTTCCGTCAAGGCCGTACATTGAATCCTGAGCATAATGAGGGATTCAAGTGTTAACGCCCAAGACGAAATAATTTTGATACCGTGTGACACATACTGCTTTTCACATCAACTATGAGGAAAATAAAAAAATCTTAATGTTGACACAATCTGATCTGATGCTTAAACAGATCATTTAAGCTAAACAAATGTTACTTTGATCCCTCCTAGCAGGGAGGAAAAGTGCCACTTTGATCCCTCCTAGCAGGGAAGAAAAAGCTCTTTTCCGAATAGGTGGTGTGAAAAATAATTTTGAACCTGATATTCAAGAGCAACAAATGTTTATTTTCAGCCAAAAAAATGTATACTTAGGTTCCGAACTTGTAGCCGTTAAACGTGTTTATTGTGTCGGGTTTTGTTAAAATTGAAATATTTTATGTTAAATATATGTATGCTTAAGTAGATATAAGAACTCACCTGTGAGTGAATCTATTTTATTATTACATTAATAAAAGTCTCTCATTAACCGAATAAATGGCTTGTTTACAATTTAAATATATCATTATCATCACATCACATAAATAACCTATAGTCTAAAAAAAGTTTTCAATTTCATTTTTTAAAACTGTTCTGATTTCAATCTTTGTCAGACAAGTTAAATTGCTTTTGTCTTGTTTTACAAGGGGACAAAGTTATTGTTTAATCTCGTACCTACTAGCGAAAAATAATGAAATACATAAAATTTGAAGCGTGAGCGTTGCGAGGGTTCAAGCACGTGCCTATAGAGTCGGACCAAGCTAACTGCCATTTGCAATCACAAAATGTGGCAATGTAATCATCATTAATGACAAATTTCTATTAAAATATCGTTTATAATGACACCATCTCTTTGTTCTATTCAAGTCAGTGCACAGTTAGCTAAGTTAGACGGACTCTACAAACTGCTACTGAGTGAAATATAAAATTGTTCGCACACCAACGCAAGGAAAACACTGTAAACAGTAAAACTTGGTTACAAATTACAAATCATTTGATTTGGATTTCCAAATGAATGCTATTTTAGAAAATGAAGCCTTCAAAATCATCAATCATCATTGTCAAGTTACACTTTATTCACATATGAGGCAAAGTAATCAAATGCAAATTTTGAGTTGTTTTCTTATGTTTGCTGATAGAATTGACTTTTAAATGATGATGTTGAATGATAAATATTTAATAACATTCATTTGGATTTGATTTTGTTTGATATTTTACAGTTAATATTTTCTTCAGTTTGGTGTAATGAAAATTTTTGTGTTTCACTCGGGGGCAAATTTTGTTTAACCCACGTGCTTTGAAGCCCTCGCAACGCTCATGATTCCAGCTTGGCTAAAGGGCTTGGATCCAGGTAAAAAAAACAGTTGACAAAAATGTCAAACTTGTCAATCAAATACAGTGTTGCCAAATCGTACCTTTCTTTTAGGTTTTGCGTACTATTTTCGGACCCTTCCGTACCTTATTTGTACGCAGCGTACATCGTACTAAATTCGTACCTTTTGAAGTACGATTGTTCTTTAATTTTTTTTTCGGTACGTTGGTTCATTCAGGGCAAAATTTCTAATCTGAATAATAATAGCCAAGGTAAAAAAGTACCACTAAGGTCGAAATTCGGTCGGCGGTCGGCCATTAATTTTTCATGTATATCAATTTAAACTTGGTCAAGCAGATCTAGTCAGTAGAAAAAGGCGGCAAATTTGAAAAATGTAGGCGCAAAGAGACCGTAATCAGTATGGTCCCAAAGAAAATTTGATTTCGCCTTTTTTTACAAGATTTGCTTGACCAGCTAAATTTTAAAACAAATGAGTTGTATTTTGTACTTTAAAATACTTAGTTCTTTTCTTTATTGCAAAAAATGCAATAAATATAGCAAAATGTAGGCAAACGCTGATGCTTAATTGGAGTAAAAGAGAAAGATCGCCGCAATTTGCGAATTTCAGTTTTTGCGATAGACCCCCCTCTAACTGTAAAAATTGTTTCTGTAAGAAATTTTTCCTAAAAAAAAATCCGTACTTTTTTTACCCAAATCGTACCTTTTTAGGGTTCCGTAGCCAAATGGCAAAAAACGGAACCCTTATGGATTCGTCATGTCTGTCGGTCTGTCTGTCCGTCTGTCCGTCTGTCTGTCCGTCCGTATGTCACAGTCACTTTTCTCCGAAACTATAAGAACTATACTGTTGAAACTTGGTAAGTAGATGTATTCTGTGAACCGCATTAAGATTTTCACACAAAAATAGAAAAAAAACAATAAATTTTTGGGGTTCCCCATACTTAGAACTGAAACTCAAAATTTTTTTTTCATCAAACCCATACGTGTGGGGTATCTTATGGATAGGTCTTCAAAAATGATATTGAGGTTTCTAATATCATTTTTTTCTAAACTGAATAGTTTGCGCGAGAGACGCTTCCAAAGTGGTAAAATGTGTGTCCCCCCCCCCCTGTAACTTCTAAAATAAAAGAATGATAAAACTAAAAAATATATGATGTACATTACCATGCAAACTTCCACCAAAAATTGGTTTGGACGAAATCTAGTAAGTAGTTTTTTTTTAATACGTTAAAATCCCCTAAATACGGAACCCTTCATGGGCGAGTCCGACTCGCACTTGGCCGCTTTTTTGACGTACGAAACAAACGTACATAAGCTGGAAGCGCTCTGGCAACACTGATCAAGTATCAAGTTCTGTCTGTGCTTAAAGGTCTCGTAACCAGGCCATAAAATCCAAAAAAAAAAAGGTCTGTCTGTTGCGAGGCCAGGGGGGGGACAGTCACATATAAAGCCCTTTATTCAAAAAAATAGCACCACCTTTATCATTGAACACTAAACTTTTTTTTTAAATATGGCTACATTTTATTTCCTCAGAACGTCTTAAAAGTCTCGTATCTAGGACATGCAACAAACAAAAAACATTTTATAGAACAGAGTATTTTATGGCCATCGTTGCCATGGAGACGATTGTCACAATAAAAAACATTTTTGTCAAATAAAACTCAAAATATAATATTTTCGTATTTATTGTACTACAACATAATTCAGATAAATAAAAAATACTTTCGGTTATACAATGTTAAAAGAAACAAAGTTTTCATACGCCATCACAGTCGCTGAGAACTTTACAAGATAATTCAGAAAAAACCATGGCGGGTAGATTCCCGACCTGCTGCGTGTAATTGTGTTTCGTGGTCAATTGTGTGTTATTTCAGCCGTGTATGTTACGAGAGCAGAGAGGTCTCCACGAAGTCCACAATCAACTTATTTCAGATGCGGTGATGCACGTCTGTCCAAATCCAGA
Organism: Cydia amplana; assembly: GCF_948474715.1. Classification (NCBI taxonomy): domain Eukaryota; kingdom Metazoa; phylum Arthropoda; class Insecta; order Lepidoptera; family Tortricidae; genus Cydia; species Cydia amplana. Next base: position 20,940,131 of record NC_086069.1, read on the forward strand.
CAAATACCCTGAGCGTTTTAAAGTTTGGGTTAAGCTTATTGGGGGCAAGTTGGATACCCCGTCAGATTATGAATTTTATAAGAAGAGGGTCAAGAGGATTTGTGATCTTCATTTTACAGATGAACATAAAAATCGCTTTAAGCGACTGAATGCAATAGCAGTACCGACGCTATGTCTACTTGGTAAGTCAATAATAACACTATAACCACACAGCTACACAGCCACACAGCTAGTATGCCTGGATGACGGTTTTGAAGCCTAAATCACTATACTAAGTATGCTAAACTTTTACTCATAATTATCAAAAAATTGCATGTAAATAAATAAAATACCTATGTAATAATAAATAAATATTACAGAACATTATTACACAAATAGTCGCACAGTAAGCTCAATAAGGCTTGTGTTGTGGGTACTTAGACAATGACATGTATAAACTTTTATATACCTATAAATACTAAAAAATACATAGAAAACATCCATGACTCAGCAACAAATGTCCGAGCTCATCACACAAATAAATGCCCTGACCGGTTTTGAAGCCGGGACCATTGGCTTCATACGCAGGGTCACTACGTACTAGGCCAGACAGGTCATCAAAAGCTGTCCACGATTGTAATTTACAATGCACCTACATGTGGAACTGAAATTATGCAACAATTTTGGATATGATATACCTTTTGTACAGTCAGCAATAGTATGTACTTATTCGCTTAGCACCTTTGCATACTAACTTCTAAGCAAGGAGATTACCTTTCTTTGCAGATGACTCTGCCAGCGCGAGCTACGCGTTACGAGCGCAGGCGTAGCCAACAGCATGACAAAGATTGTAGGTCTATGCAGTCAAATTGACTACACACAGAAAACCCGCCTAGCGGGTCACGGAATTGAACGCGTATGCAAAGTTTTTTGTTGGTGCAATAAAATTTAAACAATCATAATTTTAATACACTTTCAGGCACAACCACCTTTCAAGATTCTGCTCCTATCTGACATTCAAGCCACCTTTCATTCTGCTGCTTCTACGTCAGGTAAATCACAAACCATCCATATTCATAACTAGATTGTTAATTAAACACTCTACTTTTCATTTCGATAACGAGGAAAGTAAAATGCATGTGATTTAAAAAAAACATGACTGAGTACTGTATACATTTTTATACTGTTTCTAGAGGGTACTTTGAATTAATAATTTAGGTTAAAGAATCGTTATTTATGGAATGGAGGGTTAAAAATCAGAACGGAAATTGCAAATCTATTTAAAACGAAATTTCAATTATTTATATAAAAAAATGAAAAAAAATCGTCCTTGGAAAGTTAACGCATTCACTGCCAAGGGGAGTGGCCTAGGAACAAACTTGTATGACGGTCGACGCACATGTGCGTCAGTGGCAGTGAATGTGTTAATGCTCTAGTGCAGAAACGTATCACTTTCTGCAAACCTTTTAGAACAACAATGACCCTCTTTCAGAGCATGAGAAATGAAAATTATACACCTAAACCTTCCCCAAGAATCACGCAGTCGAGTAAATACTTTGTACAGTACTTAGCTCGGGATTTGGTAGCTGCGTAACAAACCTGTTTTTCCACCCATTGAAAGGCTTTTTTTAAATAATGCGTCGGTGGCAAATAAGCATACAGCCCGCCTGATGGTAAGCAGTCACCATAGCCTATATGGATACCTGAAACTTCAGAGGTGTTACGTAGGTACGTACACGTTGCCTACCCTAGGTAACACTTCGCACCCTCGTTGAAATGATCTAAATATGTATATTTAAAATAAGGTTTGTGTGTAAACATACGTTTAATATGTTTTTTCAGGCACCTCCAGCGCCCAACATATTTCTCCTGAAATAAACAATCAACCTACCTTTAATTTCGCTACTTCTGCCCCAGGTAAATAACGATCCTTTCACTCACGTACTAACTGTACTAATAAAAGTAGGTAACTCAGAGTGATGTCTCAGTCCATCTGTTATCATTTCATGGCTTACTTAAGATGCAATAGAATAATAAGAACGTGTGTGTATGTGTGTGTGTGTGTGTGTGTGTGTGTGTGTGTGTGTGTGTGTGTGTGTGTGTGTGTGTGTGTGTGTGTGTGTGTGTGTGTGTGTGTGTGTGTGTGTGTGTGTGTGTGTGTGGGTGTGTGGGTGTGTGTGTGTGTGCGTGCATGTACATCTGTGCATGTGATAGGCAGGCATATAATACTTAATAGGTAGGTAGGAAAAAAGGAATACCTACAATTGATATCTATATTTAAATTTTCTACTGGAGCTGAAGTTGTTTCTAATTAGTGCACTAATAAATTTGAGATAAATTGTACTCGTAGTGACACGATGTCATCGCGGAGTGAGCCACACCTGTTCTAACATAGGAGAATAAAGCGCTTTGTGTGTCTTTTTTTATTAACCGACTTCCTTTCCCAGAAGTAGGAGGTTCTGTATTCGGTTGCGGTTATTTGTTATGTATGTTCGCCGATTACTTACTCCGACATCCGTGATCCGATTTGAGTACTTAATTATTTTTAGTTTGAAAGGAGGTCCTCAATTTTTAAGGTACGTGTATGGTGATTTGGTTGTTTTCTTAAGCAACTCGAGAATTTTCTCTCGCAAACCACCAATTTGATGAAGTGAAGCATGAGCTGCGTTCTCGCGCGCGAGTCCATACTTGAAGTCGATGATGATTTTTTTGATGATAATGAATAATGATAAAGATAATGATGTTTTTAGGGTTCCGTACCCAAAGGGTAAAAACGGGACCCTATTACTAAGACTCCGCTGTCCGTCCATCCGTCCGTCCGTCCGTCCGTCCGTCTGTCACCAGGCTGTATCTCACGAACCGTGATAGCTAGACAGTTGAAATTTTCACAGATGATGTTGCCGCTATAACAACAAATACTAAAAACAGAATAAAATAAAGATTTAAGTGGGGCTCCCATACAACAAACGTGATTTTTGACCGAAGTTAAGCAACGTCGGGCGGGGTCAGTACTTGGATGGGTGACCGTTTTTTTTGCTTGTTTTGCTCTATTTTTTGTTGATGGTGCGGAACCCTCCGTGCGCGAGTCCGACTCGCACTTGGCCGGTTTTTTTACTTGAAAGAAGTTACCTCCAAGGTGATGGTGATGGAGTTCACGAGGAATTGAGGCAACTCCTTGATTTTGAAAGGCACGTGTATGGTGATTTCGGTGTCTTATAAAGTAACTCAAGCATGTACTCTGGATAACTACCAATCTGATTGAGTGCACTTTATGATATAGACCAAGGACTATAAGGGAACTTAATTCCCTCTTATGAAAGGTTTATTATGATTTTGGATGTAGGTAAGGTAGTAGGTATTGGAAATGACTAAAGAGACTGAGAGGTGAAGGGTAGGTGTGGGAGGTGAAGTCTGAAGGCAGGGTGGTGTTTGAGGGGTTTGAGGTTGGGGGTTGGGGAGTTGGGGCTTGACGAGTCATGGTCTGAGAGGCTAGGGGGTTAAGGGGTGATTTAAGCCCTGCAGATAGTCCTTGATTTGTTTTAAGGGTTCCGTACCCAAAGGGTAAAAGCGGGACCCTATTATTAAGACTTCGCTGTCCGTCTGTCCGTCTGCCGTCTGTCTGTCTGTCTCTCTGTCCTTCTGTCTGTCTGTCCGTCCATCTGTCTGTCTGTCACCAGGCTGTATCTCATGAACCGTGATAGCTATACAGTTGAAGTTTTCACTGATAATGTATTTCTGTTGCCGCTATAAAACAAAGTAGCTTCCCTGTCTGTCTGTCTCTCTGTATGCTTAGATCTTTAAAACTACGCAACTGATTTTGATGCGGTTTTTTTTAATAGATAGAGTGATTCAAGAGGAAGGTTTATGTATAATTTGTTAACCCGTGCGAAGCCGGGGCAGGTCGCTAGTTTATAATATAATTGTTACCTACATATTTGCTGTGACTTATTTTTCAAGAGTGTTTTTAATAAGAAAGACACTTCAAGATCGCTTACCTACTTTCTATTGCTAAGGAAAAGTATACTTAGTTTTGATGATACCTAAGTCTACAGAAGAGTGACCCTTTATGGCATAAGTTGTAGCGATTATAACGTTGGAGTTTTTTTTTTTTAAATAAGCTTTATAATACTTCCAGGGCAGGCACATCCATCCAGCGCCCAACATTTTCCTCCTAGAATGGGCTATCAGCACGCCTCTCATTCTGCTTCTGTGCCAGGTATATGATGGTTCCTATATATTCATGATATTAAAATGAAAAAAGAGCATTATATTTTATTTCATTATAAACTGAAATACATAGTATGTGACTTCTTCCTCGCGTTGTCCCGGCATTTTGGCCACGGCTCATGGGAGCCTGGGGTCCGCTTGGCAACTAATCCCAGGAATTGGCGTAGGCACTAGTTTTTACGAAAGCGACTGCCATCTGACCTTCCAACCCAGAGGGTAAACTAGGCCTTATTGGGATTAGTCCGGTTTTTTTACGATGTTTTCCTTCATCGAAAAGCGACTGGTAAATATCAAATGATATTTCGTACATAAGTTCCGAAAAACTCATTGGTACGAGCCGGGGTTTGAACCTCCGGATTGCAAGTTGCATGCTCATACCGCTAGGCCATCAGCGCTTCCTAAAATAATTTGATTTGTTCCCAAAGTTGTGTAATATTTTTCATTGTTTAGGGTTCTGTGTCAACTAGATACATACCGAGGAAGCATACATTTTTATGGTTTCGCTATATCTGTCTGTCTGCCTGTCTGTCTGTGTCTGTTCGTCTGTGGATTTGCTACGTGATCGTAAGGCGCATTACACTAAGGTCAAGTGAGGTAAATGCAACTATGGGGTTATTGCGTCTCTCCATTCTTTCTCGAATACGATTGGTCGAAACGCCTTCTACTATGCAACGTTTCATGCCTGAGCTACTTGGAAATGAAACGTTGCATAGTAGAGGGCGTTTCGACCAATCGTATTCGAGAAAGAACGGAGAGACGCAATAACCCCATAGTTGCATTTACCTCACTTGACCTTATTTACACTGCACCCAATTAGCACGTCGCTCTGATTTTTGAGCGAGACAACGCTATGCGCGTATTATAACCACATCCCGCTTGTCGGAATCGGATGCAGTGTGCCGTGCGCCTTAGTGCTAGAAAGCTGCAATTCGGTACCTATGGATACAAAAATCAATGATGGCGACTTTTTTTGACAGAAGGTAACTACGGAGCCCTACACTGAGCATGGCCAAACCTACTGCAGCAATCTTGCAAGCTAAACTAGACCCACTTCCCATCATTCGGTTGAGCTGAAAGTTCACATAGGTACTTAAGTAAGTCGGGTGACTATGCAATACATATAGGTACCTATAATTGTCTTTGTTAGCATTTTCTCGGTGAGTCTCGCTAATCGCCAGTATGATAGGGCCCTTAGCGATAAAAGCTGTATTTTCTGTAGGTATTTTGTTTCTAGATAAAAATGGATTCAATCACCATAATTTATTTTTAACTAGCGACCCGCCCCGGCTTTGCTGTGGTTAACAAATTATACATAAACCTTCCTCTTGAATCACTCTATCAAAAAACCGCATCAAAATCCGTTGCGTAGTTTTAAAGATCTAAGCATACACACAGACAGACAGACAGCGGGAAGCGAGTTTGTTTTATACTATGTAGTGATTAAAATACATATACGTATGTGAGAAACATGAATAGAAAATATTTGTTAGTATTTATTTTTCTGGAGTCTCGATAGAATTCTAAGATCTCCTAAGTTTCAGAACTTACGCGCGCGCGCGTAAACAATGATTTTATATATTTCTTTGTATTCTTCTAGTGACACCTGCCACACAACATTCTGAGATGCCTACCATCAACAACATAACTACTGCAGAGTCTTCTGTATTGGCAGAACATAATTATAGTGGGATGACCCGTTCGAAAAGAAGGATATTAGATCACGGTAATTAAAAATATTTATAAGTTATAATGCCATACTGATTGTGTATATCAATATAATGTAGGTACTTAATAGGTTATATTTATTATGAAGAGATCGATTCGATCTGATGATGAAAACCAAAGCTGAGCATAGGAACTAGGTAAAAAATAAATGTAACTCGTAAATATTGTGTATTTATAATTTTCTCAATCAGTGAAAGATAATTGTAGAGATAAAAATACAGTCGGTAATAAAAAAATGTATCAATACTAAATTTGATGACATAACAAACTTTTCACCACACCAGCTAGGAAAGGCTTACTTTGCACTTCAAAAACGGATAGCTAAATTGCACTTTGCTATCAGTAAATCACATGTGAGGCAAAGTAATCAAATGCAAATTTTGAGTTGTTTTCTTATGTTTGCTGGTAGAATTGACTTTTAATTGATGATTTTGGATGATAAATATTTAATAACATTCGAACATTTGAATTTGATTTGGTTTGATATTTTACATTTAATATTTGCTTCGGGTTGGTGTGGTGAAAAATTTTGTGTTTCACTCGGGGGCAAATTTTGTTTAACCCTCGTGCTTTGAAACCCTCGCAACTCTCAAGAATCTTTCGCTTGGTCGGGTATCAATATTAGCACGAGCGGTTAAACAACAACTTTGCCCCCTTGTAAAACAAATAACTATAAATGTATAGTGACAAACCAAAGCCAAAAGTTATTAAAAATGAAAGGTACTTAATATTATAATTTTGTTTTCTTTCAGGTTCGAAGAAAATTGAGGTGCAGCTTAAGGTAAAATAATTTCAAATGGAAGTTAACCGTTTGCGCAAAAGGGAACTTTCATACAAGCAACGATTGGAACAAGCTCACCAAATGTACCAGACAGTAGTGCGGCACATGACGAAACCAGCTCGGCTTTTAGTGAACATGCAAAAACAATCAACGAAGCAACCTAAAGGACGACGCTATTCATTAGAAAAAAAATACTGACAATGTCGCTTTACAAAAAGAGTCCAAAGTGCTACTGGCTGATGTGTGAATATTTTTCACTGCCATCTGGCAAAGCTATTAAACGCCAAATTAAACTGACCAGTGGCATAAATACAATTATATCCGAAGAAATTAAAAAAAACAATGGCTTCAAAAGAACCTGCTGACAGACTGTGTAGCCTAATATTTGATGAAATGTCTATTACGCCTCAAATTCTGATGAGTTTTTCAATTCAGCTGGTATCAATGAGATTTTCGAAACTTATTTGCGAAATCGCATTTGATATTTGTCAGTCGTTTTTCGGTGAAGGTACCTACCGATATAGTTTACCCTTTGGGTTGGAAGGTCAGAGTGCAGTCACTTTCTTAAAAACGAATGCCTACGCCGATTCATGGGATAACTTAACAAGCGGATCACAGGCTCCCATTGAGCCGTGGCAAAAAGCCCGGATTACGCGCGGAAGATGATGAGGCAGTACCTTTCACGTCTCCAAACTAAGGGCTCATGTGTGAACTCGTATGAGATTTTAGTTACATTGCGGACCATTAATGTAACATCAATTCAGCCGACCGATCAAATAACGCAATGTAAGGAAACTCGCATGCGAGTTCTCGCACCGTCTAAATGAGCCCTTAACACTTTCGGTGCCAGCGCTTGCTACGCGCTACGAGCGTAGCCGATAACATGGGAAAAACCGTATGTAGCGAAAATCGACTACGGATAGTGCACCCACCTGGCGGGTTGCTGACAGTGAATGCGTTAATTTTAAACAACCGATTGCCAATAATTCAGTTTTCTAGGTCAAACGGTTTGGGCTGAGCTTTGATATTAGTCAGTCAGGACTTTATAGCATACAATAACGTTATGTTTACCCAGGTATTGGCTCCTGTACTTGTATCTGTTGCGATGTTTTCTTTTACGTTTGTATAATATAGTTTATTACAGCATACAATAACGTTATGTTTACCCAGGTATTGGTTCCTGTACATGTATCAGTTGCGAAGTTTTCTTTTACGTTTGTATAATATAGTTTATTACAGCATACAATAACGTTATGTTTACCCAGGTATTGGCTCCTGTAGGTATTTGTATCTGTTGCCATGTTATCATCATGTAAATGTTATATCACTATGTGTAGTAGATAAACTTCTGTATAGGTAAATGTGACTTGTGTAATAAACTTTTGAATTTTAAATTATGAAATATAGTCCGTCAACCAAATCTTGTCAGTAGCAATGTAAAGCAAACTAAAGTAGGGCAACACTCAAAGAGCAGTATTGCGTTAAGAAAAGCAGCAATGTACATCGAACCAACAGATTTTTTTTTCCGCTGAGCGCGCCCTGCGTACGTCAATTCAAATTGTCACTCGCGGTTTATTGAAAAAAATTGAAACATGGACGGGCAATTTAAAAGCGATGTTAAAACAATGTTAATTAAAATGATGAACAAATTTGAAGATATCAAAAACAACTGCTTATATTCTCTTTGTTCCCTATCTATGTCTTCTAAGTTTACTAAAATAAAATCATATCAAAATGCAGATAATTAGATAGTGCATATATTTGTTATTTACAATATAATATGCCACTTGTTAATGTAAATTAGTGTATTGTTCTGGATGAATATGACATACCTGTGTAATTTTTTTGATTGGTATATATTGTACAATATACATATTAAAAATAAAACAACTGATATTTAGGTGTTTATTTAATTTAAAGGTAAATAAGATAAGGGTCACTTTTCGACTTGGTTGCGTTGTACACGTAGGTACATAAACCGCCATAGGTAAGTATTGTCTGAAAAGATACTACCTACTACGAACGCCTTATATTGGGCAAGATTTAATCCTGCAACAAACATGTATAGATTAGGTAGATATTGCGAAAGAACGGCGATATAATAATGGCTCTTAATACTGTTTAAAAGGTTTACCTTTGTAAATAGTCACAACTGATTGCTGAAAATATTTGACATGTGGGCCTATGGACGGTTTCCAGGACACAATTTATGGTCTTGTTGGATAGATTTAGGCATACGTTTTAATTTTATTTATGCCTTTTAACCCTAAAACAAAAAAACTGAACATAATCTTAAAAGTTCGAAAGAGTTCTTCCAATACTTGTCATAACCTCAATTTGTAGTAACCATCAACGAGCATGATTGTACATTGTAGGCCCCTTAGCTTTGCTTAATCTTATTTAATGTATTGGTATTTAATGGTGACAGCAGAAATATCTCTTAAAACAGAAACGATTCAGAATGAAAACCAAATGAAAACAAATAAGGTGACGGCTGTCATTCACGATCCACATTCCACAGATAAAACACAGATGACACGCGTTTTGGAATTATTTGAACACAGTGTTGCTAACCCGCGATTTTTCAAATTTGCCGCCTTTTACTACTGACAAGATTTGGTTGACGGACTTTATCAACTATCTTTTCTTTCCCATTTATACGTACCTTGTTATTTTATTTTATCCGGTATTTAATAAGCTACTTTATTATAATTTTCTTGTTAAAATCATTCTTGGATATCATTGTATTGTACTTACGTTACCTGTTGGACTTTAAAATATCTGCTTGCCAATATATACCTATAGCAAGCAAATATTATAATAAAGTTGTTGATTAATGGGTAAGAAGAGCAAAACTCTTGATATAACAAATTATATGTGACCCTGTTTACACATTGATTAATGTTTAGTGTGAGTTTATACATTTGTAGCAAATGTATGAACTCATATTAAACATTAATCAATGTGTAAACAGGCCCTGTAGGTATGAATATTGACGTTAATATTGTGTGTTCAGATTTACAGATGGCGCTTCATAATGGATACAAAAAAGTTCCACGAGAGGGCTCTCTTTCTCATATATATATTATACTACTCTTTGTGCGAGGCCTTGCGAGGTGAAGTGAAGTTTGTTTGTAAGCGTTAACGTCATAACATAATTTTATTTATTTACCATTCGTAATTCATAATATTTATAAATAAATACGACAATAACTAGAAATAATCATGAACTGCTTCGAGAACGTGACTATGCCGAATTTCGTATGGTTCGAAGGAGGAGAAAGGCGCAATATTTTTGCGTCCATGGCTGCAGGTTTTCTGGTAAGTGTTTTGTGACTTTCACTATGAATAAATTGTTACTAGATCTTAAATTGGAAAAGAGATTAATCATACCATATTACTAGCAATCGCTTAGGAATTGAATTTCAAATTCGTAACGCTCTATAACGTTGAAAACAATATTTCAAATTCATTCATTCAGGACTGCTTTCAACGATTTAGGCTGTGCGTTGTTTCTATCTAACAAACTTCTGTAATTGTTTTTATAAAATATTGATTTATTTACTACATAACTGTTGTTATTAACTTAACCATATTAAATAGTAAGTTACAAAAATGTAACTCCTTAAATAAGTACATTTATTTGTATTTGCACTTTGCTTGATGACTCGCTAGTTTTATCTTGAATGCTGATTAGGCCAGCCAAATGTATAGTTTATTTTAAGAATTTTCCATTCAATGTTTAACATTGAAACTCAGATTAAGTCTATTGAATATCTATGTCGGCGGCAGATCATAAAATCGGGCATATCGACATATTCCTAGTCATATCATGAAACGCCGCCATTTCATGATCTGACCAGCCATATCGTTCAAACATCAACGTTTGACGATTTGCCTAGCGACGTTTAGGCATATCAAATAAGTAGGGTGTGATATTCCTAGGCAGATCATGAAACGCCGGCATTTTTGAGTAAAATTATGTTATCTGAAAGATTAATGTCTGTTATTGTTTTGTTTAGTACTTTACAGGCTGGTGGTTTATAATTGACTCGGCATCGAAGTACCCTAATGAACTACCAAGTGCAGCTTATGCCTGCGGAGTGATGGCTACCATTTCCCTGCTTATGGTCAACTCTGTTTCAAATGCACAGGTCAGTTGTAGGTACAGGCATTATTTAGTTATTTAAGTCTAATTAGGTATATTTTGTTTGTAACTTGTTTTCTAATGGTGTAGATGATAACAGTTATGATAGTTTTACAACCTTTTATTTTTGAAATCATGTTCTCATGTAGTGACCCATCTTCTATAACAAGACACCACCTAATACTATTTAGTGATATTAAATAAAAATGTTTCATAAACTTATTGCAGGTGCGAGGAGAGACATACACGGGGGGCTGCATGGGTCCGCGTGGCGCGAAGTTCTTCCTCTTCATCGGCTTTGTTGTAGGCTTTGCGTCACTCATCGCAGCTAGCTTGACACTGCTTGCCAAATATGTAAAAACTGGTAAAATGAGTTCAGGTGTTTATGTTTGTATTTCTTGTTAGATAATTGCATGGTCATGAGCAACACCGGAAATATTTCTAGTACTTTATTTTTGCTCATTGGTACTTTTCTGACTAATTTTTGAGTATGTTATATACCTATTAATTGCTAATTCCACCTAATCTGGGGGCACGGCCGTGCCCCCGCCAAGACGAGACAAAGGGCAAAAGGAAGTGCATTCTTTGGCCAAGAGTTAAGGCAAAAATCATGACAAATTAGCTCTTCTACAACTTGTATGTCTTGTGTAGGCGCATGCCAGAAAGTTTATCAGGGTTTGAGTAATATATTTCACAAAAACATATTATATGTTAAAATATGGACCCCTAAAAATCAGTTTTTTAAATAGTGTTCAAACATAACATATAATTTCCATTACAAGTCTTATCTAAATACAAATAAAATATCACACAGATATGTATGTATGTACTGTCACTTTTTGACGGTGATAATTTAAAAACCCCAACATTTTATTGAAAACTGACTTGCCTTTCTTTATTTTCTGTAATTTTCACTGGATTGCGAGGGGTAGACGGAATTAACGGAAGCTCATAAAGCCGAATCGTACTCTTTACCTACTATGTGTAGATTGCTTGGAGATGGCTGTGTTGGACAATCCTGTCAATTCTGTTACAGAGAGAAATATGTCTTGTTTCGCTGATTTTAGCTCAAGTATGTTCTCAATACAAAATTTGCCTTATTTGCCTGTTTGTTCCTTGCAGATGTGACCAAACACACCTGGGTGGGCGTGAGCCTGCTATTGCAAAACGCGTTCATCTTCGCCGGCTCGCTAGCCTTGAAGTTTGGCCGCGCCGAGGACCTGTGGGGCTAATCTACCAAGTAAACTTCTCATATATCTAATATGTATGCAAATAAGTATATGTGCCTTTAGGAAACGAACACCTTAAGTCCGTAAAATGGAATGAGATTGAAATGTAGGGTGACTTTAATAATTCTAAGTTAAAATGAACATTCCTTTATAATACCTATAGACTATGGGGCTCTTCATAAATTACGTCATTTCAAATTAGAGGGGTCTGGACATCGGATGATGGTAGCATGACATAGGAGGAAACGGGGTTATATGAAGCATGATTTTTGGATGATTTTAGGGCCGGTCAGAAATCGTCAAAAATCGATGACGTAATTTATGAACAGCCCATATGTTGTAGCTAGAATTTTTCATTCATAAAAGGTCGGCAACACGCACTTGACACCTGAAGAGGTGCTTGCATTCATAGGCTACATGCAGTGACCACTTTCCATCAGGTGGATTTTCTATTAACACATTTTTCATTAAGTCACCCCATTCGATGGCACAAGTTCTGCTCGGTAACGTCGACTTCAAATTGGTATTAAGTATGACAAAGGCACATTTATTTGTTTTAAAGGCACATAAATCTACAAGTTAAACCGTGATTATTAGAAACAAGTAGTTCTAGTTTTATTATTCTGCTCGATTTGAAAGGTTCTACAATATTATTTCGCAACTAACTTCTATCTAAACAGAAAACGGTCACGATTATATTTTGCAATTGAATGACCATTGAATTCGTATTTAAAATACTTAGAAAAACACGATTATATTTTGCAATCGAATGACCATTGAATTCGTATTTAAAATACTGAGACAAGTTATACCTATGAGTTGTTGAAATTCCGACATGTGTGATAATACTGATTACCGTGTTTAAGTGTCGAATGAATTTTGTCACCAATGGATGTTAAAATCATGTTTCTCGTCGAACCAAACTCAAGTAAGTACATAAGTCTCAACTCTCAACATACTTTGATATTGGCTACATTTGTAGATATTTGATTTATACATATCTCAATAGCTTTTGTAACTAGTTAATTATTTAGTATTATATTATATGTAGGCATAGGCATGGACTAATCATAATTATCTATGACGTAGGTAGTAGGTATGGTAGTTTAGTTAAATTTATATGTATGTATCCTTGATCGTACAGACGTAAAGTTGCCGCCTAATATATGTAAATGTAATACCTACCTATACATATATTTTTAAATGAATTTCTGTAACGAATTTACGAACTACATTATACAAGGTACGACCTCAACTCGAGGTACAAAACGTTCCGTGGATATGTAGACAGACTTTCCGCTCAAGAGTATACCGCCGTTTAATTAAGACTGATGTTAGAATATTTTATGTTAAATATACATACTTAGATAATTATAAGAACTCATTTGCGAGTGAATCTATTTTATTAATAAAAGTATTTTAGTATCTAACATGGCTTGTTAATTTAATTTGAATCGATCACATTATCGACCCATCATAATAATTTACAATTTAGAAGTGGCGACCCCCTTACAGTTAATTTTGGACCATAGTTGGGAGCTTTGGACTATAGTATGAGGTGTTACGGTAGTCGTTCTAACTAAGCAGTAGAAAAAAAATAATGAAAATTTCCACACTTTTTATTTACTTGGTGCCTACCTATCCATTGGGCGCTTTTATACTTTATAGTAGTCGTCCATACAATCTCGTACAATTAGGGCCCCTGTTTTATCGTGGCGATAAATCTTGTCGTTGCCGCAGACGACCACGGCAAAGTATAAAAGCGCTCATTTATAACAAGTTTTTTTTAAATGTAATACTAACGTACCTATTATGAGTTTTATTGCTTTTTGGGAAGACATCAATAATATTCTATTAAAATATAAAAGTTGGTCTTGTACCATCCACTCTACCCTGAACAACAAGCCAGAATTCGATTGGGCAACCTATACTATTAACAAAACTTACATTGAGTATTGTTTGTAACCTATAATAAATATGGCTTTAAGTACCTACTTACAATAGTACGTTACATTTATTGTATATAAAGTAGTAGTGTGATAGGTATATTACAATAGTACCTTTTTATAAAAATAACAAATGCTGAGGTGAATGAATATTCATATACCTACCTACCTTACCTAATACTATATGAGAAATCGACGATTGTTATGCATCTACTTACAATATAAAAAATATAGGTATATATTTGGACCAATTACCAAAATTAGATATATGATTTATGCAGCATAACTGTACTGGAAAACAATGTTTCTGTTCCTTTTATCTTTATTAATCCGGTGCCCATTTGTGGCGGAAATGTAAAAAGGAGTCAATGATGAATTGATCATGCATTGCCGATTGAGGATGCGGCAACATGCCCACAGCAGTAGGCCTTCTAATTCTTGATGCTGCTTTCTTCCAAGGTCCTAGCGGCTAGCTAGTTATGGTCGCGTTTTTATCACTTGTGGATACATAAGCTAATTCCAGCACTAGCACACTTCTCGAAACGTATCGGATGTCTAATCCAAGATCCAAGTCGACACAAGCGGTAAAAACGACGACCATCACACTCCATCCATCCAAAGAAACTGGTGCGTCATTAGTGGGCGGGCTTCCTCAGTGTCTGACCAGCATTCAGAAAGAACACTGAACTAGTTTAGCATCTAATATCCGTAAATCTGTTCTCCTGGCACGCACGTCCGCCCGCCGCGGCCATCCGGCAGGCACAGCTGGTCAGCCTCGCAGTTGCCGTTGCGCAGCGCACACACGTTGGTGGCGCCGGGACACTCGTTGGGCGCCACCGCAACGCCGTACAGCTTGTTGGCCGCTGTGGCGATTGATAGCTGACCCTTCTTCTGCGTCAGTGTGTCGATGTTTTCGATTTTAAGCCTGGAAATAATTTATGGTATTTTTTAATTGGATTATTTGTACGTTTGTTACGTTTATCTTTTTTACGACATCACTTTTAAAGCATCTCCTACCGATTATGATTATGATTACCTGTCAAAGCTTTGGTTTCCTCCGAAAGCGGTGCCGTCATATAGCGGCCGTCTCCATACAAATACGACGACATCCATATTTAGTATGGAGACGGCCGCTATATGACGGCACCGCTATCCCAGGAAAACCGATCTTCAGGGAGCTGTTCGTCTGACTTCGTAAGTACCTACCATAGATACCAAGAGGAGTCTGGTAGAAATTTGACTAATGTGCAAGTTAGTTTGAAAATATATGGGTACTAGGTAGTTAGGTACCTACATACGAGTATAGGTAAACCAGAACTTTGGGAGTATTGTCATGAGGGCGCTCGGTTTGAATTTTATATAGCAACAATTTGTATAGTGGGGACAATGGAAATCGGCAGATGATTTTTGTTTTAGTCCGACAACTTTAATAAGTGCGAAGTTTGATGTTTGGATATTTCTTCGGTTTTTATGCTTAAATAGCTGACTCGATTTAGATAAAATGAATAGCGTAAAGTAACGCAAGAGTTTAAGTAATAATTTATATAGATAATTTTACAAATATCATTATTACAAGACATCAACCAAATCGTGACGACCTGACTATAGTGACATTTGTCCATAAGTTTGAAACTTACCCGTCAATTCAGATGCTAATTTCGTTATGTTTTTTAATGTAAGAAATTTCTCTCCCGCACGTTTTTTTTCCAATAAATAACCATATACACTATTTACAACTTTTTTCTCTGTAAAATCTAAAACTTTCGGCATGATTATTGCAGTCTAATAATAATTCACACGAAACTAGACAAAGCAATGTTTACATTGTCAATATTGACAACTATCATAGAGGGTAGATGTTGTCTATTATTAAAATTGTTGCCATTGCTAGAAATTAGTACCAACAAATTTCCGTAACATGGCGCACCCTCAATAGATCCTGGTTCACCTATACATGCTTACTCACTGACAAGTTAAACAGAAAAAAGTCCTAATTTTTCTTTGCGTAGGTACCTATTTACCTAGTGCGAGTGGATTACTCTCTAGGCTCTACTTGCCCAAATACTTGAACTTATCCTTTAGTATGGAAGGAAACAATAGGTACAGATCCAGAACAACTATGTCAGTTCATTATTGGCATTAGGGAAGCAGAAGACTTACGTTTTCCAATCTGTCCAATAGAAAGTTTCCTGATTAATTGCTAGTCCGAAAGGATGCAAGCAGTTCGTGACTATGGTTTCAGTCTCCATGGTGTCTAGGTTGACACATTTGATTAGAAACAGTCCCGCGTCGGTGTAGCACAAACGGTCTCTCAGCCAGTCTATTGCTAGAGAGTTCGGAAGTTTCACGTCTGATTTGTCAACAAAAACTCCTCGCTGAGATCCGTCCATGTTAGCCCACTCGATTTTAGGGTTTAATCGGTTCCAATCCGTCCAGAAGACTTTGCTGTAATTATACGAATAATTAAGATTTTATATTTAGAATATTACACTTCGATTTCGCATGTCTAATTACATAGTTTAGTAGGTACATATATCATTATATACATACCTACATGTAAAACTATATTAATTATATATTTATTTTTTGGCTTACCCTCTTCGTGGATGCACGGCAATGCCCCTGGGATTTCTGATGTCGCCAGAAAACAAAACTTTTCTCACTTTAGTATCAACATTAGCTACTTCAATGGTCAACTTCTTTGAATCAGTCCAGAAAATATTGCGAGATGCCCAGTCAATGGCCACTCCTTCCGGAGACAGGATTCCTGCGAAATAATGGAAAGCGTAAGTAATACATTAATCCAGTGAAATTGTAGAATTTTGTAACGTGGCTCTTCTGCGTCAAATCCGGTAGTTCTGATTTTTGCAGACTTATTTATGATATTGGCCCAATTAATAATGCAGGTTTGTGACCTCGAGCGTCGAACGCAACTTTGTCAAAAATCGTAAAACCCGCGAAAATTTCGGTTTTCTTATAGATTTGGGCGATTATAACCCTAAAGGACTAGTTTTTGATAGTACCTTCCTTAAACGTTTTTAAAGAAGACTAAATTTGCTACAATACGAGATTAGAACTGTCTTTGTAGATTGAACAGTTTCCGAGATAAAGGCTTTCAAAGTTTAGATTTTTTTGAAATTGAGCTCGTAAGCTAAGTGAGTGCAGTGAGTATGCACTTTTGACTCAGGCGATGCCGCTTTGGCACGATTGTTCCTAAGGTCAAACAAAGCTGATTTGGCCCAGTAGCTACGAGATCGTACCGTGCCTACCCCCCAAAAAGAGAAGGGAAAGGGTCGGATCCCCAGGTCTAATCTTAAGCCCTTGCTACACGGTCGCCGACAAGCCCCCCAGACCGCGTGGCCTTGGTCTGGACGGACCGTGTAGACAGTTGTTTCCAACAAAATTTGACCAAAACTGACCAAGGTCAGACCAAGGACAGACGGTTAGAAGGCTTGTCGGCGACCGTGTAGCAAGGGCTTTAGCTATATTTCTTCCTGCTCTTAGCAACTGGGGCAAGTTATATATGATTTTTATTTGGGGGCACGGCAGTGCCCCCGCCATGTCGAGCGCGAAGCAAACACTGCCGTACCATCCTTTACTGGAACCATTTCGCCGCATTTTCAGGCCCCTATTTGAGAACCTCTGGATAAGACCAGAACGCAGAAATTTTCGTCATCCAGTAAGCTATAATCACATACTTAAAATCCAAAATTTCAAGTCTGTAGGTCATTTAGTTCCGAAGTTAAGCGAAAGCAAAGTTTCGCATTTATGACACTCACTCACTCACTCACTCATGATCATCAGAATAGAACTTAGTACTTCCCATAAACTCAGAGAGCTGAAATTTGGTACAGAGTTAGGGTTTAATGGCCACATAAAGGGAAAACCTAAAAATATTGCAATATCTGTCACGTTTTAAAGATTTATGAACTGCATAAGTAAGTTTGTAATCCCATATAAATATATGATATTACAACGTTACTGTTGCAGTTCCTATAAATAGTAGGTAAAGTAAAGGTACACTACGATGTACGATGTGAGTATGAATGAAGATATGTTTAGTTATGATATGTGTATACATAGTATGGGTATGAGTACCCGAAAAGAAGGACTGCCTACAAAAAGAGATGAGATCCCATCAAAAGTAGTTAGTATAGTATCAGGATTTACAAAGTAGTTTTTTTTTAACTCTACGAGTACCTATGTAAATTAGTATAGTTTCAGGCCTTTTTTTAATTTCTACATATGTAATAGTTATAATGACTATGTATTAACAGTATAAGTGTTTTGGCATATCTAGAGCTGTAAACTTATACCTGTATTTATTTAAAGAATAAAGAATAAAAACATTACATGTAAAAAGGTGCAAGTCTCGCAACGCTTTTACTACAAAAAAGTTTTGAGATGTAATGTGAAACCAAGTCGGTTATTTTAATCAGTGCCAGGGGGTGTTAAAACCGTATCAATAAGATATCTTTAATTTGTAATACATATCATGACTTGGCAATCGCACATAATGCTTTACTCGTACCGTACTTGTAAATATGTGTAATGCTCAAACTGCAATTAGCGCTAGCGTTATGTTCAATTAGAATTATTTTTAATAGGTGACGATGATCCTTTTGTCATTATGCAGTCGTGCGATGGCCAAGTCATTATACGTATTATAAATTAAAGATATCTTATTGATTGCACTGATTAAAATAACCGACTTGGTTTCACATTACATCTCAAAACTTTTTTGTAGTAAAAGCGTTGCGAGACTTGCACCTTTTTACATGTAATGTTTTTGATCGGATATAATTTAGGGCTTCCTTATTCTATAAAGCATCACTTCAAAGCAGGCATTCATACATTTTTTTGTAAATATATGAAGCGGATTGAGTGACGATTTCCATAGAAATCTAATTATGGCTAAAGTCAAAAGTTAAAAATCTTAAAAAACACTTATATTGGCGTTTTAAAAGTATGAATATAATGTTTTTATCCCTAAATTATATGAAAATGATATATAACTTGCCCTAGTTGCTAAGAGTATAAAGAAATATATAGCAAAGATTGGACCTGGGGATCCGACCTTTCCCCTCCCTTTTTGGGGGGGTAGGCACGGTACGATCTCGTAGCTACTGTGCCAAATCAGCTTTGTTTGACCTTAGGAACAATCGTGCCAAGCGGCATCGCCTGAGTCAAAAGTGCATACTCACTGCACTCGCTTAGCTCACGACTCTCACGAGCTCAATTTAAAAAAAATCTAAATTTTGAAAGCCTTTATCTCGGAAACTGTTCAATCTACAGAGACAGTTCTAATCTCGTATTGTAGCAAATTTAGTCTTTTTAAAAACGTCTAAGGAAGGTACTATCAAAAACTAGTCTTTAGGGTTAGAATCGCCCAAAACTAAAAAAAAATGAAATTTTTGCGGTTTTTTCGATTACTGACAAAGTTGCGTTCGGCGCTCGAGGTCACAAACTTGGATTATTCATTGGGCCAACATCATAAACAAGTCTGCAAAAAATCAGAACTACCGGATTTGACGCAAACGCAAAATGTATAAAATTACTGTATTACATAGTATGATCGCATTTAAGTTGTATTCAATTGTTGAACAATTAGTGCAATCTTCTCTGCCTACCTTAGCTTGTTGGTTTTTGACAAACCTTTGGTATAAAATCTAAAATTACTTATATGACCATATTATAGCCTACTTATTATCAGCTTTTTATGAATAAAAAATCTTACCACTTGTCAAAAATAATTCAAATGCAGATCCATCGTAGCTGGAACGCTTTATAGAGTTACTGACCACGTCACCCCAGTAGACTTTGCCTGCCTGGCAGTCTGTGTCTATGCCGACAGCGATCTGGTCGATCGCGCTGTTGATAGGTGTCGCATATTCCCAAGCGGTGGTCTTGAAGGGCACTCTGTATACAAAAACACCATCACTAGCCACCAGGAAATTGCCAGCTTGTCTAGGGTTCAGTTCGCACCGACTTTCATTGCCGTAAGCTACTTCTGAGTAGCCTGAATTACACTCGCAAACGTATTCTTGGTTCCGCTTGAGACATGAAGCATGTACATCGCACATGTAAGGATCGTTCCGACAGCTCGGTTCCGGCCTGCAATCATAACCATCTCCGGTATATCCCTCTCTACATACACAGTGATATGATAAGTCTGCAATTTGTGTGCATTGCGCGTTTTCGTTGCAATCTTGCAGGATATCGCACGTTGTGATTGTGTTATCATATGGACGTTCTTGGCCATTAACCCTAGGTATACACTGGTAGATTCCATCGCCTTCATATCCTGCATCACATGCGCAGTAGCCGATCTCAAGAGTCTTATCATACAGACAAGAAGCGTGTTCGGCACACACGCCTCCGTTACAAAGTTGGCGGTCAGGGATGCACGCTTCGTTTTCGTCCTTGATGTATCCTTCTATGCATTGGCAGAAATATTCGTTACTAGCGCCGTCAGGCCGGCATTCGGCGTGGGATTCACACTCGGAGCTGTTTGTGCAGACGAGTTTTGGTCGACAGATGTATCCGTCGCCGTGGTATCTTACGTCGCAAACACAAGTTGGTCCATTTGCAGTCTGGTAGCAGTGAGCGTTGGGCCCACAAGCGCATACTTCGCTACGCTGTTCAACACACTCGTAGGAGTTCCCTACAAAACCCTCGGGACAAACGCAGCGTGATACGTATTGGCCATCAATATCCAACGTATATTTACATTCTGCATTTGGTGGACAGTTTGAATCGGTTGTACATGCAACTGAAAAAAAAAAGAATTATGAATAATTATAACATACGTTTTATTGTCACTCTTTGCCATGGGTACTTTCCCCTGGACAAAGTGGACAACTTTTAAAGCCCCTATTTTATGTTATTTAAATTTACCAAACATGTATTTTTGTGGTGGTTACAGAGCCATTTCCAGAATCGGTCATCTCTACTAAGCATGTTAATAGTAGAATGTGATACAAAATCTAACAAACTTCCACTAAACTACCAACGTTTTTCCTTTGGACTACGGGACACAATAACATCACAAAAAGTTGATCCACCCATTTACTGATAGAAAATATTAGCAATTCCACAGATAGTTTTTTTAAATACCTAGTACGTAGGTATGCACCTACTTAATATTTAAAAAAAAACTTAAAAGTAAGGGGCTTACTTGAAGTATCGTTATTTTTTTGCAATAGATGTGGGTCGGCATATCCATCTAATCGACATAATTCGTTATTTTTCTCGTCCATAAAGCTGGAGTACCCATCGGGACATGTGCAGCCTAGGCCGAAGAAGCCGCAGTTTGGCAAAACGAATTGTTGCACATTTTCGGATTCGTTGGTACCCGTTTCCTGGTTATTGCCATATTCGTTGTTGGCCGTTTCCTGGTTATTGCCATATTCGTTGTTGGCCGTTTCCTGGTTATTGCCATATTCGTTGTTGGCCGTTTCCTGGTTATTGCCATATTCGTTGTTGCTCGTTTCTTGGTTATTACCATATTCGTTGTTGCCCGCTTCTTGGTTATTGTGATATTCGTTGTTGTTCGTTTCTTGATTATTGTTATTGTTATATTCGTTATTGTACGTGTCTTGGTTATTGTTATGGTTATATTCATGGGTTAAATATTCGTTATCGGGGTAGTTGGTGCTTGGTTGAAGAGTTGTAGTGATCGCTGGTAGGGTTCCGGGATGTGTTTGAGTATCCACGGAACAATAATAGCCATCACCAACGTAACCGTGTTTACACTGGCAGATATGGCTGTTGCTCACTTGTGAAAAGATGCAGGATGCGTAAGGGGAGCAGTTGTGTAGAACGTCGCAAGTGTAAGCGCTGATCAACCAACATCTTTGTCCGTCCCCGGTATATCCAGGATTACACACGCAGGTAGGTTCTCCACCATAGCCTTCTACGCACGAAGCAAATTGGTTGCAAGACTGCTCTCTACATTGCGATATGCGGCTGCAAGTCACTCCGTTGCCTTCAAAGCCATCATGACAACGGCACTGGAATCCTCCATCGTGATTATAACAGTCAGCGTTCGTGTCACAGTTGTGCGTGCTTACAGCACATTCGTCTATATCTATACATACCAAAGCATCGTCTTGTATTACGTTTGAGAAGCCAGATTGGCATATACACGCAAATGAGCTCCCTTGCACTACACAAGAGCTGTGAGGCCCGCAGGTGCTTCTACCAAAAATGCAAGGATCTTCTTGACCTAATGGAACGATTTTATTACTCATTCCATATCTTACTATGTTATTTTTAGGTTCGTAGCCTAAATAATTTTTAGAAACTTTCAAAGTCGATGATACCGTGCCTTCTGGTGGTGCATTGTGGCAGGTGTTGTATTTGATTGTTTGTTGTATTCTTTGCTCATAGCTCACTCCTGTTAATTTGTCTATAATGGTTCGAGTGGACTCCGATCGTATTAGTCCGGCTTCTATCACCGTGTACTGTTCCTCGTATTCTGTGACTTGAAGTTTAGCGCCTACACCTACATTCGGCAGAGATCCTCTAATGTCACAATCTAGAGTAATTTGATCAAAAACGTCGTGACCTATAAATTCCTGAGTGATTGTTACGCGATTGTTTGTAGCCGGGAAGAATATGTCTACTGTGTGGTTGAATACGCCTCCCGTAAGTTGGTAACCGTTGCTGGCGTCTCCCAGCGGCTTGGCAAACAGCCACCCTATGACTCCGCCAAGGACGTGGACCAGTTGGAGGTTGTTTCCAATTGCGGCCGGTGTTTGTGATAGAGCGGTGTAGGACCTGCCATCTGCCACCACCACGTACGCTTGAATATCCACGTCATTTAATGACACTTCGTTGACAACGCCATTCAGTTTGCCGTGTACTCGTAGTGGGACATCCTCTTTAACACAAGATTTCCCGTTTCCATAGTATCCTTCATTGCACTGGCAGCAAATACCAGCTTGGTAGTCGACGCATCTTGCTTTGATGTGGCATATACTCGGCCCACTTTGGGCACACGTTCTAGATTCTTCTTCAGATTCCTCTTCACTCTGATTGTATAAATCTGGTACTACGACGTTTCCATCTTGCATTACGTTTCCTACGCGATATACATACTTCCCAGGTTCTTGTGTGTTTGACCAACTGAAATAAGATAATGAATGTTAATTCCTAGGACTTGTAAATAGTCGTTTTAATATTTGAAGCGCTCATGGCCTCTTGGCGCTTGCACTTAAATAATATGTTTGAGTGGCATCTCACTGAGCAGGTGAGCACAACCGTGATTTGAAAGTTATTTTGCCAAGTTGTCGTTTGTGTTGGAAGTCTTTCGGGCTACTTGGATATTTCAGACAGTCAAGTTGCTTGAGCCAGGTGTCAAATTGGAAGGCACTAAAGATAAAAAGTAAATTATGGATTAATACTTACGAAATTATATTCCTTATTTGATGGCTGCCAGAGCCCCTAAGTAGCAGCATCTGCCCGTCTTCAGACACGAAGCCTGCCTGAGCCTTTGCGTCTGGCAAGCTGTCCGGAGAAGTCTCTCTTTGAATCCACTGGATGTCACCATCGGGATACAACAGCTCCACGAAGCTCTCGTTGCCGTTGCTAATTATGGCCGCTTGATAAGTATTCTTTTGGTTGCCTTGTGCACCAGTATAAGATACGTCCGCCCACGTCACAATAAATACAGAAGTGGGTTGGAAGTCGTAATATTCGTGAAAATTATTTTGTACACTCTCTGTAGCTTTTGCGAGAACACGATTTTCGTTACTTTCTCTGTAATAGATCGCCCCTGATATGGAGGTGTCTACGTTGGAATAAAACGCTGCGATTGATGGATATGGGAGCGGGAACTCTGCATTCATAAATGATGATATGTCTGCTCTGAAGGAAAGTATTCCGTGGTTGTTAACCTGAGGGCAACGGTAATAAAAATAAAATACCTAAATAGAAAAGTTTACATATTTTTAGGGTTCCGTACCAAAAAGGTAAAAAATGAACCCTTATGGTGTTTACTTTAACATCACCCTTTAAGATCACATTTGATTGATGGAACTTTCAAGGGTAACTAGGAAACTACGTACCTATTTTCTGCAGCAATTCTGCGCTTTATATGACGTATTTTTCGAAACGCTACTAGATTATAAACTGCAAAAGTATGTAAGTATATATGTAAACACCAAAAGTGCTTTTGTTTCCAAAGTAATTAGGTAGTAGGTATTTTGATTAATTTTATGTTGACTGTCTTTCTTCTACTATCTAATAACTAGCTATAACTATAATTAGCCTGGCGCACATAGGTAGTAGCATTTCCTTTCGACACGGTCAGTTCTCGGGGATTTAGGTAGGTATCTAGGTACCTGTATTTTTTGTACAAAGAATTTTTTTATCAACCCTTGCAAAACACGTGTAGGTAGTACTTCATGCTAAGTAAACAAAGAAAATGACAAAAAAAATAGTTTAGGTTTTCGAGATTAAAAAAGAGCAGTGACCGGCGGTCCGATAGCCACGCATTTCCGTCCGCTGCCCGCTTGTCCCCGAATGTATCTCTTATCGTGTTGCAAAAAAAACATTCCAGTGCAGTTTCGAATTTGGATTACTTTTTGTACCTATCTATCACATTTGTAGTAGGTAGGTACCTACCCTTTCCACTGGTGGATTGCATTTGTGAGTGTGTTTCAGAGTGATTTTAATCATAGGTACACATCACATTCATCGAAATTACCGTAAATGTTTAGCGAGCTGCAAAATTCCATGAACATATTATGAACGATTTCATTCATAAAATGGCCATGCAACTTTGCCGCTGGGTGTACGAGTGATGGAAAATGTTCGTAGAATTCGTAGATTCGTTTCTAAGTTATTTTGATTATCTTTTATCGTTACAAAAGTACAAAATATACAGTGGAGACTTTAAACTCTGAAAGACTAAATAAGACTAGACTGAAACCCACCAAGCTAAGGTAATTTATTAGGTTTTGTATTCGTAGTGTAAATCAGGAAGAAAATCTTCAATGGCAAACATAATTTCGAGTTAAAATCCTTTTTAATGCCTCAGTGGACTGATTTCGTTTTTTTGTTAATATAATATGTTTATTTCAGATTAGAAGCCGGTAGGTACTAGACTATAGACTACCTATTCACAGTAATAATATACCTACCTAAGGTAGTTTTGTACCTAACTTATTGTTTTTCTTTAATACAATTTAAAACCAAATGAATTAACAAGTCAAATTCGCCTAAACTGATAGGTAATCAACTAATACTTTTATTTATTCACGCGGAAGTAATTATGCAGTTCATTTGGAAGCAAATATTTAATTGGATTTTTCTATTGTATTCCATGTTTATGAATATTTACTATTCTGTCATTATGGAAAGTGCTACAACATTGTTTGTCCATTTGGCACGGTATTCTAATTGATTTGAAATGTTTTTACGACGACCCCGCCGGTGATTTATTTAAATAACCTTAGAAATTATAACTTTTTAGTTATCTAATGTAAGTACGGGATTGGTATCCCGTGTCTCAATGTGATGAGTTATTGGGACTGATTAGCTGTGGATGGGAAAAACTGGCCATGATAAAGAAGATTAATATGGTGTGAAGTACCCATTACTAAGAACAAATTGCAAGGAA
The DNA here is from genome assembly GCF_948474715.1 of Cydia amplana. Taxonomy (NCBI): domain Eukaryota; kingdom Metazoa; phylum Arthropoda; class Insecta; order Lepidoptera; family Tortricidae; genus Cydia; species Cydia amplana. Next base: position 20,965,791 of record NC_086069.1, read on the forward strand.
AGGCCCGACTTTTTCAGAAGAAAATCAAATACTTATATAACAAGAGATAAACCATTTAAACATTTTAAACTGTGCTCCTCTTCATTTTAGAAATAGTTTAAGTCAATGTGGCGAAGATAGGCGAGATATAAAATGTTTGGTTGTTATGATCGTCATAGGAATAGGACAAGAACTGTATTGTATGTATTTGAATACGTACTTTGCTCAGACACAGTCAGAAAGGAAGTTCCTCGCTCCTTCTGCTCTACCTTCCGTAACTGAAGTATGTGTACGAACGCAAGAGTTAGAAGCGAGGCAAGAGCTTGTAATCGGTCTTTCCTGATAGACGGTCTTTATTGACCTTATCCCTATGTATGTGTATGTATATATCGCCGGATGACAAGCAAAAGTCACTAAGTACTATCAAAAAATTAAAGTAACAATGCACTTTATTACACTTGTAACACGGTTTATTGTCCAATAATTTCAATGGTGTTATGTAGTGACTTTTACTTGTCACCCGACGATATGTAGTCGATACCTATTAATCCTATTATGTATCGACTTAGTTTAAAACTACACATTTAGTATGTTCTATACATATGATTGCGATAAATATTGCATGTATTCGTACAGGTAAACAACACGTACGGGTACGGGTATGTGTGCATGGAGAATATTTTATAATGTTAATAAAGGTAAAAGAGAAATAATATGTAGCGTTGCATAAGAAAAATCTTTAACCAACGATAGAGGACATGATTGTTGACAGAAGATAGCTCAGGGTGATCTTTCTGGAGTGGCCCAGTTGTGTAATATCTGGGCCATTTTATTTAAAGTTGTCCCCTACACTTTTTTTTAAAAATTGGGATTTTTTATGTTATTTCTACTCAGAATCATGAGCTCTTTTGATCCTAATAGGAGAAAAAAAGTGTCCCAAGATTTCCATACATTTTTCGATCTTTCCATTCCGAAACCGCCATAGTCTATGAAAAAATGGTAACGGAATGGGAAAAAAACCTTGGACACTTTTTTTCTCCTATTAGGATAGAAAGAGCTCGTGATTCGGAGTAGAAATAACATATAAATTCACAAATTAAAAAAAAAGGTATAGGGGACAACTTTAAAAAAATGGCCCATCTACCAGGGGCCAATTGTATCATAAAATACATTATAAATTTTTTGTGTTGCACTCGGGGGAAAATTTTGTTTAACCCTCGTGCTTTGAAACCCTCGCAACTCAAGATTCCATTTTTCGAACCACTCGCTACGCTCGTGGTTCAATTTTGGATTCTTTCGCTTGCTCGGGTATCAATATTAGCACGGGCGGTTAAACAACAACTTTGCCAGCTTGTAAAACAAATAACTATCAATACAGTCATATAACTTCTATAAATGCCATTTTTGTTATTATTACTCGACGATTATTTTGGTCATGATCGGATGAGCTGTTTTTTGGATACTTGTCAAAAACTTTCCTTCTTTTTAAAAGGATGACAGTGCCATCAAAATACACGCTTTTGCTCGTAGGGTATTTTTGTTTGTTGCATTTTCGTTTCGTATTATACGGAATCCTTGATTATGTTGGCCAGGTTAATTTGATTTATAAGATAAATACATAGTATTCCATGAAGTTTTCCAGGACAAACGGTCTTTATAAGGTGATCCTTTCTTTTTAAGTACATAACATAACTCTAAACTTAAACAATGCCATGAATCGAACACAAAAAAAATTGTAAAATAATAAGTATATACCTATATATTTTATTGTTCAACACATATATTATAATAAAATCTCCCGACTATTTCAGGAGACAAATATTTTTCTTTAGATTTTGCTTCTAAATGGGACTAAATATTTAGGAGGAGGGAGGTACATTAATTCGGCAAAAATGGAAACAAAATTTCTCTCTATTGAGTAATGACTATACGAAAGTGGCCAAATACCTACCCGTACTAAGAAATTTAAAACCATCTTAGTTACCGTAACGTAGTAATACCTAAATATGAATAGTTTTTAATATAAGGTATTAAAGTAACCTAGCAATTAAATAGGTTGACCGTCCCATACAAAATCAAATGACGGGTGATATCAAATTTCTCGATTCGGGTACAGACAACGGGGGTCGAAAGGAACTGGGTGGAAATTAACAAAAACGACTTACGAAAATCGAATCGTACGTTTCTCCGTAAAACACAACGGGTACTCTCAGGCGCACTTCCGGGCTCTCGACCGCCGCGCCTCTCTGCAGCTGTAGATCCAGCCCCGACCCGTACGGGTAGAGCTGGTCCCGCGTGATGGCGCGCGCGCACGCGGCCAGCAGCACCACTCCCAACACGCACGTCCGCATTTCGCCGCGCTGTATGCGTTACTAATAGGGAATGACCCATTAAAGTACCGAACAAAGTGAGGAGCGGGTAGCGATTTTTGGGTCGTTAAGGAGCTTGCACAGTACGCGTTTTTCAGCGTTCCTCATCGATTAACCTAAAACGCCGCGCTAAATAGGGACAAAATTGAACAATGGTTTGCTAAGTTTTATGAATAAGGAGGATAGACTGCACTTGCAAAATGAAATTTTATACGAATGCAAGCAAGACGTGTTTTAAAATTTTCCGCAAGACCAAACCAGTGGCTAGTAGAGACTCGCCACAGGTGTAGCGTGTTTTCAGTTAGCAAAAATATGCGGCATGTATAATTATAATAAAACTTACACTTTTGCAATATTTACGACTTTTGATTATATGTAGTATCTAAATTAAAAGGCTTTATTTTCTTAATAGCATATAAAACAAGCAAACTCTACATACAATAGGCAATGAATAGGCATAATATTAATTTATAAAGTATGTCGGGGACACGGATGGTCCCGATGGCGGTGGGCGCGTGGGGGTAGTACCTAGATGTATTACTTCACAGCCAAAATAGTAGGTATGCTACCTACGCATGAAATAAACATTCGGACTCATTAACCATACTAGTGCCTACTATTATTTCAGTACTAAATAATAAAAATAACTAAACGATCTTACGATGGAATCGGAATTCAATAAAAATAAAAAGATCACATGAAATCGTTCAAATCTTTATTTAAGTCAAACTAAACCGGTTCCAACCCTACACCTCTGACCCGAGAAGATTTAACCCGGCAACAAACTCGGCGGGACACATCTTTTCAAAACAACACATAGTTTCTTTATTTTACAAAAGTAAGCTTATAATGGCACATAAGAAATCAAAATAACACTTGGAATAAAACACTTAGCTAAACGGTTAAAGAACGTGAGAATCTATAAGCTTTCAGAATAATCCTTCAGGTGTAAGCCTTCAGGAACGTAGCGAATTAGGCACGAGCTTGGCTAACGTCCGATCTCTAGCGCGGTCCGATCAAGAAGCAGGAAGCCAGTTCCAGCGGCGGAGCCAACCGCTCCCGCCTCCAATTCAAGTTGGTAAACCTGCCTGACCAGTCTACCAACATAACGACAAAAATGCCTGCTCGTGCCTACGTTCACTCAAGATACTACGTCATCTTGACGTTCCAAAGCCTTCTACCTGTCATTTTAGTTCAACAATACGCCAAACATTGCTAATCGATTTTATACAGGCGTCCAACTATGAACTGTAATGCTGCAATACGTCTTTCTGGTGTCTCGCTCCGACACGGCCGTCCTGCGCTACACACGTCCTCGTGTGTGGGTGTACGCATTTGATTCTGTAACAAAACATACAGCACAGTATCTCATCGCTCGGTCATTCCTGACCAACAATTTGGGTCTCACTCAAATTACTATTAAAATCAAACTTTGTTTTCAATCAAACCAGAAAAAATAATTGTTCTAAATTACTTTAACAATCCTCAATTCTCTAGTCAAAAATAGTCCATCGAGCAACGACTAAATAAAATAATAATAATCATCGCCTCCATCTGGCGGATACTCTCAAATTTATGTGAAAACAGAACAATCCCAAACAGCAAAAACACAAATCACAACAGCTCTAATTCATTGCTCGACAGTATCACTACTATTGTCGTCAATATCAATTTACGGGGAAATTATCTGGCATTAAAAAAAAAAAAAAAAAAAAAATTGGTCATATGTGATCAAAATTTTTGTAAGACATCTTAAAATAAATAAAATTCTGAATTGATAGTTCCAATTTTACTCATATGAACACAGTACATAAACGGGAATTCATTTTTAACAAAACAACACCAGTCCTTCGGTGCATTGCCAGTCCTTCGGCAGAAACCAGACCCTCGTCAGAAGTAACCATCTCAGCCGCGTAAGTGCTACTCCTCGCAAAGAGCATTCTGCACATAAAAAGCAGACCACGTGCACCTCTTACATGCTCCGGCACTTCTGATGCGGTCACTAAACAATACCCAGTCCATCGAAAGCAAAACACTAGTGCCCAGTCCAGCGGGCGTACTTTCAGTCCATCGAAAGCAAAACAGTATTGCCCAGTCCATCGGGCATGCCTTCAGTCCATCGAAAGCATGACAGTATTGCCCAGTCCATCGGGCGTGCCTTCAGTCTATTGAAAGCAAAACAGTAGTGCCCAGTCCATCGGGCGTAATTTCAGTCCTACGAAAGTACAAGCTTTCAGTCCGTCGAAAGCAAAACAATGTTAACAGTGAATTCCAAAAAAATAAAATAAAAACAGTTCTTTAAATCATGTTACTCAGAACCATTGGTACTATCAGCGTCAACTAATCAACTGAAACTGAACATTACTGATCAAAATCACTAAAGATAGCTTTCTTCTTTAGCTTTAACAACAGAAACTCGCTCAAGACTTCTATGCAGAAGTAAAACATCTCAAAATAATCCCAACGAAATGGGAACTGCTCACCAGCTTAATAAAGTATGATGCACGCGACCAAGTCAAAGGTGGTGGTGGTGAGGTCCAACCCATGCACGGAGGCCGATTCTTTCCGCTTGCCGTTGCCGTTGCTGCGGCAGATTGCGAGAGACACGATGTGGTTCAACATAGCTGGCTGTTACTGAAATCATCATTTGCACGGTATCAGGTTTATCATGAATGCAGGTTAAACTCAAAAGGTTTATGAAATGCAAGGTAGCAGACACAAAAAAACATGTTTCCAATGTATACGGGACTTCAAAAATCTCAGAATAAAATTTAAACTTCAATGAGTGCGTTTTATTTAATTCTATGAACAACCAAACACGTGTTCCAAAAATAAGTAGCACGGTAAATGGGCCAATACGAAAAGTGACAGCTTATTAGTTACGTTCGACTGTTATGCTTCGCCATTACACTCAAAATAAAATTCACTAATAAACAATTAGAACGAAACCTGTCCTTTTATTTCCAAATCTCCAGCACAGAAGATACTGCACAGCTGCTTCTGTGTCACGGGCGTAATGGTGTCTGCAAGTTCGCTCGGCTCTGGCTGCAGGACACTGTAACATTAGTTTTCATACGCGTAGCTCATGTTTCCATAGTATGCACGATTTGTGATCTATCACGGCATTACGAGCAATAATTTGTCGCAATTTTATTAATTACTAAACGTTACAGGGTAAAGATTACATAATCCTTGCATTGGCAAATCAGCAGGATCAATTTCTAACGGTGCATTGTATTTTAATGAAAAAAAATATTTTTTGAGGGTAGATGCACAAGTGAGCGATGAAATAATATCACGTCACGACAGCCAATATTTGATTTTAATTAACAATATGGATTTCACATCAAAATAACTTAAGATCACTTAGATTTCAACGGATTTTAAAAATTAATTGTATTTTCAAATCAATTATTGAGGGTAGATTCACAAGTGAGCGATGAAATAATATCACGTCGTGATAGCTAATACTTGGTTTTAATTAACCGTATGGATTTCAAATCAAAATAACTCAAGATCGCTTCCATTTAAATGGATTACAAAAATTAATTATAAAGAAACGTAACGATCCCAGAGATGACGTCACGTAAAGACCGCTATGCTCGACTGCCTCAATCATAATTCACAGTTTCACAATAATTCTCACCAAATAACAATGAATTACACTCACCATTCAATCAAGGTTAGACACGTGAGCTTACCATTACAAAGTGTCCAGATTATGGAATGTAGGTCACCAGAAATACACCACGCTCCCAGGTGACTGTGTAAGCAATACATGTAACTCCGCATCTATCCCACTTGCTGATGTCGGGGACACGGATGGTCCCGATGGCGGTGGGCGCGTGGGGGTAGTACCTAGATGTATTACTTCACAGCCAAAATAGTAGGTATGCTACCTACGCATGAAATAAACATTCGGACTCATTAACCATACTAGTGCCTACTATTATTTCAGTACTAAATAATAAAAATAACTAAACGATCTTACGATGGAATCGGAATTCAATAAAAATAAAAAGATCACATGAAATCGTTCAAATCTTTATTTAAGTCAAACTAAACCGGTTCCAACCCTACACCTCTGACCCGAGAAGATTTAACCCGGCAACAAACTCGGCGGGACACATCTTTTCAAAACAACACATAGTTTCTTTATTTTACAAAAGTAAGCTTATAATGGCACATAAGAAATCAAAATAACACTTGGAATAAAACACTTAGCTAAACGGTTAAAGAACGTGAGAATCTATAAGCTTTCAGAATAATCCTTCAGGTGTAAGCCTTCAGGAACGTAGCGAATTAGGCACGAGCTTGGCTAACGTCCGATCTCTAGCGCGGTCCGATCAAGAAGCAGGAAGCCAGTTCCAGCGGCGGAGCCAACCGCTCCCGCCTCCAATTCAAGTTGGTAAACCTGCCTGACCAGTCTACCAACATAACGACAAAAATGCCTGCTCGTGCCTACGTTCACTCAAGATACTACGTCATCTTGACGTTCCAAAGCCTTCTACCTGTCATTTTAGTTCAACAATACGCCAAACATTGCTAATCGATTTTATACAGGCGTCCAACTATGAACTGTAATGCTGCAATACGTCTTTCTGGTGTCTCGCTCCGACAAGTACATTAGTTTGCAATTAAAGCGTTACAGTTTTAACGGTTAAATAAATAATAAACCGACATAAGAATACTTTTTGTTATTCTACAGGTAGGTTAATTATTATACACGGGTTCTAGTTTGGTCGAGGGAACTATTCTGTATTCTATTGAATGCAAAGTTGTACAGGCGGAACGGGAGCTTACGTTTCCTCTTAAATCGCTTCCGCTTCGCTACTTTAGCAAGCTTTCGTAGGACATCGCAGCAGGCAATAAAAGCTAACTAAAATAAACAGATGAATGTGGAAAGCGTACGCGCAGGAAAGTTGCTGCAACGCCCTGGAATGTTAACTCCGACTGTCTTATGGGTTTTAACGACTTTAACTACTTATCTTAAATAGCTTTGTTTTTATTAAATATTTAGCAGTGTTATAATTTAAATATCTGGGAGACCGAGCAAAGCTCGGAAAACATAAAAACTCAAAAATGCGCCTTTTCCCAGAGATAAGACCTAGCTGTGGCTGTGGGTTGACATATTTTTTTTCACCTGTTCTTTAGAGTTGCAATGCAAGTAGTCTTTAGTAACAAAATAGTATGTATTAAGCTTAATGTATATTATGTTATCTAACAACTTTATACTATTAAAAGGGTAAAATTTGACCATTTATATTTTTATAACTAAGTACATAGGTTCTTGAAATCAGTTTATAAACAGTCGAGAGGGAACCCTCAGGATATAACTCAGGCACACACTTGTCGTGCTGTTGAGTGTATATAACTGAGTCACAATTAACAAACAATACAAACATTATTAGCAGCTTAATAACAAAAAATATGTTCTAATAGGTTAGCTGGAACATCTACGCGAACGATGACATGTTATCTCCCTCCTCCTGTGCGTATGTATGCGTACACAAGGTCCTAACAGCCTAACTTTTAGTACTAAATAAGTACCTTCTTAAAATGACCAAGGTAGAGAGCTACGCTTATTTGTTTGTCCCCATTAATGACAACGCGGTGGCTCTTGTCTGTCCATTCATTGCTTATCGCTGCCGGCAGATCATTAGAAAGCGACTTATTCTTAGTTTAATATTAATAGTTTACACCTTTTGCCAACTACATATCTGGGGGCACGGCAGTGCCCCCGCCAAGTCGAGCGCAAAGCAAACACTGCCGTACCATCCTTTACTGGAACCATTTCGCCGCATTTTCAGGCACCTATTTGAGAATTTTCGTCATCCAGTAAGCTATAATCACATACTTAAAATCCAAAATTTGAAGTCTGTACGTCATTTAGTTCCGAAGTTAAGCGAAAGCAAAGTTTCGCATTTATGACACTCATTCACTCACTCATGATCATCAGAATAGAACTTAGTACTTCCCATAAACTCAGAGAGCTGAAATTTGGTACAGAGTTAGGGTTTAATGGCCACATAAAGGGAAAACCTAAAAATATTGCAATATCAGTCACGTTTTAAAGATCTAAGAACTGCATAAGTAAGTTTGTAATCCCATATAAATATATGATATTACAAAGTTACTGTTGCAGTTCCTACAAATAGTAGGTAAAGTACAGGTACACTACGATGTACGATGTGAGTATGAATGAAGACATGTTTAGTTATGATATGTGTATATATAGTATGGGTATGAGTAGGTACCCGAAAAGAAGGACTGCCTACAAAAAGAGATGAGATCCCATCAAAAACATTACATGTAAAAAGGTGCAAGTCTCGCAACGCTTTTACTACGAAAAAGTTTTGAGATGTAATGTGAAACCAAGTCGGTTATTTTAATCAGTGCCAGGGGGTGTTAAAACCGTATCAATAAGATATCTTTAATTTGTAATACACATAATGACTTGGCAATTGCACATAATGCTTTACTCGTACCGTACTCGTAAATATGTGTAATGCTCAAACTGCAATTAGCGCTAGCGTTATGTTCAATTAGAATTATTTTTAATAGGTGACGATGATCTTTTTGTTATTATGCAGCCGTGCGATGGCCAAGCCATTATACGTATTACAAATTAAAGATATCTTATTGATACGGTTTTAACACCCCCTGGCACTGATTAAAATAACCGACTTGGTTTCACATTACATCTCAAAACTTTTTCGTAGTAAAAGCGTTGCGAGACTTGCACCTTTTTACATGTAATGTTTTGATGGGATATTTTTAACACTTATAACTACTATCATTACAAGTAAGGACTACTCGTATCAAAACAACTACCAAAATAAGTTACAATCACAGTGTGTTTGCTGCAATTGTTAACACTAAGGTATAAAAATTTACATAAATGTCGATTGGTGCAACCGAACCTTAGTAATTGTAAGCACATGACTTTATAACATTTAATAAAGGAAAAGAAAGTGAGTGTTTTCACCGGTCATTCCCCCTATCTAATAAAAATACAATTTCCACGAAGTGTGCTCCGCAACTATTTCGGATATAATTGCAGATTGTTGACCCGCTTGCCAGCGAAATGCATGAAAACGCAATCATAATAAAACTAATATAATCAGTATCATGATTGTTTCTTGCATTTTATACACATCCCAATTGTACAAATCGTTTCACACATGTAATGCCTAGCGTACTCTTACTAGCTTTAAAATAAATGTCTAAATAATAGTCACAGATTTACAAAATAATATAAAAAATATAAGGGTTCACTGCCATAAATAGTCTTCTTAAATGGTTGTTAAGGGATATATACAGGTATTACATTAACTGTACAAATATTAAACTAAATTAATAACTAGCTTAAATCTAAAATACGCCCTTGAGACACTGTATCAAGGATGCTGGCGGCAAATGGTTGTTTAAATATTAAAAGCCCTCTTATATTATCGTCGAAGGTGTGTTGGTATACTGATTCTCATCTACATGTTGTGTCGTCGCTTGGCAGCTTGCCCTGAAGTGAAGATAACAACATTAAATCTAACTCTTTATTATAATGTCGCAGCAGTTCTTATAGCAGCGGAAACCCCACTTTTGCTAACAATTTGCCAACTTTGTTATAGAAAACTTTTAGGAGAACTCTAGAGAAAATTAGGTCACAACCGAAATACGTATATAATAATAACATAACGCGCGCATAGTGTGTTAAGATGTTAATATTCACAAGCAAAATATAAAATGATCTTATCCGTTAAAAAATGTTTTAGTAGATACCTAATTTTGTTATATGCACATTTAGCACATTTTAGCAATACCACACTTTTACTTGGCTACCGTATCACAAATTTAAGCAATTCAGCCATGAACACACACTTAGTTAAAATTTGTATGAGTTTGAGTTAACATCTCAAGCATTTGCAGTCTTATTTCGTATTTAATTGCTGATGAGTTCTCAACTTTTCACTAAAGTGCCTGACCGCTGTCTTGAGCCGTCGTTGATAAAAAGTAGTGCGTTTTCTTTGTCTCTTTTGTAACCGCCATTTTAAAATTGTTATTTTAATGCACTCTCGTATCAGTTATATTGGTGTCTATTTTAATTAACTCATAGCTCACAACTGATAGTACTAATAAACTATTACGAGAAATATATCGTTTGCGACGCAGACGTTGAAAAAACTAACCCGCTTATTGCTGAGTAATGATGAAAAATGTGCAACCCCGCACACTGCCCCTACCAATGTCTATTTCAAGAACGGTCCAAAAACCTAGAAAGGTTAGTCTTGGAATATCCTCTCCTATTATCGACTTATTCAAAATGTGAAATACTTTATTTATTATGTGCGTTGTTGTTGAATTCTGATACTTTGGTAAGTAGGTATATTGGACATTCTGTTCACAGAAACGAATAAAGATTTTTCAAAGTTTCAAAAGGACGTCTTGTTGGTTTATCAATTATTTCATAGCGATTAAACAATATATATTTTTAATTGATTAGATAGTTCTTTTCGAGATTAAAATATATCTTTTTAATCTCTAACACATACGTAACGTCCAAATCTTTCGAATGAGATAAATTATAAGAAGAACTACTATTTATACATATTTTCATCACCACGTCAACAAGACTAATGGACACACGACACCCTTACACGGTGAGATTTCATCTATTCTTACTCTTATTAAGAGCATCGCTCTAATATTAGCAGGATAGGAATGCACCCGAACACTGACTATCTTCCTTCAGCCGTGGTATTTAAATTGCTTACCGAGTGCTGGTGAGTTGATCGCTTACATTTACGAGTATGAGTGCTCCATTACATAGGGTTCTACTTGTGATGGACCTTTAACCCCTTAATTATTAAACTTAGCAACCTCTTTCAAACTTCTGTTAAATTTTGTCTGTTTTTAACAAACGGAAATATGTCAAAACGACGGATAGTTGACATACGACTATCAACGGTGTGTTCGATTTGTCAGCGTTTATGAATAACGCCACAAGCCGTTGTGCCCAGCGCTCGCGCAAGCGATGAGAATAAATGTTCTGGGCCCGCTTAATGAAAGCTTTACTTGTGATTTTGATACAAGTGAAAGTCTTATATTAAACCCTTTTCTTAGAAAGGCACTTTCATTTGTTTTGTATGTGTATGTGTTTTGTATAAATGCTTTCATGATCTTTCATGAAGCCGTATTTGCATCAATTGTTCAGTTTAAAAACAGTACTACACATTTTAAATTCGTTAGGTGTTCCTTATTTATTCTACATTCGATTCCTTAAGGGCCACGCAGATAATCAGTTCGCCGGACGATATCAGCCTGTCAGTTAAACGCAAAAGGTGACAGTTCCGAACAACTGACAGGCTGATATCGTCCGGCGAATTGGCAATCTGTGGGCCCCTTTTGGAGCTTAGTAAATACTAAATACCCATTCACAAAAAAGCTGTTTTAATAGTTGAGAAGGTTGGTTTGGGGTTAGTTAGGATATTACACAGTGCAGGCAAATGTGTAACTGAGATGAAAAAGTATGTCATCTTTATACTTTGTCTTTGACATGAGATCAGATGTCCTCAACTTAGCATAGAACCTGACATGTCATAATTATAAAAACTCATGGAAAGACGGCCCAGCATTGAATATAAATGCAAAATACTGAATGAGCTAATTGTGAATGTATAAACTTCTCTGTTCAGCACCAGATTGATTTCAAGCACCAGAAGTAGTGGCCGTTAAAGAATTTAATGCCACCGTGACGCAAGCAACGTCCGGACGAGATCTATGGCTGTCGGCGAGCGCTCTTCCGGAGGCTCTGGCCGCAAGCTTCAACACAACTAGGTTAAATTTAAAATTATTTATTTATTTATTTTTCAGTTAGGCGTATGACATTATATTTTTCGCCACGCTAGTTCCTAAAGGTTCTCTTTATTCTTCAAAAACTGATAATAAAGTTGCATTTTATCCAGAGTGGTTCCTGCTTCATGGTAGCCTGGTTTGTGAACTATTCAGAGTACTAAATAATTTAATACCGAACAACTAGTTATTGGTTTGAGAATAAATTCTCAGAAACGAAAATATACAACATAATTATTAAGTATAACGGTTTTGAATGAACCGTGATTATCTTTTGTATTGTTTTCGAGCTCCCGATATTTCGACGCAGTTATATACTGCATGCATCTTGTTCACGGGTAACTGAAGATAGCGGGTGGGTGTCATCCCGGTCGATATAATGGGTCGATAAAAAAAGTGTCCTAAGGTTTTTATTTCCATTACGTCACCATTTTTCATAGACTTTGTATGGCGGTCGCGCAATGGAAAGATCGAAAAATGTATGGAAATTTTGGGACACTTTTTTTCTCCTATTAGGATAGACAGAGCTCGTGATTCTGAGTAGAAATAACATTAAAAAATCCCAAATTTGAAAAAAAAAGTGTAGGGGACAACAAAAAAAAACGCCCCAATATAATTATTATATTATATGCCTAGTACAAAGAGTGCGTCGCGGTAGCACACATTTGGATTTACTCTTCGATATCATGATGATTGAGCAATTGTATATTGCAAGTACAAATATGACGATTACTCTCACGATACTTAGGTAGGTATCCTTATAATATAAGGATACTTATTACTTATATTATAACCGTGAATTTTATTGTAAGTAAGTAAGAATATGCATAACAGAAACGAACGTGAAAATAAGAATAATTACTTATTCTTATTTTCACGTTTAATAACTTACTGTATTGAAAACCATTAATGAATATTGAGTACGAAAGTGAATTCGTAACTATGACCTTGTTTGTTACTTTACCTTCTTAGAAAATTAGCGGCGCTAGCAAATATTAGGCTCAAAAGTGGTCACGTTTTTTCAGGCCCGTTTCGCACTCATGTAATGCTCATATAAGTTCTGTCTACCCTTTTGCGCACTTCAGTTATCTTTAAGCATAAGCTAAGCCTCATTCTAGATCTGTGGTAAATTATTAAAACTTGATTTAATAAAAAACTAATACATTTTGGTTACAAATATTTTCTCTCCTCTCCTTTGTTAAGTGATGCAAATAGAACTTGTTTCCTATAGGTACATATAAGAAACTAGCTGTTGCCCGCGACTTCGTACGCGTGGATTTGTATATTGGTGGTTATTGTATATTCTACATTAGCTTAGAACATTATGCAGCAAAATATCGCAGTAGGACGGTTAATCATTTGTTAATTATTAATATTATACAACGCATGAGACTTTTCTTTCACAACCTACGAAGTTTCAAGCCCCTAACTGAATAAAATTGCTCTCGATATAATCCCTCTCAACCCCCTTAGAAGATTTTCATGTCCTCTATTTAATAAAACATACTACTTAACTTCCTATTTATGAAGTCTTAAGTTCCTAGTTTTAAATAAAATTTGAACCCTATACAAACTTTTAACCCTTTTTTAACCATTTTAGGGGATGAATTTTTAAAAACACTGAAATTACTTTTCTTGTCTTCTAATAATATCCCCAAATCCAAAGATTCAAGTCCCGCGTTCGAAAAAATGTTTGATAGGGGATGAATTTTACAAAACGCTGAAATTACTTTTCCTGCCTTCTAATAATATCCCCAATATATTCAATACCCGCGCTCGAAAAAATGTTTGATATCCATAAAAACTTTCAACCCCTTTTTCACCACCTTAGGGGATGAATTTTCCAAAACGCTGAAATGAGTTTTCTTGTATTTTAATAATATGCCTCTGTACAAAAATTCAAGCCCCGCACTCACAAAAATGTTTGATCTCCATACAAACTTTCAACCCCTTTTTCACCACCTTGAGATATGAATTTTCAAAAACGCTGAAATTAGTTTTTTGTTGATTTAAAATAATACCTTTGTACGAAGTTTCAAGTTCCTACCTTAAAATAAATATTGAACCCTATACGAACTTTCAACCTCTTTTTAACTCTGTTAGGCGATGAATTTTACAAAACGCTGAAATTACTTTTCCTTTCTTCTAATAATATCCCCAAATACAAAGATTCAAGTCCCGCGCTCGAAAAAAATGTTTGATATCCATACAAACTTTCAACCCCTTTTTCACCACCTTAGGGGATGAATTTTCAAAAGCGCTGAAATTACTTTTTTGTTGTTTTAAAATAATACCTTTTTACGAAGTTTCTAGTTCCTACTTTAAAATAAATATTGAACCCCATAAGATAAGATAAGATAAAAGATAAAAGATAGTTTATTCAAGTAGGCATAATTACAATGCGCTTATGAACGTCAAATAAAGCTAGGTAGACCGGCTCCAACCCTACACCTCTGCCCCGAGAAGATTTAAATCCCCCCTCAATTGGAGGAGGGTATCCCAATATGGGACCGGCAACAAACTCGGCGGGACACATCTTTTCAAAAATAATTACATCTTATATTAGGTCCTTACATATGAAATTGGCGTTTCATATGGCAGAAATGAAAACGATTTTTTTTATGAAACTATTTTTTTATTTAGTCAAAGTATGTACCATGGCTATCTATGCACTTTTGCCATCTCGAAGGTAGTTCATTGATTCCTTTACTAAAAAAAGTGTGTGAGCGAGAATCAATAAAATCTTTGAAGGCCGTTTGGACAGCCTCGTGAGAATTGAATTTTTTTCCTTGCATGAAGTTGTCCAAATTCCGAAAAAAATGGTAATCAGTTGGAGCAAGGTCCGGGGAGTATGGTGGGTGTCGAAGACATTCCAGTCGCAGCTCCCTTAGTTTTGCGGCCGTCAAACGTGCCGTATGTGGTCGAGCATTGTCCTGAAGCAGCAGTGGGCTAGATCGATTGACCAGTCTGGGTTGTTTAATGGCTAGCTTTTCCATCATCGTTTGCAATTGTTGACAATACACATCAGCCGTGATTGTTTGCCCAGATCTTAAGAAACTGTAATGGATGACACCGGCACTAGTCCACCAGACACTTACCAGTACCTTTTTCTGAGTCGACTTTCGTTTCGGGCAGAATTTGGCTGGTTCACCTGGGTTCAGCCATTGTGAAGAACGTTTCCGGTTATCGTACAGGATCCATTTTTCATCACAAGTAACGATACGATTCAAAATGCCTTCATTATTGTGCCGGTTGAGAAGTGAAACGCAACACTCGACGCGTGTTTCTTTGTTTGCGTCGCTCAATTCATGCGGTACCCATTTTTCAAGTTTTTTCACTTTTCCAATTTGTTTCAAGTGAATCAAAATGGTTTTATCACTCACACCGAAGCCTGCCGCTAACTCTGACGTGGTTTGCGATGGATCTGCTTCCACAATTGCTTTTAATTCTTCGTTATCAACTTCTGTCTCCGGCCGTCCACGGGGCTTGTTCTGTAGGTCAAAATTTCCAGAACGGAAACGTTGGAACCAATAACGTACCGTATTTTCTTTTGCAGTAGCTTCCCCATACGCATTGTTAATCCTACGAGCCGTTTCTGCAGCACTAGTGCCGAGGTGAAACTCATATTCGTAAATATAGCGATATTTTAAGTTCTCCATATTGTGAACAGAACGATGTGAAAGAAAAACAAATGACGCGATAACAAATAAATTTCGTAATTCGAACACAGAAATACATGGTCTTAAATTTGAAATAAATTTGAATTTGGAATTCCTAGCCGAACGCCACATATTTTGAACCAAAGTTGCCAGTTCGCCAAACGCCAATTTCATATGTAAGGACCTAATAATTAACATGCATTACGAGAAAATAAGGGAAAAAATACAATTTAAATTACTATAGAATTCATGCAATTATACACATAAGGTGTAATAGAAATTTGATTTAGAAAATATACATATGTACATGGAATCATACAAAATCGTAGCTCTTTCAGAAAACATATCAAATTCTTACAAAAGGAAAAGAAAATAAAGTTATTAAAAGAAATGGGAAAACATATTATATAAATCTGATTGATTATTATTAATTACCAACATATAATATTTGATGTGCTTTCCTGCTTACCTGAGCTGTGTCACCTATAACTCTATACATAATACAATGTTTTTAATTGCTACTACTTTTTATTAGTTAGTTTCTGGTTTGGACCATGCATGTTTGTCTGTCAAGTAGTCCTCGACTCTGTAATAAGCTTTTAACATCAATGACTTTTTTAAGTAATTCTTAAGAGCTGGAAAGGGTAATCTTAAAGCATCCTCAGGTAACTTGTTATAAAAATGAATGCATTGCCCAACGAATGACTTTTGTACTTTACGGACACGAAACTTTCTGATAGCAAGCTTATTTCTATTTCTAGTGTTAAAGTTATGGACATCAGAATTCTTAGTGAAGGAGTCTAGATTCTTAATAACATAAATAATACTATCATATATGTATTGGGAAGCTACAGTTAAAATATTAATTTCTTTGAAAAGTTTTCTTAATGATTCACGCGCTCTTAAGTTATATATAGAACGAATGGCTCTCTTTTGTAAGACAAATATAGTCTGTATGTCAGCTGCTTTGCCCCAAACCAGAATACCATATGACATTACACTATGAAAATAACTATAATAAACAAGGCGAGCTGTTTCAACATTAGTCAGTTGTCTAATTCTCCTCACGGCGTAAGCGGCCGAACTTAATTTGTTAGCTAGTGTTCCGATATGAGGACTCCATTGTAGATTTTTGTCCAATGTTAAACCAAGAAACAGAGCTTTATCTACCATCTCTAAGCATTCATTATTCAAAAGTATTTTAGTATCGACTGGTTTAACATTCGGCAAAGAAAATCTAATACATTTGGTTTTCTTAGCATTAAGAAGCAAATTGTTCATAGTAAACCAGTTAAGTACATTAACGAGTGTGCTGTTAATTACATATCGGTAGATTTCCGATCAACCTTAAAAAGTAATGATGTGTCATCAGCAAAAAGAACTATTTCACAAAGATTTTCTACTATACATGGCAAATCATTTATATAAACCAAAAACAGGAATGGACCCAAAATAGAACCTTGCGGCACTCCTAATTGGACTACAGCTCCGCTAGACTGGGTTTTGTTTACAACAACTGTTTGTGTTCTATTGCTAAGGTAAGAAGACATAAAGTTTAGGGCATTTTCTGACAGACCATAGTGTTCTAATTTCAAAATGAGCGTTCCATGATCCACACAATCAAATGCTTTAGAAAGATCACAAAATATGCCAATTGCATCACAAGAATTTTCCCAAATATTATAAATATGTTTAATGAGTACCGAAGCAGCATCGGTCGTGGAACGGCCCTTTGTGAAACCAAACTGATTGCTTGTAAGTAAAGTATGTCTGTTGAAGTGACCCAGTAGATCATTTAACATTAATTTTTCAAAAACTTTACTTAGTACAGGAAGTATTGATATTGGTCGGAAATTAGCCATATTACTCGAGTCACCAGATTTAAAAAGAGGAATGACTTTACTATATTTCATAAGATCTGGAAAGACGCCTTGTGAAATTGAAATATTATAAATTACGGCTAAGTAAGGCGCTATTACGTCTATGACATGACTAATGACTCGAACTGATGTTCCCCATAAATCTTCCGTTTTCTTTAAATTGAGTGACTTGAATGTTTTAACAATATTTGCTGAATCTACTTGACTAAACTCAAAGTTAATATTACATTTCTTAACATTAGCGCAAAGTAAGGAATGAGCTCGAGACGAAGATGAATGTAGACATTTCGTGGTATTAATAGCTATTTTAGAAAAATAATCTTCGAATGCCGAGGCAACATCGTTGTTTGACATGGTAAGTTGTTTATCCGAGACAATGTTGACTTGACAATCGCGTGATTTACATTTACCAGCTTCCCTATTTATAATATTCCATGTTGTCTTCACTTTGTTGTCCGACACTTTCAGTTTAGAACTTGTATAGTTTGTCTTGGCTGTTACACACACTCTCTTGAAGATTTTTGAGTAGTTCCTTACATAGTCCAGGAAATCAGAATTTTTGTTCAGCTCTCTCTCACCATAAAGTTCATAAAGCCTTTTTCTACTTTTATAAATGCCTGCAGTAGCCCATTCACTAAACTTTGTTCTAGTTTTTGTTTTTGACCCACTAATAGTTTTCTCCTTGAAATTTTGATTAAAATGATAAAGAATTACACTAAAAACATCTTCATACAGACTATTACAGTTATAATGTGAAAATGGTAACATACAGAGATTTTTTTGAATTTCATTTTTGAATGATTCCAAGCGACTACTAGTAATGGGTCTGTATGTTATTGTTTGTGGAGTATCATGAATATCGCTTAAGAAAACAGCCCTTTGACCGCTATGATCAGAATGAAAACAGTTAAATATTTGCTTATCTATACATTCACAATTACAAAATATATTATCCAGACATGTTGCACTAGTTACCCCTACCCGGGTAGGTTCAAGAAACAAGTTAAATAAATTGAATGATTTAAACAAACACAGCATTTTAAGAGTATTACTAGAGGACTCGAGCAAGTTAACATTAAAATCTCCACAGACTATAACATGTTTTTGGCCCTTACATACTAACTTCAGCACACTTTCCATTGTAGTTTCAAATGTGCTGAAGTCAGCTGATGGTGGTCTATAAACACAAACAATAATATATTTTTCTAATTCTACACAGGAAATTTCTATAATTCTTTCTATTTCCGAATAATTTACAATATCTCTACGCTCTTTAGATTTCATGCAATTTTTAACAATTATCAGGGAACCACCATGAACAGCAGACTTTCTAGCAAAAAAACTGACTAATTTAAAGTTAACAAAATCAAATAAAAACTGTCCATGTTTCAGCCAATGTTCAGTAATACACATAACTTCAACATTATTATTATCTAAAAATAAACCTATTTATAATTCTTTGCTGGAAAAACCCTGAATATTCTGGTGAATAATGTTCATACTCAGGCGTTTTTCCGCTGTCTTACAACCTAGTTTAAATGTGGCACGGGGTCCTTGACTTTGTCAGCTGACTGAGAATTAGCTATAACACTACTAAATTTATTTGGCTCAATATTAAAGGCCAATAAATCCACTAGGTATACAAAATATTTCTTTGGCAAAAATACCTTCCTTGGAGCTAGCATGAAGCGTTCAATGAATTTATTTAAGTCAAAGAAATGGTACATTTTATTGACAGATATGGCATGGTACATCAAAGAATTGTAGTGTGCTATTTTACTATTATAGTCATAAGACATATTCTCTGCATAAGGCAGTGCACATAGAATGATTTTGCCCACACCAGATTTTTCAATAATATTTAAAGTAGACATCAACTTATCTATGCTAAGCTTATCTACATTAAGACTATTTCCTAATAAAATTACTAGTGTAGTACTGCTATCATAACATCCCTTTGAAATAAGGTCACATAAGTGAGACAAAGTAATGTTTTGATAACAGTAATTTGAGACTTTTTGCTGTAATCTGTAGCTTAATAATGGGCCCATTCCTAACCCAATCTGATCTGAAAAAATAACAGTCTTACTGACTGCTCTAGGGGGCTGTGTGACTACTGGTACAGCTGGCCCAGAAGTGTTGAGGGCCACATCGGCTTGAATAACCTTTGCCGGTGGCATTTGTCCACAATTACAAATATTTCCATTAAGTAATGACTTGCATCGCTCCTCTAAATTTTGGTTTTCCTGCAACAATTTATTGAAAGCCTTGATGTGCTCCTCAACTTGTTTTTTTGTGGTTTCATACATGGTGGTTATTACCAGAAGCTCATCTTTTAACCTATTTATATCGGCATGTAACTTCTGGAAATTTGATTCCTTAATTTCAAGCTCCAAATGACAATTTTGAACCCTATTTTTCACAACTGATAATGCATGTTTTAATTTACTATATTTTTTAATGCATGCCTGGCCTTTGATAAGCTTCTGGGTTCTCCTAATATACCTATTAATCTTAATATATTTTTTTAACTTATTGCTACTATTAAAAAAGACTAAATTTCTAGAGTCCGGACTAATTTGATTTTTGCCGCTTGCCAACTCTTGGTACACATTTTGTAGTTCCGAAGCATCATAGTGCTCCCGCTCTCTCCTAAACAAATTAAGTTCATCGTTAGCCGCACCCAGTTCCTCTTCCAGATGTGTGATGCGGGTTAAAGCCACTTCATGTGTAGAAGCGCACTGATTGAATGAGTCTACTGCCTCTTGCAAACGGTCCACTTCACCGCGGGTATCAATCAACTGCACATCATTGTCTGCCAGGTCCCTTCTTAACTCTGAATTTGTGTCGACCAGTTTCTTGAACTGCAGTTCGCTTTCCTCCCTATCCTGCAGCAACTGCTTGGACAAGGCCCTCGACTCCTGTAGATCTTGTGTAGCAGTCTTCAGTTGCATCTCTAGTTGACGCGCAGTTGCCTTGCGAGTGTTGGCAGCGCCTTTGGTGGTCATTGTCACTTGTCACGATTTCTGAAAGGTGTAAATAATAAAGGATGAGTACTTATCTCAATAAAATTGAGAGTGAAATGTTTGCCAAGAAGACAAGAGAGATGAAAGAAGGTATGAATGACGTATGCAGTGTGTCAGTAGTGGGCAGTGTCTGTGGCGAATGTGCCTTGTCTCAACTTTTACTTCCACTAGTTCGTCAAGCAAAGAGAAACTGCACTGAGCCAATGTATGTGTGGTTTGACGTTGCTCACGGTTGTACAATGAGCTTTGTGTAAATATAATACTAAGTAATATATGGTATAATATTATAATAGCAGTGTAGTAACAGAAAAATAGAACAAAATACTCTCCCGGTTTCAAACACGAAAATCCAACGGCGATCACTCTTTACAATATACTACAAACTAACACCCCTTTTTAACCCTGTTAGGGGATGAATTTTACAAAACGCTGAAATTACTTTTCCTGTCTTCTAATAATATCTCCAAATCCAAAGATTCAAGTCCCGCGCTCGTAAAAATGTTTGATATCCATACAAACTTTCAACCCCATTTTCACCACCTTAGGGGATGAATTTTCAAACACGCTGAAATTAGTTTTCTTGTATTTAAAGTTAATATCTATTTGCAAAGTTTCAAGTTCCTAGCTTAAAATGAAATTTGCACCCAAAGACGAACTTTAATCCCCTTTTTAACCCTGTTAGGGGATGAATTTTACAAAACGCTGAAATTACTTTTATTGTCTTCTAATAGTATCCCCAAATACATAGATTCAAGTCCCGCGCTCGAAAAAATGTTCGATATCCATACAAACTTTCAACCCCTTTTTCACCACCTTAGGGGATGAATTTTCAAAAACGCTGAAATTAGTTTTCTTGTATTTAAATTTAATATCTATTTACAAAGTTTCAAGTTCCTAGCTTAAAATGAAATTTGCACCCAAAGACGAACTTTAATCCCCTTTTTCGCAATTACTTTATTTTGTAATCGGCTATTATGCCTTTCTAAGAAGTTTTAAAGCATTTGTAATGGATTCAAACTTTCAACCCCTTTTTAACCCTATTAGGGGATGAATTTTCAAAAACGCTGAAATTACTATTCCTGTCTTATAATAATATCCCCATATACAAAGTTTCAAGTCCCACACTCACAAAAATATTTAATCTCCATACAAACTTTCAACCCCTTTTTCACCACCTTGGGGGATGAATTTTCGAAAACGCTGAAATTAGTTTTCTTGTTTTTTAATATAATACATTTTTACAAAGTTCCAAAATCCTAGCTTAAAATAAAACTTGTACCCCATACAACCTTTCATCCCCTTTTTAACCCCCTTAGGGGTTGAATTTTTCAAAATCGCTTCTTATCTCTTGTACACTTTATAAATGCAACCTAGTGTGCAAATTTCAACTTTCTAGCTTTTGTAGTTTCGGCTCTGCGTTGATGAATCAGTCAGTCAGTCAGTCAGGACACTTGCATTTATATATATAGATTAAGAAATCAAATAAAACGATCAATAGTCTTATTCGTTGGCGACGAGAAACGTAGGGCAAATATAGACTTAGCAGGCTTGGCTAGAAAACTTTAAAGTCCGGGGCGAAGCTCAATGCATTTTAAACTAGCATTACGAGTTTAAAATAGTCACCTAATTAGTTTTGCTACAGTTCTAAGCGCAGTCTAAAGTTAGAACTGGAATTCACTAAGCAACACAATAACAGACACATTCAGTTCGACGACGCTGCCTTGTAGTCAGTCCAATTATTGTTAGTTAGGTACCTAATTGTAACTAATAGTTTGTTTTAGTCGCATAATTAAATTTGCATTGTTCTGATAAACGGTAAAACAGTTAGGTCACACATATATGGAAATCAAACCTTACGGAAAAATTAGCCAAATTTATGGTTATTAATTAACAATATAAATCGCGGCCGACGTTCTTTCAGCTTGTACCAAAATAATAGGCTTCAATCCTCGCTAATTCTTAAATGTTAAGACATAAGTACTTGGATACTTTAATTATTTTAGGTATAGTTTTTAATTACTTTTGTAGGTTAACTGGAAGAGATCCCTCATCCCTATAAGTTCGCATTTGTACTATACCATTATATTATCTGGTGTAACCAATCCTTTTTCGTACAATAAAGTGTTTATTACTTACTTATTTTGTTTAAAAACAAAGGGTTTGTTCAACTTATCGGATTAGGTTTTCCAATAAAGTCCTGTTAAAACTTAAGACTTTAACTGTTCCCAAAACACGGTAAGTAGGTTAAGTTTTATATATACCTACATATATAGACAAAAGTTATTTTAACCATTTCCTCTTACACTTTACACCTTTAAGGACAATGTCACCCTCTGAAAAAATACATTTCATTCCTGTAAAATGTATCGCTACTATCTCGCAGCAGATTTCAGAGCTGATTTAGAACGACATAGGTGCATTGAAGTTTCCGCTGCACATACGGCATTTTCTGTCAGCAGGGGAGCGTTAACGAAGCCCGAGGCAATTTTAGAATAATGACGAATAAAATAAATGCATGATTTTAATCTCGGCCGCTGGAGGCGAGTCGTAAAACGTTTACGAGCGCGCGACCACTTAAGACGAAGTCTTGGGGATGGGAGACAGCGGATCTGCATGGGGATGAAACCTGAAAGGCTAAATAAATGGTCTGAAAACCAGCGCCACGGATTGCCGTGCATTATGCTGAGTCCTATTTTAACATATCTTCTCAAACATGTCTTCGTTTTCTTTACGGAATTCTGGAATTGAAGTGACTATAACTACGAATAACAAACGTCCACTGAGCGTCCAGCCCGTAATAACAATTAAAACTTGATTAAATATTGATAACTTGATTGCAAAGCAAACAAAACATTCCTTTCCAGCAAAATATTGTTAAGTCACACACACATCTCGTATCCTTTATCTAATGTACTGCAAATCATTGCACCTAATACATATGTAACAGGTCTACAGCGAATTAATTTCTTGCCCTTTATAATTACGACAGGTTTCACTGGCGTGGCGGTGGTTTTCTTATGTTAAATGTCACCTCATTAACCTATTAAACTTCCGCAGGAAATCAAAAAGTGTTTCTCCCAACTTTTCGTCTTACACTTGTTGTTTGCATACCATGAGTGTTGCAAGATTCTCGTAACATCGCTTCCCGGCCATACTTTGGACACCATCCATGACAATGCTACTGCTCGCGTCAACCTTAGTTGCCCAACCCTTTGCTAATGCGATTTGTGTTTTATGAGTTACGTAATGTGGCGGCCCAAGTGTCAGGGAATGTAGTTGGTTGATTACGAGTCCTACGTAGCACACAGATTACAAATACCCTGGAAATATGTATATACTTACTGCTATAGGCTCTCCTATGAAGAACTCTTACATTACCCATTGCACATAGCATTATATTAGTCTATTTCAGTTACATTTGAAATAAGGAGTTTTTTACATACATTTTAGTGATATTTATTCCTTGTGTATTAGTAAGACTAGTTAAATCAATCCAAACCACTAAATAATATTGACGCGCAGGAGTTGCTTGTAGGTACAAGAAGCCTGAAAGCAGAAACACACCCCATCGTAAAAGTGAGAACCCACTTCATTTCTCACTGTTCAATTATAGGTTGGCATGTCAGTTGTAAGGCCTTCCGTTAGTGCTTAGTGTGATCCTGCCAACACATCATACAATCCTGTGAGACGCACTCCGTATAGGACTGACTTCCTGTTTTTAGTAGGAACACTGCGATAGCTACATAATAGGTTGACATGCTCTCAGGGAACCATTTTTATTGACAGTTGGTTTACGAGTTTAGGTCACATTTCACTTGCCAGGATGTTTTCCAGTAGTCACACGCTTATTTATTGTGAATATATATACATAACTAGGGTTGTATATATATAACTAGGGTGTACACCTGAGTGGCGTTCGGCGCAGTTCCGCCAAGGCGTCATAGAGTGCGCTGTCGAAAACAAATGAAAGCCAGAACAATTGAAGTGATGCTGTCAATCAATCTTCAGAGGAGAACATGATGAGAAAGAACGGGAGAAGATGACGTCTGTGGCGGTTCCTGGGTCTAATCCACTGGTTTGCTTTGAATAAGAAGTGTAACGTGTGCTATGATTTGTAATCAGTCTTATCCAGTAAAGACTGTGAGTTGAATAACGTATTTCATTGACGAGGGCTCGTCATCCATGATTGAAGGTCCTGATGTGCTCCTGATAGTATGATACGCCCACGATTCCGACATATATATAATATAGGAGGCTGAGAAACCTCGGAAATATGAATGCAAATTGGAAAACGTAAAGATAAAAGGCGGAGTTCGTGTTTCAAAGAAACCGGCTTCCGGAGCAGAATGTGCACAATCAAAACAGAAAGCGGAGTTACCGATAGCATGTCTTAGGAAATAATGCTCAAATTATGTATATACGTAGGTATGTATCCTATCTTATCATTTCTTATAGTGTTGTCCACTACGCCGCTTAGAAGCAGGTAGGTACATTTCGAAACCTGCCAATTCAATACATTTTGTGTCTGAAAGTCACGTTTTTAGTCGACCGTAGAAATGACAGAGGATGGAGACTAGGCAAGATCGCATATCGACAAACTCCAATCGATAAGTAAAACTCTATCGGGATGACAGACGCGACGAACTAAACGATTAAAACAACATTTACTTTTTTGTATGATGTCTCTATCATACATATGCCATTGAAAATACATAGGAATATTTATAGATTCATTCATGGAGATGTGAAAACTTTTGAAGTGAAAACTTCTTTAGCGGCGCTGGGCACTTTTTGAGGTGGGGAAAAAATGATAAACTCGAGACAGCGTAAGGCGATCACGTGATCGTAAGGGGCGTAAGGTGGCCACTCATAATTTAGATGGCATTTAAATCACTAAAGAAAAACTCAATGTTATTTAACATTTATGTTGCGGACTCCTTTTCAAGACTCTTTACCTATGTTCAAATAATTTGACGTTGTTATGGCAGTATGTAAATAAACATGTCAATGAAAAAGTGTTGTGTTATTTGAGAATGATAATAATATGTAATAAATAAATAGAATACCTCCGCTAAACGTATGTATCGTGTTACCGGGCGTCGGTAACATAGTGAGGTGAGTTTTCACTTCTATCGGCACTCCCGGAGTGCAACCGTTGTTCCTTGTTAACTAAAATAACGCCCCTATGTCAGAAAAATTACTTGTAGGTCGGTTCGGTGGTGTAAAATAAAGGCTCTCCAAGTGTCAAAATGAAATCTGTATTAATCAAGTGTAAATGAAGCATTGCCTTTTGTATCTTTAATCAATCTTAAATTGTAATCACAATTTGTATGTTTAATTGTGATTTAAATTTTAAACTAACGAAGTAAGTTTTTGTGCACACGTCGCCTCGGTTCCTTTATTAAAACATATCAATTTCTGATTAATAAATACGGCGGAGCATCTACGTGACACGGGTATCTAGTAACATATTTATACCCGTACGTAACAGAGGTGCTGTTACACTCAAACATTGAATGCATGCGAGTTGAACACACGGCCGACCAGGGGCCTGCAGCGACCTTCGTATTTCAAAGTTACAGGCTAATTCGAACGTGCACCTGACATCGGACCGATATTTGAATGATATTGGAATCATATCAGTTAGCTGTCATTCGCGCGTTCATTTTGCTCTGACTTGTGCTCTGCTCTGACTCATTTAGATGGGGTAAGAGAAACACTTGTAGGGAATCCTCATACTCGTACCGTTTTTCTTGGCCCAGGCAAAATAAACTATAGTAGACGAAAAGTAGAGCCCATGGATCTCAACATCACATATAAACTGTATCGTGTAGGGTTTTTGGTATTTAACATACCTACTTAATTCGTTTTTAAAGTTAAGGGTAGTTGAGATTGAAGACTTAGCATTACCTACTTGATTCGTTTTTAAAGAAGGGTAGTTTTGAAATTGAAGACTATTATGGGTTGGGTATAAAAAGAAACTACACTTGGCGGACGGGCCTCTTTGGTTGTTGAGCCGTGCTAGCGAACGGTTGTCATGAGACGAGATTATTGTGAATTGGAACAAGACAAGGAAATAAATGGATAAATATCTTCAAGGGTGCTGTTATTTTACACTTCAGAAGTGTGCAGAACGTAAGTACACGCCTACTGCTATTATTTATTGATTTAGTGAGATAACTGATAACAATATGACCCTTATTCTGAGCTTTGAGATAATTAAATATACAAAATTCTAATGGATTATGTGTTCAAGTACACGTGTTCTTCCTAATAAATAGATACTTGACGGTAGTTACTTCTTTTGCTACTTACCTACCCATACACATGTGGAAGTTAAGCAGAATATGTCAACACGTGGGTTTTGATATATGTGTTGGTTATGGAGTGTTAAAGGGTGCCTTGATTTTCATTATTTTTTTTCGCTACGAACCACCGTTTTAGAGATAAATGGATGGTTATAATTTGAACTACCATTAAACATAATTTTATGTTATAATTTAAAGTGTATAGGGTATTATGATATACTATATAGGAATTATGTAACACCGGATGCTTTTACATTTCATACCGAGTTGTTGGAGAATGGCTGACGATGACCCATGATGGTCAACCGCGCTTGCGAACACCAGAATGTAGCTGGAATTCCAACGGCAGTGAAAAAGGAAACCAGAGCGAAGCAGTCCTGTTGTGAAAGTCAGGAGTAACCCCGCTTCGACAGCCTTGGCGAGGGGTACGCGCCAGTGGACATCAGGTCATGTACACCTACTTTTACTATTATATTATGAAAGATTTGATATGGTAATGTGTTGGATTGATTTGTTGATTTATTTATTGACCAAATATTGATTTATCGAGTATCTAGTATCGAGTATCTAGTGAGTTTTGGATTGATGAGTAATTGGATTGATGAGTAATTGGATTGATGAGTAATTGGATTAATGAGTAATTGGATTTGAGTTTTGATTAATTGAGAGTTTTGATTAATTGAGAGTTTTGATTCATTGAGAGTTTTGATTCATTGAGAGTTTTGATTCATTGAGAGTTTTGATTCATTGAGAGTTTTGATTCATTGAGAGTTTTGATTCATTGAGAGTTTTGATTCATTGAGAGTTTTGATTCATTGAGAGTTTTGATTCACTGAGAGTTTTTATTCATTGAGAGTTTTGATTCATTGAGAATTTTGATTCATTGAGAGTTTTGATTCATTGAGAGTTTTGATTAATTGAGAGTTTTGATTAATTGAGAGTTTTGATTCATTGAGAGTTTAGATTCATTGAGAGTTTAGATTCATTGAGAGTTAAATTCATTGAGAGTTAAATTCATTGAGAGTTAAATTCATTGAGAGTTTAGATTCATTGAGAGTTTAGATTTATTGGATTTGAGTTTCGATTTATTGATTTGAGTTTCGCCTTATTGATTTGAGTTTCGATTTATTGATTTGAGTTTCGATTTATTGATTTGAGTTTCGATTTATTGATTTGATTTTAGATTTATTGATTTGATTTTAGATTTATTGATTTGAGTTTCGATTTATTGATTTGAGTTTCGATTTGTTGATTTGAGTTTCGATTTATTTGATTTGAGATTCGATTTATTTGATTTGAGATTCGATTTATTTGATATGAGATTCGAGATTTGATTTATATGATTTGAGATTTGATTTATTGGGTTCGAGATTTGATTTATTTGATTAAAGATCTGATTTATTTGATTCGAGGTTTGATTTATTTGATTCGAGATTTGATTTGTTTGATTTATGATTCGAGATTTGATTTATTGATTTGAGATTTGATTTATTGATTTGAGATTTGATTTATTGATTTGAGATTTTATTTTTGATTTGAGATTTGATTTATTGATTTGAGATTTGATTTATTGATTTGAGATTTGATTTATTGATTTGAGATTTGATTTATTGATTTGAGATTTGATTTATTGATTTGAGATTTGATTTATTGATTTGAGATTTGATTTATTGATTTGAGATTTGATTTATTGATTTGCGATTTGATTTATTGATTTGCGATTTGATTTATTGATTTGAGATTTGATTTATTGATTTGAGATTTGATTTATTGATTTGAGATTTGATTTATTGATTTGAGATTTGATTTATTGATTTGAGATTTGATTTATTCATTTGAGATTTGATTTATTGATTTGAGATTTGATTTTTTGATTTGAGATTTGATTTAGAACAGAACACCACAATTAAACCGAGATCGAGGAAAGCCACGACAATTTGATTGGGTTCGTGTGCTGACACAGCTAAGTACTAATACCTACCATTTTAGAAAAAAGATTTGTTATATATGGCAGGAAGATTGATAAGGTCCTCAGTCACGAGAATTGAATTGGTTCGTGTACTGTCTACCTTTATTCGTAAATCGAGCGCCGCACCTCTACCGGCGTCCCCCGCCTCGCGCCGCCAGAGACCGGTTGCGAGCCGTCTCCAGCAGGAGCCCGCCTCGCGCCGCCAGAGTTCCGGTTGCGAGCCGTCTCCAGCAGGAGCCCGCCTCGCGCCGCCAGAGTTCCGGTTGCGAGCCGTCTCCAGCAGGAGCCCGCCTCGCGCCGCCAGAGTTCCGGTTGCGAGCCGTCTCCAGCAGGAGCCCGCCTCGCGCCGCTAGAGTCCGGCAGAAGAATAACAATTTTTAACCCTTCGTATGCCTTAGTCAAAATTTTTACTAATGAATTAATAACATTGAGTCAAAATTTTTACTACTGAATTAATAACCTTGAAACTGTAAATTATAGTCGATTGTGTGGTACGTATACGGAACCAGGTTTTACTACTGAATTAATAACCTTGAAACTGTAAATTTTAGTCGATTGTGTGGTACGTATACGGAACCAGGCATACGAAAGGTTATTTACACGATGTTTTTGAGATTTTGACAGCTGATGCCTGATTAAAACTGTTTAAAGCCACGAGAAAATGATCGGTTCGTGTGCTGACACAATTAAGTAGTAGGTGCGACAATAGAACTGGTTCGTATCCTATACATTGACTCTGATCGCAAGAAATTGATCGGTTTGCGATTAGTGTATCCACTGTTAAGTAGTATACGTAGTCTTGTCGGCCAAGTGTAGAGTTTCCACCTGGCACGTGTATGAGGACATACACGGAGTCAGGATGGACGAGTGTAGGGTTTTTGGTATTTAACATACCTACTTAATTCGTTTTTAAAGTTAAGGGTAGTTGAGATTGAAGACTTAGCATACCTACTTAATTCGTTTTTAAAGAAGGGTAGTTTTGAAATTGAAGACTATTATGGGTTGGGTATAAAAAGAAACTACACTTGGCGGACGGGCCTCTTTGGTTGTTGAGCCGTGCTAGCGAACGGTTGTCATGAGACGAGATTATTGTGAATTGGAACAAGACAAGAAAATAAATGGATAAATATCTTCAAGGATGCTGTTATTTTACAATCGCTCAGGCGTTCGACTCGGTACACTGACGATGACGGGAACTGGCGCAGTGCGAGCATTTTGCGGGTTTATATTAATTAGGTGCGAGGCGAGGCGAGGTCACGTACGGCACAAACTAGATTATCTGTGTTCGCCGGGGAACCGTTCATTGTTGCTCCAAATACTTATTTACTTTGCCATTTTGTAGCAATGCATGTGTGACATTTATGAAGTCCGCTAGTCACCGCGCGAACTACTTCTCTTTATGTGTTTGTTAATATATCATTTAAACCAAATTGTCACTTATAAAAACTTTTAAAAGTTCGTAAGCATGAATTGTTTTCTCCAGACGCAATAAATAAGGGTCTGTGTACAAAGGTACACCACAAAGCGTATCGTTAAACGTTAGTCCGTAGAAAACAGGAAGCGGCAAATCATTCGCGGGCCAGACCGGAAGAGCCGGAGACGCTGCGTGCCGCCGAAAAACTACCCGCGATTCAATTCATTACAACACAATGTTTCAAAAAATACCCAAGCGCGAGTTGCGCTAAGAGTTCCGCAGCTTTTCGTAAATTTAATGAAATTTTTATTGCATAATAAAACAAATTACAGATATAGGTACTTAATACCTATTACACTTAAAATAGGTTCAACTTCTACATTTGCATATGCTTAGAAAGTGTTTTTTACTAATATTTCTAGTTTAGAACTATAAAAAATACGAATTTTCAGTTTGGTACATGTTCCTTTTTTTGAAAGTCGATCGATAACATATTAACACTTATTTCAATAATTGTCATTGACTCAAGTCGAATTTGCCTCCAAAATATTGTAATATTATCTCGACTTAAAACCTGGATCCCTAAAGCCTCGATGGAAATGATCCCTTTTAGCTGAGATTCGGAGATTGAAGATTTTTCCATTGAATATTTTTGGGAATAATGAGACGGCGTCGCTTTGTCTTAATTAATTCAATAGAACTTGAATCTTTTTGGAAATTAATAGTTTAAAGAATTCCGAGGAGTTTTGTAATGGAATAAGGTTTGGTAATAAATTATCTCTTTCTTACTAATGTCATGAAACAAAAACAAACGTTAAAATTAAAACTTTAAACATTTTCTATACGTTATAATTATAAATTACTTACTACATAAGTAGGTAATATAAAATTAAAATGTTGTTAAAACAAATGTTATCGAGTCCTGTAGGGCTAAGCTCGCCGACTCTTTATCATTTGTCACCATGGCTGTCACGTTCTAGATAACACATACTCGTAGGTACGAGTAAGTGCGAAAGTGACGCATGGTATGACAGGTGATAAAAATGCGACCATGTTAGCTGGTCTGTAATCCAAAAATTGTACTAGTGGTGGCGACTAAGTACCAAAAACCAAAAACATTAAATGACATCACTGATATACAAGATACCACAAATCGCATTTACTCACTTTCATCTTGTTATTTACCAAGTAGTGTAACATGGTATTGTGGGCCAGGTAAACTTTGTGGGTGTACCTACCTATATATATATATATATACTTTGGTATGTAAATAATGTAATGTGGGTCTGTTGTTTCGAGTTTTTCCTCTCAAAGGCTCGCACTGTTTGCTTAGGACGGAACTTCATCAATTTTATCAGCTCACTCTTTAGGGTAGATTTTGGGTACAGGCGAGACAGCTTAGAAATTAATTGTACAAATGATTAAACTTCTATCACAATCATAAAAAACTACGACACCCCTTTAGTACTACCTACTTCTACGATGAAATGCTACATTGTACCTAATATCATTTTATGCCTTAAAGATTGCAGAAAAAATACTTGCGTTTATTTTTTATGAAATAAGCTTCGCAATGTGTTAACATATTTTCGAATGGCTAAATTATTTTAATTAAAATTTAGCACTGTAATTATATAAACCCTGGCATTAACTTTTGACATTTATTTATGTTTTTAAGTTTACCTAATGCTACTTTTTATATTGACGAGTTATTTAAATGGCTAGATTCGGCTGACTGTATCATGAAAAAACAGATGAGTTCTCTGGAGTTTTATTCGTTCAGTTCATTAGAGCCGGTTTTAAGGCCCAATCCGTTTGTCTCTCCACGACTTTGCAAGTAGGTAAACATATTTATGGGAGCCAACGTTTTATTTAGGCCAGTCAATTTTGAACTTTTTGTAATAACAAATAAATGAGGAAATTAATTTATTCAAAACCCTTGGTTTGAAAAGTCTTGAGTGTCGTGTGAATTTAAGTTGGCACATTTAATTTAAGAATTTAGAAAACAAGAGTAATGCATTTAAAAGCAAGAAAAATTTGCCATCACATAATCCTTATCCACATAACATGTCATCATTGATATTGTTTGTTTAATTTAATTAAATATTTAGGGTATACTTGATGTACAGTTTATTACAAAATTAACTTTACATTAAGTTGAAGTTAGTTTAATACTTATTTAATATCTTACCTGTTTCTTGGTCAGGGGCCTATTGTTGATCTATTGATACTAATAGTATTAGCTTGTATTTTATTATCATGCAGAAGGCCCCAAGACGCTTGTCGCTTATTCTGATTGTTAGAAGTAACAGTTTATGAATTGGTTTTGAATGTTATTTATTCAGTCAGATCTTTTGTCTGGAGGCTGCCATACCAAAAAAAAATTTTTTTTGACTGACAAAAGACTTTTGACTGACTGATTTTTGACTGATTTTGACTGATTTTTTTTTATATCAAAATCAAATCCAGATCAAATTCTTAACCCGCCATTACAATCAGAATAAGCCTCCAGGATTACCGTACCTTTTGCCGTAGTAGCAGAGTTGGTTGATGCGTCCTAATGCAACCCAACGCTAAGTTGTAAGTTAATTGAAAACTCACCAAGGTAACATTAAGTTTCATGGCGGTCAGGCCGTGCCCCTGCACCGACTGAGGGCTGAGATGGTCTAATGGTAATGCCAATGACCTCGTTATGACCAAGTTTATTTTCACTATTAATTATTTTGAATCACCAAAGGGCTTGCACGAGTATATTTGATATTGAGGTATGTCGTACCTGTTTGGTTAGTGGTTGGATGGATAGCGAAAGTGCTTAGCTAATAAAGAGTATGATCTACCTCCATATATGTATATTATGTATATTAGGTACTATACTCAGACGCTGATAGGTATCTATTTACTTAAAACAGCAAAATGGTATTATATCACATTAATTCGAACGCGACTAACGCGAGGCACTGATATTGATTTGGTATAATATCTAGGTACATTTCGGAAATTACCACTATATGGCAACGCAATAGCTATGTTTGTAATTTCTATGAATCGCAAGTCGAATACTTTAAATTTAAAGAATTCACTGTCAGCGTGAGCTAGGCGCTATGCCTGTAGCCGATAGCTAATTTTTCCGCTTTGTAGTGAAAAACGCCTACGAACAGAGAACCCGCCCAGCAGCTCGCTGACAGTGAATGTGTACTTAAAGGCTAATTTCAATAGAAAATTTGGATATACGAGTTAATTGTGTGGAATATCCTAGTATCCAGGTTTCTATTTCATTAATTACAATGTACCTATACTCGTGGCGTTTTTTCTTTTTACGGAACCCTCGAGCACCAAAACGTGAAGGGTAAAAAGCCGGTAAATCTGAATGGGATTCATAAAACTAAGCGTACATGATACCTCTCGGGTAACTTTTATGATAAGATTGATGGCCCTCAAAGTGTATTACACACTTGTGTAAAAAACGCCCCTTGCTCTCATAAACCGCTAGTAATCAAAGTCAAGCGGAATCCAATTTATTTATCACGGTTTTCATCCCTTCAATGATTTTAACTTCTCTTCTTTTAGTGTTACTTGAAAGATGCCTGTGCCTTTTGATGTCATATTGCCACTGCAATACTAAACTAAACTGATACCTATTCTAATTACATATATAAGTAGTAAGTATGTACCTATACAATTATGTATAATTATAACTCAGAGCAACAATACTATAGAGATGACAAGGGGGAGCGGGCAGATGACCGAACGAAATGGTTATAATATATGGAACTTTCAGTAGGAAAACAGACAAAGCGCTTTTATTGTTTCTCCTTGTTACAAGTTTGTGTGTTGTTGTTAGGCACAGACTAAGTAAAAAACGTGAAAAATCAAGAAAAATGTATGCTCGAATCGATGGTACCTTTGGCCTATATTCGGGTAGATGGCGACACCGTTTGATATTTAACAATTTTAACAGATATCAGTGAAAGAACATGGGTCAACAGCATATGGCATTCTAAAAAACATAAAAAATCCCCTATACTATATTTATAAATATATTTAATAATAATAATTCAGCCTTTATACGTCCCACTGCTGGGCACAGGCCTCCTCTCATGCGCGAGAGGGCTTGGGCTATAGTCCCCACGCTAGCCCAATGCGGATTGGGGACTTCACATACACCTTTGAATTTCTTCGCAGATGTATGCAGATTTCCTCACGATGTTTTCCTTCACCGAAAAGCTAGTGGTAAATATCAAATGATATTTCGTACATAAGTTCCGAAAAACTCATTGGTACGAGCCAGGATTTGAACCCGCGACCTCCGGATTGAAAGTCGGGCGTCATATCCACTCGGCCACCACCGCTTCAAAAATATATTTCTTTCATTTTTATTTTTAGTTTGAATCCTGTATCGAAAGATGGCAGTAAATTTGCTGTGACTACAAAATATACTAGGTACCTATGACAATAAGCGTATATACTAAATTCTCTTGCCTTGACAAAGTAAACGGTTTTACTACATTAACTACATACACATATTTTAAAGAAATCATTATGTCTAGATCAATGAAGATAGAACATTTCATTGAATAAATTTAGAGTAACTCAGCAAAATATCGGTATATTTGTAACAGACATTGGTGAAACTCAGCAGTCATTGAGAACCTGGAGTGTCCTTGTGCTAGGGGTATTTTGATGTCAAAGTAAACTCGTGTCGCTTCATGTGACTGTGTGAGGGTGCATGTTCTCGCAATACTTAGAGTCTGTGCGGAAAGAGAAGAGTCGGGGAATGTACTGGGCCCCATCCGTTCCACGACTCTTCTCTTTCCGCACAGACTCTAGCACTGAAGCTGGTGATTTCAAAGCTTTCATTTATTTTGTAGCTGACAATTGTTGAGTCTGTGTTGAGTAAGTACCTATCGATTTTACGTTGAAGATTCTGCCAACACTATTAATTCTATGACTTTTTTAGCTATTATTACGTCTTATGCAAAGAAATGATGACGTTTACAAGCTCAAGTCATAATCATGGTTGAAAATATTCAAACATTATTTTTAGGAATAAGTAAAATGTAATACCTACTTCGGATTTACCTGAAAGCACCATAGTTTAAAAGTATTATCTATACTTTCTTTTAGTACCTACGTGATCAATATAATTAAATGTAATATAACGACCGAATATAATTGACTGACAAAACAAAATCCGTAAAAATGCGTGGATCCAAAATATTAAAATACTTTCACCTACCTTTCCAATTTCCCAATGAATGGTGTAGGCGGCACTCGCTTCAGGCGGATAGAAATTAAGCCAGCTAGCCTCATGAGATGATGCGAAACCTAACTGATCTCCTCACCCTGTCTCTCGTAGACGATCGAGCACTCGGCAGAAAGAGACGGTGATAATAAAGTCTTCAGCTGGGGGA
Source organism: Cydia amplana (assembly GCF_948474715.1). Classification (NCBI taxonomy): domain Eukaryota; kingdom Metazoa; phylum Arthropoda; class Insecta; order Lepidoptera; family Tortricidae; genus Cydia; species Cydia amplana. Next base: position 21,001,655 of record NC_086069.1, read on the forward strand.
AAATGAAAGGATTGTGGAGTAATTGGAAAATACCTTTGCATTGAGTGGCGCCGAGGTTTCGTTTTCAAATGGAGATCGTCGCGGTATTTCACTAGCTTAGAGCCATTTTCTGCGGTAATTGGAATTTATATTGTCTATTCAAATCCAAGCAGTGGTATTATTGAAATTTGGAATACCTAGAGTAATTAAATGATTTTACAGTACATATATAATGGTGCTACTTTCCCGAACTAGTGCGGGAAAGAGCACATTCCGTGCGTATGTCGAAAGTTTAACCCTTTGACCGCCGTTGGCATGTATACAAGACAACGATAGAACGATACACTGGCGCCGCTGTCTTGTATACAAGACAAAAATTCAACCGCTCGGTAAATGTGGAAAAGATATCAATTATATTTTTTTTACACTCATGTTCATGTTTTAGGTCCTTGTTTAAAAAAAAATTGCATTTATTGCAGCTATAGAAATCCATTCTTTTATAATAAGGCTCTCAAAAAAATTGCTCCAGATTTCAACGTTTTTCTTGTTCCTCGTCGCCGTTGTCCTGTATACAAGACAGCTAGGGATGGGAATGTTAACTCGATATGAGAATATTCAAAATAAATATCAAATCGCAAATCTGGTTTTATTTAAGCATTTGAACACTTGTTAAATGCCAATTGGTGGTAACTAGTAACTAGAATACGTAAAACGAGACGAGAGAGACAGGCATTACCTATAGCTGAAGTTCAGGGAGCTTCTTCAGCTGTTGATAGTAGAGTCAGACAAGTAAATCTGTCCTTGTGGTTTATTTGCAGAACAAAAGATTCATTTTAAAATGATAGTGTAGTGGGGAGTGATACCCTGCAGTGACTGCTCCGCACAAAAATGGTAGGTACAGGCGGACGCTAGGACTATATAGTCAGTGTCGCCTAACTATGAGAGTGTTATATATTTGAAATTGACGAAAAATTGTCATGGTAGGGAGGATGTAATACGGAAACTGATAAGCTCATCTAAGGAACATGTCGTATGTGAAACATGCATACCCGAACGTTTCCGATCCCCACCATTTTCCAATATTATTGTTCTTCACTCATTAACAATTCAATTAACCCACGTGCAATTTTCCCCAATGCAGTTCCGGTACTTACATTTATATTATCGACGCACGATGCGCGGCTCTAACGTTACGCTTATAAAGTTTACGTACCGACAAGCGCTTACGCCGTTGACCTAGAGACTATTATTACTTAATCCGCGCGGAAACAGTCCTTGTCGGTCTGCACTTCGGACAGTCCATGCGCGCCGTTGTCTTGTATAAACGACTTCTAGTACAGCCTAGTGCGGTGATATTACGTCATGAATCGATATTGTTTAGTGGTTGTTTTTAATGATAAAGACCTTTATTTTTAACATTGTCGTGTGTAAAAAATATGTTAATTTTGGGCATTTTCGAAATAAATTAAAGTTGGATAAGAACAAAGCCAAATTGAGATTTTTACCATAAATTGTAAATATCGATATCACTATTTGCAATCCCTAAACTTTTTATTAGTTGTTTACTTAAAATTTGCTCTGGCGTGTGAGTGAGCGTCTTTGCGGACTAGGTCCGGCGGCCAAAAGGTTAAAGTGCGATATGTACTGTAAAACGCCCACCCAGTCACTCACCCAGGGAGATCTTACTCTGGGCCCGATTCGGATTTTGAACTAGACATCTATTAGACATCACCAAGATACGACAACGATATTTTTAATATCTAGCCTGTTAAATTTGACAGTACGCGATTCTGGAGATACTCATCCAAGTCACATCTAATAGATATCTAATGGAAATCGTTCGTTCATACGATATTTTAACGTACAAGTGACATTGGTTGCCCGAATTGAGCTGCAAAAGAGAACTAGTTGAAATCTAATAACGTATAATAACATATCTAGGATGGATCTAGTCTTGGGAATATCTTGAAGTTCGAATACGGCAGTCTATCCTTAAACTCCTTGATATATATTCAAACAAAACATCTCAATAGACCCTTTTATTGCTAACTATCAATTGAGGCCTTTGGTCTGAATTATTTAGCAAGTTCGTCCCTCCGGTTCCCTTGGGCAGGCCGAGGCACGCGGAATGCTAACCGCTGCGGTCAACGGTTCGGTACTTTTCTCACAGCTAAGCGTTATTTACAGACGTTATTTACAGAATCAATAGATTTCTATATGCCCTTTTTGATGTAGGTATTTTTCAGTGGTAGTGTCCAAAAAGCTACCGTGTAACTTCAATTTAATCAAAGAAACTAAATAAAAATCAAATTATAAAAATCGGGCTTGTCCTTCTGCAAATTATAGGTATATCAATACAATTAGATTAAAACGCTCAACATATATCATTCATATATCATTGAGTTATTCGTAGGAACTTATTAATTTATTATTTCTAAATGTTCCTACTACTAGACAGTAACTAACGTTCAGATCGCCAATATTGCTCTAGCATATGACTTAGGCACTGAGACATTAGTTGTCTCGTCTACAAGGATCGCAATAGCTAGAACAAATCGTTATCATTATCACTTTTCAAAATACCAAAAGTACTAGGTAATGTAAATACAGTTTTGAGGCAAATATGTATGTAGGTATGAATAGTAATTAGCGTAGAGTCTGTTGGGAAAGAGAAGAGTTGTGGAATGTATTGGGCCCCATATATTCCACGACTCTTCTCTTTCCGCACAGACTCTACCTATAAGACATTGGTCATAAATTTTAACAGGCAAACAGTCTTATGAATGATTATCGGAACTGCAATATAGTTCGTTTTATTTTGTGTGTGTAATGTTTTTATACAGTCCGATTTTAAAATGATGTAATTACATACATCTAATCTATTATATTATAATCAGGGGTGACTTGTGCCGCATATATTCTCTTTAATTGAATTTTGTTGTAAATCTTAGATAAGAGACATGAAGATACAAACAACATATCCACAAACAGAATAAATTCCCGTGAAATGATCCCTCAATCCTAAAGCGACCCGCATTCGTTACCACACAACCCAGATCCACAGCAAATTAAAATCGCTACAAAGCTCATAAGGGTCCGGCAAAGTTCGCGGATGCAAATAGAAAGGTTTGGGTAAGTGCCAAGGTGGGCTTACGGTTATGCCCTTAGGGTCCATTGATAATTATTACACGGCGCGTCTTGGCTGAGGGCCCCTTGGGGACCGAGGATTTTGCCCCGTATTAATTAGTGCTACGAGTTTCTTTGACGTGACTTACATTTATTTTATTTCGTTACTGAGCTATTTTTGCAATTCAGATATTTCGTGTAGGTACCTTATTAATGACACTCATAATTAAGAGTGACAACTCACAATAACTTCGTTAAATTAACCATTACGTACCTTTGTTTTCTGAGGAATACCTAATAGTCCTTATAAAACACTGAAAATTTTCTATATTTTCACTTATAAATTAATTATTACACGGAGCGATGTTAACTGTGGGAGTTGTTGGTTTCGACAAGTGCTGGTTTCGTTCAGAAACAACCTACCTTTAATACTACCTTAAGTTACAAAAAAAAACCGGCCAAGTGCGAGTCGGACTCGCGTTTCAATAGTTCCGTACATTAAACTCAGCCTCCTTGCGGATCATCCGTGGTCCAAAAGGAGCCGGTCACAAGCCCGGGTAAATGAGGAGTGCACTGGTCGTGTTGTCATCTTGGGGGAAACTCCATCATGGAAACACGCCCCAAAACCCCCAGGGTCAAGGTGGGAGGACGTGCCGAGGGCCCTCACAGCCGGCTGTGGGCAGCGGGGGGTTGGTGCTGATTGGGCTCGCAAGCGGAGGAGGGGAGGGGAGGCAGGGTCTGTGGTGTGTCTGGTGGAAGGGGAGGGGTGACTGTCGGGGAACCCCGGGGTGTCCTTGCGATGCCCTTGGGGTGAACCACTTGCTCCGAAGCGGAAACTGGAGTGGTGGGAGATATGCACAAGTGTTAGCCCCGGGAGGTCATGAGAGATCTCCTTGGGGTAAACCGCGTGCATTCCCATCACAAATAAGCAACACAGGAGCTGTCTTCCCATGCCTGCGAGCTCACTCAGCACAATCGCTGTCGTTAGCGACTATGCGTAGGGGAGTGGCGTACGTAGGGGTAAATGTTGCTGGGTATAGGCAAGGGAGCACTGCCGACCACCCTAATTTTAGTTCTTCCCATAAAATTAAATAGTGTATGGAGACTTCAAAAGACAAAAAAACAAAAACCAACACCGCGCAAGCGGCGAAGCGACCCGTCAGGGTATTAGTATGTAAGGGAGGGAGATCAGCTAGTGAACCCCCGACCGAAGCACGGGAGGGGGGGAAACCAGAGGATGGACCCCCGAACATTAAAGAGAGTGGAACTCTGAGCTCCGACGAGGAGACCGGAGGAGCACGACAGGGAGCAAGGCAGGGTACTCCAGATGTCCTACAACTGGGGGGCCTCACGCTGAATGAAGAAGAGCTGCTGCGTTCGCCAAAGGCGAGGGAAACCGAAAGGGAAGCTATACCGGTGGTGAACGAGCCGTTCCATAAGTATGAGTCCAAGGCGCAGAAGAGGAAAGCCAAGGAACTAAGGAGAAAGGCTGCGATTGCTGGGGAAAGGGGTGGCGTTCCAGGGGGTAATACCGGGGGGGATGCCAAACCTGGCCCGAGCAAACGTGGCCTAAAGATGAAAAGAGATGAGGGTCGCTCGGAGCGTCCTCCGGCGAAGCGCCAGAATCAGGGCAAGGCGGCTGCAGAGGGACCACGGAACGTCGCGAAGGCGAACCGAGGTCTGGCTGTAGCAGTGTGTCGTGAGGATGGCGTTTCGGTGGACGAGGCTCTGGCGAAGCTCATCAGGAAGAAGCTTACGCAGCTGATCGAGGTGGTCGTCCTCAAGGTAGTAAGGGGGGAGCCTGGTTTAGTAGCACCCAGATTCGCTACGTCGGGGTTGGTGTCGGAAGGATTCTTCCTTGTGACACCAAAATCGACGGAGTCGAGGAAGTGGCTGCTAAGTCAGGACTTCGGTGAGCTGGACGGGCACAAGATCAGCGTGCGTAAGCTGGAGCAGACCAGGGTGCAGGTCTGGGTTCCGGGCGATGCGGATACTGAGTACGTAAAGGAGTTCCTTTACGCTCAGAATCCTGATCGACCGGAACTCAAAATCCTGGACTGGAAAGCAGCAGGGAGAGAGGCCAGGGAGAGGGAGGTCGGGTTCCTAACTCCAGAGAGTTAGGAACCCGACTGACCTATATGGGTCCAGACGGGGTCGAGGAGAGCTGGGGGCAAGAGAAGACCAAGATACTGGACTTCTCGGCCACCAGCATACGAGTCCGGATTTTGAGGGCAAATCCAAATCCACAACCCTCAGAATCCAAACAAGAGGGACCGGAAGGAGCACCCGAGCTGATGCAGGAGAGTGCTGAACCCGTCGATGTCCATACGGGAGGAGAGGAGAGTATGGATGTGGCCGGCAGTGAACTCTCCGGGTAGCAGCTCGGGGACAACAACACTACACACAAGAAATGAAAAGAAAGGGAGACACACAGGGAACACTACACAAACACACACACACCAACACACACACGAACATATGTCAAGTAAACCTCCAACATTGCAAGGATGCAATGTCCGAGCTGGGACAATATGTTGGGAGGGCCGAAGTTGATATAGCACTGCTGCAAGAACCTTATGCATGGAAGAATCGGGTGGCAGGCCTGGGACATCTGGGGGGAGCTCTCTATTATGAAGGGAATGGTGAGCTGTCTCCTAGAGCATGCATCTATGTGAGCAATAAAATAAGAAACATGGGTTGTGTCATGACCTTATGTTACAGAGACCTCGTTGTGGTGGAGACTCACTTGATGAAGGAGGAGGGGAAGAGATACAAGGTGGCGCTAGCGTTCTGCTACTTGCCGGGCGATGGAGTGGCACCTACGAAGGAATTAGAAGAAATGGTACTGTGGTACAGAGGTAAGGGGATTCCCCTGATTATTGGCTGCGATGCTAACGCACACCACGAGGTGTGGGGTAGTACCGACACTAATGAAAGGGGCGAATCATTGATAGAATTCATAATTAGCAACGACCTAGAAATTATGAACACAGGTAACACACCAACGTTTGTAACAAGGGCCAGGAAAGAAGTACTTGACATCGGGCGCGGCTCGCCTTAAGGAGCGCTTGTGCGGTGCACTCCCATAAATAATCAAAATGAAATCATACCACCTATTTAATATATTACTATTTAAGATCTATCGTAAAAAACTCAATACCAATTAAATAATAACCTTTATTCATTATAAGTTTATTTTATAGACAGCTTACCACTACCTACTCGGCGTCATTTCATAGAAATCAAAGGTATAACGCGCGAAGCGGAGCGCTTTGGATTGCGCTCCTATGGAAAAAGATTTAGTACATTCGATCAATAGGAAATTCAATAAGAGCGAAAGAGAAATTTCAACAATGCTGCGCGCGTGAAACAGATAATTTTCTATGAGGGAACAGGCAAAATCGGTGCGGCGCTCCGAGCCCGGTTGACCTTGCGCGCGCATCCCGCGCGCCATGTTGATGTTGTTGTCACTTGTTTCTAAACAGACCTTAGTCAATTTTAAAGGCGGGAATGCAATTTTGGCTTTTTTTCATAATAAATAATGAAACAAGAGTTTAAACAGTGAAAGCACATAATTTGTTTCTTGTGAAGTGTTTAAAAATTAATGAATTTAACGTGAGAATATGAAAAAGTTCACAAAATCGACTCGAGTTAAATTATGGACGACCTTGAACGTTCGTAACAATGTTAGTCAAAAACAAAAACTTATATATTTTTAAATCAGATCAATATGCAAAAACACCGTGGTTGTGTTGTGTGCAGCTTATTTTGTTTTTCGTGTTACTTAAGTATATACTCGTATTATGTTTTGTGTTTGGCTCGGGCGCGGGCGAAGTGCGGTGAGTTTGTTTGGACCGAAATAGGTGTGTTAACAATTTAGCACATCTTTCCATAAAATTTAAATAAAAACATTATATCCATTTGTAAAATGAACTGCAGTTGGCGTCTATCGGTCGTCAAGATATTCGTAATACCGAAAATCTATGAGAGAGTTCAATGACCGGGTGGACGGAAACCGACATCTAGGTACTTTGCGACAGTTAATTGAATGTGTAGGTTTAGTTTTCGTTTTTTATTGTGAGTGAACACCCATAACACATAGCTACCGGCCGCCTCTGCTTGACATTACCATGGCAACGAAGGAGGTGAGCGACAAGGTAAAGGGCTGGAGGGTGGATGTGGAGGACTGCATGTCTGACCACCGCAGACTACTCTACAGTATCGATGGTCGCGTAGAGAAGATGAAGGTAAGAAATCCACGTAAAACCGACTGGACAAAGTACGAAGAGGAGCTAGGGGAACTGGCTGTCTCGGGAGTCAGGTATGAGAATGTGAACGACCTAGAAAATGGGGCTCGCAGACTGAAAGAAATCATAATAGGAGCATACCACAAGGCGTGCCCGGAGAAGCTGCTACAAACAGGCAAAGGGCAGCCATGGTGGAACAGAAACCTGCCACCGGGACAGTAACCTGCAGCTCCAACTCCAGGGAACAGGGCTGAATGAACGCGACACGCGATCGACAGCCCGCCTGCATCCGGCCGGGCGTCCCTACACTACATCTACATCTACATCTACATCCGTACATTAAGTCCGACTCACACTTGACTGCACATTTCTAATAGGTTTTCCTGTCATCTATAGGCACTGACAATCCAACCTCTAGACTGAGCTTAGGCCAATTCTTTCACGAAACCGATGCTGCCAAAAATACGGGGGTGCGGGGGGACGAGGTGAGCGAATCCCGTGCCGTGATTGGTCCGTTCAAAGACACGGACCAATCACGGCACGGGATTGACTCGAAGATGGAGTAACGCTACCCTATGTGTGGCAGAGGGGGTAGCGCGACTATGCTATGTCTAGAGGTTGGATTGTCTGTGTCTATAGGTAAAGAACTATTTTGTGTAATTTTTATTAAAATTTTAGACCCAGTGGTTTCGGTGATGGGGGGGGGGGGTATTTTTTTTGGCAATTTTCTTAAAAAACTTCTAACCTATTTATTTAAAAATTATAAAAAATATATGTTTGAAATTCTCATTATGAGCTCTTTCATTTGGTATATTTTTTAACTTTCTCATTTACCCCCCAAAGTATATTTTGACTTGACTTGAAAGTGGCCCCTACGTATGTTTATAATTCATTTGGTTACGTTACATGTCCGTCTTTGGGTACCAAATTTCAACTTAATTGGTCCTGTAGTTTCTGAGAAAATAGGCTGTGACAGACGGACGGACAGACAGACAGACGCACGAGTGATCCTATAAGGGTTCCGTTTTTTCCTTTTGAGGTACGGAACCCTAAAAACTACCTACCTATGTTTTGTCATAATAACTTTTGTATACGTATTGTTTATTAAATTATATTGTTTTTTTTTTGACAAATATTATTATCTAATTTTAATATTTTTATTTAATATTATTATCTAGTTTTTTAGGGTTCCGTAGCCAAATGGCAAAAAACGGAACCCTTATAGATTCGTCATGTCTGTCTGTCTGTCTGTCCGTCTGTCCGTCTGTCCGTCTGTCCGTCTGTCCGTCTGTCCGTCTGTCTGTCCGTCCGTATGTCACAGCCACTTTTCTCCGAAACTATAAGAACTATACTGTTGAAACTTGGTAAGTAGATGTATTCTGTGAACCGCATTAAGATTTTCACACAAAAATAGAAAAAAAAACAATAAATTTTTGGGGTTCCCCATACTTCGAACTGAAACTCAAAAATGTTTTTTTCATCAAACCCATACGTGTGGGGTATCTATGGATAGGTCTTCAAAAATGATATTGAGGTTTCTAATATCATTTTTTTCTAAACTGAATAGTTTGCGCGAGAGACACTTCCAAAGTGGTAAAATGTGTGTCCCCCCCCCTGTAACTTCTAAAATAAGAGAATGATAAAACAAAAAAATATATATGATGTACATTACCATGTAAACTTCCACCGAAAATTGGTTTGAACGAGATCTAGTAAGTAGTTTTTTTTTATACGTCTTAAATCGCCTAAATACGGAACCCTTCATGGGCGAGTCCGACTCGCACTTGGCCGCTTTTTTTTTTACCCAAAAAATTTAAACTCCGCACTCCGAGCGAAATCCAAGCTACTCGACTGTTATGATACTTATGATAAATACATAGTCGAATAAGTTTTACACGTTGTTTATTTACAATGAATATTATTGTCAAGGAAGCATTGGCGATATAAATTTAGTTAATCGAAAAAATCCTTACATTTAATAATAAGAAACAATGTGTACCCAATAATTAAATCAGTTCTGTCTTATTTAATTCAATGGAACTCCAATCAGCTACAATATTCAAGTTCAAATATTCATTAAATTCCTTTGTCCCAACAAAAACTTGGAAACTGTGTATAAGTGAACAAGAAATTAATATTTCCTTTTACATTGGTTAGATCGGTTTCCGAGCGAAATAAAAACGCCCTCTTCGAAGCCCTCGAGGCTGTTCGTATTCATAAAAGGTGAAATTTCATTAGGTACCCATTTTTCAGGATCGCTTAACTAGATTGACCCGAATTTTATCTCTTAGAAGCTCGCAGTTTTCTTGTAATATTGAGATGAGCTTTTTAAATCATTGGTATTGGCAATAAGGTTTCCACAATGTAAATAAATATGTGTTTCTAGACTGTAATTGAAAGCTTGTTTTTGGACATCCGTGATTTTGATGACGACATTTTAATCCACTAGTAATCTGTGAGTTAGGGGTCTCGCTTAACCGTCACTCCCTTACACCAATACTCAAGAACATGTCATTAACTTAGTGACCCGGGACCTAACTGCGGTATCAAACTGTTTTATTGCCCAGCATGATTTAATGAAATCTTTAATACAGTAGATAAGGCTCCGCGTCGCTTTCATAAATTGCCTGCGGCAATATTCTCGTCTTAATGTTTGAAATAATACGACCCTCGACTTTTCTTCGTCTTATATGAATGCTTTGTTATTAATTTTTTGCCTGTTTGTGTGGGTTTCGTTTCGATTATTATGAATTTATGAAGGAGGGGTTTATCAAAGCACAAAGCACCAATGTAAACAAGATACATTTAACGAGCAATGGAGTTGATAGATAATATTTTTTCAACTCTGTATTTGTATTATCGTGTCTAAAAAACTAGTCAATTAAATAAAAGTCAGTGAAAATGAAATCACCGAAACTAGGAAGGTATTCATATATTTTTGTTTCGGATGCATTCTACAGTTTGTGTTGTACATTGTACAACCGTTTGTTGCAAAATCGATTAGTCGCTCTAAAGTTATGTTGTACAAGCGTTCTCTAGGTCAAGCGTTTATCGCGATTCCTATTTTTCGAACAAACGTTCATCGCAAAAGCATTCTGTCGAGCAACAGTTCATCGGGATATCGATCTTTCGCACAAACATTCGTCGCGGATCTGTTCTGTCGTGCAACAGTTAGTTAGAACAATAGCGATCTGCCCTAGTAGCACGGTCGCATTTTTATCGTTTATCACCATGCCTGTCACGTTCTAACAAGTATGTAAGTGCGAAAGTGACGGGCATAGTGATAGTCGATAAAAACGACGGCCGTGCTGAGCCCGCTGTCGTGTCGCACAATCGTTTATCGCACATTTGTAATTCAAAGTTCAACAACGCACTCCTGCTACCTAATGGTTGTCTGGAACAGATCGCTAATTAGCGATAAGATCGCCTATTGTCTGCCTCTACTTTTTCGTTTTATTTTATTATGCTGTATAACGAAGAGTGGATATTTGTAATATTAATCTGCTCAGATTTTCCCCAAATAATTTCACCGATTTCTATAAATTAATGTATTTATCCCATTAGGACAGAGCCACCGCTTCTTACACATTCATCATCCACCCCACCAACACGGATCAGACTCTACTACGTGACGTGCCCGAAATCCCTTGGCATCAATAGCTACTAATTATGAATCGAGTCGAGTTACATTTATGACGGATCGCAATCGTAGTTCCGTCGACGGTCGTAAAGTGCGTGAACTGGAGACCGGCTTTGGGAATCTCCGTACCGGAGTTCACTGGGGTAAGGCACAGGCTAACAACGTATTAGGTATAGGTAACGTCCCTTTTTTGATTTTAAAAGTTGATCATAAAGTACCTACTTATTCTACGAGAAAGATATAGGACGCTGTGCATTGCTCAACCGCCGCTGATTGTGAAGCGACCCGAAGGACCCAAACGGACGGAGTCTGCCTTTGCAAATATAGTCTTGATATCTTATTGGCATATTGATTAAAACTTGTAAAAATTTTATATAAAAACCGGCCAAGTGCGAGTCGGACTCGCGCACGGAGGGTTCCGCACCATCAACAAAAAATAGAGCAAAACAAGCAAAAAAACGGTCACCCATCCAAGTACTGACCCCGCCCGACGTTGCTTAACTTCGGTCAAAAATCACGTTTGTTGTATGGGAGTCCCACTTAAATCTTTATTTTATTCTGTTTTTAGTATTTGTTGTTATAGCGGCAACAGAAATACATCATCTGTAAAAATTTCAACTGTCTAGCTATCACGGTTCGTGAGATACAGCCTGGTGACAGACGGACGGACGGACGGACGGACAGCGGAGTCTTAGTAATAGGGTCCCGTTTTTACCCTTTGGGTACGGAACCCTAAAAACTAAAATTTTACGGTAACCTCCTCTTAAATGCGTTTCCTTCTAAATTAGAGTTGGAGTTGGTTACGATAGAACTTAATTACTATAATTACGAAGAGATAACTGACAGATAAAACTTAATGAAAGCTAGAAACAGCAAGCCTGAGCGATCACTTAAGTCATGGTAGCCACATTACCTTCATACCTTCTGTTACTCGAGTCAAATTAAGTTCCACTAAACCTAATTATTTTTATGCTTACTTGTAAAATGGCGAGTCCCTTCTTGCGGTCGTCACTTGCGCCGCTCCAGTACATTTGCATAGCGTACATACTGCAAACCCACCCTTCCCGGGTTGAACCTCAGCCAAATGTCACCGTACCTGGATTCAAAATATAGCACCACATTAGCTAGATCTACGTAACCCCAGCGAAACTACGCATTAAATCGACCCTTGTACGCCATTTCGTGGGTTCAAGTGTCAAGTTATATTGGTGGTGTTATAGCAAATAATAATCTTGGGATTTGAGATGGCTGAGGCTGGCCGTTTCCGTGTCAGCGTTTGCAAAATGGATATACATCCTATAACAAACAGAAACATTTTAATAATCGACTTAAAAACTTATGCTTTACGATTAGATAATGTTACAATGTTTTCCTAAAATGTTTTGGAAAATGTATTATTGCAGTTTTTCTTATCTCCAAAAGTTTTCTCGTGGTTCCTAAGATCAAAATTTAGCTACTACTTATAGTATACCAAATTATACAATAGTTGCTCTTCCTATAATGGCTAAGCAGACGAGTCAGTCGAGTTGGCTGCAGCACGTGCATGGCATCACTGCGCTACATCGATCCGACTATTCTCGCTGCAATCTATTTTTATCAGTCAGCGGAACTTCCATCCTTGCAAATTTGCCATTTCACCAGACATGCCCTCGTAATTTCAACCAAAACTTCAATTTTATTCACAAATAGACGACTGAATTTAAAATCTGCCTAGATCTTGAACATTATTGAACTAATCCATGAGTGCCTACAATAATTTTCTTCCTTTTTAGGGTATTTGGGTAACTTTAAATATACCTTCATGGATTTTTAACTAATAAAAAGCACGGATAATTGGTAGGTAACGATTGTTAGCACATTAATAGTTGATACAGTTTGTGGACTTATCCTGCATTGTCGCGAACTCACTCAATAATTTCACTGAGTAACGGAATTGTTACCGATGGAACGGGGAATGGATTTAGAGAGTGCATTATATATGAGCGCCGAATACGCCTGGAATATGGGTTAGCTGTGCGAGACTGACTGTTAGAGAATTGAATGGATATTATATTCCACTGTTACACAATTACCAGCACCTGTCTAGTTAGAGGAGTTCCTAGCTGCCTGTTTGCTGCCAAAAAATTAAATGCATAAATTATCTAATAATCGGTAATTAATGTAATGATTCTCGTGCTATATTTGACCACGGATGGACCCCCCCTCAAAACGCCCATTTCTTAAGTGCAGTCGCGTACTTATTAACTTTGCCTATAAAATGTTCGTTATGCTGCCGAACACCAGTAGATCTAAAATCACGTGCAACCGAAATCTTTCTCAAGTCCTCGGTCATTTTATCCAAACCGTACGTGTTTGTGGCGCAAAAAACTCCTCATGCAAGCACGAATGGGGCTTCAAATACCCTCTATCAAAAAGTTGGACGTAACGATGGACGTCCAAATTAGATTTGTTAGTGGGGAGCACCACGTATGGAAATGTCTGAGTTATTTGAGCGCTTTGTTTCAAACGTGGTAAAAAGAAATATCAGTCAAGTAATAGTCGGAATGTGTTTTCCGCGATGTGCATGTATTGCTATACAATTAAAATGCAATAGTTTTGGGTGGTTTACTTGATCTATAATGACTCGACACATATAAGGATTTATATAACCAGTTTAACCTAATGATCTGCAAGACAATTTCAGTTCACTACTCAGTGGGTCAATGTGGCAAGAATCTTCTTCTTCCTCGCGCTATCCGCATCTTGCCATGGCTCATGGGAGCCTAGGGTCCGCTTGACAACGAATCCCAAGAACTGACGTAGGCTCTAGTTTTTACGGAAGCGACTGCCATCTGACCTTCCAACCCAGAGGGGAAACTAGGCCTTATTGGGATTAGTCCGGTTTCCTCACGATGTTTTCCTTCACCGAAAAGCAACTGGTAAATATCAAATGATATTTCGTACATAAGTTCCGAAAAACTCATTGGTACGAGCCGGGGTCGAACCCGCGACCTCCGGATTGAAAGTCGCACGCTCTTACCGCTAGGCCACCAGCGCTTTTTTGTGGCGCAGATGGTTATCATCTTGTTAGGAATTGTACTTATGTACCAATCAGCAGAGTCATATGTGCTGCAAATGAAATAAAAATGCTATCAAATAATTCTCAACCAATTGCAATTAAGCCCTCTTGTGCCTAACACTATAGATACCTACCGTGTGAATAAAGTTTATTATTGAAACCCTTTTATAGCTGTGAATGGACGACTTTCAAGTGAGTTGATATATTCTAGTCAAGTTTTTACAATTGTATCAGCCATCGTAGCGATGTCGTCAATAGGCCAAATAGATTCGATATCAGTGTCCTGCAACTATGTAGACCCATCGTTAAATCGATACTGATAAGCATGCACAAGACCGATAACAATAGAATGCATTAGACAGGAAACTGACGTGACACCGCCATTACGAACTAGTTCGAACCGGATATTGCCATGCATTTGCAATTCTGTTGATGGGGTTAACTTGCTAATGTACCGTATATTGCAAATACTAGGTACTTATATAAATGTATGACAATTGCAATACACTTACACCTACATACATACTACATACATATTTTTTAGTTTATATCATAATGATGATATAAAGTAACTCTTTTTAGAATTAATTGTGCTAAGAGTGCTACGCCGTAGCCGATAGTATGAGATTCATAGTTATTCCGACATGCTTGAGGATATGCACATTTTTTTGAAATCTGTTACTTGTTAATTTACTATTGATTTAGGTATATTACGAGCTTTGGTGCGAGATTCACGTCTTAAAGATGACTCACGTTAGACCGGGCCGGAGCTTCCGGCGCATCGTTTTCTATGGAAAACACCACGTGATCACCGATCAGCCGTCATAGAAAATTATATGTCGGGCGCCTCGGCCCGGGCACGGCCCGGTCTAGCGTGAGTCATCCTTTAAGCGTGTGGAAACGATCATCTTTACTCGTAGTGATCTTTGATAAAATGAAAATGCTGAGGAGACATAATATATACATATAATACCTATCGCCAAACTTTGAATAAATTGCTACAAATAGAACCTGCAGTTAGTTCTAAAAGTAAGGTAAAAAAGTACTGAACGCACAGTTTGTATGTCGCGCCGCGGTAATTAGTGAGGGTAATTAGGCGCCGCGCCAGCAGCGGTGCGTTTTTCACCAATCAATAAACTAATAAAGCCTGTGCTATTTATTGATGCCTGGTCACAGCGCTAGCAGTTGTTTATACAGTAAGTTTATGGTTTGTATAGGCACAATTAGAAAGTATAGTAGCGGATGCGACTACGCAAAAAGTACCTAACTGCCATTCATTAACAGCTTTAATCAGTTAGCACAAAAGAGACATGTTCTTTACTTATAATATGTAAAACAATTAGTGGCAGACACATTTTGAACGCTAACTGTTTGTTAAATTATTAGAGGATGGCAGATGCTTTTGGCGCGTTGTGCTATCCATTGCCATTGATGTTGATCGTACTATAACCACACTATAACTGACGCGATCACGCGGCAACGGGACGCGCTGCGTACCTACCTGCTTAACCTGCTTTACATGTTAATGAATTATATTTATATTTAGGCATTATTTTATTAAAATCTATTTTTAATGGGGCATATATGTACTCATTGTGTTGCTACAAATTTAACTTTAAAAAAAGGTTGAGGTATTATTTATATTTTTTGATTTAATATTTGTGACTATCGTAATCCATTTAACATAAATAATAATTATCCGGACCTACAAGATGATAGCTTTAATTAAATGAACTTAACAATCTGTAAAACATTTTATAAATATGTTCTTTGAAAACCTTTTTCATTATACCACACCGCACTAAAGCTCTCGCAGATAATATTTCAGTTTTTAATCAAGCATCACTACGTAGGAAAGTTTAATATGCTCGCGGGTAAGCGCTGTCTTTAGCTGCACCTAGATGGCTGACTTTCATTAAATATCTAAGGGCTTAAGTTATGTGCACATCGGGTAAAAATAAGACCACCTTTTCATACACCTTTGCAGTAAATTAAAACTAGGTATTTACCTACAACTGGCAACGACCATGCTTGCCGATAAACTTATATGTTGTGTGTGTTTGGTGAAATAATTCCGCGCTAAGTACATATAAGTTTTTTCCGCCACTGCAATTTCACTACATAGTATAAAACAAAGTCGCTTCCCGCTTTGTTATGTCTATTATTTAAGGTCGGAAACATACATACTTATTCATAAAGTGAATATTATGTATTTGTCTATCAATGTCTACTTTTGCCACTACATAGATAGGTAATATGCATTTAAAAGTATATAAGTTTTAAAATGAAGTCATCACTCGTATGAGAGTACAGTAGCTTGGACTGACTTCGTATTCACCTGAGTAATTCATGAAGAACCGCCTTTAGAAGTGATCTCGTTTTACGGGCAAACTTGCTTAGGATTAATAGTTAGTCGATGAACTCAGGTGGCTCGGGTTTCAAAGGAAAACTTCCATAAAATGCTAATCTGTGTCCAACTTGCTCTTCTTTTCGTGCGGTTTAATTTCATCTCAAAGTTGCTAAACTCGATTTTGTACAGTAGTTTTGAATTTATTTCTTGGTTAAATTTTGGATTTAAAAATAAAATGTAAATAAACATAGGAAATTTAGATGTTTAAATTCGAAAAATTGTGTTGAATTGACACAGTCGTAGATGTAGTTAATAGTTATAACACTTTTAGGTACGACGCGACAATCGTGTGATGCGTTTGTATCTAGTTTTGTTTTTAGGTAAGTATATTATTTGGATACATATATTACACAGATCAAAATTGATACTTATAGTTTGTATTTATCAGTACTCAATTTAATATTATTCATCATGAAATACAACTTAAAAGCTAAATCTAAAAATAAATAGTACTAAACTTAAAATAAACCTACTTAAAAATTAAACAACAATAGAAAAAATAACCACCTATCAAAGGTCCCCCAAGTCCGTACCCTGCGGAAGGGTGCCCATGAGGCTGGCTACATTACCCCGCTGGATGGCTATGCCTATATACGTTGACCTAGGAATGAGCCAGCCTTAGGGTCACCCGAGGTCTCAAGTAGTACTTAGTTGAAATCCTATATTTCTTAATCTATCCTCACACAGTAAATATTTAGTTAGGGTAATAGGAAGGGTAACGTATTGAAGCGTTGCATTTTTCTCCAACAGTTTGAGTGACGTTTTAATGTAGTCGAACGGATTTATTCACAGGCTTCCGTGCGCTGCTGACAGATAACGGATGCAGAACTGGAAGGAGTTGACTGGCCTACGCGGAATTATTTGTAAAAAGCTAACATTTTTATACATTAATTTATGTATGACATTCTGAAATTGAATTAATTAGTTACCAGCGTAGGCACTAGTTTCGAAGGGAATGACCTGTCGCTGTACGAGCGCTGCTAGGCTATTTGAATTGTGATTATCTAGAACATACACGCACAATTTACATGCAGGCACCAAGATCGGCTAGTAATATGATGTGGATTAATATGATGAATTTAGTTTTTGTTGCTTATAATGAAAATTCAAACCCCTACATGAAGCGCTTTTAGTAAAGGCTCAAAATAAGGCAGAGGCGTAACCGAATGATTCAAACCCGATTTTGGTCCATTTCCCGGCTCCGGAACTTCAGTGGCCGGTATAGATATTCTAGAAAATACCACAATGTGAGTACGTACCTATATCAGATTAGTTAAAACCTTGGGTATAGTGACCCTTAGTATTTGTAAAGCTGTTTTAGTATGCACTTATGCAGATAAGTAGGTTGGTATGTATTCATTACGTATGCCGAAGGTTAAATAAAATATTTTATTATAGGTTAGGTCTATACATCTTCTTTTGCATTATTGTATTCTACGTTTTAGATGTTTATTTTAGAATCTTTATTATTTCGAATCGTTCTCAAGTGTCTTTCTTATATAAACGTACTTATATTTCAACTTGCAGTCTCCAAGCATGACTCTGTCATAAAAAGACATATAAGTTTCCGCAAGAGTGCGCCGATAAAACCGGACCCACACTTGAGTAGGGTCAGCGCATCAAAGGGATAGACAAGTCACTCGCTTTGATAACTCAAGCCATTGTTATTAAAATATGAGGTTAACTTGTAGTTTAGGAACACTGATATGTGCAGAATGATGAGAGAATAAGTATTAAAGTAGGGTTTGCACTTCTGTCAGGAGTCTGAACTACCGACTTCTATGTGCATTGTACATGTAGGTACAAGACAATGTTTAGGTTTTAAATAACATATGGTAATAAGGGACTTATTGCTTTATTCAAAGAACTTACTAGCTTATGTAATCTTAAGCTTAGAATAAATTTAAAAGTGGAAAAATAATGAATGAATAATAATGGTGAATTTAATAGCATCGGTCGCAGACGTTTCTGCTTGTAAAAAAATAAATTATGTAATCTTTATAGGCGTTCAGTCATTGTTTTGAGTTGAAACGTGTTTTTCGTATTACGAATTGTTTTATTATTTAAGTAGGTACCCTGTTATTTACCTCTATGTTTGTGTATTATGTTTGTTTCTTTGTAAATGTATTTTGAAGTTGTGCAATAAAAATGATTTGTATATTGTATTGTAGGCATCAACTTAAAATAATAAACTTAATCAATACATATAAAAGAAAACGATCGAAGGATTTATATGATCCTGCAGACTTGTAAAACCTTATTTTTTTTAAATACCTACCTGAAAAATGCTTGTAAAGGGAACAATACGTTACAATCTTAACATTCCTCTAAATCAGCCGGTACGTGGAAGTCTACTGAACTTGTTTTATTTCCGGCCAGTACTTTAAAATGCAAAGGTTCGATCGCAGATTCAATTCCACACATTGGCTCGAGCGTGCTGACTCTCAACCGAGGCACAGAGGGCTGAGGGCATGTCTGCAGCTCGGGAGCTGGCGCCGGGAGTAAGCGGAGCGACTTGCATTCCTTCATTCAAGGGTAGGTACGCCTTTATAATGCAAAGGTTCGATCGCCTCTATACCACATTTTGGCTCAAACGTCAGCACACTTACCCCAGACACAGATGGCTGAGGGCACGTCTGCATCTCAGGAGCTGATGGCGCTGTGAGTAAGCGGAGCGACTTGCATTCCTTCATTCAAGGGTAGGAACACCTTTATAATGCAAGGGTTCGATCGCCTCTATACCACATTTTGGCTCAACCACACACGTCAGCACACTTATCTGAGACACAGATGGCTGAGGGCACGTCTGCATCTCAGGAGCTGATGGCGCTGTGAGTAAGCGGAGCGACTTGCATTCCTTCATTCAAGGGTAGGAACACCTTTATAATGCAAGGGTTCGATCGCCTCTATACCACATTTTGGCTCAACCACACACGTCAGCACACTTATCTGAGGCACAGATGGCTGAGGGCACGTCTGCATCTCAGGAGCTGGCGCCGTGAGTGAGCGGAGCGAATTGCATTCCGTCATTTAAGGGTAACAAACGTTTAAAATTCAACAAGGCTAAAATTTATAATTAAAGTGTTGCATAGCCTTTTAAACTTTTCGCTTGTCGAATAGGTGTTTAATACAATCCTACGTGGTCCTCCTGGATCCGTGGTGGATCCTGGTGGATCGCTTGGATCAAGACGTGCCATTACTCGGTCGTTATCTAAATCAAGAGTCCGCCGTCGCTCCCAGTTTTTAAAGGATTTGCGCTAAATGGAAAGAAGGGTCAAGTTATTGGGTCCCCGATTTTAATGTAGGCTTATGGCGACTTTAGTCAGTTGAAGGCACTTACATTTTTCGTTTACTGCTTCAAAATATGGTTATGAAAAAAGTTAAGAATATGGGCCCGGTTTGCATAAAAGATTTGCAGATTATTGAGTAGGTATAAACCACGTTAAAATGGAATTTCTTACTTTGGGATATTTGAAATTATAATACATATGAGCACATGCTCTCACTTGCGAATAATTATTGTACGATTTAAAGATTGTGCCATTATTCATCGCACCGTTAATGGAATACATACCTAAAACTTATTTTTTCCGCTAGGTAACTTAAATGTTTTCTGGCCAAGCCTTTCTGGCTATGGAAATTATATAGTTTTAAGAATATGTGATAGGCCACCTCTTTGTTTCATATTTGTCTATTGCAAAACTTATCAAGTGACCTGTATGTGTATGTATAGGTATCTCTATTTTGAAAAGTATTCCAGGGTAGCAGATACCTTCGGAGCGTTCTTTCATCAGCAACTACTGATGGTAACTGTACTACCTACGGCTGTATTGTGTAGGAACCTATGAAATCGATGTAATTAATTACCTACCTTTAAGTTTATACAGTAAATGTCTAGATGTGGCAATTTACTAAATAATTAAGCATTAGGCTAAATTCCGCCTATAACCTGATTTGTCGCATTCAGTACGTAATTACACCAAGTAGATTGACTGTGTGTGCGTTTTAGTATGTGTGTGTGTAGACAACCGCTTGGCGGGAGATTTCCACGACCACATAATGCACTCGTCCGGGATAACCGCCGTAATGTGAATGGAGACTTATTGCAGTACACATTAAAACAGTAGTTGAAGCCTTTTGTAACTACAAATAGATATATTGATTTGAAATAATATGTAGTTTATTAGTTGAATAAGTTTGTTAGCGACAATTAACCTCTCATATCCCAGTGGCTCAAATATGAGTCGGAATTATAAGGATTTGAGACCTCACTCAGAGAGTCTTCACTATCTGGTTATACGTAATATGTATAATATAGTTATGTATAAAAAAAAACATTTTTCATTATAAATCTAGATAGGCCATATAAAATATTATATGACATTGTTAAATACACGAAAAAACACGCACAGCATAGTAAACAAAAAGCATAGTAAAATTGGGACATATAAAAAACAATCTCAAACCAAGAAATTAGGTAAGTAAGTACATCAACTCAACTTTTGGAACCATAGTTTTAGGTATCACCTTAAACATAAGTGAAGTGATTAGTATAAGTATGGGTACTGCTGCTCTATCACTTTTTGATACACAAATGTATCTCCAAACTATTTTTAAATCCGCTTTGGGCTAAAAATAAAGCAGGTGTTGTGTTGGTTTAAAAATGTATTTGTTTATTATGTTGCTTCAATTTAAAACACCACAAACAAAAAATCAAAATTGTCTATAAAAATCTCGGCAACAATCTGGTTTTATAAAATAATTACCGCTACTGCGTCACCGTTTGTTATGTGTTTATCGCACATCGTTCACCCGATACATCGCACTTGCGTCACGTGTGCAATCGCCCTAACTTCGGGCTTTCAGCGGACGTTACGTGCTCTAAGAGCCTAGTTTAGAGATACTTCTTACTTTTTGTTTTATTTAGAGAGGGTGCCAAACCGCTTTGTGGCTTAAATACATTCGAACCGCTTGGGATTTTCAGGGGAACCAGTACCTAGTCTATGACATTTTTTAGGTTTCAATCAATTACTTTTTAAAAATTATCGTTTTTCTTCGTGACACTAAAAATATTGGAACAAAATGAACGCGTATGATTTGCAACTAATAACGTGAGACTTGCAAAGTGCATGATACACCTAGAGATTCAAAAAAGGTCTGCATATTCATTCGTTTTTACTTTAACTCTTTTTATTTGTTTTATCTCCACTTCAGGTGTGGGCATGCTAAAATACCATAGAATTTAAAAAAAATAAAGCCACCAGCCACAATAAAGTAAAAACTATTTTTAACCGACTTCCAAATCTAAAAGGAGGAGGTTATTGAAATCAGAGTCAAAAAATAAAATTAATATTTTGTACCGAAAATAAAGTTATTTATGCTTCGGTGACGAAAAATAAATATTTAGGACCGATTATATAAAACAATTCCTTCTAACTTATTTAAAAACAAGCTTTAAAAAGATGGTGACATAGGTCCCACTCGCACACGCAGCCAATAAAACAGAAAAAGGAAAAGGTTAATGTAGATAAAATATAAGGCAAGGGGTCGAGCACAGCTGCCACCTCGCAAGACGGCCATTTAAATTGTCCCCGCAACACAAGAAAACTACACACATATATACTTATGTAAATATTCAAATATATTTGTCGTCGAGTAAAAATATATGTACATTTTATTTTCTTTAATGTTTCATAATGTCTTCATCTTGGCGCTTTAATCGATACGTTTCAGCACAATTGAAAAATTATGTTTTTAAGTACCTATAAAAGACAAAATTACGGGTAAATTACAGTAAGAAAATAATCAACACGGTCTACTCGTACCTACCTACGCTAATATACAAATCCTACTTAGAGATACGTGTACTTTAGTGTAATTAAATATATACTGAAATAATATCATATCAACAACTGATTAAAATGAAGTTTTAAAGTCCGGATTGGCTTCCAGGAACAAATGCGTAACAATCAGTGGGTAAACTCAAGTTGTAGGATACGCTACGACGTAAATACATAACATAGCGGACATTGAGAGGCTTTTTACTCGGGTTTTCGCTACTTGTCATACAAGTCGAATACAAATTAGGGCGTCATGAGAGCTCCGCGGCGTGTGACATCGAGGGAGATAGGACGAGATCGCGGATAGGACGGCTGCTGGCATTGCTGGCAACAAGGGTGACCATCACTCTCGTACACCGTTGAAGATTACTATTATTTCTAGCTTAGGAATACACGTTAGGTACCTACGAGTATAGTAGGTACTTTTGATTTTCTACCTTTTGACACCAACGTACAATCAGTTCTCAAACATAAGTATCCGTTTTTATTTCGAGCTTAAGCTGGGGTACTTACTGTACTTTAACAAATTACCTTTGTACAGCGCACCATCATTTTTAAAACAAAATAAGTAGTAGTTTATGTTACTGCTAAATAATCTGATCGAACTTTTGGTTTCGGCAGGTTTCTGCATAAAAATCATGTTTCGGTCGAAGGTTCGGTTTTGGCCACAAACTGCCGAACCTTTCACCCGCGCTCACTTAATTTTGATCTTAGCTAACTTAATTTTCTTAAAACATTCTGCAGTTGCGCGGAAAAGTCTCTACTTAAGATACTTATGGTCACACTTAGTTTCGAGGTAGCCGCTTTTCTTTTCCATTTGACGAGGGGCACCTTCGAACCTTTTTTAAAGATATAAACCCACTCAAGGGCTCTTTCATTTTGTTACATTGAGATTTATCAACTTCACTGCACAATACGACATTATACTCCTACAGTTACTATTTTGCTCAACTTATCATTCCAACTGATCTATTTAGAATCATTAAAATCAATTATTTATATTTGTGAAATACCCAGTGAACGTATGTCTTCACTTTCTAAACTTTCAAATTACTAGGTCCGTACCTAGTACCTTCGCTTTAGTGTGTAGTTAAATTATAGTGGGAAACGAATCTACTGAAATTACGGCTTCAAATGGAATGTTTTGTTATACTCGTAAATGTCAAAAATCTACAAGTGATTTCATGACTCGTGTGCTTCTCAAAATGCACAAATGTGCATACTGTAATGCATGTCCATTGTCCACTAAGCGCCCCGCTAAGCAAGTAATCAACATATCCCCCGTGCTCCATAATAGAGTTCACCAGATGATTTGTCGGATCGATCCCTATTTTAGGAAATTGGATTTGTAGATCGCAGGCGATAAGGTGGGATGGGATAGAGGGGGGACGGAAATAAACGGTAAAAAGTTTCCTGAGACCATCCTGTTATCACTGATTTGCGTATATCGATTTTGTGTACTCGAGACGGGGATTTATTTCTTCTTTTAATGGGATAAGAAAGAATCTCGGATGTGTCAAGTTAACGTTTTAGTACAAAGTATATATGTAGTATATATCTGTAGGTTTTAAATAGTATTTAATTGCACTTTGTTATTGACATCCAAATAAAATTAGATTTTTTTTCTTGCAAATGCTTAAAACTTTTTGCAAGTAATTACACAATACACCACACAAGATACAATATGTTCAGTAAAAAAACTTTAACACAAAGATAATACATATATAGGTTATAAAATAAAGCTGATAACAACACAAATAACGTTTAAGGTACCGATTTAAGCACCATGGTATATATATTTTGAGAAATTCAACGATTGGTAAGTAGTAATACCAGTTCCCACATCAGTTATTATATGTATTACGTTATATGAAAATGTGTAACAATTATGAAAGTCCAACCTTTAAAACGTTGGCCCAAAACAAAAATAGGGAAAGGCTTAGAGTTCACATCTCCTTGGTATTTTGTACGTTCCCAGATTAAATATTTAGTGAGTGTTTATTCGAGGATGATGAGTGATGACCCTTTCGATTGCGGAAAAACATCGGTGGGTCTTACGAGTAAAAACGGTTCTGAAAATAAACCGTTATCGTTTTTCCCCATTGCAATATTATCGTAAGAATACGAAATTGTAAATAAACTGAACATGCGTAAATTGCAATTACATAGGTACACTACAATTATCGAGTGATTTGGCAGATGCCCGAAAGGGGTGTATTCACATTATCTAAAGTGCTCGACATTGGCCGTTATGGTGCGACATAACGAATCGCACGCCTCCGGCAATCGATTTATATTCATGTGTTTACTAATTCTGTAACGCAGTTTCGACTAGTGTGTACACTTATGTCGCGGTCTACTATTTAAGTGGATTTCGAACTATTACAAAGTGGGTGAGATATCTTATGAGAACTACTATATTTTAGCGGTAGTAATTTAAATGTGAGAGATTATTAAATGTAGCTGTGCCCATTAGTAAAGGCCAAGTAAAGACATAAATCAGGACTGTATCGTTTATTATAAATACAACTTTACTTAGCCGTTTTTTCTGGTATTATATGTTTATTTAAAAATTACACAAATAGTTTAATTTTTTTAAACTTTATTTATATTATACAAAAGGTTAATGGTATATAAAATATCATACAAAAATAACTTAAATATATCTAAATATTAAAATATTTTAATCTAAAAGACCTCCGCGAGTTGTACCGGGTGCAAAGGTGCCCATGACACTTGCCGCGTTGCCACGTTGGATAGCGATGGCCAGCCTTTGCACCAGGTACGAACCCGCGCGAGCATCAGAGGTCCTCTCCCTAATTCTACGTCCCACCTCCCTTATAAAAGCTATGGCGTCAGACCCCCAACACCCCGTTACCTCGAAGGCGAGTGGTACAAAATAATAATTCGCCTCAAGGTCGGAATATTTTATCCTCTTTCTTAACGCCGCCAGCTCTGCCGCAGCGCCTGCTGTCTGCACCGTTCGGTTAAGGTGTGAGGCGGCGAAAGTGCTGACGCAGGTCGCGTCCCACAGTAGGCACTTTCCCTTCTGCCACGGCACCAAAGTTAAGCCGTCCGGCCGTTTGCCATCGGTGCGACAGAGGCCAGGTGGTTCCAGAACGCACGGTATATTCGCGGATATAAGGGCCCTCCGGACGATGTCGTTAAGCGCGTGGTGTCTGGGAAATCTCCTAGTTTAATTAGTGCTTTAATAATAAGTAACATTTTGTCCTGGGAGATCGAGTAAAGCATATGGTTTGGGCAATATTTACGTAATCCTCCCGAGTAACAACAACGATTGTGGACAAATACTACAAAAAAATTGCGGTTTGCGAACAAGACGAGATATTACACAAAAAAATCGTACTATGTAAACACCAATTACACATGATTCGTAAAGCGAAACATCTGGGCATAGTCTAATCATTTTTTTTAGTTGGAAAAAAGTTTTGGATCTGTGCATGGTGGCCTTTTAGAGAACATGGTATGTCACTTACGACAACTCCGACTTTGGTATACAATATAACCATCATGGAGCGTTTCTATCGACCTGCTCTAGCCATGGTTCAACGCCATGAATGTCCGTTAGGCTTTGGATTTCGGTAGATTCTTTTAGCTGTTTCCCTCCTTTCGCTTGCGTCAGAAATTGACGGGAATCCAAAATGTGGCATAAAAAGTCGTTTTCATGTAAAAATTAAAATTCACCACATTTATTCTGTGGATGTTCAATTGAGCAATCATGAAAAGGACACTTAGATGACATATTTTGGCAGCATATTAACCTTTTGTTTCTTTAAATCGTACCAAGGAATCGGTGAAATAGTTTCGCTCGTCTCTTGGTCAAGAAATCTCGTCTAAGCTCGATAGGCTTGTCCAAATTATATTTGCTAGACGTTATTGAAATCATCATAAAGTCTCTAAAATAAAATAAATGTAAAACCTTCTTATATCAGATGTGGCTTAAAAATACCCCCAGATTATACCTTAAGAACATAGTAATACAAAATAATACACACGTCAACAGTTAGACCAGGTTTTATCTGTATTTATAATAAACGATACAGTCTTTAGGCTAGTAAGATAATGATAATAGGACTGATCCTAAGATTTATAATAGAAGTCCAAAACAATATTCTTCTATGTATTTAAGTTTTTATCTATATCTATTGTATATATCGTCGTCTAGTACCCGCAACACAAGCCTTACTGTGGGTCTAGGACGATTTGATTTGATTCTTTAAAAAAAAAGCAACAACGGGTTGCACTCCGGGAGTGCCGATAGAAAGTGAAAACTCACCTCACTATGTTACCGACGCCCGGTAACACGATACATACGTTTAGCGGAGGTATTCTATTTATTTATTATATATTATTATCATTCTCAAATAAGATCACACTTTTTCATTGACATGTTTATTTACATACTGCCATGACAACGTCAAATTATTTGAACATAGGTAAAAAGTGTGTAAAAAGGTAAGTATAGGTTTTGAAAAGGAGTCCGCAACATAAATGTCAAATAATATTGAGTTTTTCTTTATTGATTTAAATGCCATCTAAATTATGAGTGGCCATCTAAACCTTACGGTCACGTGATCGCCTTACGGTCACGTGATCGCCTTATATACGCTGTCTCGAGTTTATCATTTTTTCTCCACCTCAAAAAGTGCCCAGCGCCGCTAAAGAAGTTTTCACTTCAAAAATAAAAAAATAAAATTAAGATCATACTTCGTTGAATCTTAATCACAACGAACTCGCAATAGCTATGCCAGCCAGCCATGCCAGTAAGGTTTGTACCTTACTAGCGACCCTAATGCAGAGGAGCTTCATGAACATTTCCATTTATTCAATCACAGAGAAAAGTCGCAGAATCAACCGACCCGTACCCGTACCGACCTACTGACTTTTACATCCTACCGACTGCGCCATGTTAACGTAAAGGTTTGCGCCAATAAAACTACGTGGTAGGATCAACAGAACAGCATCCCCTTACATCTCATTAAAGTGTCAAAGGGGCCTCTACGTGTTGGCTTCGGATGCGCGCACTCCTCCCAAATGTTCGGAACACCATTGTTCTATGATGGGTAAAGACTTATTAATATCATTCGTCTAAGCATTAGGTAGTCACTCGTGCTCGACTGGGGATTGGAATGGAAACACAGTATTGGTCGGCAATGTAACAGGCCGTTATTCCTACAAGCGTAAGCGGTGCTGAGCGCTGTGCCCATGGTATAATAATATACTCCGCCTGGTACTCTATTCCGAGATTCGCGAATGACCTAACTGGCACTTGCCTACGTCATCATGCTGTTTACAGGTTCTCAAACTTTAAAATGTGGGAGAATTTTAACCAACAGTGAAAATTATTTTAACGGCATTAATTTTAAGTTATTCATGTAGAAACATAGTAAAATAAAACAAATCTATACTGCACTTTTCACTCCTACTCTTACAGTTCCGAATAGAGCAGCCAACCATTTTCGTAACAAAACATTAATTACGAAGCTTACGACGTGAAAAGTTTGGAAAACACTGCGACTGCTGACACTGAGCGAGAAGGGAATAACAATTAACACGCGTTCGACAAGGACGGTCGGTCAGGGACAAAATGGCGGATTGTCAAATGTGAAAGCGCTATCCTGTGTTGCCAGTAGTGTAAACAGAATTACCCGAACGTCTGAAATTTCTTTCGTGAATCGGAAGATATTGCGAATGAATAATTAAAAATGACGTGTTATTGTAAAATTTAAGATAAAATACAGTGCCAGCCACTTGAATAGCCTCACTCACCAAAATTAATATTTCTCATAGTTATATAAAAAAGAGATATACATTAAACATTAAATATGAAATAAAACAAGAAGCCTTGTAATAGTAAATAAAATATTTATTGTTATCTAATCAAAGTTTTAAGAAATAACGTCAAACAAATAATTGACCCTTCCACTTGAATAGCCTCACATGCTAAAAGATACTGTTTAGTTATTAAAACTCTTTCGTTTAATATTCCGTATACCTTCCATTAGACCTTATTAATTCGAAAATACGATTAGGTTGTGATTCATATAAAGAATGTATGTAATTAACGTCCACAGAAGCCCAAACAGTGTAAATAGCTTGAATCAGTTCTTCTTTATTACTAAACTGTCTTCCGTTGTAATAAACTTGCCGAGACAGCCAACCCCAGGCATTTTCCATGATGTTCAGATCAGGGGACAAGGATGGCCAATCTAGAACTTCAATCTGGTTTTCTTCAAACCACTTTGTAACTATGGCTGACGTGAGTATGGGAGCATTATCATGCTGAAAAAACATTTTTTTTCTACCTATTACTTTTCTGAACTTACTTTTTGTTTCTTTTAATAAATTTAAATACTTTTCAGCATTTAGTCTTCCGTCTACCACAATTAAATCAACAGTACCATAGTAAGAAATTGCTCCCCAAACCATTACCGATCCGAGAGTTGAATGATGACGTGATAGAACTTTCGGTTCTTTCCTTAGGTCATGAAAATTATATTTAAATCCATCTGGACCATCTAGATTAAACTTTTTCTCATCACTAAAAATCACATTTCACCACTCGGTTTTCCAGCACATGTACTTTTTAGCAAAAGACAGTCGACCCGCCACATGTTGTTCGCGCAAAGGAGGTTTACTCATGATTTTTTTTCGTTTGAGGTGGGATGATGTTCTAATAATCCGTCGAACTGTAGAGAGAAATGCTCTAGTATTTATTTCACTAGCTATTTGCCTGGCGGTCTTGGTGGAATTTGAAGCAGAGCGTAAAATAAGTCGACGTTCATTATCCGTAGTGGCAAATTTTGTGCGTCCTGTATACTGGTGGCCGTAATTTTCCTTATTTTTAACATAATTATTAATAACTTTAGGGCTGCGACCTATTTTTTTAGCTATCTCACGATGGGATAATTTTAGAGTTAAATAAAAATTAACCTTTTCAATTTCTAAACTTGTAAGTTTTTTACCACGTCCCATAGTCACAAAAACACAGTGTTTATCGCGTTACTGCAGGTACTTAATAGAATGCCATCTGTATTATCTAATCATAATAAAATAAATTTGAAAGCGAAAATTAAATGCACGGTTTGGACGATTATGTTACACTGAGGCTATTCATGTGGAGGGCCCGTATTAGCTCTTGCGTCCACGACGTTTCACGCGCAGACAAGTTCGGACTTGTTAATGTGTCGTTCGATCAACGTCAGGGCGTACAATTCAAATTTAAGATATATTGATAAAAATAATCACGTATAATTATAATACTCAAAATATATAGGTGAGGCTATTCAAGTGGTTGGCACTGTACATATAAATGAAAATTATTAAATTATAAAGAAATAAATTAACTTATTAACCATAGATATAATGTACCCATGTAACATGTTATGTTGAAATAAAGTGGCAATGTTATTGTGACGTAGGCAAGTGACACTCTGGGAAGAGAAGACCATGTTTTATTAGACCATGGCTGTGCCGTAAGAATGAATGCTGAGTAAGTCTTTGATTTTTGATTACTTACTTTTTATCTAAAATACGTGAGTCCATAATGACACTCCCACACTTTATTCTGTTCAAGTGCATGCAAAGTTAGCTTAGATGGAGTCTAATAGCAGCGGCGTTCTGTACGCTTTTATTACTGCTATCTTTTGACATTTATAAGCAACTCCTAATTTTTAAGTAGCATAAAATAAGAATTGAGCATACTAAAACGTGTACATGATGAATGTTGATGAATGATGATGAATAGCTCTACGACAGATACGTACCATCTCAACGTATAACAATGCGATGATACAAGGAGCGCTGTTATACTCGTATCATGTCATGCACTGTCATGTAACAAAATCCCCGCTGTTCTAATATCATTGGATTCATTGGATACACCGTACGCTAACATTTGTACTCCCTGAGCAGCTCCAGCAGTTTATCACTGACTTAACTAGTCTTAAGGTGAGCGGCATTGTGTCTGCGGCGGCAAATCGTCGTCGAGCGCACTAACGTCCCGCAATAGGCCATTACCCGCCGAGCAGTGCCAATGCCGCGGTTAACCCTGCCCTGCCGCTGACTGATGATGCGTATCGACGGGTCTTATGGGTGCGTTTGAAACAGGTACATATACGTACAAGGACTTTATTAGTGATAGGTTTATAAGTTTTGTAACGAATGCGTAATCAAAGCGTAGAAAGTGTTAAATACCCCATCTGAGTAAGGCCATTTAGATTATTGTAATAAGCGTAAGTAGGAAATTTCATAATTATTCTTTGATAAATTGTAGAGGGGGAGGGGGATAGGAACACGGTGATTTTTTCATTTTCCTTCATAAATCAATTGTCTTTCACTGTAGAACCTGATGTTTTTGACCTAGTAAGTAAACTTCTAAATTCACCCCGCATCTTTTGGTACCTACGGAACCTTAAAAAGGGACATCGTGGCATGAAACCCTATAAGATATTTCAAAATGTGTAGTTTCTAATATTTTGTACGAGTATTTTTTTAAGAGCTACATTTTCTTTAAATACCTTAGTTTTCCTTATCGTACTACTTAAAATATCGGGCAAGTTTCTCTGTAAAAACGTATTGCGTCCCAATCCAATATTTCCAAAACATTGCAGTTCAAGAAAAACCATTAAGCTATAACTGACGGTTAGGTTTCTAGTCACGTTCGTAAGTAATTTTAAAGGACATATAGGGGGCCAACCGCGGATTTCAAGTCTATTACAATATAATTCGGTTCAGTAGCAGATGCTATCATTTACCTACCGAGATTTTACATGCGTTTTGATTTAGCTTGAAGTGTTTGAAAAGGGTTATTTTCTATTAGGTACTTATTACCTACTATTTTATAAGAGCATTTGTGATTATAAACACTTATCGTTAATAATGTTAAATCGAATACCAATGTTTCCAAATAGTGCGCACTATATAAAAGTTTTTTTTTGTGTTAATAAAGTAGGTACAGTCAGAATTAACAGTAGCGAATGAAACAACGTGCTAAAAGGACCTACCACCCTTGTAATTCATTTCCCAATAGATATATTTCTCTGCAGTTCGCGCTCATAAGTATTTGTCATAGTCTAATTTGTTCTACATATAGAGACATAGCTTTGGCTTTTTGTGAAATGGTTAGATAATGGACTTTTGACGTGTAATTGGATTACGGCCAGCAAAACTGTACGGCCAGCAAAACAACAAAAGCTTCTGGGATTCAAGATGGTAGTATAGTACGGCTCTTCTGAGGTGAACTTTTCGCTTCAAACCGTAATCTTTCAAACAAAGGCCATTGTCTCTATTATCGCAAAAGCGCTTGCTCCCGACTTGGCACGTGCCAGTACAACATTCATATTGAAAAACAACCGGTATCGTCATAGTATTAAGGTTCAAATTTAATGTCACTGATATTCTATATATTACGTTTTGGTAGTGTAGGACGATAGACCGCCCC
The DNA here is from genome assembly GCF_948474715.1 of Cydia amplana. NCBI lineage: Eukaryota > Metazoa > Arthropoda > Insecta > Lepidoptera > Tortricidae > Cydia > Cydia amplana. Next base: position 21,033,418 of record NC_086069.1, read on the forward strand.
GAAGCGATACGGCACTCATATTATTTTGATACTTAGTGTGGTGTTAAAAATGAAACACGGTTATTTATGATAAAGCGTTGTATATTTGTTATATAACAAAATCTAAGGTAACAATGTAAATTTAAGATTAATAAGTTTAACATAGGTATAATCAAAAATTTTCCGTGTAGGTATATAAACAGTTATACGTACTACTAGATAAAATCGTGTCATAAAAAATCAGATATAATCAATTTCTTTCTTATATTATAACCGACCTTTCTTCTGACCGTTGACACGTTTTGTTAGAAAAGCTGTACGCTTCAAAGCTCCACGTTTGCCTTATCAGTGTTTTTATTGTTACTATGCAGAAAAAATAACAATGCTTGCAGCTGCACCTTTGTAAATTATTACATTTACCACCGCAAGCTAATAATTTAAATAAAATAATATAATAAATAACCGCGTTTCATTTTTAACACCACACTAAGTATCAAAATAATATGAGCGCCGTATCGCTTCGGGGCGGTTTATCGTCCTACACTACCAAAACGTAATATCTAGAATATCAGTGACATTAAATTTGAACCTTAATACTATGACGATACCGGTTGTTTTTCAATATGAATGTTGTACTGGCACGTGCCAAGTCGGGAGCAAGCGCTTTTGCGATAATAGAGACAATGGCCTTTGTTTGAAAGATTACGGTTTGAAGCGAAAAGTTCACCTCAGAAGAGCCGTACTATACAGCTGTGACACAAATTTCGAAACTGTGTCCAACAACAAACCTACATTTAATTTTAAAGAGAGCATAGTAAACTCCTTAGGGCCACGTAAAGTTGACTTTTGTTTCGTATTAATTGCACCCTGGCGGAGGGGAAAGTTAAAAAGTTAATTAGCTTTAATTTTAACTGCTGGGGGCGAAATGTTTGAATCTAGATGGACCATAACGGCTTGACGTTTTACTTTTTTTTTGGGTAAAACGCTGAGCCATTTCGGGTTGCCCTGTTGGGAGAACCCTTGCCGCCAGCATGTACTGGCTAATTTGTTTTCATGTGTAGTGTAGGAGGAAGTTGGAAACTCGAGCGGCCATCAAAATAATGACGAGACATGTTTATGACGTGTTCATCAACGAAGTACTTACCAAGTGCATGAGGTTTTCACATAGTAGATTAACTAAGTCCAACCAGTCAAATGAAATTGCTCTTGCCTGTAAGAACTTAGATATTTTAATTTTTTTACATATCCATACTTTAACATCATGCATTGCATTACGCAAGTCATTGCATATTTTACTCATTTGCGTTATTGCTTTTAACTTTGGGCCGAGTTTCGTATTTTCATTCCCTTTTTAATATTTTTTCGCGCAGTTTTTAATTAATATGCAAAAGTGTATTCGAATGTTGTCTTATCTTCGCAGTGCGCAGCAGGAGTCGTCTGTTAATTTGAATTTGACTTTCAAGCGAGAAATTTTTGTTTTAATTATTAATAAAATTTACAGGAGCATTGGTTAAATACTTCTGCGATACTAAAGATGCAACAAAAAAGATTATAAAGCACTTAAATTTGTGTGAGGAAGGAATTCAATGAAATTTAAATTGCTACTATGTATTTCGGCACTGTTTTCACAGGCCCTGCTGTAATGTGGATGTAGTATAGCACAAAATAAAATATATAAAAAATATGATCTTTATCCAATTGCCAACTGCCCCATAAAATAGAATAGAATAGAATAGAATAGAATATCATTTAAAAGCTTATTGACACATTGACAGAACTACTTGCAGTGTGCATATATACCTATTTAAGCATTGTATATGTAGAGTTAGACCAAGAAAAGTCTGCAGCGATTTTGATAGCCCACGCAGTGCAAGTGTTATTTACACGTCATAAATTCATAGAAGTTTGACGTTTAAAATGACACTTGCTATCATCAAAATCGCTACAGACTTTTCTTGGTCTGACTCTACCTGCTTTGGTATGTATATGAAAAATCGTTCATAAGTCCAAATATGTGTAATATGTAAACTTAAAATCAACCTACGTTTTTTTTATTTCCTTCTCCCATGGGTTATGAGTGCGTTGACTGTGATACTGCCACAGAAAAAGTCCATTTCTGCGCCCCCGAGAACGGTAGGTATGTAATTCTTTGCATAGATAAGTAAACTTCCATGTACACAATGAAATTGTGAAGGTTTTATTCTTCTGAATATTGAGTAGGTACCCAGAAACCGCTTGCGCTCGTCTTTCCAATGGCAGATTAAGATACAAGCTGTAGCGAGCGATAGAGACAGTTTATTGACCGGTTAACCGCATCAGTCGCTACACTTCTAAATGCTGTATTAGCCTGAATACGCTAATACTTAAGTTGACTATTTAGGCATCAACAAGAAACCTTAACCTAACACTTTGAAATAATACCGAATATTAGCAAACGCTATTAAATATGATTCCAATGACATTTACCTCTAACGGTGAGACCATATAAAATGATTATTATGTTTTTCTTTAATGATGTCAGCGCTGAGCGAAGATCTTTAACAACGAAAGATATATGTCACCTATTATCATTTTTGCCAGTTTTATACCAATTGAAATGTTCAAGAAAGTCGTTGTAGTCAAGTGTTGGGATAGAAAGTACAATCTAGTTGAAGAACAAGAAAAATAATACTGTAAGTAGATAGGCACTTGATTGTTTCCTTGCAGAATTGGTTATTTTCGAAATCGCGACCGCTTGTGCTGTAAGTCGTAGTTGCAGAGGGTGGCACCAGATGTCGCGCGAGTGACGATAAATTTTATCGCTGCTCAGTGCGTATTCTCAACTACAACCTTGCTCCGATCTCTAAGCGTATATTTTATTTAAATTGTCCTTATTTACGATACTATTATATAGGTTTCCGTTTCCCATTTCAGATTCGACTACGTTGTAGCGTTTCAGCGATAAATAAGTGACTTTTGTAATAAATACGTGAGTATTGAGGTGCGTGCAAAACTTGGCCTTTGTACTATGTAAGTAAATGCGTATATGGAATACTATTTTACATAATTTTATTTTATTTTATCAATTTCATCAAGTCAAACTCAAATCAAGTAGGTAAGTAGATAGGCTTTAGTTAAATGTAATTCTTAAACTAAAATTTTTAATAATATTATTATGTCTTAGTACATATACATCTTTCGGGCTATTTACGCCTGCGGTGTATAGAAATGTGTGATACTTCCTATTATATTAAATATCTGGGTGACCGAGCTTCGCTCGGAAAACATATCAAAACTCGAAAATGCGCGTTTTCCCAGAGATAAGATCGATTTTTCGCCCCCGAAAACCCCCATATAGCAAATTTCATCGAAATCGTTAGAGCCGTTTCCGAGATCCCCGAAATAAATATATAAATAAATAAATAAATATATAAATAAACAAGAATTGCTCGTTTAAAGGTATTAGATAGATTATACTTCGAATACCTAAGTGTTCTGAATTGACTCCCAATAAGTGCCAACGATGATAACTGCTTTAAATGTAAACTGATTTGTAATTGCTAGCTTTAGTATGTGTAACAGCCTAGAGTAAGACCAAGTTAACTCCGAATAGTGTTAGCAATAACTAAGTGTGGTAATGTCATAATTATGGACATAATGACATATTTCTTTGAAAATGTGACGTTGATATTAATGATCTAATCAACACTTTGTTCTAATCAAGACGCTGCAAAGTTAGTTTAGACAGACTCTACGCATACGATGACGTAATCTATATTCTATATTTTATAAATAGAGTATTTCCTAAGTATTTTGCAATCTGCTTTGTTTTTAACTTCCTAATAAATATTTATTAACATATCTTCGAACTGATTACAGTGTTGTATTACGGTAATCATTTTTACAGCACAAATGCCTACATTAAACTTTATGGGCTATCTTCTAGACTTTTTATTGGGGACAATAAGGGAGGGGTAATAAAAGTGGAATGATGAGCTTCGCCGAAATAACGAGGTCTATCCGAATACCACCCGTAAATTTTATGCACGCCCAAGTCGACTGTTTTAACCAGTCTCCTGTAATTTACTTGAATTGAACCCTGGTTTTAAATGCGAATAAACCTTTTATGTGAATATTGTGAATAGCATAGCATAGATTTAGCTTTAAACAAGTTAACTGATAGCATTGATAGGGAAGAGAGGAGGATTAGCGTGTGCTCGCCGGTTAGCATAAGTAAGACGAACCGTCTGCCATTGCCACCAATCATTATAGGGTTTTAGTTCAAAAGGATTATAATAAGGGTAAATGCAAAAAATAAACTATTTCATACGTAAACAATATCATTTACGTGTTTCCTTCACTCTTTGGAGATATGTAACTATAACAGTAGAAAAATCATAAAAACGTTCATTTTTTTCAGTAGGTAGGTATATATTTGCTTTACCTTTCATTGTAAAATAGTAAGTAAGTACCTATGCAATCGGTGTAAGTACCTTATCTACATAAGAAAACTAAGATTACATACATACTTGGGTGTGTGTGTAATCTTAGTTTTATATGCCTAAGTACGTGTTATTATGGATATATTAATAATAGGCCCATTGGGCGTTCCGAGCCTGCATTTATTTTGAGCAATCGATAGAGTCGTGACCAGCGGAGCCGCAGTCCCTCGACAAATGTCACTGCACTCAAATAATGGCTGCAATACATTAGTCTACCAGTTTAAATGCGAAAACGTTTTACTTTTTTAATAAGTCAAATAAAATTTTGGTACAATCTTACACAAATCGACCGAGCCCTATGAATATAAAATGCTCAAATTGCCGATCCTTAAAAGTCCCTGCTCCGCTTTTTTGAAGAATCTCATACTGTAGCCAGCTTCTCTATAAAACATCGGTAAGATTTTACATTATGTCATAGTGGTGGTTTTATTCTTTTACAGTAGGTACATATGGTGCTACTTTCCCGAACTAGTGCGGGAAAGAGCACTTTCCGTGCGTATGTCGAAAGTTTAAAGTGCCATATGAACTGTAAAACGTTGTACGATACACGTGCGAATAGGAAATTCGCACGTGTATTGTAATTTCCTCTTTTCCACACTAGTACCGTAAATAACTATTAAATAATCGCAACACAGATCATGACATTTCGCAATCTCGAATTCATCATACTTACTTGTTAATTAGTAGTTATTATTTGAACGCGATGTACTTTGCTATAAACATCAAATAAATAAACATCGGGATATATTATACCTAATATATTTATAATATTCAATAGCTGCAATCATAATAAGCTTTACACAGTAATCCTATCTTATGAGCTATTAGCTGGTATTATCGCCAATAGTAAGTAATAGCGAATATATGCCGATTATAATAATAAAATACTAGATATCCTAATAAAGTAAGGATAACAATAAAAGTGTTGCTAATACTAACAAAGTGCGGCTTCTGCGTGCGTAACCACGGTTGCGTATGGAAATAATACAGTACATACCTACCTATTACGCTTTCATTTAGTTAAAAGGTCTAATTACTACTACCAGGTAAAATTCATAGTGTCCTATTGTGTCTATAGAAGTGGGTAATAGTCTGGTGCCTGGATTGAAACTCGAGTCATCGTCATCCTCATCAGTATCATCACGGACTACTTATCTTACGGATTAGCGAGATAAAATATGCGAGCGAGATTTTTATTCCGCATAATTTTAAGAAAAGACGTTGTTGTTCAAAAATCAAAACTAGCTTATCCGAATTCAATAAGACATTTTACTGACTGTTAAAGATTTCTAGTAAAAAATAATATAGGAATCTGGTCAGACCAAATGCGCAATAAAAACGAACATAGTGAATGAGTGAGATCTAGATAGCGAGTAGCGTTCTTGCGAGCGTGCGTAGTACCGCCGCAGGTTAATTCTTATCAACGACGCGCGTGCGGCATTACGCGCACGTCGCTGATCCGTACAGATTGCACGTCGCCTACACCCGTGCTCATCGGAAAATACTTACATTTTGCACGCCCCCGTTGAAGTTATTGCCAAAAAAAAATGATCTTGTAGGATTACACGACGCAAGGTCGAGGTGCGTCATAAAATCTAGCTATGTGTTGATATGTCTGTCTCGTTTAGTAAAATTATTAGCATTATTTAATGCTAATAATTTTAGTACATCTCCTTTGTAGACTAATAAAACTAAGTGAAGAGGCACTACCTACTTAATATGGAAATAAATATACTCCACATTTAATAATTTGCTATCATGATTTAGAACCTAACGTAGAATTTATACCAACAGACATTTCGATAAAATGTATGTACTTACCTATTGTTATTTAAATTGTTGCTGGCAATTAACAAATTTGTACATTAGGTATAGATAATTTATCTAACAGCAATTCATAAATTGTGCTATTTGTCAGCATCTTGTTTCCAGAAAACTTGTAACCTCTATAGAAACCGAGCGAACCCTCCAAGCCTCAGGCCAAGTGCGTCCGCTTACAGTTTGAGTGCGCGCTAAATCCTGAGAAATCGCGGCTCCTGTCGCCTTTCGACACTTGCCGAGTGGTGCAAGTCACGGGTGACCAAACTGTTTCTACACTTAAAGGTACCTACAAAATAACCCAATTACAACAAGTACATAATTTCATTTATTTTTACCTCTCTGTCACTGCATCACTGTAGGTTCGAATACTGGTCAAGGTATAAAATTAATAGGATAGAGTCAGGTGGGGTAAATTAAAACACGGGTAAAAATTTCTTTTTTAATGGAATTGATGAAATAGAATAAGTTTTTGAGTGTTAAAACTTAGTTTTATTTTTACCCGTGTCTTATATTTACCCCACCTGACCGTATATTATACCCTGCGTAAAGAACAAAGGGTTTTTTAAACATTGAATTCAAATTTTAATCTACAATTAATGTCGATGTTATTCTGTCGGTTTTAACAAAAAATTACATAATGTTTGTAAAACCCCTATTTTCTTTGAACACATGTCTATTTAAAGCACACGAGCACGACGTTGATTAAATAACGACGACGACGTTGATTTTAATGTTATTCGTGTCAGTTAATACAAAATTGCCGCTTCCCTATAACTTGGTCCATTTGTTGAACGGATAATGCAGATTGATTCGGCTCAGGCCTAAGAAATTCGATTTGTGGCCGACGCCGACAAGCGCGGATTTGACGAAATATGTCACACTTCGTCGTTCCATCCAGCTCCCAAAACGACAACCAGTAAACGTATTCGGGAACGAAAATTCAAGTACACAGTAATTTTAATGCAAATACTGATCACTGACATGCGTTCGAACATACCTTTGCTTTATAAAGTGAATGCATGATCGCATTCTACCATTGTACCTATACGTTTTTTATGTTTGTATACTTTGTAGTTTGTAGTCAAACTACTAACTAAAAACAGGATATATGCGTTTGTAAAAAAATGTCTTTATTTACGTACTTGGATCTAAGCCGCTGTTCGGGATATGACTACTATATAAATTAAAAATATTACTTGATGGAACATGATGGAATTCTGAGCTAGGTAACATACATAGAGAAACATTAAAGATAGAGCAGCTCCGCAGCTCAGTTGGCAGCAGCGATATTGGACCGGTGTACCAAAGTTCGCAAGTTCGAGTAATGCCGGAGGTGTACATTTTTCCCTTTTTCCCTTTAATATAAAAATATACATCTTACATAACAAAACTACGGTCGATTTGATAACCTCCTCCTTTTTTTAATTCGGTTAAAAATAAAAATTAACTCCAGTTTTTTATATACTCGTATTCTGCTTTTAAATAGTCTTTATCTATCTAGTATTTGAGACTAAGCTTACATAGAGATGTCAAAATGAATAAAACTCACCTACTTCTTGCTCTAAATTCCCGGAGGCCAATTCAAACTTACATTGCGACATCTAAATGATGTCAGACGCCCGTGCATCTCGCTTGCGCCCATACATGTACGGACAAGTACGAGTAAAATGCACACGCGACTGACATCATTTATGTATCAATTTGATGTCACAATGTAAGTTTGAATTAGCCTCCAGTCCATAAAGCCTAACCAGCCAGTTTATACTGACAGGGCGCGTATCGGTTACAACAGGAACTAGAGACGCGCAATAAAATGAAACCGAACAGGGCCTGTGGTGAGTTGTCCGTTGGAAAGAAAGGTTTGTCGGGCAGCTGCAGTATTAGGTTCGGTATAAATAGCGATAGGTACCTGGCACATTCTTAGTTATTTAGTTCTCCTTATCATACTACATACAACCGAATACTTAATTCAGAAGGTTGACGAGGTAATTGCATGGTTAGTACTTCTGTAGTAAACTTATTTCGTACGTAAACTTATTTTCGTTGAAACTATGTCGTTTTTAGGGTTCCGTAGCCAAATGGCAAAAAACGGAACCCTTATAGATTCGTCATGTCTGTCTGTCTGTCCGTCCGTCTGTCCGTCTGTCTGTCCGTCCGTATGTCACAGCCAGTTTTTTCCGAAACTATAAGAACTATACTGTTGAAACTTGGTAAGTAGATGTATTCTGTGAACCGCATTAAGATTTTCACACAAAAATAGAAAAAAAAAACAATACATTTTGGGGGGTCCCCATACTGTGAACTGAAACACAAAAATTTTTTTTTCATCAAACCCATACGTGTGGGGTATCTATGGATAGGTCTTCAAAAATGATATTGAGGTTTCTAATATAATTTTTTTCTAAACTAAATAGTTTGCGCGAGAGACACTTCCAAAGTAGTAAAATGTGTGTCCCCCCTCTGTAACTTCTAAAATAAGAGAATGATAAAACTAAAAAAAATATATGATGTATATTACCATGCAAACTTCCACCGAAAATTGGTTTGAACGAGATCTAGTAAGTAGTTTTTTTTAATACGTCATAAATCCCCTGAATACGGAACCCTTCATGGGCGAGTCCGACTCGCACTTGGCCGCTTTTTACTTTTTTTATGATACAGGAGGCAAACGAGCAGATGAATCGCCTGATGGTTATAGCGATTACCGTCGCCCATAGACACCCACAACACTAGAGGGGTTTCAAGTGCGTTGCCGGATTTAAGATGGGAGTATGCTATTTTCTTGAAGGTTTGAAGGTTTAGCTGTGCGAGGCAGGAAACGCACAGCCGAGGACGGATCTTAATAGTGATGAAGATGGAAATTATGTAGAGCGATGGCGGAAAGAAGCGACAGGGATTAATCCGAGCAATTCTTCGGAGCACTCCCCGTAAAGACTTACTTTTTACTTAAAAATAAAATGAAAATCTCTCACACGCATTCAAACGGGTAGGAATTAAGAAGAAATCCTCTTGTGAATCATCTTCCTATAATTATAGGTTTTCTGTATAGGACCATACAGAAATCAAATAAAGGAAAGCCAGTAGTGCAACACTATCGCGACAACCTTTGAGTATTCATGCCACGTGCGACGTCGCCTTAATGTTTCCCGGATGGCCTTTTTAAAGAACAAAACTCGAACAATACAACTTAGCTTACTCCGTTACACCGCCTAATGTATTTTCTATTACAAGGTTAGTTTATTTTATAGCTTGACAATGTTTTCTTTTGAAAAAAACTAGGACGTTCGCAGTATACATTTTAATATGCAAAAACATGGAATAAACAACTACTTAACAATCTACTAACCTGCTTACCCCTGTATTGTTCAAACTTGAAACTTGCTTTGTTTGGATAATGATCCGGCGATAAATACTATTATCTGGGGGCACGGCCGTGCCCCCGCCAAGACGAGACAAAGGGCAAAAGGCAGTTAACCTTTTCGACGCCGTGTCAAACACAAAAGCTGTTTCTCAGACGCCACGTCACCGAAGTGTCAAAACTGAAATTGAACTTTATGCATATGCACCTAAGTCTATGTTGCTCTGTGGTCTATGACCGATTAATACGTCTTTGGCGTTGGACCTGCGGTGCGTATATATCGGTAATTGGCGTCCAAAAGGTTAACTATGTAACACATTTGTATGAAAAACTGTTCAAACAATATAGGAACAGGGCAAATAAAAAAAGATAACATATCTAATGTGTCACTCGTTAATCCTTTTCGTTCTCATCTAGCCATAATACATAAAGCCATGAAATATTACATAGGTAGTTATTATTTCTTTGTACCTTTCTGTGCTCTGCGCGTGCTATTGTTTCAGTCTGCAGTTACTACATATTTTCCGTAAATTTTAAAATAAGCTCTATTCGGTCTGACCATAAGTTTCATTCTTGCTTACCGTTCACTACTTTCCATAATCGTTACAAATTATTTTGCAAAATGCTTTATTCCTTTGTGATAAGGTTGGTTTTGGAACGCCGTTAGTCAGTATCGGTATTCGATATGTCGCGTCTGGTGGCTTGGCGTGCTCGTCACGTAGTGCGTTGGGTCCCGGTGGTGCTCGGTTTGTTGGTGGTATTATTTATCCGCCTGTTTGATGGGTGTTATGTTGCGACAAGCGATAAGTTGATGAAGTTTATAATTGAAACTACATTGTATCTTTTTAACTAAACTGACGAAGAATGGAGGCATTGTTTTTGTAGTGTCTGCACGTAATTAGTAATTTATAATGCCCACCCACCAGGGCCACAATCATAAAACACACGTCCTAGGCCAGTTCGCACGTATACTGAAATCATAATGAAATCTGAATGATGTCATTTAGTTATCGTCTCCCTCGCGCCAATACACGACAAGACAATAAATACGAGCTAAGGACACGATAGCTGAATGACATCATTTTGATGTCAGTGTACAGTCAGCTGAAGAGAAAAGGTACCACCCCTGCATACAAACTTCTATGTAATTTCTATGTACGTTAGAGTTTGCCTGACAGTCGCAGAATGGCCGCTAAGCGAGCATTGACGAATGCGAGGAAAATTCGCGCTTTTATTTCCATACTTACCTACATTATTTCGGCTTCGATTGACGTTTTCTTGAACCTTTTGCCTTCAGCTCATCGCACTTATCCCAGAAATCGCTAATGCGTGAAGTCCTGCACGGAACTCTTAATACTTTATGGAGACATATGATTTGAAAAGTGGGTTTATTTATCACTTAATAATAATAATTTAGTAGAAAAACTGCCATTTATCTAAATAAACAAAAATATTAATAGTAAATAACCTCTGTAATCTCTGTCCTCTTGGCTTGTGATCTCTCTGTCTGACCTTCATATATCTTGCACTCCCCTCGCGGTGAGCCTGCGGCTTCACCTACATCTGCGTGAACAGCTCTTGTTACTGCACGTTAACTAACATTATAGTAAAACGTTGCAAAATAAACCTTAAACACGAAGTGCAAGGGTGCTTTATCATAAAACATTGAACAAGGACCTAATAGTAAAATTGTCCATCTGTGGCCTGACTCGTAATTAAATGAAATCTTTATTACTTTGCTTTGTCATGCCTTAAATTAAGCAGGTTAAGTCATTTTTAAATTCTACTTAGTATTTTGGGTAGGTATTTTAGGATGAGAACACATTTTTATTTAGTATGAATATTATGTGCATCGCACCCGAAACGGAATGCATAGGTAAACCAATGAGTTTACAATCTAGTCTTAATAATATAAGCATGTTATTGTGATCGCGAATGAGGACCCAAGATACAAACATGGAATAAGTACCTACTTGAGGTGGCGAGGTACTTTAACATAAAGTGATCAGGAGTTGTTATATCTTTAAGCCGGATATGGCGAAGAATAGGCGCTCAGAAAGCGTTTGTAAGTAGAGTTAATCTTGTAATTCCATATACAAACATACATACCTACAAGAATAATATTCTCTCTCAGAATTTACATAAATTATCGTTGCCCACAAATTGCCTTTCTGGGTAATATTTCTCTTCCCTTTCCAATTTCCTAAAGATTACCTTCTAAAACATAAAAAGGGAAATCTTTTTAGCACCCGATAAGCGTTATGGGCTAAGCAGCTGCCACTTTAACAAATTATTGGGAGATTTCTAAAAAAAAGTTGTCACCCCTAAAAGAGGGTAAACGTCTTATTTGATAGCATGATTTTGTCGGGGCGCACAGAGAATGTTAAATTACTGGCGAAATGAAAGATAATAGCGCCCCCTTACGGCGGGGGAAACTTGTTCCACTTTCGAGGAAAAAGTTTGTGCCCCAAAAGATTTTGAAATTCAACCCCTGGGGTGGTGGGAAGTTTTGAGTTTCATCTTATTTATTCATAGGTTCGCTATAAGTACTTATTGCATTAAGGGATTTTGGGATACCTTCTGGTAGGCGATTAATTATTTAGCTGCTTGATAAAAAGGGAAATATTACTTAGCTTAACCATTTTAATTGTTTAATATTAAGGGATTTAAAATAAAGCTCTAATGTCAGTTGAAATTGAACAATTTATTGTGAACTAATACGAACGCATAGTAAAATTTAGGATACATATTTGTAATATTAATCGTATCATAACAAAACATTGACGATATAAGCGATAACTAAGTTCACCAACATTTGATAAAGCCACAGTAATTAGAATTAAGTGTAATCAAGTCTTATTTACACACGGACACGCCGACAGTGAACGTTAATAATTACATTATAAAAAAATATTAAAGCTATACAAAACATGGCAAATGACAACAGTCTTAGTACTAGAACATTTCATTTCTGTTGTGCCTTGTAATCCTGATTGGATTAACACAAAAGTTTACAATGACCGGTTTCCAATAAGAACCGAACAAATGAAGGATCATAAGTAGGTAGCATTTATTATTGAGGTTAGTGCATATCAAGGAAGAGAGAAGAAGACTCACAATATGATTGTCTAGGAGGAAGACGGAGGAAGACTTTTGATCTTGCTTCAATTTTACAATCAAGTTGGTACAAAAGCTACATTTAACATTTCTCAGATAAAGTTACACGATAAGTGATTCAAGTTCTGACAGTATAAAAGTACAAAAATCAGCTGAAGTATAACAATGTTATCAAGAGTCATTTAAATACGTCTGTATTTACAGTAATACAACGTCAATTTTATAAGTAACTGAGCACATAAGAAGCAACGTTTAGAAAAATACAACGGTAACCTCATTGGTTTAGTGCAAAAGCCTTAACTATATAAAAACGAGTATATCTAGAGTACAAAAGCAGTCTCCAGATTAAATTCGGTAACGTTAAGGGTATGTAAATGCTATTTAGTAATTTTACTCTATTCGTTTGATCGACCCATTCAATCATCACATTAAAAATCACTAATTTCAGGGTCTGTATCAGCATATTTGCATGCAAAGGGATTTCGCAGCCACGAGCAAAAAGACCGGTCACTATGTTGTTTGTATTTGGCCGTCGTGTGTTTCTTCGCGTGCGCTCGGGCCACCGCCGCTCTCCGCGTCGGGTATGAGTCTAAAGATGATGCATCTGAATCTCTCGGGACAGAGTCGTAGCCAGACTCGGCTCGTCTCGAGGTAGCTGCGGGGCTATGTTTCCCTGTTCTCGGTGTAGATTCGTGGCCGCTATCGTAACCATCCGGTTTAGAACTGCCAACAATTCTTGCTACACTTTTATCTCCCTTTTCATTCTTCTCCGAACGCGGTTCAGTTGTGACTACTGGAGGTGTAACTTCTAGGTGAAGATTTGACTTCAACTCTCGAAAATTATTTGACGGCGCACCATTACCTGGTATTCGCTTTTCTTCTCGTAAATTTGGATCAGATGCTCCATCTGGATGCCTCAATGATGCTATTCTAGCGTCTGTAATGTCGTTTCCTCTGTATCTTTCGAAAGGGCCGTAGGTGTCGTTCTGTGCACATTCTATATCTTGAAAAGCACCACACTCTCCAACCGCACTACCCGGTCGAGACATAGTTCTCTTGCAACTATCACATATTTTATCACTGGGTCGATACGCGGGTTCACTGTAAACTGAACCATCACCGTGAAATTCTTCTGTATCTCTAACATTGCAAAGTGACAGTGACTGAAACTGGGGAGCGATCCTCGTGTTGGGTAAGTCATTATTGTCCAACATTTTTCTAGAACCGTACAGTTCAGCAAGCCCCAGCATGTCGTCTATTCTCGAACGAGATGATGGTAAACTTTCGTGAGGATTCACATCACCGCTTAAGGCATATTCGTAACAAAAATTTTCTGTATAAAACCCGAGTGTTTGTCTGAGATATGCTTCGTTTCTAATTTGTCGTTCGACTTCACTATATAATGATAATGTATCTGTAAATGTTGATGCTACGGTTAAGTTTTCTTGACTAAGAATCCTCAGCGGATGATCCTCTGCGTCTTCCTGGTCCGCATCCTGGAAATGATTATCCGTGTAACCCATACAAAGTGCGATGTCTTCTTCGGTTACTTGTAAGCAACTATCTTGCATTGGTACCGGTTCTAACGGTTCCTCTATTTCTATAATTTCTAAGATTTCGTCATCATCTTCTGCTAGCCTACTTAGACCATGAGCGTCAATATCTCTGCTATGGTTAGACATTAATTCATCATCCATTCTCATTCGTTCTTTATATTTACTATCTAAGCTCTCCATAGATACTTCTCTACTACTTAGACTACTTGGCTGCATTATAGGCAGAGCGGGTGGAATTTCTGCTAGTTCCTCACTATCGTCATCGTCATCTATGTCATTCTTTGCAATAATTTTACTATTAGACTTCTTAGGTGTTTGAGTGTCAACTGGTGGACCTATGCTCTCTTCTTCTATTGCATTGCCCTTTGAAGCAGCTTTTAGGCCAGTTCTTACTGTAGACTCTTCAACGTGAATGCGCTTTGCTGACTCTTTCAATGGTTCCATTTTGTGTGTTGCCTCTGGTTCCTCTAAAACCTTTTGTGTTAAATTTTTGTGACTTGGCTGACTTTTATGGCTGGGGGAATTGTGTCGAGATTTATGGATTTGTGATGTTTGATTTTCAACCCACTTCCTAATCATATTCTTCTTATGATTATCCATGTAGCCGTATCCAATATTTTCGCTACCATGTGAACCAAGTATGCCAATTTGCAAGGGTAGTTGGTTGGATTGAATCGGAACTGATTCAAATTGTAATGGCAATTTCGTTTCTTGCATTGGTCCATCGATCCAAGTTTCACGTTGTTTTTCTTGAGTTTCTTTTATGATATGCCTAACTTCTACTAATTTTGATTTAGATATTCGAGGACCATCTATCCATTGTTCGTCACTAGTACTTTTAACATCTTCTGTATGTTTTGAACATACTTTTTTAACGGGCGTTAGTTTAGAAGTGGCGGAATGAACTGGTGAAGACTTTGGAGTGTGAGTTGACGATTGTAGGGCAGTCTTCATGGGAGAAGCTTTAGGGGAAAAGTGTAATTTATGAACAGGGCTTTTTTCTTCAATAACTTTAGATAAAGATGATTTGTGTTTATGTTCTAACGCTGACCCTCTCAGTGCTTTACTTATTACACCTCTATTGTCGCCAGAGTTCATGTGTGGAATATATACTGGTGGATGTTCACCATCAGTTGCATCATCTAATGGTCCGACGTATATAACAGTGTCTGCGGACAGGTCACTGCTAGAAGGATCTGGTTCACTGCTACTGGGTTTTGATGCATCTTCTCCTGAACTGCCTCCAGATCCCGCGTTGTTGTTAGCAGAATATTTAATTTTTCTTCTTCTGAGCCTGTGTATTCTCGATGCTAATTGTAAAGTAGTCAAAGTATCAGAGTAGTTTTGTACGGTAGGCGACACATGGACTATCATGGCAGTATGACAAGTGAGCGACCCAAGGCATTCCTTAAGTACGTGTGTGAGATTATGATCTCTGTACGGTAGATGCCTTTGCCCATTAAATATTGCCAGTAATATATTTCCTAGACCAGAAAGCGGGATTCCTCCGCTAGCTTTACCTCGTTCTGAGTTTCCTAAGTCAATTAAATGCAGGCGACTCCGACCTCCGGCGACTGTGAACAAGAAACTTCATTAGTTTACATTGATTTGTACATACCGAGTGATTTTGTGTGAAACAAAGTTTTTCTTTTTCCTAGTTTAATTGATGTCAAATTTATTTTTCATTTTCATAATAGTCTATTTAAATAAAAATGTATTTGCCTTAAGTTAAGTAAAAAACCCTTGAATAATCGTAGAGTGAAAGCGATTTCGTTTATTTTTTGAAGTATGATATTGTTTTGGACAACTTACCTGCCCCTTTTCCACCAACACTGTACTGGTACACATGCAGAGTGTACAGAAGATGGCTGTCCTTCCCCTCCTCCCTCGCCCCCCGCGTGGCTAGGGCGGCGTCTAGGTAGAAGGCTGCCTTCTCCGCGCTATGCACGCGCAACTCTGACTGGTTCTGGAGATGCGTCCCGAATAGAGGGTCGTCTCGAAGGTAGACGCCGGGCGATTGTTCGGTATCTGTTGATAAGAATAATAGAAAATTAGCAGATTTAGGCTGCAAGCTTTTCATAACTCTTGAATTTATAGGTAGGTACTAGGTACAAATCGCAGGTGGCTCTGCGTCAAAACATTGTGTTCCGCAGTTAACCCAGTCTCTTGCTTCAAAAAGAAAATTCACAGTCTTCAAATAAGAAATAGATATTTGTTTCGTTTTAGTAATGACGTGACGCTTCACTACTGGTAGTGCCAACTGATACACAACTGATGGGAAATAAAAGCATTGTTTTTCACTCATACATTACCGTTCGTTGCGCTTACCATTTTGATAGGGTGTCAGCAAATCTCTGATTTGGTTGGTATTGGTGCACAGCTCAACGGCAGACACTCGTATGGAGAACCTTGTGCCGCACTTGTGGCGCTGCTCAGCGATACCCCGGAACAGCCAGGCGATGGCGCACGGGATGGCGCCCAGCGACGCCGCCGGGTCCGGTCGCCCCAACATTGTGTACGATTTACCTGGAGAGTTTAAGTGGATTATTAGATGATGAAAAATGGTTTTGGTTACTTCCTTCGATAACCCTTGCCAGTCTTCTGTAAGTATAGTTTATATTATTATAGTTAGAGAGAGTCAAAACTGCTCTGCCTAGGCACAAATAAGTAGCAATATTTTGACATACTTCCGTTGGGCATCGTTCCATTAAATAAATTCCTAGATTTCCATTTCCGAAAAACTTTTAGTATTCAAAGCTGGTGACGACAAAGCAGACCGCAAGTTATTTCGCTATTTATCAAGTGAACTATAAAGTGCGGCGCGAAGTTCCGCCCGCCTCGCCTCGTCGCCTCCGAATTTGCATCGAAATGGGAAAGAGTCTGAGTCTTAATTGAAAGTTTGATAAACGCAAAAGGTGAGAAAGCGGCTTTCTCCTAAATAGCCATAACTTATATTACTTGAACTTGAGAGAAAGTCAGAAACTGAAATAAAATGAAACCCTATACAACACAAAACGTAAAATAAATATTTGGGGACAATCTTCCCCAAATCAACCTAGCCCCAAACTAAGCAAACCTTGTATGTACTACGTGCATGTCAATATCGGGCATTCTTGACGCCAATTTAACGAATCTCATTGGGTTTCTTACTAAACTAGTGACTCTGTGAGTTGTACCGACCTCGAGCACCCCATTCAAAATTCAAAACAATTATATTGTTTGTCACGGCACTACCAATTTAAATATCTCCAGGATTTAAAAATATATCCTTCGGTAACAATATGCGGTATATAATTACTTAATAGAAAATGTGCATCGTCTAGAGATTTCAACGAGAGAATTAGGTCATGATTTTAATGCTCTGCAAATCGTTTTTGCAAGGTATTCCGAGTAATCCCGCTCAGGATAATAATCCGTAAGAACAATAAGGAGGCTTATATTTTCATTACGGCGATAATTCAGAACGAGGTAAAGTAACAAGCCTCTTCTTACCCCTACCTCGAGGATTATGGTTTTAAATGCAAATTGAATGAAAGCTCGCCAAATGAAACTTCACCGGGAGCCAGATCCCACTAAAACCGAGCTTAGAGAACATGCCGCTTATTTTGGGGATTCTCAAACTGAGTGAATAATTTCCTATCTTGTTTTAATTACCGCCACGTATATGAGTGCACAGGCACCGATCAAGTTTGTCTCGGATTAGCTTTAAATATAACTTATGTGGGATCATTTCCTTTTGTGACTTGCAGCGATAAGTTCGGAATCAAGAAATAACTCTGCATGCCGTAAGCCCGGGTGTAGTACATTTTCAACCGATTTTGGAAGAAGTAAAATTATTTTTTAGATACATATTTTGTAGTTTTGCTCTATATTAATTTAGCTCCTGAAAGTAGTTATCAAAAACGCAGTCATGTACGTACCTACGATACATATAATGTATTAAGAATAAGTAATATTTTTACCTAGTCCTGCGTGTCCAAAACAGAAGAGGCAACCGTCCGTTCCGTTGATCACCGCGTGGATAACGTCCGTGAGAGCGCTCGAACATATCTCCGTCTGTAACAACAATAATCTAGGCTGGAATGCTTTCTATAAATTAAATGTTTTAATACCTAACTTAGGTCTAACAAAACGCAGCTGATAATCCTCCAATAGCTGAACATTAGATAATTATTTAAATCGTAATCGTAATGTTCATTCTATTGGGAGATACCAAACTAAATTCATCTTTTTTGTAATATAGGTACCTAAGTACATTTACAATATAGTTACATACTTACACACACCAGTAAAGTCAACCCTACTGGTATGACACACTTTGCGTTGAGAGATAGATATAATAAAGACATTGCTTTTTATTACAATTAACATTTGTAAAAATACCTACCTAATCAAAACGGTTTCAATAAATGAAAAATTAAACTTAGTTAAACGTTTTGTTTGTGTTGACCTTGTGTCATAAGGGATTTAGAAAGGAAAACTTCGCTACGCCAGCGTTAGAGGTAATGCATTGAATAATTTAAGCAAATCTGCCACTTACATCATGTTTACGTTGCAAAGCCGGGCTGAGCCGCGGCACACCTCGGGATCTGTCGGCAGACCTCGGTAGCCTTCGGCAGATCTCGGAAAATCTTGTTTTTTTTTATTATACAGAGATAATTAAAAGGGCTTAAGGTTTGCCCCCAGATTATGTTAGAATGCTATTTACTCGTACAGTTTTTTGGGATGTTAATGTTTTGACATGTTTCCTTAGATAGTTTGTATGTTGACGAAGTTGAAAATAGGTTATTATTGTTTACATTTTTCGTCGATGCGATCCAAAAATGCTAAAGCCGTTACTAAGCCCACAAGTTGATATGAGGTTTTAAGTAGTTTAATGTTATTTTAATAATTATGTATACAATGGTCAGGTGTAAATGCCGTTAATTGTTTATGAGGGATAGGTATATAATCGGCCCTTTGTGAGTGTAGCTAACTGGCAATAGACAGTAATTTTTCTCCCTGAACAATTACCATAGCAAAAAGTAGTAGGTAATCGTATCACAACTATTACACATTAAGTATGTTGTCGTTTGATACCTATATGTGCTGGAAAATATGCAATGTAAAATTAATAATAAACTAAATATTTAGTAATTAATTATTTAAATTCCGTCTTAGCAACCCCACTCGAACAAATTCATTTGGCGGGAATATTGAAATTGTTGTGAATGAAAATTTTAATGGCCCCTCGTCGCTAATTGAAAGCGTTTAGATCCAGCGCAAGAGGGCAGTTAATTATTTAAAAAAACATCGCAATTTGTTATGAGAGGTGTTTCATCCAGTTAACGAATTGAGGGAATTATAAGGTTTACGTATTCGTTGGATGATTGTGCGTAAGAATTTTGGAATAAAAAATGTTTCTGTTTTTGGTTTAACGGAATAATCTTTGAAGGAAACTATTAACTTGGAAGATGTAATTAAAAAAAACCGGATTTATTTGATACCCGTTCTAACAAAAGTGAGTAATTATTTTGAAAGTGAAACATAGTATACTACCTAAGCAGCTATTCAAATGTTATTGTCTTATTGTACACTCCAGTAACACAGGACATTTGTAGTTTAACCACCCAGAAGGTGACAATCTGGTTTAAAGTTCTTAACGAATTCTATCTGGGCGAATTCCGGTTCAGAGGCTAGTATGCGTATAATTAGGGAGGAGCCTGTACCTAAGTGATACCTATGTAAATCCATTATAACACGAAGTGACCGTCCGCTAAGCTGGGCCGAGGTTCGTAAGCCGCTGTCAGCCCACTGTCAGGCTGTCAGCCGAATTATTGCACGCCACTGTACACGTACAGTCCAAGCGACAGCTACAATCATGTCTTGTGAAATTTAATTAAGTTATATTTAGTCGGTATTCCATTATGCTACTTTTCGATTTACGGTCAAAACGACAAGAACAGTAAAATGTGTTACTTGAAAATAGGGACTTAACCCATCGTACGCTTAAACACGGATCCGTGCGTGAGAATTTAAATCTATTGTTTTAAATGTCAAGGTCACTTTTTCAATGAACAAATTTGACAGGCCGCATACGAGGGGTTAAGTCACGTGACATTCGTAGCATCTGTCATCCCAATATATTTTATTTTCGTTTGGCGTTTGTCGATGTACGATTGTCATCTTGGCTAGGCCCTCAGCAAATTTTAATATTGCAGTGATACAGAGGCTTAGGAGAATTGGCATAAAACTCCTTAAGCCTAATACCTAGAAAACGGTATTTTAATCGTTACTACATCTAGAGTAGTATAAAAATGTTCCCAGTTATATATCTCAAATATTTTACAATTGATATAATTATACTATAGATAGTGGCCTAAACCACCTACGTAGGTACTTTATATCATAGACAAAACAAACATTATAGGAATGGCGTCGCACCACGTAACTAAATGACTTACGCACAGTGCCATAATAATTTTATTAATGTTCGGTTAATACCCAATCGTTAACTGCCGTATTTTCGTGTAAATGTACTATTAGGGAACTCGTACGAATGTAATTCCGATGCGCATTTAAGCCAGTGCCTAACGCGCTAGATAAAGGGGATTACACACTATTAATGACTGCGGAATGCAGAGTTACGGCGAAATTTATGAGGATATTGTGGAATAGTCTAATTAGGCTCAGGTAGGCTGTCATTTCATAGTGTTTTAGAACCAATCTTACCTGTTGCTATGATTACCATTGTATTTAATTTATTTCACAAGTTAACAATCGAGTAAGTTTTTTTATAAGTAAAGTTAAGCATGTACTTTGTGCTATAGCACAACTGCAACTGCATTAAAATTGAGGAATATTAGGTAGGTAGGTGTAGAAAATGCCTGACATTTTTATACAATACCGGAATTTTGTAAGAACGCAAAACTTGCTAATATCCGAACGATGTACGGTTAACAATGTAGGCATTTCGTTTTCCACGGAGCGATGCAAGGAGATGGTGGTTTAAAATTGAACGATGGCGGAACGTACAGTACTTTCGGTAAATCTAACGTTACAGAGTATGAAACGATTGCCACCTGCCTATTATTATAGGTATCTACCTAGGTACGGATTTCATAAAGAATCATACCTACGTACCTATAACTAGACCTTCATATCTGTTTGTATAGATAAGTAGGTCTTTATTATTTCGTTTTCTGTGCATTTACAGTAAAAATACGGTTGCGTAAAAAATAAATTATTATAGCCAGATGTTTTAAAAATATTTATAAGATAATAGATATTTAGATTTTTTTTGCAGGCATCCTACAAACATTCTACCCGAAAGCAGGTAAATAGAAAAAAATATCCCCATTTTTTATTTTAAACAATTACTATGATTTTTTCCTAAAATGAGTTAAAAAAATGTATAGGTACATATATGTAAAGCTAGTCAAATATCAATTCGTAAGTGTAGCCCTAGCATTCAAGAAAACCGAAATAAAATTAATAAACATCGAAAAGCTAATAAATCTACAAATGTACGGCGCGTGTGATATTTGGTTTTGATGCTTTTTAAACGACCTAGAAAAGGTATTTTTATAAAAATCCTACAGATAAGATATAAACACTATATCTTGTTTCAAAGAACCTATTTTTTTGTTTAAAATACTCGGATATAATGTTAAAATGTATTTAGTTACTGCTGCGAACATTCCAAACTGGGTAACAAAAATGCGATAGTATAAGAAGTTGCATAATAAATACTTCATAGTTCATGACATTTTCTTTATCCTCGAGCAACGGAATACCTAAAGTAATTTCATTTTATCTTCAAATAGCTGAAAAGATACTTACCTCATAAAGTTGACGCCGGGCGCGAAACGTTGAGAGATACATTTTTGAAAAGGTCGTGAAATGATAGGTCGACTTACCTGCAGTAATTTAGTTTGCGGAAAATAAACTAGCGCCATCGCGCGGCATCAATTGCCAATCTTTAGTTAAATTGGGGAGCTTAGTTCTGTTATATAGAAGGGCAAACGAGCTTTCATTCAAACTTATAAAATGTGACAATGTGGAGGAATATATTAGTAGGTAGGTATATGTAATCATAGACATTTTCATAATTTCACCCCACCAATTATTTACTTTTAGAAGGCCACTTCAAACGCTGCACGTCAAATGTGGCCACGCCGACCTTTCTGTCCTCGGAGGCGGGGGCGGCGCCGGCGCCGGTAGTGTTCTCGCAGAGGCTCATTAAATGAATTTTGTTTCTTGATCTTGTCCGCCAAGGTCAAACTTTACCTGTGAGTCATCCTGTGAGAAGATCGCGTCAAACGCGAACATCTTCGGCGCGGCCACGCCGACCTTCCTGTCCTCGGGGGCGGCGGCGGCGCCGGTGGTGTTCTCGCAGAGGCTCACTTGTTTCTTGCGTTTGTCCAAGGAGAACGTTTGGGTGCCACTCGTGAAGGGACCTTCGCCCGAGGCGCCGACACGAAGCATCACTTTCACCTGAAACAATATAAATATTATTGGTAAATAAATAATATGTTCACATTTAATTGTGTAGGTACCTATTTAGTATTTTTTGTATATTAATATTATCCAATATGTAAAAAGTTACCAAAGTTTTTATAAAACTTATTTATAAAACTTATTATCTATATTTAATTTTTTACTTATTATACCATACACAATAAAAATAATAAATATTGCACTGTTACATATTAGATGTAAATTATAAAATTATTTTCTGCCACATAGCGAGCTAGAAAGTAGTAAGTATGGGATACCTACATTCGTTTTAATAAATTTAAGAGGCGTTTATTTTTCTTATATTGCCTTTTTACACGAACTAAAAGTATTTTATCTTGTATTGTAAACTAATAAATAGAGTCTCGTGACCCACATAGGGCTGACAAGCGTGCGTGTGCCCCACGGAACCAATATTTGAACGCGTTGGCAAATATTTCCCTAAGGTCTGCGTGCCTTTGCACCCTCCGTCTTATAACAAAGAATTATCATTCCTTATTATTACACACTGAGTTATACCCGCTGGTATAGCGGTGGGTGCTACAGGGTATTGTATGTATGACGCACCAAATGATCTTGTAGTCTACAGATATGACCTATGACCTGAACATTTTGTGAAAGTATTTTATGTTTGCAAACAACTTTACTATGAAGTTCAGTAATATCTGAAACGTGGTAAACGTCTCAAATAGTGTTTATATCATAATAAGTAAACAATATACGAATCGGAAAGCAGCTTCTCTTCACAGAAGTCCTATTTGAATACGGTTCGTTTAACGCAGACTTAGGCAGCCATCAATTGCTTTGCTTTGAATTGCTTTGGAAAGATAAATATAAAACTGCAACATAGTTTAAGTTTACCTCTAAAAAACGTGTTTCTATTTACTTGTTTGTCGACCTGTTTTCGGTGAGCACCCTACGTTATATTGTACAGCATACAAACTTCTATGCAGGGGTCGTACCTTTTCTCTGCAGCTGACCAACTTTACTGTTGTTTAAAGGCGAAGAATAAAAAAAACTGTTATTTTCAGTAAATAACATCCTCACGCATCACGCATTTATGCTTGTTTATTAATCTTAAAGTTACAGAAATGCGTGATAACGTTTTTTTATGGACAACTTTAGATAAAAGTGGAAAGCAACGAACTAGGGAGGGGGGACATTCCTGTGAAAGTTTTATAAATCGAAAATAACACACAACAACAACATCTTTGACGATATATAAAGTTAAAGACTAATATTCACTTTTACTTATTTTACTAAGCTAGTACCTACTCACGTCACGTCACGGTCACGCGTAACGAGGTACCTAAGCTAACTAAACCGACAATGAATTTACGCGCCTTGGTTACCTAAGGGTTATTTATGTGTATCTGGATATACGCCAACATGTAATCGAAGGTGCCACTAATCCACTAAGTCACTTAGCGATTCAAGTCGAGATCGTGTCGTAATTAATTTGATAGTAATTACTCGACGCGTGATTCGCGGGTCGCGTCGCTACTGTGCTAACTGGCATCTAACTAATAAGTTGAGTTGAATTACTTGAACAAATTGACAGCATGTGCGAGTGTAAACTTATATTTGGATTTAATTCATTATTTGAACTAAGTCATTATGTACTCGTTTCGTACTCTTATAATTTCCTAAAAATAAATTAATATTACAATTATAATTCTAAGATACAGAAGGTATCATTTTTGTTTCTAAAATAATGGCTAAATAAATTACAAATCAAAACGGCAATTATGTATAGTGGTCGTAATTGTTCGTTTTGTAAGAGATTACCCAGATTACCAACAGATTGAACAGATCAATATTGATATGAATGCCAATGGCCACTGCGATCTCAAATAATGGCACGAGCTGTCATTGTAAAGCTGTATCCACACGGGCGCCGTCAGCGGCTTAGAGGCGTCCGCTCCCGGCCGCCGGTGAATCAAACGCTCCATTGAATTTAAATCCTCTTGCTAATTGAAAGCGAATTTTTGACGGCTCACTTTTTTATTGCAAAGACCCTTTATTTTTATTGATCATACGGTTGCTTTAAAGATTGTCATTTTTATTTTGTCTTGACGTTCGTTTTTAATTGTTTAGATAAATATAACCACATTTGAATGGCGACTGCAACAAGTTCACTTACTGCTGCAGCGTTGACGCGGACGATGTCACTGTCAGTCTCTTTCTCAACATTCAATCTGACACTTACTTTGCCAAGGAAATTGACAGTGACAACGCCCGAAGCAATGCTAACGCTAGAACAAAAAATAAGCTGCAATTGTAACACCACGACGAAACGAATAGACTGAAACAAATTAAAATTTTCTCGTTAGTACATTAAGTTCGCTGATCTACTGTCTGCCTATGTATCAGCCGTTGATGAGTAAATCCATAAATCCTGACTGACGCACGGTCGTCTGCCTGATATCGCTTGATCGCACGCGCCGCTCGTGTTTAACGGCCTTTATCCCGACAATCGAACTTGTATTCTAACACCATTGAATACAAACTAAAGCTTGCTAGCATAGCATAAAACAGACGGTGTCTATATAATGTATACTGTAAACGTACTGGATAGGGTATACTTCAGCTCAAACAAAGTCTGGCACTTGGTCCGAGAAAGATATTTGACTAAGTGCTTTTCAGTACTGACTGACTTAAGTGACTGTACTGTAGCGTTGATTTAACTTCAATTCATTTTATCGTCGGTGTTTTGAAGGCTAATTGTGGAGAGATTTTTGACGATTAGTAACTATTTAATGTAAGGATAATTAAGTGATATTACTATTTCAGGATACCTACCTGTTTGAATGTCTGTTTCTTTAAAACAAGGTGACCTAAGTACTGCACCTTTTTACCGTATTTTGACTCAGTGTGATCACAATTTATTAGGCAAACTTAGGAAAGCTCCTCAGTAAATTGGTAGGTTAGGGGTACGATAAAAATCTTACCAAAAAAATGTTGCGTTTCATTTCGATGCATGCATAAATTTTTGCCGACCCTTGGTTACCTTGCCGTGCCCTTGCAGGGTGTCACATGTATACCTTTATGTTCGATTCCATCCATGTTTGTAATGTGATATGCAATAAAGTATTCTATTCTATTCTATACCTCATGGGGTAATATCAAAAGCTCTTGCAATTATAATAAACTCTGATATTTATTTGTCCTTCTTTATTCTAAGAAAATAATAATTTCAACTGCTATCCACAACCTCAAAATTGTATACAGGTAAATTTCATTACCTACATGCTATAGGTACCTACAGATGTTAAATTATTCCATAGAAAATGACAAACTGCCAAGGGAGTTGAGGAAAACACAAAAAAAACGAATCTCGTCGCCAACAAGCTAAATGGCGCGTCAAGCGGCCATGTTCCTTTTTTAACAATAAGATTTGTAATGAATTGACGTATCTTTGGCTATTAACTACGAGTTTTGGATGTACAATGAATGTATTGATACTGCCTGTTCACTGATAATACCTATTATAGCGATTGTAGTTTTATCAAAGTTGTAAAGTATATCGTTAGCTGCATGCGTTTAAAAAGCCTTAATTAACAAAGTTATTGAATAAAAAAAACTGTTTATTTCATAAAAAAAAAGCATGCATATTTACAAACTTAACTACTAATCTTACCTAAATTAAAAAGATTTTTTGAGTTAAGGAGTCTAGGTAGTCATATATTATACACTACTATTACAGTTTTATTATATTGTTACAAGATAGGGATTCGATTGTTCCCTTATTTCAAGCATGTGTTTCTTTATAATGTATCTCTTCTAATGTAATGTAATGTATGTGTTTCTTTGTAATGAATAACTACGGGTATTTACTATCTACAGCATGTAACAAAAATAGTGGGGATGCGTTTAATAAGGGTCCATATTCGGTATCGTATTTTGATTAGGAAAAAGTAGATTTTGTTTTATGGGGCAGGTCGTCCAATTGGCCAACCGTCCATACAAGAGCCAAAAATGTTCACCTCTTCTTTATCATAATCAGTTGTATTTATATTGACCTTATACTCTTGCCTCATCCTCAATAACTATTTCTTTGAGTACCTAACGCAAGTAGATACGTGGTTTTGACTACATCGATATCCTTACACTCTCTACATTCCCATTTATTTCTTCACCCCTATAATATTCCGGTTACCACAGAAGATCTTTTACAGCATACCTATGATTTGAAATTACAATAACCAGACACCCAAACGTAAGGGGAACTCGCGCCCTTGTTCAGTTATGCTCGAATCCGCCAAAGCGGAGTGGAGGCAAAATTTAAATTTGCGGAAAATTGGGCCAAAGCCGAAGGTGCAGCGGAGATGCGCGGGCGACGAAGTGGAAAATTAAACAAGATAATGAACCGTTCGGCGCCTCGAATGTGCTAAGCTGAGAAATTTATATAACAAACTTGGGGAGTCAATGATACAGATTATGACGCGGTTGTTTTACATTTGTTAAAATACTATATTTATTGTACAATGGTTTAACTCAACAAAACATTTCAATACATAAAAATATCTTTAGCCGTGTATTAATTTGAAATTGTATTACTTAATCTTCAAATGGGCGTTTAATAATAAAATTTAACATTAAGAGGCTGTATTATCATACTGTGAAGATATAAATAGGTAAGTATAAATCTTTTAAACCGGACAAACGATTTCCATAAAATTCAAAAATATTATTTTGATAGCAAAATCTTATAAATGCTGATTAATTTTATAGCAAGGAAAGTATGAAACCAGATGATCCCTGACATAAATCTCGGGCTTGTTTGTCAGGTTATCCTTCAAAATATCGAAAACGTGCCCTAGCTTCTTGAGTTCCCATAAAATATTCCTTTTTTATGATAGATTCGAGACGAGGTTGTTGACGAAATGAGAGTTTTTCGGCGCGAAGTTTATCAGCCAGGCGCAGTTTGCGTCGCTTTACCGACAGCTCCGAGATATTTACCTTTACGTAAACCTTACGGTCTTCGTTTTGTGAAAAGGCTTTCAAGGCCTGTTTATGCGTTGTTTTACGGCTTGTACTTTTTGCGTCGTAAAATCAGTCGTTGAGAGTCCATTTAAGTATTGTATTCTTTAGCACGTCCGCATAAAATGGTCTGCTGATGGGACAACTTATTAACGTCAGAAATCTACTTAGTAAAAATAACGTTTAGTGATTGACGCATCTGTACTATATTTTTATTCATTTATAGGTATTCATTATTATCACCTACCCCGAATATTTTGCAAGCCCAATTGAATTTGAAGTATATTACATATCAAATTAAATCTATCTACTTACGCCATAAGGATTTCAATCGCAAAAGAAAATTGTAGGACGACGACGCAGTTTAGGAGTATAGGAGCAATAAAGGAGTGTCACCTGCGGACACGGGGGTAGGCGGAATGAGCTGCGAAATATCGCTTGTGCCGCCTATATAGCACCGTTTATGAGTTTTGCCAAATTTATGACGTACACAGCACGCGAGTTGGTTTTATTATTTTTTAACTGTTTTGATTTTTACTTCAGAATTCGAGTAAAACACAGGTTGTTTTTACTATTATAAACAACAAAAATAAATAATAATCGAAATAATAAACTGACATTCTCGTTAGTTACATAGGTCAGTTGCTACTTAGAACGTTTAAAAAAAAATGTGTTCGAATAAAAGTTTTTAAATAGTACCTATCATAATACAAGAAGAAAGGTACAATAAAATAGAATAAATAGAAATTTGAACATTTATTGAAATCAAATTTAAACAGCACATAGGTCTGCCGCCAGAGTTGTAAGTTTAGAATGACTATGTATCACATTCTATTTCAAACGGTAGATTTTATGGTTCTCAAAATGAACCACCGCTTCATACAAACGAGTGACTTACGTTCTTCCGTCCCACGAGAGGGGACGAGATTATCCTGGTATGAATAATGTATGCTTTGTCACTGCGTCATTGTTATGTGTGACGCCACTGGAAGATATTGCAAGGCATTAGATACTTCTTGCAGGTTGCCTGATGTTATTTTTGCGGCATCATTCGGTGGTTTGTTTGCTCTTCATTTGAATAGCTCAAGATTTCTATGAACTTTGCATACAAAATAAACATAACTTGTTTATTATCAATTTGCTTTAATTATTAACGCACACAAATACTAATAATGTTTGATCTAAAGCTGTTATAATGAGCAGTTAATACTCGTATGTAAAAACTTAAACTGTTACTAATTGTTCGTATGTTGCCTTGCTATTTACGTGCAAAACAAGCACAAATTGTTCATTATAATTAACATAATTAATGTAAATGTATAATTATATGAAGGCTTTGTTGGTCGCCTACATTTTACCATTACGTGAAATTTATCAGGAAACGCCTTTTAAGTCTCATTAACTGAACACTAATTATTTAATTTACCTATTGCTACGCCGTAGCTTGTAGCTTGTATTTTCTGCCACGTAGCGAATGTTTCTATTCAACAAAACAAGCGTGGAAAAATTTACGTGGTGAATATTTTTGTCAAATGTCCTTGCTTTTTGTAAGGGTCAGGTGTCTGTATGAGATTAACGGCATTAAACACATCCAACGTTACAATTTATAGTGTACATATTTCTTACATACATACTGTATATATGTAACATATTTCGCTTTAATATATTTTTTTCATTGTAGAAAAATAAGGCTATTATATAATTGTAGAAATCCATTTCACTATAGAAATTCGTACCTTTATTTTTTTCGGTGATGCAACATTTATATAATTATGTAATTGTCTTTTATAAAAAAAGTCTTATTTTATCTTATATGTTATTGTAAAATTAATCATAATCTTTAATTTTGTCAGTAGCGCTGAATGACGCCTTTGAACATTATTGACGTTTTTCCAAAGAATATTTAAATAGATTCAAAAAACCGTGTTCCGTCATCATAATATGTATCACTTGTACTGGTAAGTACTTACATACAATATTTATTATCAAAATTAAACGCGCACTGTGAGAAAGCTTCCCTTCTTAGACGACCAATTGAGGTTAGATATTAAATCAGAGCATACGTTTAATAGAGGGCAGGATGAATTATGTAAATCGCCGTAAGCGGTTAACATCGTAATATTGTAAACGACACTTCTCCCCTATACAGGGGCGCACGATGTTCAGACACTGGAAGGAGTAGCGAATGATCTCTTTTATAAACGACTGTATATTAAAATGCACTGGTGTAGGAGAAAACAAAATGTAATCTAACAAATAATAAAATAGACAAAAAGCATCAAAACCATAAACAAAAATAC
Organism: Cydia amplana; assembly: GCF_948474715.1. NCBI lineage: Eukaryota > Metazoa > Arthropoda > Insecta > Lepidoptera > Tortricidae > Cydia > Cydia amplana. Next base: position 21,063,509 of record NC_086069.1, read on the forward strand.
GTAAAAAAGATAAATTTATAAAAAAACGTTGTGCAATCTTGCACATCTCTATTTACCTAATATCTAAGAGAAAGTTAATGAAGGCTTCTTGAGTTGCACTAAACTGAATATAAAGAAGAAAACTTAAACAATCACAATCATCAACATCATCAATCAATAAAAAAAAGTGATTTCCGTACACATATGTATGTTACCTATTATATAATCAACTTTTTTGGAACCACGGTTATAAAGGTTATTTGATATACCTACTCGTAAATGTGTGCATCATAAATGGATAGATGAAGTTTTCCTAACACAACATAAATTACGAACATAACTATTAACTATAGGTAGGTACTTGTCGTTCTATTTTAACGATGTCTTATGATTATGATAATAGGTATTTGATCATAAATATTTGGCGCTTCTAGCAGCATATAGGATCTTTAAATCAAACCCCGAATTCTTCCGGCAGAGATGCTATCTCAGCCGGTATAAATTCGTGAGGGGGCAGGTGAAAATTATCAAAGGGGAGGCAGACTCAAACCAAACACAAGTTTGGGCTGTCTCGGCGCAAGCGTTTATCTCTGCTAATGCGAACTCGAAATAAAACATGGACATCCTGAAAGGAAGTTGCGTATTTTAAATTTGACAACCAGTTTTGCTGCCTACACAGCCGATGGTCCCAGGTTCGATGACTGGTATGTGAGTAGGTATTTTTTACATCGAATTGTACATGCCATAGATATTTTTTAATTCACATGTGTTACTTATCTCAGGCGGTTGGTAAAGAAGTTGCGAGGTGCTGAGTTTTGGGACAAATTGTATGCATACATATTACATTTTGGCTTGTTACTTTAAAAAAATACTAATCAGATTCATACAGCCTCGAGCCGAGCAGTTTGTAGTTCCGTCCGTCTCAGTTAAAAAGTAGACCTACAGTTAGGTACTCATTATATGAGTCTATTTATTTGACTTTTCTCGATTTGGGACCAATGTCACGGGACGGGCTAATTGATGTCGGTTACAAAGACCATTCAGACAACATTATTGTTAAAGCATATTACCCTACGATATACACTTTGCATCTCGGGTTAAAACATGCGAAACGTTTACCCGATTACACAACGAACAAGCTTAAGTCGACACTGCGACCATGGTAACAGCCGGTGAGATTCGTGTTGCTACAGATACAATTTAAACGAACTTGTAGAACTTGGCATAACAGCAACATACTCATACGATAATTAAGTAAGTAGTAGACATTGTAAAGTGGCGCAAGGATGTTATAAATTATGAGATATTTCTGTCCGATTAAAGGTCAAATTTATTATTAATTGTTGTACCTATATTTTAACGTCTTGTGTTGATTAACACCTGGTTTGGTTTATAATTATAAAATAAACGATTATTATTATACAAAAAAAAATCAAAAATAAATACTTAGTAACAAAAGTTCTTAACTGCAGAAAAATGCGGATGATACAAACTTAATTATGTCTCAGAAGGGGTAAAATTCAATTAAAATTTTATTCAGCCTCCGACTCGAACTCTAAAGCAATTGTAGAAAATTAAGTCCAATAGGACATTGCGAAATGTCGGCTGTTTAGCCGTGCAGTGGAATTGATAGTGGCGGTAAATCCAGGGAGGAATCGCCGCAAACGATCTCATAAACTGTGAAATAAAAACGACTCTCGACTGAATTGTTGCTGGGTGAGACGCATCGTTGCCGCCCGAGCCGTGCAACGGTAAATAGGTATTGCAGGTACGAAGGCCACTAAGAAGGCAATGGCTTTCAGCTGCAAATAACAGTTCAATAAACTTCATATGAACATTCTATAAATTTAATACGGATATAACACGTTATTAAATCTGAAGAAGTACCTAAGTGATCGTTAAATTAATAAATTCACGTATACCATTTTAGAACAATTATTAAAAAATACGTGTATTTAGGTATTAAGCTAAAACGCTACTAATGATTGCCACTAAAACATAAGAAAAACTTCCTGGCATCGAATGGTTCCGTTTTTTAACTGGGTCAGAATTAAAGTTTGCCTGAGTAAGACGTTTTCCACTTTATAGTATTGGGAGAAACTCGGTGCTCTCGCGAGCAAGCTGAAGAGAAAATATCCAGTTTGTTTGCGTACACTTCAGAATCTAAGCTCGCGTGCAGCTGCGCGCAGTTTGCGCCTTGTCAAACTAGCCCGCCACAGTAATCCAATTTGCAGTAAGTTCCCGAACTTCCCCAACTCGCTAGACTTAGTGATTTAAATTTACAACTTACTCCATATCTCCTACACTTGCGTTTTTAATGATCGAGCCAACTTTAAAACAGATTTTGCTTTTAAATCTTTATGGTCGGCAGGTGTTTTAGAATTTTCTAAACTTAGTCTTGTGATTTATGATACAGTATAGTAAAAGGGATAATGAATGTTTAGTGTTTATGGGAGGCTGATTAGAGTAAGTGGCAGTAGTTAATAAGTGTAAATATAGTACGTTATGTATGTAACGATTGAAAAGCGGTGCAGCGATTGCATGACATTGTGATAAGAAAATAAAGAAAAATCGTTTTAAAAACCGAATTAAATATGTACCTATAATCATATATGAAAGAAAACTTTCTCTTTCATATACATATATCTTAATTTATATAGTAACACAAGTTAAAATATTTTCATTATAAGTTAATTTAATTTGTGTCCTCTAGTAAAACCCGTTTCACTTCAAAACGCATATTTTCTGCAAGAATCATAACCATTAATAAAATTACGTTACTATTAATTAATCAATCCTTACAATCTTTGAAGATCAATGCTTTCTCGTGATGTTATGTTTTGTCACATTGATTACTAAAAGTTTAATAATTGCAACCTACACAGGCTTCAACAAAAACACTCGAAACGTTAGACAAAACAACGTTTAACTAATAATTAACTTTTGCAACTCGACAGTGAGTTGAAATTCAAAACTTGTGTAATTTGTGGCGTTGAAGAAGCCCCGCTTAGTCACGTAATCGCTCTCAAACTTACTGTGTGACAGTTAGGGGCCCTCCGACCTGCTGCATGATACTACACTTTTACAAATGTTTCTCCAATGTTACAATGCGTCTTCAGTGTGCTCTGTTTAAACCAATTTTTATAGACTCTTTTTCGATCGACATGTTGTTACATGACTATTTGACAATATCATAAAAGGAACTAGATGTCTACTTATCACCCAAGTACTCGTAGGTGAACGAATAGTAACGAATAAATGAACGAATAGTTTGATATTGATACAGGTATCTATTCGATATTTTGTGTTAGTGACGCAAAACGCAAAACATATATAATGCAGACGTTGATATTTTAATTTGTTTTTCTTTTCATTATTTATACACTTTACATGTAATTAAAAAATGTCACCAAAATTGTTTCCATTCCAGGATCAATGTTTCCGTCAGTTTAGTCGTTCGCTTAATGATCCGCCGTTGTCTAGCTGGCTTTGCTAACTTTTTGCCGAACGCCCTTCGAGCACCATCGAGCCATAATGAGGCACTTTACTCCCCTGCCCGCTCAAATGTTTTGCCTTTTTCACTTTTAAATTTATCTCGAATCGTAGCATTTTATTTGTAACGTGAACTTGGGCAGAATAGCGTGTGGGAGAAGGATAGTGGCTCTGAATTTTTGGCAATCCACTGAATTTCTTCACGTACAAGCTTATGTTGGAAAACGCTCCATAGGATTTAAAAACACAATACTGAAATAAACAAGATTATTTACAACTAGATGGTTTTATTCTCCAACTTGTCTCTGCGTATCAAAATTCATCCATTCATAACCAAATTCAAAAAATTGTGTAGTTTCAGGGAAAATAACATTATGTTTTTGGTCAACTTCAGTAGAATAACATGTAAGGCAAACGTACTAGTGCTCGACATGCTTATGCCCAATAGATGACACCCTGCTGTCACCTCTATTGGCAATGACTTAGGTTTCAAGATGACATGTACTGGTACCGCGTCGAGCACCAGTACGTTTACCTTGATTCTTATTAGAATCAGTTGCAAAACTAGCGCTTAGAATAAATATAATTACGTTGGTTTCGTGGTAAACTTCAGTTAGGAGTTGGGAGCTCAAGGAGATTCGTAAGACAAATTAGTTCCGCGAACTAGCGTATCGCTTGCATACCTGATGCAACTGAACTAAGCTCCCAAATCCGAAAGCTTGAAGAAACTTCAACATTAGGTGTTACGTAGAAAGGAAGTGTAAATACACTCTAGTTTATGCCGTTACTTCTGGAACGTAAACTTCTTTATGGAAGAAAATTTAGTTTTTAATTTCAACTAGCGCTTCGCACGGGTTAACAAATTATACATACACCTTCCTCTTGAATCACTCTATCTATTAAAAAAAACGCATCAAATTCCATTGTGTAGTTTTAAAAATCTAAGATAGACAGACAGCGGGAAGCGACTTTGTTTTATACTATGTAGTGATCATAAAATTTGTCATTAACTACGACATCTAGTTAGAACACAAATAAACAATGAAACACAATATCCGACGCAAAGTGAACATGTCGCCAAGTTTTTCTTCTGCAAGAATTATTTCACCCTTACTTGCTACTTTGACAACTTCGCTGCACACGTTGAGAAAAATACGTGACGCGAGTCGGGAAGGACCTAAACTTCGCCAAAGGGCCTAATTTGGCGAGATGTACCAATGATGGAAGAGAAAGTTATTGTTGGGAAATTCGTCACGTCAAAGGGAGGTTACAAAATAAGTCGACTTTTGTTTTATAACTACTAATAAGTTGCGTGCTTTAGATATCTACACTCTCGCATTCATAGGTTATTGAGCATATTATATACAAGTTTACGTGTAGCGAGCACCTTCCTTAAAGTGTTGCCATATACGTGAGCGCATAATATTATATATAATATTTGCGAAATCTACATTTAGGATTCTACAAAATCTGATCTCTAAATTGTTTGAACAATGTAATTTGCGCAGAGCATTTAATACATTTCTATAAGTAGCTATAGCTCTTTATCGGTCAACATTTTTACGGGTAAACTTTTGCGGAAGGGTGACATATGTCAATTACTACTGTGCATCCCTAAATACTGCCCGTGCTTTGAGCGGAGACAAACACCCGGCTAGTACATAAAACATTCACGTTTGTTAATTCTATACAGCCGCGCACAACAACGTTCAGCTCGGAAATTACGTTTTTTCTCATAGGTAGATTATTATTAATAATTGTGTGTGTTTAGTTTTAATTTAAGATATATTTTATAATAATATGTATGCTAGTTTTAAGGTATTTATCTATAGACCAATAGTTGCCTGAAAATAAAGTTTTTCATACATTCATTCATTATTTACTCAATATAATACTGGCGATATAGAATATATGACAAACACCAAAAAATCAATGTTTATTTGTACGGAAATTGCTCAACATCAACAAGCCAAGCATTTGCCTAGCTTGAAGAGAAAGGTGCTTTGGGTAAGTTTACGGTACAGATATTGTTATGAAAAGTAAGTTATTTCCGATAGAAAATATTGTTATTTTATATTTTTAGTATAGATTGTTTTTTTTTTGTTATAGATTTGAGTGCAATTTTACGCCCTACAGTTCAGTAAGGTCTTGGTCTCTCGGTAAAGCTTAAGAAGGCCACGTTTTACAAAAAATAAGGAACAATGTAGGCCAAGATCGCTGTACGCAACATACGAGCCTTAACTACTTTTGTCTACAAGTGTACAAGCAACCTCGTTACGCGACAGACGCGTCAACGCATCGCGCGACGATATACGGCCCAACTTAATAACGGGCCAAGTTTTTAGCGTAAATCTTCCGCACGTGTGTGCTGCGTCGTGTGCGAACCGCTTAATGATTGTTCTAGTTTTCGATTGCTTTTATTTGTAAATAGGCCTTGTGTGGTAAGGGCGGTTTGGAATTAGTTTAACGTTAGCAATAGTTTAAGATGTAGTTAAGAAGTGTTCTGTATAGTTAAGTTGAGCACCTGTAAGAAACTATGTGTACCGCGCTTGTATTAAGTACAGTCGACGTCAAAGATATGTTTACATTTTTCGCCTTATTAGGTACAAAGGAGTAATGTGCAAAAGTGTAAACATATTTTTGACGTCGACTCTACACGTTAGAACCTTTAATGTTGTTATTAATAATGTTTTCTTTTATACTACAACTAGAACCTCCTTACGACATATCTGCCTAACTCATCCCCCGCTAGCACTCTGGTACTACAAACTAGACCACTTTCAACTATTTGCGTATGCCTTAATTTTTGTAATAAAAATCCTATATATTAATATCTCACTCCAAACGCATAATTTCACTCCTATCTATCAAGTCGTATTTGATAATCACAAACATTCAAACTTATATACTTACTTATACGTAAGTACATATACTTAAACCTTTTGCATTTATAATAGGTAGGTACCTATATCAGCAGGATAATCTGTAGGTATTTATTAACTGTAACTGTTAATTTTTATATGTCAAATATGCACGAAACTATAATAGATAATTACAAAATCATAAGGCTACCTACCCCATACAATTTCCAAAGGTAACGTTTCACGATAAGCATTCATATTTTATGTCTCCTGGGCATACTTGGCCGCTACCGAGGAATTACCTTATACTTCAAATCGCAAGTTCATTTCAAATTGCGTCTGATATTTTTCAGCTTCATGAAGATAGAATTTTCTGCATTCTGATTTAATTTCTTTCATAGGATATTAATAACTGACTCTTAGAATTTATTAATAAAGCAACCGATGAGATAGTGGATGGATATGAGATAAGGAGTGGAAAAAAAAGCTTTAGAATCTGACTGTGGTGTCTGTGGTAGAAAAAGCTCTAAATTAATTATTCAAAATGTAAGTAGGTACTTGCCTAATTTGTCTATTACACTTGGCAAAAACACTCAAGAATATAAAAAAAAAGTCATGAATATATATGCATGCAAGATGAAGGTTCAGTATATAAACTTAGAACAGATAAAAATAAACCCCATGTTACCAAAGTATTTGTAACTGATATAAAATCATTGTAATACAAAGTAAATATTACACATTTCACACCATTTGCCATGAAAACGGTAAACAATAAGAGAAACACGCCTGCCGTTTCGAGTCGCGCATTATTAGTTTCGCTCGTGAACTCCGCCGCAAAGTTCACAGGCCCTGGAGAGCGGCTATATTAAAGTGCAGAACAATAAATTTAAATAAAGCATAGTTATGGCGTTTTCGTGTCCGCCACTGTTTTAATGTAACTAATAGCGAGCGTGTAATTCGGTGCTTGAGAGTCGGTTTGGTGTCTCACCTGCAGTCAGGGTTTTAGTTTATTTCAAAGTAAATAAAAGGTAGATTTACCAGCTACTAGTTGAAACAGGCGAATAGTTGGCTAAGAGAAAACTGGTAATTAGAGTAACTTTGAGTTGTGATGTTATAAAAAGAATGTTAAGGCGATGCAATTTGCGTATAGATATAGGATGTGGATATTAAATAACATATTAAATCGCTCATATTCTAATCAGATACCACTAGGGAACAAATCAAATTATTTTATTAAATATTTTGACATGTGTTGTTTTAAGTAATAACACTACTATTTATAAATTGTGTGTGGCTGAGGTCTAATTGGAGAGCTTGGTCACTTTTTCTTTATTAGGTATATGACATGTACCTATTTCAGATTCTAATTTAATAAGATATTTTAAACTTTATTCAACATTTGCAGATGCGTTTAAGGATAAGTAGTACACGCGAGGTCAACAGAAAAACCTGTTGTATTTTTTCCATCAACAACCCGTTATTCCCATTGTAAATTAAAACAACAATGTCAGTGAATCAAACCTAAGGCCTCCACAATAGGACTTTGCTCCACTTCCACAGCCTGCGAGAGAATTGGTCTGTCTCGAAAAGAGGGCAGCTTTTGACAAACAGATTCCTCGTATTGTGTTGGAAAACTCTGCGAATTTGCTTACATTTCAATGTATATTTGGGTCAAGTAATACAAATAATATAAGAGTGATAGCATATTGCGGACAACCAGTTAGATAGTCGCTTCAAAATTGACACAATTTAGAAATTAGGGGTCCTAGGTCTGAAGTTAGAAAATTATGCGTAAGTATCATCACATGCATATGCTCAATGATCTGAGGCCCAATTCAAATAGTTATAGTTACTAGAATAATAAATGAGTCGAACTAAAGATTATTATTTTAAAGTTTTATTTATTTAATTGATTATCACTAAGATTGTTATTGAAACTTAGGTGCTTAAATCGACATATTATTAATGTTTACCTATCCAAATCAAAATCACGTTTAATTTCACAAAAAAAACGCACAAATTGTCCAGAAATCCCGTTTAATCGACTGTGAGCCACTAACGGCGGTTTCGCGTTCAGAAATATTGTATATCAGCGAGTATACGGTTATTGTAATGCTTATTAGGTACTCGCGGTGACTGAAGGTATTTATAGCATTAATTGGACAAACGTCGCGTAGTCACGGCATCACCGCACCCGCACCAATGGGTTATAAATATGTTCCTTAATGGGTCACGGGGTACGCTTCTGTCTTTGGTTGGTGTAATTACGGAATCGGCAAAATATTATTCGGGATAAAATATGGGTTTACTTAGTTATCTAACATTTTACTTATTTTTGTTTTACTTAATGGTGAGAAATAAAAAAAATAGGTACAAAGGTCGGTTTTCGAAAGATGTTTCATAGCTAGGGACGATATAGTATATAAGTAGTACCAAGCGACAATAATTGTGTACCTATATTTAATACATTTGATTGATTGATTGATATTTGTTTACGTGTATTGTTTATATTATTTATATCGATTAAAAACCACTGAATATACATACAATACCCAAGACTCAAGAAGCAATATTCTGGCTATACATGCCATACGTACCTAGTACCTACCTTAAAATATACGCGGTTTCAAACACAGAAGTTCCATCCATCGCTATGTTCGCTACCCCTATAGACACACTCTAAAAAATGAAGACCAACTAAGAGCAGTTTTCTCTTAGTTGACGTTAAGTTAATTATAACAATAACGATCTTATATAAATCAAAGAAACCTGATTACTTAAAACAATAAGTGTATCTGTGATTGAACTAATAAAGTAGGTATGTTATTAATCCTAACAATTGTATACTTTGCATCTATCATTAACTTGTTGGCATAATTATGTAACGTAGGTTGATTCAATCCTTAACAAATTAATTAAAACAGATAAATATGTTAATAGTTATGAACATTTTAATAGTTTATGTGATTATTTTCTCTTTGTTGATTTACATAAGACTTGGTATTTTAATCAACTAAACATATAATATTTAGAACAACGAAGATAAAACATTCAATCCCATTATGATCAAGTTATTGTATTAATTACGAAACTAATATTCCATTCTATTAAGAATTATTTGTTAAATCGATTTTCTTCATAATTAAATTAAATAATCAGTTAATCCGTTCAATCAAGAGATAAGTAGCGGGGCGCCGGTGCACCCGCGGTCCTCCCCGCCCGCGCCCCTGCGGCGCCTGTGACCGTGCGAGTGGGGAGTCAGTCTCAGCCTCGACGTTCAACATTCAACTACTTAGTCATTCAAGTACGCGTCAACGAAATATATTTTACTTGTGCCTTTATTTCACGGCAAGCCTGGAACAGTGAACGTGTTACCTTTGCTTTGTGTACCTAATGTATAATAGTGTATGTGCAACATGGAGCAAGTGATAATCGTGGCGACGGGAATAAAAGGCGCGGGGACGGGCCGGGATGGTTATGTGGGAATCCCTGTTGTGGACTAATGAGACCCCAGGTCTACCCAGTAAAACCCCTGTTGGCCGCCTCAAGGCTTTAAGGCGAGGCACGGGAAACGATCGGGACCATGCTTCCGAAACCCCGCCAGCGGCTGTCCGAATTGCGGACTCGACTTCGGAGGAACTGTTTCCCTTTACTTCTCTAAGAGTGCGCCATTTTTTGCGCATTTGCCATCCCAGGGACCCTCGTGTAGGCGACAGACGTCCCCGAGCCTGCCGCCAACGGGTACCCATAAGGGGGAAATCGACGGTTGTACGCCAAACGGTCATTATATTTGTAGCCCGTTTTAAATGTTAATTATAATATATATGTAAGGTATGTAAGTTCGATTTTTAAATGTAAAATGTTTAGTTTTCTAAATGTTTAGATGAATAAATAACATCTTATTATATATATTTTTTGTTTTATTCATTTACCCCCTTTTCATAAAACTTTACTTTGTTAAATTTTAATCTCAATTGTTTAATCAGTTCAACTATGAAGCTTGTTGTTTGTTGTTGTGTTTTATTGTACTAGTACAATTGATGAAGAATGGTATATTGTACTAGACAAGCTTCATAGTTGAACTGATTAAACAATTGAGATTCAAATTTAACAATTTCTTAGTTCTGGCTAATAAGATGCATAAGTCGATGCAATCATGTTCTTAGTTGAACTTATTAGGGTCAAATAGTTGATACAGTAATTCTTCATGTTAACATTGATTTACATCTTAGTTGAAATGATTAAACTGTTGAGATTCAAATTTAACAATATCTTAGTTCAGGCTAATAAGGTGCATTAGTCGAGGTAATCATGTTCTTAGTTGAACTTATTTGGGTCAAATAGTTAATACAGTAATTCTTTATGTTAATATTGACCTACATCTTAGTTAAACTGACTTGTTTGTATTAGTTGGTACAGTAACTTATCATGATAATAATTATCAAGCCCTTAGTTGATCTTGCTAGGATCAATTAGTTAGCATAATTATTTTTCGTGTAAATATTGAACAAGATCTTAATTGGTTCAGTTACATAGATATAGTAATAGCAATCAGAATTACCTTATTTGATATGTCTAAGTTCTTGTTAGGCTCGTATGGAATCAAGATGCTTGATTACGACTATCAAGATATTGATAGGGCCAACCAAATTTTTTTTAGAGTGCAGAGTTAGTACCAACTAACTGTACCTGTAAGCGACTTCATATATTTTTATTTGACTGTATGTAGGTACGTTTACTTGCGCTATTAGACTTAAACTGTAACTTTAATCTTTTATGCACAAGAAACTAGAAAAAATAGCCGGTTATGGTACACATGGTTGCCATGTCATACTGCCGTTACATTCAATTTACGATTATGACTATCATGAGCTTGCATGAAATACTTATTATTAAAATTTATATTACGCAATTATTATTTAAGAATTGAGTGCCAGAAAATAATAAAGTTTTTACTCCACAACAGGCATTTACCATACTGTAGTACAACTTGGATAGGTACTGGATAGCCCAGTACCTATCCAAGTTTAATTCAAAGTATAGCTTCATCTACATTAGCATTAGCACCCGTCGTGAATAGATACTACTATCAGAGTAGTAAATAAAGATGTGGCCACACTACCGCGCCATTAGCGAGAGCTTATCTTCTTCTTTATTATGTGCATATGTGAACGTCGTTGGAATTGTTCGTAAACTGATTTTGTACTGAGTTTACAACAAGCTGAATACATTATCTAACAGAAGTTGGTGACCCGACTACCGTGTTAGACGTGCATAACTGGAGGTCTTTGGCATACCTGGAACTCGGATCGGAGGCATATTAAGATATAAAAAAAGATAGATAATTTCATAGAAGTTTGACGTTTAAAATAACACTTGCACTGCGTGCGCTATCAAAATCGTTGCAGTCTTATCTAGGTCTATGGCTCCTCTACACGATGGGCCAGCGCCGGCCACTCCAATGGAAGTAGTAAGCTAATTACTGTTTCTGCGGCACCCCCGCGCCTACCTGCGGCGCAGATTTTTTTTGATATTTTTTGCTCTATCCTTAATGGATATATGTTTACAGCTTCTGCGGCGGTCATTGCTTGTGTGGAGTGGATTTTTAGTATTGCCATAAACTAAAGCCACATTTCGTGTGCCTGTCCATTTTTTTGGTTTTGACAAGCGTGTGACTCCATGTTTTTTTGAGGTAGAATAGTTTATTAGGGGTTGCATACGTATTTCTTTAAAACGATTTATTTTATTAAGGTTAAAGTTTTTGCCATTTATTGTAGCCTCCCACGCTGTAATAATTACATCTTTTGGAATGCAATAATATTATAAATTTATGCGACATGGGCCGTGAGAAGTATTTTTAGAAAACCCATAAAATATCCTTCATTATTACGAAATGTCATGGTCCCCGAATTTTATTGTGTATTCAATTATAGAGCATTTCATAAAACTGATCAGGTACAAACACGTTGCAACCCACAGGTGTCTATTTTATTTAATAGGGGTTTTGCCTTAGATAACCAATAAAATATCATTAATTATTACGAAATGTCATGGCCCTGTATTTTATTGTGTATTAAATTATAGACCATTTTAAAAAACTGATCGGCTACAAACACGTCGCAACGTGTCGTATCATACAACGCACAGGTGTTTGGGTTATTTAATAGGTTTTTGTCTTATCCGCCATATGTATGCATGTGTGTGTGTTGTACAATAAAAGGAGAGCTCAAATCGATGGGACCGCCATTCGTTCAAACGTGTTTGTCTCAAAACAGTGTCAAGTGCTAAAAATATACTTCAAGTAGTTTAAAGTATCGCAATACAGTACTCTTCGTCATTAGTGTTTATTTTGCAAATCAGTATACAACTTGCAGCGAATTAAAATGGAGGTAAGCTCAACATTATCTGACTGTTTATACACAAATATTATCTACCTGTTTCCATTTATATCAAGCGTCTCACAAATGTTTTCTTTTGTTTTAGATTTCAAACGAGAATTCTCTTGAGTGCACATTCAAAAATTATTATTACGGCAATGTGAGCGACAATGAAACTGAAGTTTCAAAACCACTTAAAATCCGTACCCAAAAACGAACCAACAATATTGATGTATTTTTCGAAAAGCCTACGAAGAAACAAGCTGCAGAGTATTCGTCTACTGTTGCCCAGTTGACAAATGGAGGTACAAATTATATATCTTCTCGCGTAGATGACGTTTCAAAGGCCACTCATCTCATAAAAGTTGATGTCTATGACATGAAAAAATTGCGAGGTGTTCCAAGCGATCAGCACTGGAAATTCGCGAATACTAGAATCAAATACTACACGCAGACTGAAGAAGATGACTATTATTCCAATACACAAGAATTAATTTACAATATTACTAAACATATTGCAACTAAAAACAACTGTAAAAAATATTTCATCGAAGCAAAGCCATAAATCATCCCTTACGCCGCCCACACGTAGAAATCCCCCACCAACGAACAAACGATTTTTGGGCCTATATATAGATAGACAACGCAAAGCAAAACCATACCGTATCCCTTTTGACACCCGTAGAAGCGAAACAACGAGCACAAAATGGACCTACAAGATTCGCAATACGACGAAGAATTAATTAAAATTTGTGAAGACATTGAGATGCAAAATCAAAGCTCTAAAGGATATTCTCCTGCGTCACCGCCTTTATACATCAGTTATGCTGAAAACCCTCTTTTGATAACGTGGGAAGATGAAGAGGAAGACATAGAAATGGACAACACGGCAATATCTATCAGCGAAGATGCATATGAACCATTATGCTATGACGCGTTCGCCACCTGTGCTACAACATGTTCGTCGCCTGTGCCACAATACGATGAGTGGAGATTGGAGTGGGGGAAAATGGTGTGATATGCATTAAGATGCTAGATGTTTTAAAATTAAGACCGTCTTTATATGTGTTTTTATGTGAAACGTTTGTGTGTAAATGTAGGAAAGACTTGTGTGTAATTAGTTATAGCTAATAAATTTGTCAATACTTCTCCTGTATTTTACTGGTATAATTCCCTTTCTGTGTACTTGCAATAAGAAATAAGGAAAGAAAGTAAAGACATTGTCTGATAAAATATTTATTTATTACACAAAAAAATAGATCTATACATATTTTTCACAACCCAATCATTATACATGGTATTATTTATAAATAAGCTTAAAAAATCAAACATCGTTTTACCATTAAATTTAAAATATATATAAACTAAACAGTATTCGCCACAAACTGACGTGAAATTATTTTGAATAGATACATTGTTATAAAACCATTTCTTTGAATTTCTTTTTAAAAACAACTTATGATAACCAGAAGGCTTTCTACCAAAAGAATCAAAATATTCACCATTGCCATGCATATCAATATGAATTGCTACCCAGTGTGATCCGGGTTTAAAATCTGGGTCTAAATTGCTTATGATATAAACCGGAAGGTCCATGAAAACAGGTATTCTGTTAGCTGGATAAACATGCGACTCAATCGTGGGACAGATTTTTTTCATACATAATTGTAATTCGTTGGTATCCATTACAAATTACTTATTGAATTCACAGATGAATTCGTTACCAAGGTTCAAAAACTAATGACATAGTGTTTCATATATCTATTATTATATACACTAATATATTATATAATCTAACTATTAAAATCTACAGTCACATCTCGATGTTTGTTTATTTCGATGATATTATCAAACTCTGCATAAACAATGCAATTAACAGTTGTGCTAAGAGCATTTTCAAATCGAACTTCTAATCGTACACTACCATGTCTAACAAGATTCCAGTGAGAAGTAGAACTTGCTGATAAATCAGGTGTTAAATCGAAACACATCAAACAATAACCATTTCCATAGTCTTCTCGACTTATTGAGTTCCCTTCATTAAGAAAATGAATACCCGTTCCAGAAAACAAGGTGTGATATGTTGAAACCATTAAACCGTTGCTGAAAGATGGTTGTAATGTTTTTGAAGGAACTTGATGACCATCAACGTACAAACTAAATAAGTTCATATCGTGGTGGTGGAAATTAAAAGGATTACTTTTTAAACTACCATTAAATGCCGTATTATCAACAAAACCCACAATACACCTTTTTGGCACTTGGCCGAGGAAAATATTATCAAGTGATTTCCCTTGCACACCTGATGGTATTGTAAGTACTTTAACTTCCGCTCTTGTGATGGGATACTTTGCAGTCGTTGAAGCTAAAACCTTTTGATGTGCAAGTAAAACGCTCGGGTTAATTTTTGTTCTTCTAATTATTAAACTTGCATCCATTATAAGTACTTTAAGTTTTTTATCTTGATTACACATAAGATTAAACGACTCCTTGGATCGTACTAATTTAACACGAACTTCAACACCATTTATTAAAAACTTTTCTTGATTGAAAATATCACCGTGTAGGTGTCCTATCATTTCAACTTCCTTACTGTTTTCGATAAATGTTTCTCTCTTGGTCCAACCTTTATTAGTCGCATCAGTTGCATTCATATGACCCGAAGTGTCTTCGTACCATAACCCACATGTAAGATGAGACTGTTTTGCTGCCGGTCCATAATTTAATAGAGTTTCCATATATGCACGGTATGCGTATGTATTATTAGGCGGTGATACTAGTTTTTGATTTAAATAAATATCCAACTGGTTGAAAAGTGAATGTAACCAATTATTAACTGGAGCAACATGCGTTTCTGCCGATTTAATGTTAGAACCATCTTGATTCAATATCTTGGCTTTGATATGCAGTAAAGTGTGAGACAGGTCAATATAGTCATCACCTGATCCTGGTACTTGAAATTCAATAGGACCATCATCACTAAGAGAAGAAATAGGTTTATAGTGTATCCACTGCCCATTTTCTATACTTGTCTGCGTTGATGGAAGGGCAAACAAATCTAACTCGGACTTAGCGCATTCGCATGAATGATTATGTAAAAATGACATGTTTTAGTTAGAAAAAATATCGTTTATATATTTTTTATTTTTCTTTGTACCTCTCTGTCGCACTGCTTTTGATGTAATGGTGCGCTCCTGTCTCTTTCGTTGTATTTTATACCCGGACCCTGACATCAAAGAATCAATTTTTTCATCAGCTTTTCTTTTTAAATTACTGCTTGCAGTCTTAAAACGAAACTTTAATGATTCATCAATAGGGTGTGAATTCATCATGTCGGACAAGATGCCAACACCGGCATTTAGTGCTTCTTTTCCAACCGTTCTAAAACCGCTGGATAACAGAGGAAATACTGACCTAAACAGTCCCCCCAAAAAACTTCCTATGCCATGTCCTCGTTGGTGAGGAACACCTTTATATACAATGCCTACCCCTGAACCAGCTTGATGAGAATAATAATGTTCATATGGACAGCGAATATTTTCACGGTTATGATTCATTTTATCCGTTGAAAATGTAGTTTCACGCATAAAGTTCCAAACTGGAATGGAACCTTTCCACCCGTATGCATTCTTATATCAATTTCAATTGTATCAAACTCTCTACGCATAACGGGTATGTAATGTGCAGGAGAGAAGCTATGCATTTTATATGCTCCATAAATGTATTTTGTCGGATCAAGCGGTATTATTCTTACTAACGATGTCATAACATCCCCCACTACCTGAGGTTGAACAATGTCTGAATATATAAATAATTGTGATGGTAGGCCTAAATATAAATTAGCAGGAAATTTTCCTAGTTGACATTGTATAAGGTTCGTATTAGGTTTGAAACCTAGCTGAAGGTTTAGTATTGGCGTTGCATGTACGGAAACAATTTCTTTGTGCGAAGAAGTCACCTTGATAACTTTCGATATTCGGTCATAACTAAATTTAACCTTGTTCTTCAATAATGAGTTTTCATTAAAGGCAGATAAAAAGTGATCTATGTCGTCATATGTTGTTGCCGGTATATGAGACTTATATTCAACGGTAACAGGTGATTTTTCATTTTGTAATAATACGTGCTTTTTTACATACACTACGTTTTCATGTTCCTGAACGTTGTACAAGGAACACGGGTAATGAAACTCCACTAATCCGACAACCCATTCTCCTTCTAATTTTATTGTCTTTGGGAGTTTGGTGAGAAAGTTTGCTGTTGTATTTTCGGGATAATACTGCATTGAGCTGTTGCTCAACAAAGTTAAATAAAAACTATCATCACTCATATTTCTTCTAAACTCGACGCAGATATCCAACTATTGAATTTATTTGGATAACCTTTCCACTTCACAAGCACCTCCTTTCTGTTACCAACTCGTCTTGAACGTATTATTTTATCTATTTTACATGTCATGGTGGGGTTATAAGTAACTTTTTGTAGTTCTTTAGAATAGAAAGTGCCTGTGATTGGTTCACCTTGTAGGTCCTTTAAGGTATAAACAAAATGAGGGAATCTTTTTATTATTGATTCGATAACAAAGATTTCATCGCTCCAATTGGTTTCGTAACCTTTTTGAAATATGTGTTTATATTTAGTTATTCTGACATGATCACCGACATTGAAATTACAAGTATAATTATTTTTTGATATATTTCTTGGTGTGTCGTATAAATGAGTCCATACAGTCATAATGTTGTTAAAATTAACATCTATTGGACGCATTTTAATACTAGAATGATAGCTATGATTATATGAATAAAGGAGATCTTGTAAAATATCAATGTATTTATAAGTATTTTTGTGTGTAAAATAGCGCCACATTTTCATTTTTAATGTTCTTTGAAATCGTTCTACAATACTTGCCTTAATGTCAGGATTATTTGTTGTATAGTAGTTTATATTTTTACTCTTAAAATAGTTCCTTACTTCTTTGGAAACGAATTCAGTCCCTTTATCAGATTGAATGTGACGCGGAGTTGCTCTAGCTTCGGTAAATATATCATCAAAACATTGCTTAACTGTTTCTGAATCCTTCTTTTTCATGGATCTAGCAAAAGCATACTTACTAAAGACATCAATAACACAAATTATGTATTTAAATCCATCATTATATTTACTATATGTACGCATATCACTTAAATCGACTTGCCAAAGTTCATTATAATTAGAAAGAATGTATTTGTTTCGTGTAAAACGTCTTTGAACTGGTTTATGTAACGTATAGGTTTCCTGAGACCGTAACCAGTTTTTTACCTCATCTTTGTTCATTCGACCATGCATTGCTTTAGCTAATTTATCAATACTGCTGTAGCCAGCTGGATTAGAAACATCATAGTAAATCCTATTGATATCTAATAAGGGGTCCATCTCTCCCAATTGATTTTCTTTTTTGATGCTTCAGGAGTTTTGTGTGAAATTGGCGTAGAGGTTTCTTTTACTTGAGTCGATGTTGATCTGGTGTTTTTATATATTGGCGAATCTTGAACCTTGTTAAACTGCAGACTATTTATATATTCTAGATTAGATTGATTGCCTATGCAAGATGTAGGAACTCCAATATCATTTAAAACTGAAGCAAATTCTTTCCAGCCAGTGGGTTTTGTTTTTCGTTTGAGGGGTCTCACAACGTCACTTATCAAATCAGTGATATTACTTTCTGGAATTACTTGATTATTCACTACGATTTCACCTCCTTCTTTCCACCAAATCTTCGGTTTATTTTTTAAAATAGAATCAAGCAGGGAGTAACCTTTTTTTTGGTAACTTTTTGGAATTAAATTTATGATATGTGATGGAGTAAACTGTTCAGGGTAAGTGTGAGTTGAAGGAGTACTAGCAGCGTCATATTCGTGTGGATTTGGAGTTGGTAATGTCACATTATAATCAGTTTCATCTCTTTTAACCATAGATTTATCGATATACTTATCAAAGTCTTCATGAACTTTTTTTATATCATCAACAATAATTGGTAGCTTGAACGGTTTTCGATCTGTTTCTGTAAAATGCAAAAAACGTTGCAGTGCTTGAGAATATAATGCCCATTTTTCACGATCTCCCATTTTACTTTTCAATATTTTTTGCATGTCTGCGTCTAAACGTGATAAGGAATTCAAAGGTGCATTGTCATCATGTTTAAGCTTCTCAATGAAATCTGGTTCTACTAGAATCATTTTCTTCGTGTTCTCCATTTTAATTAAGTTAATGAGCTCAATAAACTACTTAAAACAGCGCCTAGTATAATTGGTAAAAACGCACCACCCTTTTGAATTATAATAGTCTTTCTTAATTTTTGTTTACCCTTAGAAACTAATTTCCGTAATATATTTTTATGTTTATGTAACTTGGTCTTTTCTGTACTGTCTAATGGAACTTTTCCCCTTAAAACGTTGTAAATGCACTCACATATAATATTTATTTCATCTTCATCACATGCTTTAAGTAAAGCTTTACGATACTTTGGTTTTAACGTATGTAGAGCTTTAAGTAAATGTTGATGTGTGGTTACTCTATCAGACATCATTTAGAACTGACAAGAACAGAATGATTACTGACATATTTAAACCCTTTTTTCGGAATATATACTGTACAACATTTGTCAAATGGAAATAACTTAGTTTTAAAACGGCATATATCATCAGTGCTTTGTTTCAAATCAATCATCAGATATCCGTGTGCTGGCGTAGTTGCATCTTTGTAGGCTTCTTCAACAAATTTTGTATTTTCGGGATAAACTTGTCGTGACAAATACCGTATTTGAGTTTTGTCTCTAGGGTTTTTAAAATAAACAATGTATGTTGTGTTCAAAGATATGTCACGTTGTCCTCTCCCTTGATGAAATAGATTTTGAGTTATATAGAAAACGCTTAAATTTCTATGGTGGCTGCCTTTAGTAAAAATATCAACAATGCGTCCATCTGATTCTCTCATTAAATCATCGATTATAAGTAGTTTAGGTTGCTTTCCATCAAACATACTTAAATCGGGAATGCCTTGAATATAATCGACTCCATTTAAATTATATAGCGGCTGCATTTCATCATAGCACCACAGAACTTGACTGAATTCCGTATTACACATTTTTTCTACATTTTTCAGAAAGTTAGTGACAAAGTTTGATTTCCCACAACCGCTTGGACCAGCAATAATTGCTGTAAAAGGATGGATAAAATGATACATTATAGAAAACGGTCTTTCTCCTTTAAACACTGTCAAGAAAATAAAATCCAATTATAAGATTATGTGTATATATGCACTCCTTCTTATACACAAAAATGCATATTTATTCGAAATTATTTACTACGTTATAAGTAAATCAAAAACATTTTTTTTTGTTAGCATATTTATTTCTAATTATTTAAACAATTGTTAAAAGATACTTAAGTCACAAAAAATATATACAATTTCTATCATACTAAACTACATCTTTTATATTACATCTACATCTTATTGTTTTAGACACACCTTATGAACAATAAATAATTACTATAATTATTACACATACGTTTATTAGAAAACTTATATTTAAAAAAGATTATTAATTAATACAATACACTTAAAATAAAAATACATTATCATCCCTCCAACTAACGAACAAGAGCAAATTTAATTAATATTACTTTTACAATTAAATGACAAATGCAGAATCGATCCAATAACTTTTATGATCGTTCAGCTTAATATTTATTTCACTACTTTAACTTATAGTGACCCCAAGCTAAGGTGTCAAATGATTCTTGACAAAGATATCTTTTCGTGTCAGAATAAGATAACGAAATTTTATTGATTTTCTGTGTAAAAATTACATGTTTTATAGATCGAAATCTGTACATTACTGTTAATAATTTTTTCTTTTTATCTAGACAATTTTTGTAGTCTTCCAACTGAAATTTCGTAGTGACACATTTATTCACACCTTTAGCCTTAGCCACTATTTTTTCCTCGATATTCAACGCATACATTTTAGATCTTAAACCTACAAATTCTTTTAAAATTTTACCTTTATTTTCGTCTTTGAAATATCCTAATTTTTTTTTATTTATACATGGAAAACCGTATATATTATTGGGAGCATAGTCAGATGTATCGAAATGTTTTTTCAAGTCGTTTTTTATATCAGAGTAGAAATCTTCTGTAAAAATTTGATAAATAAAACTGTCAGTATCTGTGTATAACAACTTAACATTATTCCTGAATTTTTGTTGCATATATCCATAATGAAAGTCATACATTAATGTTTTTGATAAGTCTAATATACAAAATCCTAAGTATATAGGCTTGTTGTATACTAGTCTAGTTTTTTTTAACTGTACTGCAGCTAAGCTTTCGGTAAAAATAGAAATACTATGGAATTCAGGACGAGCGATATAACTTTCAAGTCCTTTTTTGTGATCTTGACTTTTCCACTGTGATAGTAAATACACATCCACTCTTTTCTCAATATTTTCCATGGTTTTTCCAAAAACTGCATTATTCATTAGTTTATAGAAGTCTTTTTCGAAATCGGTTACTGCAGATATCCTTAACGTAGTGTTCAAATCAATATACTTTTTGAGCCAGTTAGTTTGTTTAAATTTTAAGATTCTATGGACTTTTGTTAAAATTAATCCGTTGTCTAAACATTGTATAAGATTCCTATAGTGTATAACGTATTTTATTTTGTTTTTCAAATTTGGAATCAATTTTTTTTGTTTACTTTCATCTATTATATGTTCAGCACAAAATGGTAGATCTGAGTGAGAATCATGCAATGAATCTGGGTATTCCAAATCGACTTCTAAAATGTACCCATAATCAGCATCGTTTGAAAGTTTAAAGTCCGTAGTTGGGTCAACCCATTCAAATTCACCAACAGGAAGACGTTGTGACATCGCCCAACCATACAAGTTATTAGCATCGAGGTAGATAAGATAAGATGACGGTTCATTTGGATCAAACTCTGACATATAGTAATTATTTGACTTAGCATAGCGATTACTACACTGTGATATACCACCTCGAAGCCCTTTTTTAACAAACGCAATTTTATCAAAATCTGTAAAGAGTTCAAGTTGAATTCCAGTCATTTTAAACATAGCATCCCAACTGAGACCAGGAGCTGTAAAATAATGAGCTGGATCTAAGCTGTATGTATCAAGACACACTGAGCGAAAATTTTCAAAGACATCGGTTAATAGGAGAACGTCTGTTTTTAAATACAAGTTAGAATAATCTAACATCGTTTTACAATTGAAATGGGTCCATACGTTTTGCGCATGTTGATAATCCTCATCTGTTATACTGCTATCTGTTAAGACACTGTTAAAATCAGATTTTTCAGGCAACGATAACGCTTCAAGAGATTTACTCGATTTCATAAACTCGTAT
Organism: Cydia amplana; assembly: GCF_948474715.1. Taxonomy (NCBI): domain Eukaryota; kingdom Metazoa; phylum Arthropoda; class Insecta; order Lepidoptera; family Tortricidae; genus Cydia; species Cydia amplana. The sequence goes on from NC_086069.1 coordinate 21,085,629, forward strand.
GGAAATATACCCTTTTGCTTCAGAAGTTTAAAATCTTCATATGTAGGGTATTGTTTCCTTAATTCATGGAATTGGTGTTCCTGGAGGTTTCGGGCTAATTTATCTAAACTACTCGACATGAATCTAAAGGAATCAACAAATCTAAGTGATAACAATTTTCCATCAATTTTAAGTTCCTTGCTAAAGGAAATATATTTTTCTTTATTTTGAGGTATAACCTCGATTTTCCCTTCACGGAAATTTAATGCTTTTACAATAAAATGAGCATCGTAATTACTTAGATTATGAAAAAATACTGGTACAAACGGTTGAGGTTTGAATTTATTATTACAAGCCTTATGTGCCACTCCATGGAATTTTCCCGTAGTCCAATCATAACTGAACACGCTTTCAGATTCTAACGTTTTATCACATACAAAACACTTATTATTAGCTCCAATTTTGTTTAAATCGCTCTGATTTAGTCGAATGGGTTGTTTCCGAAAGTGAATAAATTTTATTAATTTTGTTAAATCATTGTAAAGAGTTTCCATGAATACTTTAGCACAATCTGAACCTGTATATGATCGATAGCGTGAAAGACTATCATCAAATGAACACTTTATAAAATATCCAAAACTATACACTTCATGTTGTTGAACATTTTTTGTGTACGATTCCGTTTTTTTAGGCTTAGGTTCACTTTTTGTGTTCGATGTGCTAGGCTTAGGATCACTTTTTGTGTTAGATTTCGATGTGCTAGGCTTAGGATCACTTTTTGTGTTAGATTTCGATGTGCTAGGCTTAGGATCACTTTGTGTGTAAGATTCCGACGTGCTAGGCTTAGGTTCACAAGACGATATAGGTTTTAAAAATGCCTCGAAATCTGCGTAAACAACAAACGGTACTTTAAGTTTACGATGATATTTGTCAAAAAATATCTGTTGGTTCGAAATTTCTTTGCCAAACCAATCTTTGTGCTTCTTATCATGATTTGGGAGTTCGACAACAACGTGAGCACAATCATTTTGTTGATGATTCGTTAGTTCTTCATTCGAGTAAAATGCTAATAAACACCCATCGCAAATGTGAAAGCTATAATTGGTTGTAGAAATCTGTCGGCTTACTAATCGAGATAGATTTTTTATATAACAGTAATGCCCCTGGCTACCATTAGATATGTAAAGTAAATTAATATGTGTTGACTTACGACATTTGGTAAAGTAAAGTGGGCCGTTTACTTCATGTGATTTGGAATTTTCATTATAATGTAATCCGAAAACATTAATGCTTATATTATTTAATTTTTCAACTTTATGAACATCTGTTAGTTTAACTGGAAACGGTATATTTGAAAAATTTAATTTGTTACGATGAGTGATATAGGACGACACTCTTTGTGAACTGTTCCTAACCGGGTACAACGCTGAAAGAATCGCCCATTTCAAACACTCGTGGTCATTATTTTGTACGTTGATTATAGCTTTTTTGGTTTTAATATCATGTGGTAAATCGATATACGAAGAACCACGCAATGGATTGAATTGATTGATGTTCATGTCTATGTATTGTATATTTTTAAGGCTCCATCCGCTGTCTTTCTTTTCAAAGTTTGAAATTTTATTTATGAGTGACATTTTTAAACTTTCAAAAAATTCTTCCCTGTTGTCACCTTTACAGATTGTCCAACTTAAAATATTAAAATCAAAAAAATTGTTGATTCCTTTAGTTTCTTGTATAAATTCTGCGTGTAAAATAAAGCTAACCTTGAATACTGTTAATTGTTGAAGGGCATCATCTATTAAATTATTTAAAGGCGTTTTAATACTCTCAAAAAAAAGTTCCGGCGTCTCAAATTCAAGGTTACCTTTATTCACATTTGATGATATTCTATAAGTCAATAATCTATTTCCAAATGCAGTTTCAATAAGATCTACATTTGGATAAGAATGATGAAATTTTAAACTATTATTTTTGTGTACATTACTTCTTACATGTTGGGCGTAGTACCTCCTTGAAACGTTCCGATTGCATGTTTTACATTCGACAGTATCAACAACGACAGGAGTAGATGTTGCCTCAGCTGTTCGAGAAGTTGATGGTTGTGGCTCCATGGCGGCTGCTGGATGCTGGCTTGTTAAATCATATGCTGGAATAGGTTCCTCTGACTCACGTTTTCTTTTTATTCCACGTGTTACGCATCTAAAACAATAAAAAAATAATTGATTAAAATACTTATATACGAGAATGGGCTAAATAAATTCAGTACGAAAGTCATTTGTACCATAATACCTGACATTAAATTTGACCGGCAAAGAGAACAATAGGCTTCCATGGTTAATACACCATCTATCTCATCATAAGGTGAAATCGACGATCGCTTAACAGTTACATGTCCACTACAGGGGGTGATATAGGGCTTAAAATCATAATCGTGAGCTATACTCGGATCAAGTTTTCCACTGATAAACCACAATCTTAAATATTTATGAAAACTTTTCAGTAGCACTGATTTGCTGAACATTTTAATGTCTTCGCTAGTAAACTCCATTGTGATGGTGAAGGTTTATCAAATGACACAGATCGTTTAGGATTTCATTTATATTGGTTTCATATCTCCCCCCACTACAAGCAGTAATTAAAGTAAAACTAGTTAAAACATGTTTAAAATATTTATACTCACATATTTTGATGTTGTTTCTCGGCTTCCAAACAACGTTCATAGAGTTCATTATCAAAAACTGACTTATTGAGCTCTGAAACATCTTCACAGCGTTCATAGAGCTCATCGTCGTATTGCGAATCTTGTAGGTCCATTTTGTGCTCGTTGTTTCGCTTCTACGGGTGTCAAAAGGGATACGGTATGGTTTTGCTTTGCGTTGTCTATCTATATATAGGCCCAAAAATCGTTTGTTCGTTGGTGGGGGATTTCTACGTGTGGGCGGCGTAAGGGATGATTTATGGCTTTGCTTCGATGAAATATTTTTTACAGTTGTTTTTAGTTGCAATATGTTTAGTAATATTGTAAATTAATTCTTGTGTATTGGAATAATAGTCATCTTCTTCAGTCTGCGTGTAGTATTTGATTCTAGTATTCGCGAATTTCCAGTGCTGATCGCTTGGAACACCTCGCAATTTTTTCATGTCATAGACATCAACTTTTATGAGATGAGTGGCCTTTGAAACGTCATCTACGCGAGAAGATATATAATTTGTACCTCCATTTGTCAACTGGGCAACAGTAGACGAATACTCTGCAGCTTGTTTCTTCGTAGGCTTTTCGAAAAATACATCAATATTGTTGGTTCGTTTTTGGGTACGGATTTTAAGTGGTTTTGAAACTTCAGTTTCATTGTCGCTCACATTGCCGTAATAATAATTTTTGAATGTGCACTCAAGAGAATTCTCGTTTGAAATCTAAAACAAAAGAAAACATTTGTGAGACGCTTGATATAAATGGAAACAGGTAGATAATATTTGTGTATAAACAGTCAGATAATGTTGAGCTTACCTCCATTTTAATTCGCTGCAAGTTGTATACTGATTTGCAAAATAAACACTAATGACGAAGAGTACTGTATTGCGATACTTTAAACTACTTGAAGTATATTTTTAGCACTTGACACTGTTTTGAGACAAACACGTTTGAACGAATGGCGGTCCCATCGATTTGAGCTCTCCTTTTATTGTACAACACACACACATGCATACATATGGCGGATAAGACAAAAACCTATTAAATAACCCAAACACCTGTGCGTTGTATGATACGACACGTTGCGACGTGTTTGTAGCCGATCAGTTTTTTAAAATGGTCTATAATTTAATACACAATAAAATACAGGGCCATGACATTTCGTAATAATTAATGATATTTTATTGGTTATCTAAGGCAAAACCCCTATTAAATAAAATAGACACCTGTGGGTTGCAACGTGTTTGTACCTGATCAGTTTTATGAAATGCTCTATAATTGAATACACAATAAAATTCGGGGACCATGACATTTCGTAATAATGAAGGATATTTTATGGGTTTTCTAAAAATACTTCTCACGGCCCATGTCGCATAAATTTATAATATTATTGCATTCCAAAAGATGTAATTATTACAGCGTGGGAGGCTACAATAAATGGCAAAAACTTTAACCTTAATAAAATAAATCGTTTTAAAGAAATACGTATGCAACCCCTAATAAACTATTCTACCTCAAAAAAACATGGAGTCACACGCTTGTCAAAACCAAAAAAATGGACAGGCACACGAAATGTGGCTTTAGTTTATGGCAATACTAAAAATCCACTCCACACAAGCAATGACCGCCGCAGAAGCTGTAAACATATATCCATTAAGGATAGAGCAAAAAATATCAAAAAAAATCTGCGCCGCAGGTAGGCGCGGGGGTGCCGCAGAAACAGTAATTAGCTTACTACTAATGGACGCATTTATGCGTTAGAGGGAGCAAGTGATATTGCTATCTCATTCTACCGCATGGCTGCGTCCCTTGGAGTGGCCGGCGCTGGCCCATCGTGTAGAGGAGCCATAAGGCCCATAAGTCTACTCACCTACCTATTTAATTTTAATTTTTTGCGTCAATTCGCATATAAATGCCGAAAGTCGTGTTTATTTCTTTATATTATAAAATATATTATAAAATATTATAAAATTATCTCCATATTATAAAATAACCTAACTTAAGTTTAAAGACAAATAAAGGAAAAAATAATAAATAATGATTTAGTTTTGTTTCAGTAAGTATAGATATTGTTTTTTAATGAAACGTACAAAAACTATTAGAAAAAAGACTTGGTACCTGCCGCTTAACTTTCCTTCACACCCAACCTTCAAGGTAGGTAGTCCCCATACAGCATGTAGCAAATTGGCTATTCCCCCTCAAAATTGGTTTCCGTGTGGCCGCCGATAACCCCTAAACAAAGCACCTTTTTATCAACAACACATTGATTTAAAAGCCAAATAACTGCGGCTCACAAATTGTACCTGTAGCCATTATGACTTCATATCTTACGTTGTGGTACAAATACAATACATTAGCGGTATCATTTTTTTTTATACATTTATATTAAAGTAAGCAAGCGCAGTTTTTATTGGATATTTATACAGAATGTATGTATATATGTTGCATTTTTATTATTCTTATTCAACTTGTGTGATTAGGCGACTGTTTTTATTTTAAGCCTCTGTATAGCACAACTTTTTAGCGACCAACTGGTTTGAATTAGTTATTTATGTATTTATGATCCACACGCCTAAATAATACATATAGCTAGTTTAAAAGTACATGATAAAATCAGGGGCGTCATTTCTCGAAAATAGTTCTTCATATTTCGACGAAATTTACGATTATTACAAAGATGTCAAATAGATTAACGTAGGTGAGGTATATCTTTAAATATACCTATTAAATAACAATATCCTTCGTCTCTCACCGGCACTACGGGCGAACGGCGGCAAATAGACCATTAGATGGGACTAATTAATTTCGTGAACATTTGCGGCAGTAATAAGCTTATCAAACGGGCATTGGAACAATACCGCGGTTTGTAGCACCGGTTTTCAACTCGAATATGTCACCATGCTAAGCAAAACTGACGTATTGCGTTGCCTTTTACGCCTTTTTCACTTAATAGGACGGCAGTAGGTACATTGTTCTCGCGTTGCATGTCAAATTTTGCACCTGATTATTGTTATGCAAAATGTATTTTAAACTCTAAATCGATTTACAATAGCATGATCTAGGACAGCCGATTGATTTTTGGAAATAATATTTAAAAACTAAATCATACAAGCTGTTCAATAATAGGTAACTGAACTTACTAACTGGATAACCTAAATACAAAGAAAAAGAAAATATAGAACTAGTACGACTAGTAAAAAACATATTATGTTCGATTGAAATATCGAAGATATATTGCAACCTTGCCTTGTCAGAAGCATGTGCGGATAAAAATCCTTTTATATTACTTAAGCTAGTATGTAATAGTAAGCAGATATTATGATTGTATTGGTCTTGTGTGCAAGTTTTTTTACTTCAATTACAAACAAAGTAGGAGAACAGCATATGTTAAATTGTTAATTCAAAATAACTATTTAAGTAAGTACTTAACATATTTATGCGAAGAAACATCAATATTCATATCGCATTATAATGTGATTGCAATACAATTGATTACTATTAAGGTGCAGTACTCGTAGCGATTTTTTTAGATTACAACAACACGGTTGCCAAAAATGTAATTAGCAATCTTGAGGCCTTTCTCTAGGGACTGCAGCGATTCGAATCCCGAGATTTTCACTTTCGCTCGATGGAAAAAGATCACGAACATAGGTCTAAAATGCACTTTAAAAAATTATAATAAAATATATGAAAATTATTTCTAAAAAAAAACAGTGTGTAATTGAATTTATAAAGTAATATCAAAAAGCGGGAAAAGCCGACCCGGCAAAGTGGCGGTGACAATCAGGAATGGAAAAGCGGAATCAATCAAGCTGAAACCGGAATAAAAATAAAAGCGTTTTGTGTTTGAGGACCGTGATTTGGAAAAGTGGGGGCATGAAATAGGCGAGTTATTTTATGTGTGTATTCGCTGGGATTCAATAGATGTTGTCCAATAGCAATGGTTTGCGATCATAAAAGCACGTGTTATTACGAATCGACAGTAACGTGAATTTAAATAGTTTCTGACAATTAAGTACGTGTTTCTGTAAGCTTTTTTTACATTTAACACTGTCAAATACATAAGTGCAGTGACGGAGAATCTATTAATATTCATTTAAATGAAAGGTGGTCAGAGGAACAGACGTAATTTTATGACCATAGATAGGTCATATCTAAGGACAGAAATCGTAAAACTTGCATCGATAAATGTTGCTAAAAATACAAACAAGGTTTATTATAACTAAACTGTCAAGAGATTTTGTGGTGGCCATATTGGTTAGAACAGTGTTAAGTAACGGAAGTGAAATTGAGCAAGGATTTGTAAATAATGCGATTTTCAGCTAATTTAATGGCCCGATCTTGGAAGGGAAGTGGGCGTTAATTCGCGTGAAAACAACCGGGTAATTGATTAACGAGCGACGCGGCCATCGTCGCGCACTCGTCCGCGACCGATCTACTCACTCACTCGAGCCCACCTACGAGTATGACAATGTGCTGAATATATGGCAGATTTTGGATAGAATTGACAATAACTTTTTAAGAACAGGAACAAGAAATGACTGTAAAAACTAAATAATACACTTAATACGTAATACTTATTACTTTATTAAACAAGTAAAACCGCTGATTAACACAACAGCTAGAGTAAGGCCAAGCTAACTTTGCAGCGGTTTGATAGCAAAGATTGAACGTCATAATTTCAAAGAATTTGACGCCGCAGAGTTAGCTTGGTCTAATTATATCTGCAAAGAAAAAAAAACAATAAAATATGCATTTGGTTATGCATAGGTACGCATACGGTGGAAACAAAGTACCTGTGCATTCTTCGAAGAACAATTTTCCAAGCTGAAATATTTGATGCTAGTTTTTATTAAGTAGTAGTATTCGTTTTGTAGCTACATATTATATGAAATAATGTTGCGGTTTTGTTTACATTGTTCGAGTTTATTCAATGCATAGTGTTCTATAAAAGAGGTACAAGTGATATAAATAATGTAGGTATGTTTTAAAATGATTGATACTTCAAAATTTCCTTTGGTATAAACATTTTTAACCAAAACGAAAAGGAGTCCTGTTTTAAGTAACGGCAGAAGAAAACGTCAGTACTCATCCATATACTATTATATCTAAATTCGTATTGGAATATGGTTAATTAATTGTATTGATCCTTTCAACTTATTACATTAAATCGTGTGTGCTCTCCGTGTGTGATCTTATGGTAGGAGGGGTTCTATTTCATGTGTATAAATTGATACATTTGTTTGCATAACATAAATAACCATCGAGTTCACGTGTCTTTTGGTCCCGCATCCGCTTATCAAAATTACTTATTTACACACGAGCTGCTCACCCATTATGCTGAATAAAAAATGTGAACGTTAGATGTTCTTGTAAAAACAACGACAAAGTCATATAGCAGCTTGTAAGCTGGCTCTATTGCATCGTGCCGCAGCCATTGTTTACATTTAACCGTAGCTAAAACCGAGTGAAACAAGCGGAGTAATAGCTTACATTAGTTCGCTGTGAACTAGACTGTACTGTCGCGGACGCAACTGTTTTACGGTTTAATTAAACTCTAACAAGACATTATTATTATTGTAGGAGGTATACATGTTTAAGTGGGTGGTGCTACGAAACAATGTAGGTACCACTTTTGAGGTAAAATTTGCATGTTATACAAAATATATGCTTTAGAGTTGATCAGAAACACTTAACCATTATATGTGTACCTACGTAGACGTTGTATAAGACCTGCATATTCAATAGCAAATTAATTACATATTTTCATTTGTCAAGGTGTTAACCCTAAAATAATGTGGTAACACTGATATTTACTCGTAATACCTGTATATCTCTTACTTCTACCTTGTGCGAACAGGTTTAGTATGCGACTGTCCGGCTGGACGATCGCCAAGCGCGAATAATTTGATAAAACGCCCGCCGGCCGCTTATTGCCGGATTTTATGCAGTCATCATTAGGTTTTTTTGTGTACACAGGAGCTGTAATGTCTGATGCGCGGATGAAAGTTATGCTTTGTTGTGATCATTGTGTAACTAACGTTTTAGGTCTTCATAACTCATAACATAATACTTTACGCTGAATGCCTGATGGGTGCTGGGTGCATAATGCTCTTCTTCTTCTCTCTTAGAACACGAAGCTTGTAAGAAATAACTCCAGCAGACTAGGCTTATGAGATGATGCTTATAACGATGAGCATTCGCAAGCACAATACAGTATAAGTAGTATGTACGTATAAATTTTTATGTTTCTTCTGTTGATAAAATTATATTATATTATACAGAAAATTTTAGGCTTTTAAGTCTGGGTGAATCTATAGGTAAACCCGAGCCACTTTTATTATAGAAATATCTCAAAATTATTAAAACTTTCCTAGATTAGGGTTGGTTCATCTTATAGTAAAGCTAGTTATACATGCATTGAAAAATCAATTAATGAAAATTTGCATCATGTTTTCCAATGTTAATATTTGCCCAGTATAGAATGCCGTGTGAATGTGCGCTTCGCGGTGCCCAACTTGATGCTGGCGAATAATTGAATTTTGTTAACAAGTCAACTACATATTAGTTTACGGAAAAATAAAAGAGATAATGAGTTTCAATTTGGAACTTTTGGAAGTGTGCATTTTTGTCATCTAAATTAAAACCAAATTAGTGACTATGATTGATTAGTAGACAAATACGAGTAATCAATTTTTAAACAAAATATTGTGATATCCGTTTTACAATTAAATTAAGTACCTAAGTAATTGGGACACTGAATAAGTTTGTCAAAACGAAATTGCCACACATCTGTCTGCTTGCATTAGGTACTTTAAAAATGTGTATTGCTAGTAGTCTCGTTTCTGTTAGGAACAATAATAATATATATATGATGGAAGCCTTTTTGGACTCTATTGATATGTTTTCTCCCATCAAGAGGACATCAAAGAAAGTAGGTCTGTAGTATCAATATCGCGTACTGTATAAATCATCTATACGCGAATTGAGGAGTGTGTGGTTGCTTGTCGTAAAAGGATAATATGACACAAGCGGTAGCGGCGAGTTCACAGAATATTATTCGGATGATGAAGATACTTATTAGGGCCACTTGCACCATCCCACTAACCCGGGGTTAAGCGGTTAAATCGTTAACCCAGTGTCAAATTGTACTGGTAACCATGGTAACTCCAGGTTTAACCGGTTAACCCGGGTTAGTTGAATGGTGCAAGTGGCGCTTACGGGTTACAAATTGGGTCAGGGTAAATATAAGACACGGGTAAAAATAAGACAAAGTTTTTAACACTCAACAACTTATTTTATTTCATTCCTATTCCATTTAAAAAGAAGCTTTGTGTGTATTTTTAAATGGAAAGGCGCAGTTTAAAATTTAACCGGTCTTATGCACAATAAATACATACATTACAGTAGTTATTAAAAAAATGACTCATTTTGTTGTCAATGTCATACTAATTAGTGCTTGCTTCATCTAGTTCACAATCTATGGTCTATGACGCTTAAAGTCAGTCACTTACGGCTCGTACAATAAAAAAGGGTCCAATAATCAATAAGGAGTTTAATCCCGCGGGTAGCAGCCGGCCTTTCCATTGGACGGTACAAATTGACGAAGGAATAGTGGGGAAGAATACACTGACTATTACTATATCGGTTGCTCTTACGGGTTTTTTTAAATTATAGGTAGGTAAGTATAATGATGTTTCAGAAACAGGCTTAAAGCTGGCAATCCTACTTAAGCTTCTAAAATAACACCGGTAGAGTGCTCACCTGGCACTCAACATTATTATCAATTAAATATTCTGTTTTTAAGAAAATAGTTTTTTCTTTACTTAATTTTCATCATAAAGTGTAAGTAAGCATTTAATTTTCTACCAAGAATGTTTTAAGTTTGCTATTACTTTGGTATTCTTTACGGTGAAATAATACAGTCCATTCTATCTGAAGCCCACTACACTCCCGTGAGCTCCCTCGAGACGCTACCAATAGTATTAGATCCTAATAACACAGGAGATTGTTTTGACACACACAAGTGGCCAAAGCGTTTATTTTTCTCAAAGCGGTTGTTGTGTGTTTTTCAAGGGTTTTCCTGTTGATCAACTTTATGAAATGTTTTATTTCATTTGCTTTGGCGTTCATGGTTTGTTTTTAGATGATGACCTGTCGAATGGATCTTTTTGTAGTTATAAAGCAACGGGAAGATACGTAAGCATAGGAATGCCCTTTAACACCCGTACAATTTGTTTTTCGTATGACCACTGTAGGACTTAGGTACTACGAATACAATCCAAATATTGTTATAACCAAACTTGAGCTGAAGCTTACGTATTAGTACGATTTTATATTTACTACTGTGTTTTTATATGTGGCAATCCGTCGCTGTAGTTTAAACGAATATGTATAAAAGCGAACGGGTGCAAGGTTTCGTTAGCGTCGCTAAGAGTTTTTGTCACAAGTGCTCTGTACTATCTAGCCTCTTGAATTGCAAATGCCTTGCTTCGAGGAGTTAATTTTTTATTCTGGATAGTTCAGGATGTTGTACAATGGCTGTGTAGGGAAAACGACTTCGTGGAAAAATGCTAAAACAATGTGCTTTATACAGAAGTATGTACATGTACTTTTAAGTGACATTATGTAACAAGTAATCCTAATATAAAAAAACCTACTAATTGTATTACTTTATTAGTAGGTTTATTTATATTAAGATTACTTGTTAATTGATTTTTTTTTTTCAGACCAGACATGGTGTCAAAAAGTTTCACCACACATAAAATATAACGTTTGACACAGGATTAAAAACTGCACACGTTTACAGTAATAGAAATTGCGTACTATAACGGGATACCTCAACCCTCTCGTTGCCTTGCTAAATCAAATTAGGGGGATATAATTTTATCCCCCAAGCGTGAAAATCTTTTAAAATCTCCACTTGTAAAAAATCTTAGCCACGTTGCACCTGGAGCTTGTTAGCGCGTCACTTATCACATTAACCCTGCCACTGCCGTAATTGCTCGTGTAACCAAGCAAGGGAGGAGTATTAACGGGTTACTATTTTCGTGCTGTGAAATAGGTATGCCATTTTTAGGGTTCCGTACCCAAAGGGTAAAAACGGGACCCTATTACTAAGACTCCGCTGTCCGTCCGTCCGTCCGTCCGTCCGTCCGTCCGTCTGTCACCAGGCTGTATCTCACGAACCGTGATAGCTAGACAATTGAAATTTTCACAGATGATGTATTTCTGTTGCCGCTATAACAACAAATACTAAAAACAGAATAAAATAAAGATTTAAGTGGGGCTCCCATACAACAAAACGTGATTTTTGACCGAAGTTAAGCAACGTCGGGCGGGGTCAGTACTTGGATGGGTGACCGTTTTTTTTGCTTGTTTTTTGTTGATGGTGCGGAACCCTCCGTGCGCGAGTCCGACTCGCACTTGGCCGGTTTTTTCAAAACTGCACACGTTTACAGTAATAGAAATTGCGTACTATAACGGGATACCTCAACCCTCTCGTTGCCTTGCTAAATCAAATTAGGGGGATATAATTTTATCCCCCAAGCGTGAAAATCTTTTAAAATCTCCACTTGTAAAAAATCTTAGCCACGTTGCACCTGGAGCTTGTTAGCGCGTCACTTATCACATTAACCCTGCCACTGCCGTAATTGCTCGTGTAACCAAGCAAGGGAGGAGTATTAACGGGTTACTATTTTCGTGCTGTGAAATAGGTATGCCATTTTTAGGGTTCCGTACCCAAAGGGTAAAAACGGGACCCTATTACTAAGACTCCGCTGTCCGTCCGTCCGTCCGTCCGTCCGTCCGTCCGTCTGTCACCAGGCTGTATCTCACGAACCGTGATAGCTAGACAATTGAAATTTTCACAGATGATGTATTTCTGTTGCCGCTATAACAACAAATACTAAAAACAGAATAAAATAAAGATTTAAGTGGGGCTCCCATACAACAAAACGTGATTTTTGACCGAAGTTAAGCAACGTCGGGCGGGGTCAGTACTTGGATGGGTGACCGTTTTTTTTGCTTGTTTTTTGTTGATGGTGCGGAACCCTCCGTGCGCGAGTCCGACTCGCACTTGGCCGGTTTTTTCTTATATGTAATATGTATCTCTATTATTGATTCATGTAAAAATTAAATTTAAAATAAAATAAGTATCTGATATTTAGTAATTGTACTAGCATCTATTGTAGCAAATTTGTTAGAAATGGAAAAAAAATATTACAAGATTGCCACGTTTTATTCGGAAAGTATAAATAATAGACTTTATAATTTACAGTTGAAAATAAATAAGTAAACACCTTGTCCACACAAAATCATAGAGTATAAAAAAAATAAGTGCCACCGAAATCAGTTAAGTCTTTCTTGTTCCCTACTTTATAATTAACAGTTTAAGATAAATAAGTAGACACCTTGCCCACACAAAATCATAGATAGTATAAAAAAAATAAGTGCCACCGAAATCAGCTAATTCTTTCTTGTTCCCTACTTTATAATTAACAGTTTAAGATAAATAAGTAGTCACCTTGCCCACACAAAATCATAGATAGTATAAAAAAAGGTAACTGCCACCGAAATCAGCTAAGTTTCAGAGTCAGGTAATTTTTAAGATGTAGTGTGACACCGAAATCAGTCTTATGAACTAAAAGGCTATCTACCTGGCTAAGTCTTTCTCGTTCCCTAATGGTACCAGTAAGGAACAGGCTGCGAGCAATAAGAATGTAAGAATAATTAAATTTTTATAAAATGCACACAGGAAACTGTTGAATGGTTTAGCGTTCGCTTTAAATTGTAAATTTTGTTGAATTCGTTAAAAGGATGGACACTTCCCTTGAGTTGTGGGGTAGAGCTGCGAACCGACCACGTTCAGTTCAGATGTCGGGAATAGGCTTAGGCCAATGGTGCGCTGCCCATGCTCAGGCTGATGTCTGAATCGTTGGACGAACTATGTTAGGTAACGTGGCGTGCGCCTTGTGGTGTGGCTAGCTCTCCAGCTATTGGTTCGTGTCCACAAAGGCAATGGTAAAATGTTCCCGAAAAAGAAAACTGCGGACGAAGAGAAAGGCCACGCTAAAATAAAGAAATGCAAACAAATAATAAAATAAAAGATTCGAACACTTACCCGCGACAAAAAGCGGTTTTCCCAATTGCAAAAAGGATATTCAATGAACGTTTAAAAATTGCGCTAATAATATAGGCAGAATTGACACCAACTTCATTTGGAAGATAAATGAATCTCGTGTCTGTTGTCAAACCAGACGTCGTCGGGAATTAAGTCAAAAAGAAAAAAAAGGTTTCTACCAAAGCGTATCGCTGCAGACATCCTCTGACATACACAAAAAAAAGGATTTTGTTATGAAAGATACCTCAACAACAATACCAAAAAACTAACACCCCCGAAACGAATTATGCCAGCAAATAAAAAAGTTAATTATCGTAAACTATTTTAAAATATCCTTGACGTGATAAAAACCCACGTGAGGTGAGCTCACATCAGCTAGTTCATAAACTTGCGGCGAAATACGCCTGACTACGCGACACGAAACAAACCGCGGAGCGAACTTTCCGCCAGTTCCTTCCCCAATAGGGCAACGCTGAAAATTTTTCCGCCATACTATTTCACCTGGTTGAAACATAACAGCCTTCCTTTTCTTATTATAGGTGTTAGCGTTCCGTTGAAAAGCAAGAAACAAGGAATCAGCGACTTTCGCATAAATGTCTTGGAGTGCTACAAGATTCAAGGCGCGATCACTCCGACTACGGACCAACTCTGGGCCTGGAGTCTGAGAATGGGCGCTTTGTCGTGTAGTCTCTACCTCACGTCCATACATTAAAAAATTAGGGGTATACGAAGTCGCGAGACTTACGCATGAATTTAAATATAATGCTACTTTTGGCAAATTTCTTGCCCAAGTGCGATTATCGTTCCCTACCAAAATACTGAGAGTCGTGATAACTGTTTGGTTGTAGCGTTCTGCGACGTTAGCCTGGGGCGAGTAATAGGGTGTGTAACATGGACCGGGAATATCGTAAGACCTCAAAAAATCTACGAACGCCACGCTACGGAAAACAGACGCGTTATCACAAAGAACGTTAGATGGCGTTCCATAACGCAATATCACTTCCGACTCCAAAGCAACTTTGATAGATCTCGTATCAGCCTTCTTCAATGGTACCAACCAAACAAATTTTGTAAAAACGTCAACCATGGTTAAAATATATCGAAACCCGTGGTAGGCTATCGGAAGAGGACCAACCAAATCTATAGAAATTAAATCTAGTGGAGCATATACAGGTCTTGGATAAAGCTGGTGTCCACGCGGTTGCGTGTTAGAAATCTTGTACGCTTTACAGACTTGGCATTCCGCAAGGTATTCGCTTACATCGCGATACATATTTGGCCAATAGTATAAACTTCTCAATTTCAAATAAGTTTTCATGACTCCAGGGTGAACATTCGGGAACCCGTCGTGAATCTCAGCGATAGCCTCTCTTATTTTACCTTTAGGCAAAACCGTCCGCCAGGAATTAGACTCTAAGGGATTATCAACCGCCAACTTACGCATTAGAACACCGTCCCGTATTGCATACGCCGGAAATGTTTGTGGCGACCTTGATGTACCTGTAAACACCCTTTCGAACCAAGGGTCCGTCGTTATACTGTCACCTCGTCTGAAGGAAATCAAACCGACTTGGGGACGAGAAAGAACGTCTGGAACAACGTTTAACGCGCCTTTTCGGTGCTCGATCTCGAAATCATACTGGGATATCAGAGTAGCCCAACGAGCTAGTCGGCCGCTTGGATTGTCCAAGGTAATGAGCCATTTTAGGGCGATGTGATCCGTAATTATTTTAAACTTTATACCATCGAGATAACCGCGAAAGTGTTTAATAGATTCCAAAACCGAGAGCAGCTCCCGTTCTGACGTTGAGTAATTTCTTTCAGCTTTTGAAAGCAACCGTGAGTAATAAGCAATAGGATGCTCCTCTCCATTAATATTTTGAGCTAAAACCGAACCAAGACCCACTGAACTGGCATCACATTGCAGCACGAACGGCTTGGTAAAGTCTGGACATGCCATTACCGGGGAATCAATAAGGACCCTCTTTAATCGCTTAAAGGCTAATTCAGCCTCACCGCTCCAACTGATGGGATCTTTGCCTTTCTTTTTTCCGATAAGAGACGTTAAAGGCGCGATGATCGATGAGAAATTGTCCACAAAACGTCTGTAGTATGAACACATACCAATAAAGGCCCGTAGAGATTTTGCCGTCGTAGGCGTCGGGAAATTACTAATCGCCTCTAACTTTTTTGGATCGGTTTGGAGCCCGCGTTCATTAACAATGTACCCTAAATATCTGAGCTCCGATTTGCAAAATTCACATTTTTTTAGATTGATAGATAAACCGGCCTCTCTTAAGCGGTCGCGGACTTTGGTAATGAGGTTTAGATGACTATCAAAATCGCGAGATACTAAAATTAAGTCGTCAACGTAACCAAATACAAAGTCGTCTGATTCAGGTGAAAACTCATAGTTGACTATCATATCAGTCAGCCGTTGCATTTCTGACGCCGCATTCGTGAGTCCAAAAGGCATACGGACAAATTCAAATAAACCGCGTTGAGGTACAATGAACGCTGTACGCTCACAACTGTCCTTGTCGGCGAGCGGAATTTGCCAGAAGGCACTTCTAAGGTCAAGCGATGTGAGGTATCTGGCACCTCGTAAATTATCCAGGATGTCTTGGATTCGCGGAAGTGGATAGGAATCGCGGATAGTGACACTGTTTAACTTCCTACTATCTACACAAAATCTTACACTTCCGTCGCTTTTTGTCACCATTACAACTGGACTTGCCCACGGTGACCGAGAAGGGCGTATGACCCCCATCTCAAGCATCTTGTCAATCTCTTCATTGAGGACCTTCAGTTTGACGGGAGACAGTGGGTAATAACGCTGACGAATAGGCGGCCCAATAGTCGAGATTTTGTGGGATAACCAAGATGTACATCCCAGACCTATCTTGTCAGAAGAGATGTCTTCCAGGGTATTGATAATGGACTGGAGTTTGAATTCTTGATCGGCGGAAAGGACTCTTCTCGGATGTAAATATCGAGTATCACTAGCCTCAATGCGCCCGCTGACGGGAACGTGTGCAGGTGGCACAAAAAGCTTACCGCTTTTGTCCCCTTTAAAAAACTGTTTGATTACCGAAGTCAACCCGCACACGTCCCAAAACTCCATTCCGAGTATTAATCTCGTAGGTAAGTTCCTACCCACAAGACATCGGTGGGTGATAAGCATTTCATGGAAAAAAATTGAGAGTTCCACTCCACCAAGAATCTCGATCGGTGAATTGTCCGCGGATACCACTAATGGCATTGTACCCGTGTAATAATTTAAACCTAAACCCTTAAGAAGTGAGAGGTCGATGAGGGACCGCATAGCACCTGAGTCTAAAAGGGCTTTAACAGGAATACCAGAAATAGAAACTTCGACAAATAATCTATTATCAAGAGAGTTATTTATGACTATCGGCGATACCGAAGGATTGAGCGTGGCATCGCCATTACCTAGTTTTTTTGCGTAGGAGGGTTACAATTGGGACAATTCCGAGTCACAGCACCTGCCCGCTTGCACTGAAAGCACACCACCCCTCGAACATTTGGACACCCCCTATAGTCGTGTCCTAACATGTTACACTTAAGGCATTCTGGACTTAGGGCGTTAATTGGAGCCACCGTGGTAGCCGGAACCAGCTGTGGTTGGAATGCTTCAAAGTTTTTAGCTACCTCCAACAAGGTATCCATGTCTGCTATAATATTAGTGGCAAGACATGAGTGATATCGCTTGTGTAATCCGTATTTGACGATAGTAAATAAATCGTCTTCACCGATTGGGACGCGCAATTTAGCATTAAGGTCACGGACCTGGATGACGAAATCAACAACGGTCTGAGTATCGGACTGTTTTAGTTCTCGCAGTTGACGTTCTGTTTTAAAATCAAAATCAACAATGTCGAAAGTGCGCATAAAGGCTGACTTTAGATCAACATACGAAAGCCCCGGATGGCGAATAGCCCGAAAATATTTCAGAGCGCTGCCGGAAAGTAGCTCGTGAAACCTCTGTACAACGTAGGATGGTCTAACGCCGCGCGCAATGCCTTCCTCTTCAACCCGACCGAGAAATTCGCGAACACAGTTCTCACCCGAAAAAGTGAGATTCCATTTAGTCAGCGACTCGGGTTTCCAATGGTGACTCGTATACATCGGACTCGGAACTGGCCCAGATCGCGGTGGTGGTTCCGCGAATTGGCATGAGTGCATGTCACCGCTATCCATGGCTAGCACGCGTGGATTTGGGTCAAAAACTGGATTTTGAGATCTGTGTGGAGTGTCACCAATGGATCCTTCACCTTGATTCGTCATACTACTGTTCTGGCTGCGAAACTAAACGTAACAGTAAGGCCGAATGGACGGACTCCCTCCCCTTTTCAAAACAAAACAATAATAATGATATCGAATAACGAAAGTTTATTTTAATTATTTTTGAGTTCGGGCGCCAATTTGTAGCAAATTTGTTAGAAATGGAAAAAAAATATTACAAGATTGCCACGTTTTATTCGGAAAGTATAAATAATAGACTTTATAATTTACAGTTGAAAATAAATAAGTAAACACCTTGTCCACACAAAATCATAGAGTATAAAAAAAATAAGTGCCACCGAAATCAGTTAAGTCTTTCTTGTTCCCTACTTTATAATTAACAGTTTAAGATAAATAAGTAGACACCTTGCCCACACAAAATCATAGATAGTATAAAAAAATAAGTGCCACCGAAATCAGCTAATTCTTTCTTGTTCCCTACTTTATAATTAACAGTTTAAGATAAATAAGTAGTCACCTTGCCCACACAAAATCATAGATAGTATAAAAAAAGGTAACTGCCACCGAAATCAGCTAAGTTTCAGAGTCAGGTAATTTTTAAGATGTAGTGTGACACCGAAATCAGTCTTATGAACTAAAAGGCTATCTACCTGGCTAAGTCTTTCTCGTTCCCTAATGGTACCAGTAAGGAACAGGCTGCGAGCAATAAGAATGTAAGAATAATTAAATTTTTATAAAATGCACACAGGAAACTGTTGAATGGTTTAGCGTTCGCTTTAAATTGTAAATTTTGTTGAATTCGTTAAAAGGATGGACACTTCCCTTGAGTTGTGGGGTAGAGCTGCGAACCGACCACGTTCAGTTCAGATGTCGGGAATAGGCTTAGGCCAATGGTGCGCTGCCCATGCTCAGGCTGATGTCTGAATCGTTGGACGAACTATGTTAGGTAACGTGGCGTGCGCCTTGTGGTGTGGCTAGCTCTCCAGCTATTGGTTCGTGTCCACAAAGGCAATGGTAAAATGTTCCCGAAAAAGAAAACTGCGGACGAAGAGAAAGGCCACGCTAAAATAAAGAAATGCAAACAAATAATAAAATAAAAGATTCGAACACTTACCCGCGACAAAAAGCGGTTTTCCCAATTGCAAAAAGGATATTCAATGAACGTTTAAAAATTGCGCTAATAATATAGGCAGAATTGACACCAACTTCATTTGGAAGATAAATGAATCTCGTGTCTGTTGTCAAACCAGACGTCGTCGGGAATTAAGTCAAAAAGAAAAAAAAGGTTTCTACCAAAGCGTATCGCTGCACTATATACTCGTAAGTGTATGTTATAATTGTTATAAATGTACCTAAGTCAAAAAAGTAATACAAGTGAGGGCTCAGTTATGAAAAGAATTTCATATCTCATAGTATAGATTCGTTGTAAAAACGATCATATTCCACGACATATAGAGTAGAATTATCGAATGTATGTATCAATCACGGTCTTGTGATGATAACTTCTTTTATAAAGCCAGTAAATTAGAAAAGAAAACTCTTTGATACGGTCATCTCTTTGTGAGCGGGGCTTGGCAAGACTTAAGATCGCTTAAAGAAGCCTATTGTCTGACCTCTGTCCAGCAATAAGTAAAAGAAATACAGACAGGCAGACGTATTTCCGTCGTAGCTGTGCGCTTGGATAAAGCAAGGGCATTGCGATGGAAAATTATCAGACCGTTGGATAAGTCTTAGAAATTAAACTCATTTTAAAAATAACACTGATTTAAACTTTCACGATTTTTACACATTATTAAATTATACAACGGGACTTAATCGCGTATCTAAGTTTTAAGATTTACCTCCGACGTTTCGAGGACGGCGTTGTCCCCGTGGTCTCGGAGAAGACCACGACCACGACCACGACACCACGACTCCGAGACCACGGGGACAACGCCGTCCTCGAAACGTCGGAGGTAAATCTTAAAACTTAGATACGCGATTAAGTCCCGTTGTATCATTTTAAAAATGTTTGTTATATTAGATATATACGTTTTAACAGTGACACTTAAAGGTAAAAGCGCTACACGAGCACATTTTGATATTTCAAATCCGCTAGGAGGAAACTTAGCTCGATAATTCCTAAGAGAAGCCGATTTGACTGTACTACATCTGACACGATGAATGTGAATGCAACTAATTAGTTCACCTCATGTCGTCTTACGCGGTATCATAGCGTCCCCATGGAAGCAAATGCCGGTTACCATAGTAAGGTTTCAAGATAATGGTTATGGTGAGCGTGTTCTAACGCCAACGAGTGAGATGGCCATAGGTATATGAATATATTCGGGATTGAAGTAAGCGGCCCGGCGTGATAAAATCAATAAAATAAAATAAATATTTAGAATTATTAATCAGATAGTAAAATTTCGTCGATTTAAAAATACTTACAATATTCTTTTCGAAATTGCTAACACCATCACAATTTGATCAAAGAAATTGTTATGTACTTACGACCGAAATAAAATGAATTCTAATGTAAACATAGAGGGATATTGGGTAGGCTTTTCTAAAGAGCGAAGTTCATTCAATTCTGTAACGGATACCCGATGGTCTCCTTAAGACTGGTTAAATTACATGACGTAAAGCATTTAACAATTCCGATTCGTGAACGTTTTAACTAAAATACGTTTAGTAAAAGTTTTCATAATTTTTTTCAGACTTACTCAATTTGAGTCATCTCGAATTCAGTTCACGTCTCGTCATTGGCAGCTTAGTCCAGACTTGGTATAGCTCTAATCTAGTTACCTAACTGGCCGGAGCACTGGGAGCTGGCAAACTCCTGCCAATACCCGCTTGAAGCGAGTAATGGCCTGCAATAATTGGACAACTGTATAATAATGGCTGTGAGAAACTTTGATTTATGCACGTTACTTTGGCAGTGACATTGAATATTAAATTATCTCTAGGCTCTAGGTAGATATTAAAAAAATTATAAGCATTTTTTCAAGTAGTCGGTAGGTACCATCGCCCACATTGTTAACTGTACATCTGAGGACCTTTATGCCTTTTTGTGCCTTTTGTAATAAGGTCTACTGATGTACAGTGCTCTTACCTAACTAAAAAACTTAGGTATGTCAAAACCAAAACCGACGCTGGGGGGTCACCCATCGCTGTCAGTTAGTGTAACCTATTAAATCACTAATTTAATTACACTAATCTAAATAGATTTATTACAACCGAAATTTGAGCAAAATGAATGCGCTTTTACATTTTATTATTGCTTTCTTTAGGTAGGTACATATGTAACAATAATAGCAACATCTTCCCTTACCCAGCAATTTTGTTCAATCTTCCTAAAGTTGTTTTCTTTGTATTCCTTATACTGCGAAATGGCACAGGATTCAATAACGGACGCGAGTCACGCTTCCCAATGATTTAAGGGGCCGCCATCCGGCCACACTAATTGGTTCCCTCTAATGAGACAACTGATGATCTTGCGCTAATGAACTCGCCCTTAACTCCAGAGATATCAATCGGGTTATTAGCGATTTCTGGGGTTAATTGCTTGCGGTTTTAAATGAGTTTCCTTTTAAAATGTGGTTCGGACGGATCTGAATGATTAAGTGTCTTTTGAGTTAGGTACACACCACCTTTGTTACTTTACGGTACATTACGGATTAATAAAGTAATTTATTTTAATGGAAAATTTAAGAGACATGTACCGAAACAAAGACAAACTATTGAATGACTATAATTATAATGTGCGTCAATATTTTAAAAGTATACAAATAATATATTCATGTGCACTAAAATAAGTTTTCCTCTTTATACCTAAGTATAATATATAATGTTTTCATGCCAATTGCTATGATTAGTAATATTATAGGAACATGTATTTCGGTGCAGTCTGGTTGAATTGCATGTTGATTACCCGGCTTTTGATTTACATGTTTACGCATTGTTCTGTTGTATCTAAAGCATCGCTGCGGTTTCAGCCCGTTATTCACCATCTTATTTACTTGCACTGTTTCATGGACTAAAATTATTCGCCGAAGCCTGCTTTGGTTTCATATGTATTATTATTAGTAATTTTGATAGATAGATATACTGTCAACTATAGGTAGTGTAAAATATCTCCACCAAAATATACATACCGTACTTTTTTAAAACGTCGCAAATTATGTACTTATATATATTGAATTGAAATGAAACTGAAATGATTGAATTGAATTGAATATACATAGAACGAGAGCGGTAAAGGCAAATGGTGCAACTAATGTGAAATGACTCAGATGAATGAATCAACCAACTGGCTCATCGCATGAAATGTCTTGAGCCTGCAGTGCTTGGTAACATTATTACTTATTTTTCTTCAGGCAATTACCTATTCTAAAGTCCGGTGATACGAGTATTTGGTTAGCTGTTATATATGTCACCGTAAAATTGTAAACACTCGTCAGATTATAATCTCGCTAGTTAAATTATAAACTGACGGTAGGGAGATTATAAACTAACCTAACCTAACCTACGTTAGATTATAAACTAACGGGTTCACAATCTTACGGTGTCATATATATGACGAAAAGTTCAAAATGCCCGTGTTCTGTGCCAGGTGGGTGCTTGTAAATTTTAGTGTACAAACTTTTTCTTGTACCACGCTGCCATGGTTACGCCAAAAAAAAATCAACTGACTACCCTAAGGGACTTATTGTACGAGTATACCTTTGATAGAGACATATCGTGCGCACATATGTATACATGTGAATGTGCATGCATACTACCTGTACTATAACGATATCTGTACTGCGGCATGTCCGCCCTGTGACCTGTGACTTAAAGTGTCATTCTATGGAACTTGCTAAGTACGTATGTAAACAAAAGTCACTAGTAAATTCATCATTCAGAGACAATTTCAATATGGCGGTTTGTTTACACAGCAAGTTCCATAGAATGACACTTTATATAAAGGTAGTGTTACCTTCCCGACGCCAGTGGGCTCCTTGACGCCGAGCCGGCGCAGCAGGGCCGGCGGCGGCGCGGGCGGCGTCTTGTGCAGCGCCGCGCAGAACCCGGCGGGGCTCGCCTCCTCCTCTCGCCGCCGCTGCCGGTGTGGGGAGCCGCTGCATTTCGCTGTCGATGTCCTGCTGTAACAAACACGGATTGTTAGAATATAATATAGTTTGTACGCATTACAAAAATTAGAAATCGTCTGTTAGGGTGAAATCACATCTGTCAGCATCGAGCCGCATTTTATATATGAGAAATCGCTCGTTAGTATGAAGATGCGTATACGCATCGGAAAGCTGAAAGCATGCGTACGCATCTTCATACTAACGAGCGATTTCTCATATATAAAATGCGGCTCGATGCTGACAGATGTGATTCCACCCTAAGTCTAACTAAGCTCTTTTTTATCGATTTCCAAATCTCAAAAGGAGGAGGTTATCAATTCGGCTGTATGTTTTTTTTAAATTAAGTAAAGTGCAT
Organism: Cydia amplana; assembly: GCF_948474715.1. Taxonomy (NCBI): domain Eukaryota; kingdom Metazoa; phylum Arthropoda; class Insecta; order Lepidoptera; family Tortricidae; genus Cydia; species Cydia amplana. The sequence goes on from NC_086069.1 coordinate 21,109,160, forward strand.
TTGATTAAATATAATATAAAAAAACCATTGTGTTCTGAAATACAATAAATCAATCCAAAAATAATTCCTGTGCAATAAAGGTGATTGAAAATGAAACCGTTCACATTTTTCTTTAAGTGTTTATCAATAGTCCGATCTAAGTAAAGAGGGTTCCGTGTCTAAAAACATAATGCAGATTTACTGCAAGTACGAGTACCTAAATTGCGTTTCAATAATTAATGTGTTCTGAAATGTAAGAAGCTTTAATAAGGAGATTATAGGTATACATTTTACCTTAACCTTTGAATTATAGATATGAAGAAATATAAATAGGTACCTACATTAAATATGTAAGTGTATACAAACAATTTAAATATCTTAGTTACAGAACATAAATGATCTTGCCTACGAGTAGTAAAAGTCCGAGAGTTGTCCAATAAGATTTCAAATGCGTTTCCTACGATACCCCAAAATAGCCAATACCTAACACAATAAATGAGCGAAACGTGCCGTCTTGCAGTGACCTTTTTACATTTTTCAAAAATTCGTTTCGCGTCGATACCCCGCATAAAGGGGCTTGCACACTTGATGGATGGCGTTTACGTGATGTCAGCCAGTCGGGTTTTATTTTAATAGCATAGCGCCTCAAGAGACACTCAAAATTGAAAATTCTTAACGTACGGAACGCGGTACATGAGCTGTTTACGAATTAACTGAAATGATAGATTATTGTTTTTATGTCAAAGCCCAGAAGGTAAACGTACAAGTCAATTGCGAAGGATTATTACTTAACCTTCATGTTTAACCAGACTGCAATAAAAAAATGTGTATGACATTATGGTAAGTAATCTTATCATGGAAATACTCGCGTGCTCACATAGCTAACCTTCAGTTAGAAGGCAATTAGTAGTACTATGTAGTAGCCAAATCACAAATTGTCTCTCACTTTGGTCACGTCGGCCTAACTATTGATTTACTTAAAGGCAATGAAAAATTTGAAGATTATTACATACGCTTTTAAAGCAGAATAAACTTAATCTTCCATTTCCAAACTACTTACCCCGATTTGAAATTTCTCCTTAGCGGCCGTCGCGTGCAAAGCTGACGTGAGGTGCCCCATACTTCATACTGATTACAACTATTAACATTCCTCAGCGGGAATTCTCAGATAACTTCAGTACATTGGCTTTTGGCCCGGGCTTCTGTTGGGTGAGACTTTTAGTTGAAGCTTCAACTTGTGGAGACGTCGTCGAGCACCCTGCCGCTCGGGGCTATTTGACAAGGTCGTTTCATAGATCATGCACATAGTAATAAAACGGAAAATTGGATGTATGAGTAACGTATGATTTTATCGTAACTAACTCAACCCTTTTCAATTTAGTCAATGCTTTGACTAAATAAATTCTTACACGACCTACTCGTGTAGGTACAGGTACCTAGTTCTATGATGGATACGGTGACATACGTTTTTAAATAAGGACTTATTTGAAGTAAATCCACCTCTCGAATAAAAAAGTTACTATTTGAAACTAATATATATGTACCTACAACAAAAATACTCGCTGAAAGTGAAAGTATAAACACCACTTGATTTCTGAAGGAAATGTCACATGGATGATACGGGAAAACTGTTGGGTACATTGGTTATTTTTTCCGCTGAATACATAATTTGTTTATAATATACGTATTGAACGGAAAAAATAACCAATGTACAGATTTTATTTACGAATTCTTTAATTATTTCTAAAACTTTAGTTTCAGGCCTTTATACGTATACACTCAATGTGACATATATATATATATATATATATATATATATATATATATATATATATATATATATATATATATATATATATATATATATATATATATATATATATATATATATATATATATAAATGTATATACTTAAATGAATAAAAGTTGCATCGATTTTTTTGCGGTTTAGGTAGTTAATTCTAAATGCCGCTTTGGAACTGTTGTCCCGTAAAAGAGAGTCATTCGCAGGAACAGTTTAAGTACTACTTGTTTTTTCTCTGCAATATTATATTGGACGCAAAACTGCATATTTGCAAAATATTTTCTTTTAAACTATTAGGTACACTAAGTCTTGTTTTTCGCCAAAAATAAAGGTTTTGGCAATGTTAACATACCTATATTCGCATCCCTAATGCTTGTCGGAGGCCGTTGATTTCACGGGTCGCTGGCCGCGATGAAAACAATCCGGAAAGGTCTCCGCTTGACATTTGATAGAATACGCCTTCGGGCATGAGAGCCGCTTGTATCGAGGATCAGATTTATTTTATTAAAATATCCGCTCGCTTTTATAAAGATATTGATTTTATTTGCGCAAGGCAGATAACACGATCATATATTTTTAGATGGCTGAGAGTTGGATAGGTAAAGATTCTAAACCTTCAGTGCTGAAATATTTTCAATACCAAAGATGAATAAAGCTGCAAGTGTTAGCTTCAGTATAGGGCGCTGATACTGCACCATATATATGTGGTCACACCTGATTAGAATAAAGGCACATCATATGTAAGTACCTACAATACCTATTTTTCTATAAACCATTAATCCTTTCCTTTATCATCGTCGTACAAACCCATGAAGTGAAACACACCTATCGACTAAAACTAAAACTTCCCTCATTACCATTAACCCATGCGTGCGTGAACTCATTGTGTCCCAATTACACGTAACAATTAATACTCGTAAAACATTCACTCACTCATTCACTCGTTCATTCGGAATGAACTTTTTTAATTCATTACCCTTTTTATGGCGTTAAATGGCAGTAAAACGGTTTATTTATTTGTGATTTGAATTTTATTACAGTCAGTAGGCAAAGCTCACGACACATTTTATAGTATATTGTAAACTTTATTACGGTTTAAGCAAAATGGGCGTCAGCTATTTTTCCGGGTAAGAGTAAGTTATGTATATAGTACTTAATAATATACTTAAACAAAATAATATGTACTACAACTGATTTCTTAGTTAGCTTTAGCCGAATACAAAGTTAGTAAGTATATAACAATTTTTTAGACTTTGGTTTTTAATTTGATTTAAGTTAATTGTTTATGTTTGAATTATATTATACCTATTGTAAATATATGTGTTTTTTGTGTAGGATTATTAAGGATTAATTTTATCTGAAATAAAAAAAAAATATAATTCATAATTCATAATTTTTTATTGCAACCATGGTACAGTATAGATGTCAAGTATAAATGTACAATGTCTCACATGGACCCTGTAAGGGCACAGCATAGCTTTCTTATAACAATATTATTATATTTACATATTATTATTAATTTGTTTCTATTATATGTAACAAAATTATATTGTATGTATTACATTATCTCAAAATCAGGTTCAAATTCCTAATAAATGTATTAGCTTATATAATTAATGTACAATATTCATATAATAAGATTAATTTTTAGTTATTATTTAGCTAAGTATTTATAAATGTCATTGTTTTAATTATAATAAATTATTTAGAATATCCTGTAACATTATATTCGTATTTATTTCTGGATAATTAACAATGTAGTACATCTCGCTCGCTTGCCAATGTACGCGAATTTAGAGCCGCCATAAAAGAAAAAATCACCAACTGTCACGATGACACTTCATATATTTTGCGCGCGCCGTAACGCATCTGTCGCATAGTTATTAAAAATTAAGTTTTATCGAGTAATTACTAGTTTTTCCCATGCAGTTATACCTAAAAGGTCTATATACAGTGCAATGTGTACATGGAAAATGAAATTTGTAAATATCGCAACGTAAGTACCACGGACTGTGGTAAGTACATTGTACAGCCTTGTACATCTTTACGGACAGCATTTGTGTCAGCTAGTAAACAAAAGTAGTTTTCATTTTCTAAATTCTTGCAGCTAGAAGGTGCTAAGAGTGCTCCCGTGGGGAAACTTGGACTTCTGATACAAGTCATGTACTTAACCTCACTTTATTATAGAGTACCTATACAAAGTTTTTATACATTCTCGTGTGACGAGTTTGTCTATGTCCGTGGGACATTGTTCGAGGCGTTGGCTTAAAGATATTTACATACTTAACCTCACTTTATTATAGAGTACCTATACAAAGTTTTTATACATTCTCGTGTGACGAGCTTGTCTATGTCCGTGGGACATTGTTGGAGGTGTTGACTTAAAGATATTCACATATCGCGTAGCGACATTTTGTGCTTCGTTCTATAGAGAACATAGACTTAGGTCCGTGGGACATTGTTTGAAATGTTGGCTTGAAAATATCCACATGTTGCGTGGCAACATTGTGCTTTGTTCGTGGAACGAAGGTCAGATCTTTTTCAACTCACTTTGACTATAATATAATGCTTATTGCATAGCAAGGAGCCCTTCGTCCGTGGGACGAGCACGAGTATCACTATTCAATAATAAAATGGATTAAATGTGAAGAAACACCTCATCCGTGGGATGATAATTTGTGAATGGGAAAAGTTTTTTATTTCAATAATATAAATACGTACATACAAAACTTAAGAACTAAAACCTGTTCTGAGCCATGCCGGGTCCAAAGGCCCCAATCACACTTGCAGCGTTACATTTGTGAATTGTTTTGTATTACCTAATAATTTCTTATAATGACATTAGCACTTGAAATTCAGTGCATGAATTTCGTCACACTCATGGATGTGATCCTGTATCATTTACAAGCATATTCTAATATAGATGATATTCTGTCATTAGCAAGCCCGCTAGCGGCATTAAACAAATTGTATGCTAATTAAGCATCTACTTACTGTTTACAAATAATAACAATATTCTGGATGCTGTTGGAATAATGCCTCTGGATTAATGTATATGCTAAGCATTTATAATATATGCTGAACCCTTTTAAGGCTTAAGAATGGCCTACCATTTTTATTATTTCTTTGCTAATCAAAACTTCTGTAACCTGCACTAATACAATAAAATAAATAAGTGCCGTGGCAGTGTACAGCACACACATATACTAGTGTACAAAAGAATGCTATTTAACAGCCTTTATAAGGACTAGATCCAAACCACTGCCTTATTGTGAAGGTCATATCCTGGGGTTAATGGCTTATACTTTTTTCACTCTTACAAGTTTATAGCTTGAGCGTGTTTCATAATAATATATCATATTGTGTGAATATGGATAACTTTTTCCCTTTTCAGGCAGTTTGGTAAATTGCCATACAAGTTTACTAAAAAATTCTAATATCATAACATCATAACATAACCCTTCAAGGGCTACTAATTTATTTTAGCCAAAATGTCACAATTATAGTGTGAACAAAATTATGAAATGTCCCCGGATAGCTCAGTCAGTTGAGCATGGGAATTTTAAGTTCTTGAAGCCCAATTGCCTTCGGTGAAAATGTTCAAAAGATATATAAAGATATTATATACTGAATTAAGTGAGTTTATTATTACTTTCAAATGTAAAATAATGAGAAGTATGTTGTATAAAATACAAGACTGTAGGTGAACAAGGATACAATACCGAAACTATACCTACATATGAAATCTTAATCAGTCAGCCATTGGATGGATTTTTAATATCAATTAAATTATAACCCAACGCTTCAAACTCATTTATTTATCAAACTTTCAGACCTTTATAAGCCAGTGGTAACATTTATTTATTTTTTGGAACCCTTTTACAAAATGATAGGGTTCAGTTTAGCACAAGTTCATGCCCATTAAATGGCAGACTTGAATACATTTGTGATAAGAAAGAGAAATGGTTAGGTTGGTATGTAATATAATATAAGTAGGTAGGTAGGTAGATAATTAGTTGGGTTTATAGGTAAGTATGTAATAGCTATATTACATTTCCCAACTTTTGAACAGTAGTGTAGTAACAAATCTCTATAGCAGAATCCTTGACTTTTTAAAACAGTAACGGTCTTAGCCAAATTAAGCCCAAAACATAAAATGAAGATAATATAATTACTTAGGTATTTATTTATATTTGTGTTAGAATGTTTGATACCTCTTGGTACTGTAAATTTACTTTGAACGGTTGGGGGGCTAATGATAATGGGTCAGGTCCATCGGAGACAATTATCAATAGTAGAGCTGAAATGAAAGAAGGATTGGATTCCGAAAGTAAAATTATGCTTTATGCCCATTTTATGCCATAATGAGCAATAGATATTTTTCTTTTATCTCTAATGATCTAATTAATCAATAAATAATCAGTAGTGAATTGAAACAATTTCAAAAGTATAATAAAATGTACAACAGATCATTTTGTTGCATTTATATGCTTTTCTTTATACTCTCTGTACGAATATGATCAGAAAGATCCAACAGAAAGTGGATAGATAGTTACACCTCTCAGCAGTCTTACGACTGTTCAAGCTGATCTATGAAGATATTTTTGGGCACTTAACAGAGCATTATAGACAAACTGTCGATCCATAATAACTCATGACTATGTTATATAAATAGTCATTTTCTGTTTTTCTTAGTACCTATTTAGAATTCTCGAGGTGTATGCATATGTACAACATACGAAGTACGAACATATGTCACTTACAAGTGATTTGCGGTTTTTATTATGGGATAATACACGAAACGTCACAGACCGATCCACATACATATGTGTGGTTTTATAATTCACACAGTCCCTAAATAAATGTTTTACATTATTTTACCTAATTACATGTTGTTTTGGTTTAAACTGCTTATTTTGTTAGATTCTGTAGTGGTGAGAAATACTAGAACAAATAATTGAAAGAATGTTACCCAACAGGATCATCTTTTTATATAAGTACCTCTAGATATTTATAATAAGTACTTAAATAAAATATTCCCTATGCCCATGTCCAGCAGTGGACGTCCTCTGGCTGATAGGATGATGATGATGAGGAAATAAATTATTAAAATATAATACAAAGTGAAACTTGTTGTAGCTAGGAAAGCAATTTATCGTATTTTAAGTGTAGGCTATATAATTGGTAATACCCCGTTTAGCATAATTAGCAAGTAAGCAAGTGAATACTTACTTAGCTTAGTTAAGTACTTAACAATATTTTAAATAAGGGTACTTAATCCCTTCTAACGTAAACTATCTGGTGTTAAGTCACCATGTAGTAACAAATTTACTATACCGTAAAACGAGGTGACTTTAGGAAATTTTGGGGATACTTTGATAGTTTTAAAACTGCCACTAAATTATCATTATTCATTATTTTCTCGAACTGTTCGTGTAACAAGTTAGATTATTATACATACTTGTTTACCTACTACTAAAAAATCCGAATAAAAATATGTAACGGCTGAAAAACTGAAATATCGAAGTCGCCCCTGCATTTGAAAGTCACCTCGGTTTACGGTATTTAGTTTAAACAGCTCCAAACATGTCTCAAGATTCTCCAAACGGGGAAAGAAGAGTTTATTCGGATTAGAATATGGACATGCAATCAATTACGCTTAATTGCATGCATGAGAAGCAATGCGAGTATATTTAAGGGTGTATGACACGAATAATAAATCAACTTGAGAATTTGAAACTAAGATTACAGGGTTAGTTACTTCATGTTTCAACAAATAGCTAGTACATTTATTTTTATGTTTACTTAGAATAGCAAAACTCTTTGAAGACCTTAGCTAAGAAAAATTAATAGTGTCAAGATTTTACTTACTGGGTGATGCCCAGAACCTATGACTATTGACACAATTTTAATAAAATGAAATTATGTATTTATTGGAATAAACGAATACAATATAAGAGAAAAATATGGCATCATAATGTCTTAAAACCTTGTCTTACGTATCTTAGACAAGTAACAAGAAAGTACAAGGTATTTTAGTAGCCATTCACATGTCTTCTTTCTGTTATGGAGGCTTTATATTTATATATCATACATTACTTAGATGCTATTTAGTACTAAAAGAGGGGGTAATAAAATTTCTATATTTTCTTTACATATGACAATTATCATGTCTCACATTGGATAAGGTAAAGATCATAAGGGCAGGTCTCACCAGTGAATTTAATGTTTTAATATAATGGAGGGATGCTTCAGATAACTAGTCTGCTATTTTTGTTAGATACTTATTTATTAGATATATTTACATGTTCAAAATTTTGTATACAGTAAATCTTTGATTCTCAAAGTATTTACCTATTAAAATAGCAGACTCTAATTTTATTGTTGATAATTCCCATGTCATAGGAAGGAGAATTTTTATTTTAACATTGATCTACTTTAAGATGTCTCATAGCAACTTATGTTTAGTTTACCTTTGATGATATATAGAGATAGGTATCCATTATAGATATATAGATATATATGTATATTCTTACCAAGAAGACAAGTGCTTGTTTTTGGGTAGATTTTTGAGATATTTGGTTTTTACAAATTATTTAATTCTCTTCTCTAAACATCTACATTGTTAATTATCCAGAAATAAATACGAATATAATTATAGGATTAAACGAACTTACCTGAAGTGAAGTTCAATCCTGATTATATGAAGTATTTATTTCTGGATAAGGGATATCCCCACCCTCCTCGAGTAACCATGGATCCATGGTTACTTCCCAATTAATGTATGAATACTCTAAACTATATGAAGTGTCATCGTGACAGTTGGTGATTTTTTCTTTTATGGCGGCTCTAAATTCGCGTACATTGGCAAGCGAGCGAGATGTACTACATTGTTAATTATCCAGAAATAAATACTTCATATAATCAGGATTGAACTTCACTTCAGGTAAGTTCGTTTAATCCTATAATTATCATCGAAAAAGTCCTTTAAGTCGTAATAAGTCGTAATATTTTAAATATTGTTATTTATCAGCCAATCTGACTACGTTCTAACTTTGGTTTCCATAGCGCTATTGGCGAGCCCTCGAACATAGAAGCCTTTTTTTTGTAGTACATATTTGGTCGAGTATGTGCGTATAGCTATGTATCCCTTTTTTGGGGTTGTCCCCGTGACAAGTAAATATAAAACGGCTGTGAGAGTTAAGGCGGGAACGTTACATATTTCAGGCGCGATAACGCCACGATTTAAGGGGATGCGTGACTGTGAGCTACTTTTTTCGAAACTTTTGTTAAGTAAGTCACCTATTGTAACGATATTAAGTAACTTTCAAATGGTTCTCGTTTCTGACTGAAAGTCAAAAATAACTTCAGAAAAAAACCAAAACTAAACTATGATACCCCAAACAATATAGTAGACAGAGAAAGACGCAAATAAAACAGATATCACGAAATGTTCCAAGGACAATCGAACGAAAGACATTTTATAGTCGACAGCACTCGAATCCAAATATAAACAAGCCATTGTTCATTCCATTTCTTCGCTATGTTCACAATTCGTTCACATTTACTGTTTCATGTCAAAAAACGACATTCCAATGAAAATTGGGACACGCCAGCCAAGTTCTAAATTCAAAATAGCGTAGGTAACACCTTTTATTTTTCGTAGACGAATTTTCTAGCTCTATGGCAACCGTCCAGTAAAGTACAGTCGGTGTTTTACAGTTTGCAAATTCAAACTATATTGACATAGAACACTGTTGTTTGTAAAGTCTATTTTTTTATTCGGTAGACTGAAATGACAGTTAATAGTATGAAATGACATTTCATGTTCATACTATTAACTGTCATTTCAGTCTACGGAATAAAAAAATAGGCTTTAGTTATGCTTATGTTAGTAGTCGATGAAAACCCAAATTTATAAGATGTACTTGACAAATTATGGCGTTTTAGGTTCAGGATTAACGGACATATAAAAAATATGAATAGGTTACACTATTGTAAAATGTTAAATGATGTTTTAGGCGAAATTAGGTACTTTATTAAATTGGGTCAATATAAAACACATATTACCGTGTTTTATATTGGCCTTCGGTCTTGGTTTTCGGTTGAATAAATGTCGGATTGTAAAAGTTTTCTCGGTGCATAAAACTAGGATTTATATTAAAATAGTGTGAGAAGTGAACTCATTTTAACATAAAAAGATTTGTAATATAACTTTAAGTGTGTGTGCATAAGGATATACGCTGGGCCCGGTCGCAACATTTAAATCTGTGCGTGAACAATCTAGCGCACATTGCCGCCATCACCAGAGTCATCAAAGAGATATGTGGATTCATAATTGGTGGTTTGTGTAAACTGTAATGCTAGTACAGTTAAACAATTAACCTATGGTTTACAGTTAGTAGGTAATTATAACATCAAAGGCAAAAATAATTAACATCACGTAAATACTGATCACTTATAAATTTTATTTTTCAGCGTAACCCTATCTTTAAAACTACAGTCACTTAAAACGCGAAACATGCTTTTATCAGTTGAATATGCATGTACACATATATGCTTATTTTGTTCACGCGCTTACAGCATCCGTTGTATGAATATTTGATGTGAAAAACTGCTATCCTGTGAGAACTGCAGAGCACGTCATATTTTGAGACTACTGTGTGTTTCAGGAAATATATTTTGTATGAAAAGTAGCTACGTTGGTTCGCGTGAAAAAAATATTTAAGGTATCATTGAAGCAGATACTTATATAAAGCAGGGTTTTTTAATGAATTCTGAAAGAAAACAAATTTAAGTTATGTTAAATACGTAAATATATCCATTATTTTCTGGTTCATTTTAGTTTACATAATTTGATAGTAATTTATTTTTATAATAAATTTTCTAATACTTAATTTAATATCCAGAGAGGAAAATGAGGACTGCGTTTGTATGGAGAAATGGTCGCGCGTGGTCGTCTAGTTTCCTCTTAATGCGCGTACAATTTGTAATGTCACGGTAATGCAAACTAAAATATATTTTATACTCGTACCTATAACTTATATGATACGAGGCTTAGAAAATAAGTAAATATGAACGCGTGACATTAAAAGCAAAAGTTCCACACGCCATTAATAAAGAGTTGTCCGGCCCTCTGTGTACAAAACTCTTCATTAGACATCATGGGGTAGTTGCGCTGAAGTTGTGGCTTTATGCGGGGGACCAATGGGAAGGAAGTCGCGAAAACATTCGTCATTTTCTATATCATACTTCTTGTTCTCCTTGTCGTATCACCGTGAAATTCGTGCCTAGATTTTGTGAAGAGACTTTATATGAGTGTGGGATCTTTTAAAAGGATTGTGCAAGTTTTCGAAGGACCAGCAATAACCCTGTGATACCCACGTGCGTAAAGTGCTAAAAAGTTGTCAACACTTTTTTATACCGCTTTTCTCCTCCTTCTTCCTCGCGTTATCCCGGCATTTTGCCACGGCTCATGGGAGCCTGGGGTCCGCTTGACAACTAATCCCATGATTTGACGTAGGCACTAGTTTTTACGGAAGCGACTACCATCTGACCTTCCAACCCAGAGGGGAAACTAGGCCTTATTGGGATTAGTCCGGTTTCCTCACGATGTTTTCCTTCACCGAAAAGCAACTGGTAAATATCAAATATTTCGTACATAAGTTCCGAAAAACTCATTGGTACGAACCGGGGTTTGAATCCGCGACCTCCGGATTGAAAGTCGCACGCTCTTACCGCTAGGCCACCAGCGCTCCTTTTTCCCGCTTTTTTCTTTTTTTCCTTTTTTATACCGCTTTAGTAGGTAAAAAAGGATACAGCTCGCCTGATGCTAAGCGACTACTATTATCTATGTACTTTAGCTACTCCAAGAGCGCCACTTGTGCGTTGTCAGGCTTGTTTTTTCGGTAATTTATATACTCTATTATGGGTCTCGGCAAAAAATGGCCTAAATTCACCATTCGTTACAATTATTTCGAAAATATATTTAAAGTTAAAATTTTGATTGAAAAGTTTTAAGTAATTAATTAAGTAATTATTACCTGTAGGTATATACTAGGATAATTAGTGTAGACCGTAGGTGACTAAATCCTGTATCGCATGTTATGAGGCAGTTGTCGGATCTTCCTTCCGTTCGTAACTTACTCCGAGGACGGCGCAGCTTCCCCCCAAACGTGTGGCATTGTTACCCGATGGCGAACTTCGGTACAGGCTGCATTGTGCGGGCCTATTAGTCCGCACAAAACAATGGCAAGATGATCGCCCCTTGTCTTTTTGTGTAATTGTTGCGTTATTGTTTTTAGGGGGCTGTATTTAAACATCGTATTTAAATGGAAATCAAGCGACTTCTGCCTTTTAGTCACAGGGCGGACACGCCATACATCAAAAATGATTTGCGTTTATATGTGTGCGCGACACGTCTGTACACGCGTCATTGAGTTTCTGACGGAATCCTGACATGCTCTCAGTAGAGCGACTTACGCACACATTCATGTCGCGGCCAGTCGCGGGCGAGGTAATCCAAGTCGGGGCGGGGCGGTGCGTGTCCGTTCTGTATGATAATACTATTACTTATTCTGTGGCCTTTAGTTTAACAAAGTAATATACCAGTAAGCATTTGAATTTGGAACTAAGACCACATTGACTAACGGCTCTGCCACGACATTGAGCGATTTGTGACGGCGGCAGCGATAACCATAGGTTGGACCGAGACACAGCGATCGGACCTTTCGTGCCCACTATTACGGCCTTAATGTTCCTCCGTTATATATATAATATTGTAGTGGACGGATACGTCGGCTACAAACTTATCGGCGGCTCGCCGCACCCTGAACCACCAGTGCGTATAGACAAGTTGGCGGCCAGCCGCGAAGCGGGCCGCAGGTCTTCATTCAACCGCCGCGGTTGAAATTTTGTGGCGGTTAAGTGCGTACGATCACAAGCGGTTGCATATTAAATTGGAAAAGCGGCTGGCCGCGCGGTTATCCGCTAGTGCGTAAGGCCCCTTATAGTTGTCGCTGCGCAGATGATTTTGAATATGTCGATAGTACACTTACTTTGATACTTCAAATGGATTATAGTTTAAATAAAACAAAAGAAGTGAAATATACTGTAATAAAAGGAAAACGCAAGCTGCTGAAACTTCTAAATTCGATAAAGCGATAAATCTTCAATACGAGCTCGGCTTTAAAATGTGCCTTTAACTCCCCTTGCCGAAAAGGGGTGATAACTACCCCGCAATCTTTTCTCTCAAGTTTCGAGCTTTGACACATAAAATACGAATAGTAATCTGCGTTCTACCCCATATGGTCGGAAAATAAAGTAGAGTTAAGTTGGGATTGGGAAGTAAGTCGATTTATAGTTTTTTTATATAGAACCATTCCATTTTGGTTGGATGCTTTAATTTGATTTGAATGAAACTAGCGACGATAGTTAAACACCTAGTTTATAAGATTATTGGACGATGTTTACATGTAAGCAGCAATGTGTATATGTTTGTTAAAGAGGTTAATTTATAAAAATTATATCGTAACAGGTTTTTAAGGCTAAAAACTATACAATTTTAAATAGGGTGTGTTAAACGTCCAAACATGGATTATACGATACAAGCGGTAGTGATGATGATGATGGTGGTGGTGGTGATGTAAACTCGCGTAGGTATCGCAAGTTAAATTCTTGAGTCGTCATAGGCTTACAGGTGACCGGTAAGTGAGCCTATTTTGTATATGCGACGAGTACAATAAAGCAGAATTCCTCGTGTTGCCGGCTTAGCACAGAGTTACGGTGTTTTTTCCTCGCCTTTTTATGTAGGCCAGATTTAGTAGTCGACACGTGTTGCCAGATTTACACACGCGTTTTAGGAAAATACGTGCGTCAGGTATGGCGGGACTAACCGTTTAGCGTTTACGCTTTTTTCCTATTGTAAAAACTACTGAAGTAAACAAGAATTTTAGTTTGCTGCAATATGCAAGTGAGGTAATACCTACTGAAAACTTGTAGTATGTTAACGCAAACTATTATATTAATACCAGCATCATTACTACTATAAACTATGTCGAGCAATGGTGATGCGAGGACAAATTCAGATTATTAAACTTTCGGGTCTGAATGATTACGATGATAGCCCATTAACTAGTTGGAATGTATTAGTACCTAGGTATAATGCAAAAATGCATTTACCTAAGAATTGTTGTTTTGTCCATTATTTGCAATAGAAAGGAAGCAAATGAAATTTCCATCGGACTAGTAGAGACAATGGTCAAAAAGAAACTATTCCTCATAATACGTTGACAAAGGCTCGGAAACACGGCACAACCCTGACATATACGTCGGATAGAATCATCGCGAAAAAAATATGACGTTACAGGAAACGAATACAAATAAGAATAAAAATAAATGTACAAGCATTCCGGTGGAGGAAATGAGAAAAACCATATTCGAGTAGGTACCCGTGCGTGGCGATAGGGTTGGCACTTGCAGGATTTCGGGCGACCCCATGCAGCTATGTGTGAGTGAAGCGAAAAAGGTTGAGTCTGAGTGCGAATAAAAGGCTGAGACATTTTTAATTGAGGTTCTACTTAAGTGAAAGAAATGCGAAAGGTACCGTAAACTCGGGTAACCTTAGTCCACAACTGACAACTATGGTCCAAATTCAAGTTCCAGTAAAATATGTAGGTATAAATATTTTTCAAATTATGTTGAGTATCCAATATAGAAAAAGCATTAGTACGAAAATACTAATAACGTATTGCTATTATGTTAATGGTATTACTTATCAATAATTGAAATATACCCCTGTTTTGTAATTACATTATCTAAGAAAACACAAATAAAACTTTTGAAAAAAGATTGCTCCATTCTACCGTCTGTTAAATATAGTCTAAAAGCTAAACGAATGGTGGCAGACGTATGTTTTTCACAAATCCGGCGCTCCCCGACCTCTGGTTCTGGTCTTTGTCAGTTGCGGTTGACTGTACCCGGATTAACTCAAGCTGCGACGGTAATACGTTTGTAGGCAGTCGACACAGACATGGAAAATAGGATTACAAACACCTTTTAAAAAAACTTGTTTTCGAATAGTAAATGAATAGGTACCTAAAATGGCAATGACAATTTAATTTTAGATGCTTGTATTTAGTGCTGTAAAACAGTGTCAACTGTGCTTATAAGGTAAAGTCTAAGTCTAAGCTTGTATTTAGTGGCCTTTATCATTTCGCTCATTGCTGACATTTTAAAAATGTGTCTAAATAATTCCTTCTTTCGCCTGACTTTCCCGAATGACTTCACTGGTCCAGTTTTTTAACAAATCGTGTACCTGTATTTTTATTACAAAATAGATCACGGTACGTTTTGAATGTGATTCTTATTTTAAACTTAATATTTAATGCTGTTAATATTGAGCCGTTGTCATCACCTATAAATATGTATATTTCACGAAAATCAAGCATCAATTTCTCACAACAGAATAAATTATTTATTCAATGTGTTCAAGAAGTGTACCTAATGTAACAGTTAGTTCTCGTAGACATTCATTGTAGCGATTCACACAATAGTATTTGTGTTTATTACGTGTTCCGGAACCAAAGCCGTCTTCCCGTCATATTTGAGCTGAGCTAACAGGATAGCGGAGATTCTAGAATGTCGGGGATTATTTTAGAGCGTTTCGAGAATTTCAGATTTTTCGAGCCGTGACTGAGTAAGAATGGCAATGAAATATATCAAGCACTTTTATATTTTACACGGCCGTTGGGTATTTTATTTTTCAATTGACGTTAACAAATAGTTATTAGATTATTTTTTGTATTTGTACTAGGCAAATAAGTGACAAATGGAACATGAATGATAATGCATATTCTTACAAAATAGTATTAAATAATTAATTATTTTTATGAATTTTAATTGCGCCAACCCTGAAACGTTCCCAAAATATCGCACGCTTTGAAAAATGGCTACCGGTTGCAACGCAGCGGAGGCGTTTTATTTCTATGTAAATTTGCATAATGATATTTTTGTCGCGCGACTTGCGGTAGATTTACGAAGATCTCGCGGGAGATCCTACTACTGAGTTACCCACCACTAAAATATGGTAAAATGGCCCAAAGTTTAACTATTGACAACTTAAATGAAACCCTAAGAATATCATGAAAGTATATCGAAGTGGCGCTTTTAATTCAGTTGTAAGAAAGTTATTTTTCTTGTGTTCATTCTTAATCGCTTGCCAAGAAACCGTATTTGTTGAGGGTACAGTCAGATGCAGATATGTGGACCCCCTCCCTTGCATAGAAGCTTATTTTGCAGGGGGTCAAGTATATCTACAGGTGACTGTACCTACAACCAGTTTAAAGAAACACAGCCCAGTTTTGATGAGTGAGTTCATCCATTTTGGTGGGTGCAACCCGCTATAAGAGATGTTAATTACGTAAGTAAACACATACAGGTTCCATCCGCAAAGTCGTTAAAACAAATCTTAAAATAAACTTCACAGTCTAAAAATCTCGCATGTTTTTTTCTATTATAATATAAAGATGTTCCGTCACGCTTCCTGATATTTTTCACGCCATAACCTGTGTACTTGTCGACGTAAAGGTAAATCACATCTGGTGCATTCCCCTATCGTGAATTATCGCCGACAACGCTGGTTTATGTCGATGCGTTATCTACCTATTGTTCACAGCCGGTGTGTTGTCAGAGATGCGGCTACATATATGAATTATTTTAAACCTGTTATTCCTATAAAATTAGAGTAAACTAGGTTTGGTCATGCCAAACTAAACGCAATAACATAGGAGCATGGAGAGAAAATAGCGAGCGGCTTGAAAGTCTGGGTTCACATTACACACTGGATCATTAAAAAAAAACTAAAGTTCTAAATCAAACCTGCTCGAACAATGGATGAATTAAAATCGCTGTTTGATTTGACGTTTCATTAGAAATATAGCTGTAATTGAAAACAAAACCAAGCAATTACCGAGCCATAGAACAATACAAGCATACATTATCGTAACAAAATGAAAATAAAATTTCCAACTTTCATATATCCATCCGAGCGACAAAACGGTCAGACGACCGGAATGCTACCCCGTATTTACGGAACTACACACGCCGTCACATGGCATAAAGCAATATGTTTGAAACCAACTGTGAAAACAGTTTTTTTACGCGGCAATGATTAAAAAGAGAAAAGAGAAACCGGAGTGTGATGACGCGCAAATACACTCGAGGACGAATAATGGTTTAGCACGACATGTCGAAAATTATACATGTACAGCATTACGACTTGCTCTTTACTATATCTCCCGGTTTAATGATGTAGGCAGGTAGCTTGTGTCATTTATGTCTGTATACATTTGATTTAACTTGCAAATAGAGAAAAAAAATATTAAAGAAAATAATTTATTCCGTGTGTAATATTTTATTTTATTTATTGGAGAAACAACAGAAGTATGCGACAGGATAATAGGTTACATTGTTTGGCACATATATTAATGAGATGAACACTTACTTCCTTAAAAGCTCTCACTAAAACAAACTTGAAATAAACGATAATAGACAAAAATATCAAACAATAGACGCAATCGTAGAAGTTTGCATCCGTAGGGAATGACGCCGGTAAAGTAACGATAATGGTCATTTTACCATAAAATCGCGGTCGGGAAATAGTATTCTGATACAAAAAAAATTTCCTTGTCTTGAATTTTCTTGTATACCTATATTGTCTAAGCTGAATCATCCGTAAAATATTTATTATTTATGAACGTTTTATGATAATTTTGGCTCAGTATGTAAATGTTTATGTACCTAGTACGAGTATCTACTTTATTGACTACAAAAACCTTTAAATATAGTTTTGTGCTAAGTCTGTCAACTACTACTAAGGACATCTGAATAAGTAAATAGGAACAATACATAGGTATATTTACATCAAAAGTGAAAGTGGTTTTACAACTTAGAAAAGTGCAATAAAACAAAAAAAAAAAACCTAATATTGATTATGTTCCATTTCAGTTTTATGCCATAGGAGCTCGAATGGTACGTTACAAGATTATAGGTTTATTTAGCTTCATTCTACATAAAAGTACTGAGACGGCAAGAGCACAAACATAAGGCAGTTACAGTCTGTTCCCATCACATTAATACATTTAGCTACGGTTTAGAACGCGCGTTCATCTTGATTAACTCTAGAGATAATCTCAACAAAGCGGCCCACTCTGTTTGTTTGTATCTTACTTTGTTAAATTGAAGAAATGTTATGTAGCTTTAAGCGTTATGTACTAATATTTATTAATACCATAGTTAAACCTAAAGTAAGTCCGCCACGGTAGACGACGTGGTGGAATATGTTCGCAAAAAGACCCGTTACGAGCTGAAAGTGTTCCAGCTGCGCTTGCGTCATTACGTACACTTCAGGCGGCCTAGTCAAGGTGACAATCGCTTGCGCTTCGCCATCGAATCGCTTTGTGACTCTCTATCACTCTTCCATATTAGTGTGACAGTGACAGTTGCGTTTCGTTCGCTACGGAGCGTTAGCGATTGGCATGTTGCTACGTGGCCTGCTCGTTTGTGATGCGTGTGCCGTGGCCGCTGCTGGAAACCATCGCAATCGCAGACTTCTGGCCGAAGGGTTGTGGCATTTCGGCAGTTCCGTGGGAATCTGCCGAATACTACACCGGAACAGGTGACACAACAGAAAACTGTTGTGTCACCTAGCTATTAAGGTTTTTATTATTGTATGTTAGTTTGTAAGGTCGGTATGTATCTATGGTCCGTAGTTGCTTGGAAGCAAATAATATTAAATTTTATTTAAATATTGAGTTTAAATGACAAAACATTTTTTTTACTTAACTCAAATCCTACCACCAACTTGTACTTCGGCCATGGCCATTCGATTCATGATATAAAGTCAACCGATATCGTATCGAGTCTTTTCACCAAAAATAGTAGATCGTTTATATGCAGAAACAAAGGTGCCAGTTAAAATATTGCTGTAGCAGTGGAGTCAACGTTTGCTGGTATAAAATAAAACGTAACGCTGTATTTCGCAATCCCATGGGATATCTGTAGCGGAGCGTGACTGAAAATATGAACTGTGACTAAATAAAATGGCATTGTTTTTGTTCTATGTAAAATACTCGGACAGTAGCATGAAATATTATAATCATCTACATACTTAGCGATAATTGGCAATGTTGCATGGCGTAATTTTTTTTTTACTTTTTTCTCTTTCCGTTTTCTATAAACCAAATGTATTCCGTATATCTAAAGCGTATCAAACATAAACGAAACTATCTCATACTAAACACCACAACCCCCACAAAACAATGGCAACTATTCCTACTATCTGCTATCTAAATAGTTGGCAAGCTGCGTGAACGCACAGACAAATGCATTTGCATCCCATTAGTGTGTTCGCCATACCACACTAAATAAATGTATGTCTACTAGGTATGCGTACAAATTTATACATATATATGTTTTTTGTATTATCACATTATACATATGTTGAAGTTTTATTTCCTGCTGGAATACTATTAAAGTACAGTCGGACAATGGACATGCTAAATATTTTCAAATTTAATTAATGAAAAGTATTGTTATTAACTTTTTTGCAAGTTACTGAACATTCTATTTTTGTGTATATTTTCCACTCCCCTGTACTCGGTAAATAGGCCTGTAACATTGTGTATATAGTTTAGAAAAGCCAATACGGTTTACTAAATTACAATCGATTAATCCCAATTCAGCACTTAACAGTTAGCAGCAACTAAAGCTGTAACCGCACTATCGAACAACAGCAAGTAAGCCCGTAACCGCACTATCGACAACAACAGCCGCCATAAGCAGCATTTGCATTCCCATTAGCCCCGTTGTTCACGGTAATGTTATGTTTAAGTGAACTTTGTGATAAGGGCTGCTGGAAAATCTGCTTCTGTCTAATAATAGTTTCATTCGGCACCATTAGAATAGGGATGATATGACACATGTTGAATTTTATAACAAAGTCTAGTAAAATATATCTATTTTACTGCTATCGCAAACGAGCAATTTATCACAATTATGTGGATATTAAAATAAAATATTGAAAAATTACAAAAATACAGGACCTGAAAGTTTCAAAATTTAAGTTTTTTTTTAACTTCCAAAAACGATAAAAGTAAGGGTACCTACCATTCGATTCCTTACATTTCATGCAATAAAATATTGTATAGCAACTATATACATAAACGCAATATTTCACCGACAAAAACGCAATTTTCTTGTTTTGTCCATACTACAAGATGGGCGATGACGTCACGGCCCTTGGCCGTTTTGTATAGGGCGTTTCGCGAGTGAAGTGCGACTGTCGGCCTTTGACTACAATTTCTGACTTTTGTGTTACTTTAATACAATGGGTCCCATATAGACATTTGATCCTAAAAATAAACCCGATCGATTGATACCATAAAAAAAAAATTAGTCATGTAGCCTATTGCAACTGTTTTCGTAACACTTTATATTTATACGCCAAAATAAGAAGCCAAATAAAATAAACTGTCCTCTCCGAATGTCATTTTCAGATTTTTTGCATGAGAACGCATTAGTGACGGTGGATTGGACGTAATTGGGTGAGGCGTGTGTTTGACGCGTATTATTGTGTGAGTGTACCGGCATTGGCAGGAGGCACCGCGGGCGGCAATATGAATAATAATTATTTTGAAAAAACAATTACAAAGGTTACCCGTAATCTCTTACAGTCTATTCCATATGGCTGTTCGACTTGTTTACGTGAGGTGTGACCCGTACGTGATCGTAGGTGTTTCCAGATTTCATAAAGTTCTAAGCAAAGATTTACACAGAACACGGTTGCTCCACTTGCACCAGTGTGACGATTATGTACATTAGTATGCAGAATATAACATAATTATTTCTTTATCTCTTAGCACAACTTGCAAAGAGGATCAAAGTACTACGCCGAATTTTCCACTACCAGATATGCGTGCTACGCGCTATGGGAAGCTACGGCGTAGCACTACTGGTGAGTGTGTCAGGCCAATTCTTGTTTTAGTTATTAGATTTCAATATTATACTGATCTGTCAGTATCAAAAGTGACATTTTTAGTTGAAGAAATGTTTTTAACACAGACATATAAGTATCATATTGGAAACAGGTCAAATTTCACTGCCAATGTTTTCGTAGCGCTAGGCTCGTAGCCGATCTCAGCGTTTCCCGCTTTGTAGAGGAAAGCGTCTACGACCAGAGAACCCGCCAAGCGGGTTCCCGGCTCTCAATGTGTTCAATATTCGTGTAATTTTAAAACTAGAATGTCATATTAATCTAAGAAATCATTTTGACAATCAAGCAGAAAGCTGCTAACTTAGAAACTTTTCAAAATTAAGATTCAAGCTCCCATATTTCGCTGCGGCCGCAAACTTGCTAGGGGTACCCAGCGAGATTGGGTTAGCGGACGCCCGCGGCTGCGTCTGGAAGGGGAGCTCATTTAGAAATCTTGCCAGACGGGACATCTCATGTACATTTGTGCACATTTTAATGTATACCAGTGAAAGATTACTAGGATTATACAGATATGCTTTAAAAGCTTTGATTTGACCGATATAAACTTGCCTATTCTATTTACATCATACCCAAAGCTGCCGATTCGTCGGTCAATAAAAGCACATACTGTGATCAATACGTATAATATATCATAGACCAAATAAGTAAGACCTTTTATTGTATTTTTTTAGTTGAGCACCACAATTAGAGAAGCGAAATTCTCTACAGAAAGCTGTATCAAGAATAATAGGTACTTACTTACTTTACCTCCATTAGGTATAATTTTAAATATCTACCGATTCTAGAGATGCCCCTTAGAAGCGTGATTGATTATTTACCTGGAATAAAGGAAAATAAATATCAGTTAAAAGTGGTAGAGGTACTTACAACATTTCTTCTGACAAACTGTGTTTCTATTGTCTCCTGAAATAGTTGATCTACCCAGGAAACGAATTAACAGCAGTCAAATATTTCTCAAATAAGGCTGTACTTATATTAATGACGGAATGATCAAAAAGACTATAATCTGAAAATAACTATCTTTAAGCATTCGTAGCCTTCGTAGGGTATTTGAGATAAATTCAAGCTTTATAATTCACATACAGCCGCCACATTCAAACTTTAAGATACGTCAAATACTAGATATTGAAATGATATGGATTGGATATGTCAGTGTCAAACAAGTGTCAATAG
The DNA here is from genome assembly GCF_948474715.1 of Cydia amplana. Taxonomy (NCBI): domain Eukaryota; kingdom Metazoa; phylum Arthropoda; class Insecta; order Lepidoptera; family Tortricidae; genus Cydia; species Cydia amplana. The sequence continues at coordinate 21,131,167 of NC_086069.1, forward strand.
TGACGGAACTTCAAACAAACGCGTCACTTATGACACGTATTTGACATTGACATATCTTGGTGATGTATAATAGATATCTAGTTCGAAATGGGAATCGGGTCCCTAGATCGGCTAACATTAATTTCGAAGCTTTCCGCTTTGTTAGGGGTGGATACGTGTCCTAATAAAAGTTTGCACGGTACATTAGCAGCACATGGAATCTACGGAGCCATTAAGATGGACGGAGTCGAGCCGCATTTCACCCGCCGTGTTTCACTGGATGGTATTTTGGACTGTAAAGGGAAATAAATCTACGTTGTTGGAAAGCAGGTTAAACATATTTGACAAAATATCTCTTTGCATTATTATTTTACCCTGTATTTACAGTATCATTTGTATTTTTACTTAACTATGATTTCAACAACTTTTATTATTTGTATTATATTTTATGTTTGGAATCACTGCGGCTATTATACCTATTTAAAGAATATTTCCTACGTACCTAATACCATTTTTTTAATAGACACAAATGCTAAAATATAACTTTAACCACGCCGAAAGACTCCGAGTATAGACTAATACTCTCAAGTTAATTATCATTATACAGATTATAACTAATGGAGTCAAAGCAGACACGCAGCATACGAATATATTTATTGCCCCAGAATTCGTTAGTTGCACACCTGAGCCCCTCCGCCACATGTCTTATCAAGCCTAATCGCCTTCATCCGATTACGGCAACTTGCCCCAATTTCCTAATCCTCCCCCTATTTTCGTAATATCGTGTTATGGGGTAATTAATTTGGAGCCAGACAATATTTTAATTCAATACGACGTTTGTGGGATTCAAGTTTGCTTGGAAAGTTGGAAAGTCAGTACGTAGGAGAATTTATTTCGGCGGTGCTCGTGTCTTGCGGTGACTTATAACGTCGGGTTCAGAAGTGGTTTAGTAAATTAAACAAAGCACATTATAAAATGCTTGACTACAAACCCGTAGATTAAAAATGAACATCTTAGGTTATTCAATCGTTTTTCAATAGGTGTACCTGTTGAATATTATCACTAAGCGTATCTTCATGTAAAAACAACAATTTGTTAAGTAATCAGTGGCTTAGCTGCAACAATCTATTACAATAATTGTTTCATTACATTAGAAATCCACTATAGAGTCTGTGCGGAAAGAGAAGAGTCGTGGAATGTATGGGGCCCAATACATTTCACGACTCTTCTCTTTCCGCACAGACTCTATAAATGATACATTGAAATTGGAAAATAGGTGATATGAAACAAAAATGACTTGGTATTGAGTGTATGTTTTCTTCTTGCAATGTCTTCTTTATAAGAGTGACACAAAAATGAGGTATTTAATTACAAGCGACGATTAAATCACGGAATTCATTTACCAGTGTTATGCCATTGCCAAATATCGCCTCGTAGGTATCTAGGGGGGGGGGGGCTGCGACTATTTAAAATCGACGCTGTTGAATCAACTGTTGAAACTGTTCAACAAATAATAATTTACCGTTCATTGGCTGAAGTCTACACGCTAAATTTCCGCTCGCCTGGGGCCAATATTCGGTTATAAATGGTATATTAGTAGTTTCTAATTAGCATTATTAGAACATGCAATGTTATGTTAACTCGTGCTAATAAATAACTTGGATCTAGTTAGCGTGGCGTGCGGAACGTGCAAATATACTCGTACCTACAATTGTGGATTTTGAATTTAAAATTACACGTTGAATGTAGATAACTTGTTAGGAACACAATTATTTTTTTGTAAAAATATTTAAAATACATATTATTAGCAGAACGTTAATAAGCACAATCGTTACAATTCAGGGCGCTTCACATAAACATTTAAAAAACTCGTTATTTTTAAAGGCTTGAATAGCCTAATTTTTTTCATTAAAAACTTCATCACGCAAAAAGCCTTAAACATTTGAATAATACTGAGGAATGGCGTCCATTGGAGTTTTAAAAATTAATAACGAGAGGGCGCTACGATGGAGACATTAAAACCTTTCTACTGAAGTACCTACGCCTGAAGACAAAATGAGTAAGTCTTTGGTAGGGCCAGGAGAGTGCTGTAAAAGCAAAGACTGAAGATACAGGGTGGCCAAATAAGAGGTATATACTTTATTTTTGAAATTTTATTCTATAAAACATAAAAAATATTAAGTATTCCTTGTTAAATTTAATATGTAGGGTCAGCAATTACACATAGAAAATAATGTCAGACAAATATCCACCTCTAGCACATGGCAGATGCGAACCCTTTTCATCGCGTTTTTCATCACTTTTTCACACATTTCTGGCGTTATCTCAGCGAATATCTCAGTGTTTCGAATATTTTGTTTTAATTGCTGAAGGTTCGTTGGCCTATTAGCATAGACACGTCCCTTTAATAGCCCCACAGAAAAATGTCAGGAGCTGTTAAATCAGGCGATCTTGGGGACCAGTCAATGTCACCGTTTCTCGAAATTAATCGACCGGGAAACGTTATTTTTAATACACGATTGGGTTGAGTAAAACGTTTTAATGATTAAAACACGTTGTTCCGTCGTAAAACGCTCCATAATAAATTTGCCGTATCTACACAAACTAATTTTCATGCAATAACTGTCATATTTACCGCCAAAATAAAATGGCGGCAAAAAAAAGTTGTATACCTCTAAGTTGGCCACCGTGTACTGTAGAATTATCCCTGCCACTGCATGTAAAAATAAAAGAACAGCATAATATAAATGTAATTATACCTACAATGACTTTACGAATAAGTACGTAGATATAAAACGAAAGTGCATAAAACACACTAACGGGTAAAATGACCAAGCTAAAGCTCACTTTTTATTAAACACTTAATGAGGCCTTACGCAGTAGTTAAATCCTTCATTAAGTCACAAATGTAAAGGAATAATTAACCACAGACTGGGCTCCAAGCTAAGAAAGATGCGTAGCGTCCAATTAAACTCACCCATTCGCCGGCTTCCTAGCCACGCGACCAAACGGCAGTAATTTAAAAATGTTCGGAATTCTTCAAAAGGCAAGAAGGGGCACCTGGATAACTTTCTTTCATCCCATGAATACAAAAAGGCTGCGCGGTGCGCTCGCGAGTTACAACCTTCTTTATTACGGCTCAGTTTTCGTACGGTTTGGATGGAAATTGACTGGGCTTACAATTGTAATGGTTTCGGTCGACATTGATGAATAGAAAACAACAGTCGGAGGCAAAACATTTGAAGTATTGCATGTTTTGCTTATTCGTAGTAAAATATTTGTTTTCCGTAAGTATTTATTGACCGTTTTTGCAAACCAGGAAATGTTTTTTTTTCTGGTGCCCTGCAGTAGAGTGGTGGATATACCTAGTGTGCCTAGTGATATGATCCAAGAAGAACTTAAAAATAACGAGATAAGACTGAACTACTACACTAGTAAACTGAGTTTTATGTAGTATTGATTATTTGGTGGCAGATTCTATATTATCTAACCTAGCTTTTATAAATAATCAAAGTGCCACAACATAAAGTATAGTACTATGTGGCATTATGTCTTGTCAGGGTACGGCCGTATTGCGCAATATTTTCACTTCATGCGCATCTGCCTCCATGCAGTTAATATCGAAATATCATGACGTAGAAATATTCTCACATGGTATACGTACTCGACTTTATTGTATTTTTCTTGACATGGAAAATATTTGAATATAGATTACATTAAAAGACGTGATGGTGAGATATTTGGAATATACTATAGTATACATTTTTCTCTGCAGACAATATCACATTATCATTGTTGCAATACAAATAATGGTTGATAAAATGAAATATATTTTGAAAACGAGAACAAAAAGAAGAAATGTTCAGCATCAAAGAGAAGTCCAATAAAAAGCGTAATCCGACGAAAAAATCCGGAAAACAAAAGAACGTTAAATTTTCTCAACCATTTGCCAATAATAAGCCATAAGTCAGTCAAAAGAATCGCAATTCGGTCGCCGGAGTTTTTAACGAAATTAAAATGCCATGATTTTCCTGTGTAACAAGTTCGAGAGAATCATCGGCTCTCGTGCCTGATTACATTATGTAAATTACTATCTCACCCTTGTCATTTATACGGGTGCGCGGATGTAAAGAATCTAGATAATGTAAATTAATTTAATACATAGGTTTTTGTTATTTATTTTTTAAATGGAAAACTACTTTTTAGGGTTCCGTACCCAAAGGGTAAAAACGGGACCCTATTACTAAGACTCCGCTGTCCGTCCGTCCGTCCGTCCGTCTGTCACCAGGCTGTATCTCACGAACCGTGATAGCTAGACAGTTAAAATTTTCACAGATGATGTATTTCTGTTGCCGCTATAACAACAAATACTAAAAACAGAATAAAATAAAGATTTAAGTGGGGCTCCCATACAACAATCGTGATTTTTGACCGAAGTTAAGCAACGTCGGGCGGGGTCAGTACTTGGATGGGTGACCGTTTTTTTGCTTGTTTTTTTGCTTGTTTCGCTCTATTTTTTGTTGATGGTGCGGAACGCTCCGTGCGCGACTCCGACTCGCACTTGGCCGGTTTTTTTTTTTCAAAAGGTTTTCATGCGGCAATTTTAAAGCATTTTATGTAAATTATAAAGTATTATTAAGATGACGAGACATGTCATAAGAGCCATCTAAAAAGTTTGCATTTTCACCATTTGATTTCGGGAAATTTGATGCTCTTCCTATTCTTCGGAACATCAAACTTTTTCAATCGTTATAGGACAAAATATAATACCTATATTTCAATCCAAAAAATTAACACCAAAAAAATTTAAAATCAAAAGTACCTGGGTCGAGTTCCAACTTTGAATATGAATTTACCATTTTTAAAATCTTAAATAAGAAGGGCTCCAAAACTTATTAAGTAATGATAGTGTACACCAAGCCGGAAAATGTTATTGCTAATTTAAATAATTAATTTATGAATGAATTAATTCAAAATGTGTCCTTACAATAACTATTGCAGCTCGCTGTACCTTTTACATTCTAGTTCATATGTTAGGTGTCTATGTACTTTATCATCATCAATATCTGCTTAGTATTTTACATTTCAATGATTATACTAGTAAATAAACAATGTTTAGTGCTACATTGCGATTTATGTACATTGTACAATAAAACTGTCTCTTCTAGCACTTATGACCTCGATCAAACTTCGCCAAGCTCTGCGCAAGACATCTCATCAAGTATTGGGGACAGCAGGATTACCGTAAAACATGTTTCTATTTAAAATCTTTTCCCGCAAGGATTCCGGTCGCATCTGGTTGTGACATTTTATAAGAGCTCGTTCGATGAATGGGAACCGATCGATTTCCATTCATTCAACTAGTTATTTGAGATTAAACTATAGATTTCGTATCTGTGCTCCATGTTTTCCTATCTGGGGGCCTGGCCAAGATGAGAATAGTTTGCAGAAACAAAACGCAATGATAAACGTAAATAATGTATGGAAATTATAGCGTTTCGTTTCATTTTCTGCAGACGATTGTCATCTTTGATAGGATCCCTAGTAATGATTTGTAGTTATGTAAGACATTTTATGATCGATTATATTAATTTTTCTCGGGGTGATAACTGAACCATAAAACAGTACAAATTTGACACAACTTGACTATTTTACACACACGTCGTATTAGTCTTGAAAAAAATTTAAGTGTTAATTCAACATATGTATGTAGTTTTATTCTCTGAATGAAACTACTATGAATATATTTTCAGCAGTCGTAGTTGCAGTAAAACCTCACTTTTCTTGTGCCGACTCCGCCGAATCGGCAAATAGGCAGAGCCTGTGCCTGGGGCGCATTTTAACGATTTCGCTCCGGTATAGTCACTCGCATTACAGTTAGGTACACTTTAACTTTATTGTTATTGCGATTTGGCATTTTATTTTATTTACAGCTTAATAATTCGCAAGGAAACGTTTGGTATTTACGAAAAAACATAATTTACGTATACTATGTAAGTACAACAACTTAGTTTATTTTTACTAGCAAAAAGCAGAGCTTTGTAAGGGCTCGCAGAGTTTTCTACCTAAACCAACCGGACCGCAACTTTGGTCCAGTCCGAGGCTTGTTCCATGTTCGATCGAGTGGGTACGTAATAAGTCCGTTAAGGACGCAGCTATAAGTGAGAGCAAGAAAGAAATAGACCTACTAATTGGACCCCGGTCGCTCTCCGGTACGCCTGTCTGTTACAACTTTTACTTTGTCCATTAAAACGTGTCCAGACGACAAAACCAAATTGCCAATATCATCCACACGTAATATACAATTTCATAAGCGCTTATTACATCCTACATGGTCGCCCAGTACTTTTTGTAAGGAAGTCAACTGGCTTTCCTACATAATGTTGGGTCAGCGAGCCAATGTCCTTGAATTTATTTATGCGTCCACACCACACAATTGAGCGTAAAACTATCCCGTCTGGACACCTAATGACGGTAATCATGCTGCTCCACACATAAACTTACATATAATTTGCTCTCTTAAGTGATCATCAATACGAGTGAGAGGACCAAAACAGCGTGTGCCTATGTTGTAACAAACGTGAGTTCCACTAAATACTGCCAGGGTTCAGCTACAGCCTACAGCTCTATCGTGAGTATCTCTAAGTGCTCAAAAAGACGAGGCGGATGACCAAAACAAAGTGTGCCTATATTGTATAAAACCCGAGCTCCACTAGGTACTGCCAGGGTACAGTATCAGCTCTATCTTGGGTACTACTCTCCTAAGTGCTCATCAAGACGAGTGAGATGACCAAAACATCGTGTGCCTATATTGCAACAAACCTGAGTTCTACTAAATACTGCCAGGGTTCAGCTACAGCTCTATTTTGGATATCCCAAGTGCTCAAAAAAAAAACGAGTCGGATGACCAAAACAGCGTTTGCCTATGTTGCACCAAACCTGAGTTCCAATAGGTACTGCCAGGGTTCAACATCAGCTCTATCTTGGGTACTGCTCTCCCAAGTGCTCATTCTGACGAGTCGGATGTCCAAAATGTGGATGTGTATCTATGTTGCACCAAACCTGAGTTCTACTAGGTACAGCCAGGGTTTAGCGTCAGCTCATCAGCTCTATCTTGGGTACTGCTCTCCCAAATGCCCATCAAGACGTGTCGGATGACTAAAACAGCGTGTGCCTATGTTGCACCAAACCTGAGATCCACTAGGTGCAACCAGGGTTCAGAATCCGCTCTATCTTGGGTACTTCTCTCCCAAGTGATCATTCTGACGAGTCGGCTGTCCAAAACAGCGTGTATCTATGTTGCACAAAACCTGAGTTCTACTAGGTACAGCCAGGGTTTAGCATCAGCTCATCAGCTCTATCTTGGGTACTGCTCTTCCAAATGCCCATCAAGACGTGTCGAATGACTAAAACAGCGTGTGCCTATGTTGCACCAAACCTGAGTTCCACTAGGTACAGCCAGGGTTCAGCATCAGCTCTATCTTGGGTACTACTCTCCTAAGTGCTCATCAAGACGAGTCGGATGACCAAAACAGCGTGTGCATATGTTGTATTAAACCCGAGCTCCACTAGGTTCTGCCAGGGTTCAGCATCAGCTATCTTGGGTACTGCTCTACCAAGTGATCATCATGACGAGTCGGATGTCCAACCCAGTGTGTGTCTATGTTGCACTAAACCTGAGTTCCGCTAGGTACAGCCAGGGTGGGGTGCTACGGACAGGAAACCTCCTAGAGTGCCGAGTCCCTTCTCATTCCTCTTGATCAGTTGATCCGGGGGAAAGGTAAGGGTTCTTGGACGGTGCGCCCCGGGGGCAACGGTAAGTAATCTCTTGATTTCCAAGTAATTCCTTACCGGTGCTGCCAATGTCCTGTCGTGGGGGGGTTGAGGGGGTTCCACACAGGGTGTCCTCTCAATGAGGGAGAGTTCACCCGAGTGTGTGCTGGAGGGGGGCCTCGGCCCGGGCGGCTTCGGTCGCGGATGGGGCCTTCGGGCCGGGCGCCTTCGGGTGCGTGAGGGCACAGGAATGCCGCTGACCTGTATAAAACTGCGGTCCCCGTAACTGTCTAGGCAGAGGGCTTATGATGACGGCCGGGGGGGTTGCCACTGCTGGCCGGCGCCGGCGTGGTGGCCACGAGGATGACCACCTCTATAAAAAATCGCTAAGGCAACCTGAGGGGGTGGAACCCGGGGTTTTTCCATCTCCTCCCGGCGTGGAGGTTGTCATGAGGGACCAGTGTGTGGTGTCGCCCTGCATACTACCTTCGAGAGGGGGAGCTTCGGCTCCAGGGCCTTCGGGTCCAAGGAGGGGACAGCCTCGGCTGTCGGCAGCAGGCGGTGTTCGCGGTGGAATGCTCTGCGATCCCGTGTTCACCGTCACCATTGCTGCGAGACGGGCATACCGTGGAGGGTTTAGTCGGTATTTAGCCCCTTGGCCACGAGTCCGACATATCCGTCCTAGTTCCAGGGCTAGGCGGAATGCCTAAATGCATTACTCCACGTTAAAAAAAAAAAGGTACAGCCAGGGTTCAGCATTAGCTCTATCGTACTGCTCTCCCAAGTGCTCATCAAGACGTGTTGAATTATATAGGTACTAAAACAGCGTGTGCCTATGTTGCACCAAACCTGAGTTCCACTAGGAACTGCCAGGGTTCTGGGTCATTTTGTTGAACTGGACGCCGACGTTGCTATTGGCGTGCAGTCGGCGTGCAGTTTCCATACAAGTTGCAGTCGGGTTGTAGTCCGTCTGCATCGGCCCTAAATCACTGAAGTTTGTATACAGACGGCCTAATAGGTATGCTTATTAGTGTACCGCATAAACTTTGTTCGCGGTACACTTATGGGATCACATCGGTCTTGTTTTTATTTATAATTTTGGCAGTTCCAAGCAATCCGATTTAAATTTGCTAACACAACTAGACTGATGATCAGTTCATCGGCGTCACAGAACAGAACATACGAGTAAATTGACCTCCGCAGTGAATATACAGCAAGATTGAGTGTTCCAGTATTCAGAGAAACTTAATTGCTAAATTGGGAATCAAACCGAGCGAAGCGAGATGGGTCAGAATCCAAAATTTTAACCCTTTTTTGTATTCATCGTTGTTAGCACATAGTACATTAGCACGAATTTTAATTCATAATTTTTCTAACAGATGGCGCTAGTAGTAATACAAAGTGTTATTCCTTTATTTTATTTTTTTAGGTTTATAAAATGATATTTTTATGTTTGATAACACATCTAGACATGAATTTAAATTACTATGTTAAATTTCAAACCTTTAAGTGCGATAGTTTTTCCGTAAAGTGTACCACAAGAATGCATAGTTTGTCGAATAGTGATAAGGCTCGCTTCGCTCGCCCTAATTAATTAGCACATGAAAGGATTTTTTTAAACAAAGTTATTTTAAGCAGAATATTAGATATTGAACAAAAGTACCACAATACTTGTATATTCTGTGCTAAACTCCGCGAAAGTTTTAACTGCAAAATTAATAAAGTATTGGCAAGGCGCGAAGTCGGTGGAGGGGGAAGTGGCGCTGATCGTCACAAACACAGGTAATCTTATGGAATGTCCGCCATTAGTACTAGCGGCAGCCGCTTGAACTAATTTTACTCCATAAGATTAAACGTAGAAAGTCCGCCAAAATGAGGGCAGCATCAGTCGTGCACCTAGCGAATAGAATTAATTAAAAGTGTGCTAATGTAGATAATAAAAGGATTTATTTCTACATTGAGGATATAATCCGTACGTGTAATGTCAGCAATGCGGCGGCGTGCGTATCTGTAACACTGGTAATACTTGGCTGACTGTAGTCGCTGATGTTGGTAGCCATGAATGTTAATGTTCGCCGGGAAACTTGCTGGCTTCAACACAAGATTTCACTGTCGTAATTTTTTCTTCCAAAGAGTACCCAACACTGTTATTGGTGAAAGGCTTATTAAAATAAAGTTACATGTCGATATTTGAAACTGATACCTATATCATAATATATTTTTATTATTTTCAAACTTAACTATTTTTTATACATTGTCTCATTCATATGTCTTAATATGTATAATAGACATGAAGACATTAAGGGTAACATTCCATTTCTGACCGCAGCTGCACTACTGTTAATTTTACTATGGAAATTGGCAGTAACAGCGACGCGTTCAGTACCAGTAGTGCAGCTGCGGTCAGAAATGGAATGTTACCCTTAATATTATAGCATTCAAGCGAAAATTGCATCAATGGCTAAACATCTACAATTTCTATAGCACAAATGAATTCTTGGACATGAAATTTAATTAATTAGACTTGACTTGTATAACATTCATAATTAATATATTATAAATAGATACATTATTGGTATATGTTTTGCATGATAGTTTATAAGTTTTGTACATATTTTGCATACCATTTATGGTTAAACATGAAACCTACCACCTATCGCATGAACACCGATGTACCTGGTAATGTTTATCGCAAATAAAAGATTCTTATTCTTATTCTTATTCTATTATTTAGAACTCATAAGACTTGTAATTGATTTATCAATAAATAAATACATATAGGATTTTCTTACACAAATTGACTAAGCCTTACAGTAAGCTTAAGAAGTCTTGTGTTATGGGTTGTTACTACGAGTACCAGGCTAGGTCAGACCGGTCTTTAAAAAATATTAATATACATATTCATTAAGAACATTTTTGCAATTCAAATATATTTTATTTTTCATTCTAAGTTTGTAATATTTCATTTAAGCTGGTTACGAACTTTGGGATATACCTTATCTTATGCTCGGATACCTACTATTTTAGCCAATATAGATCAAATACTTCTAAAACATCAATATAACTCGAAATAGATCCATCACAATTACCACTGCCAGACAACGTGGAGCCCTCAAAATACCTGGAAAGCCCCGCCCAGGCAAGAAGCATAAATCATTTCACTCGGAAAAGAGACTGTCAAAACAGAGACGAAAAAAAGTTGTATCCGAAACAGACGTAAAAAATTGCATCTGTCCAGAGCCAACGTCGTATCAATCATAGGAGAGATTGGATCACGTTTCGACGTAAGGTAACGATCCCAGGACGTAATCCCTTTCGAAACTGAAGATTATAAGGGTTTGTGTGATTACTGTTCTTTTTATTCGATTGTTTGTTTATTTTAGAACAATGGTTAAGTTTCGTACGTGGTTCAACTGACAAGATACTGCTCTTTTATTTAACAGTAACGTCCATGATCATTACAATTATAGGTACTTATAATCGAATGTATAAGAGAGAATTTATATGAGGGTCTATTATTAACTTTATAATTACTTTCCAAGACAGAATTTATTTTAATCAAATGAAACCTTAAAAAAACCTAATTGAAAAGTCAACCAAACACGGAAAAATAGTCCTTGCTCGAAGAAACATCAATTAACCTTCAGTTGACAATGTCCCAAACGTTTCCATCTTCAATTTTAATTCCTAGTAGTAGAGCGTGCTATCAAACTATTTATTGGTACAATCCTGTAAAATATTAGGATTTTACGATTAATTTTTCAATAAGGCAATTTTGTAATTTGCAAATCACTAAAATTATTTATTACTACAAAATCTGGTAGTTAAAACGAAGAAAACAATATACTTACCATAAAAAATCAATATCGAAAACAAAAACAAAGCTAACCCCAAATAAGCCGAACTAATGGTGCTACCTAAACGCAGGTGTTCTGCCTCGGCGATACGTTGGAACGAATGGTCGGACGTGACCGGAATCGAACCCAAGACCTGGAGTAAACACGCGTGCGTTTACTATTTCTAAAACTTCCCAATTACTTAGGCGATCTTAAGGCTTCCAGGGGCTTTAAGATCGCCAAAGCAGAGCAGAGATCGGTAAAGTAGAGCAGGCATATTGTAAATTTGTGTATACCTAAGTAATAATTTATTGGAAGATATCCTCACCATACTTGTAAGATAGGTAGGTAATAGAAAATTTACAGTAGACAATATGTTATTTATAAATTTTTGGTAATGTTACCTAATAATAATGTAAACTTTGATTTTAATAAAAGGTAATTTTTCCCTCTCCAGACGCCGATTATTACTGACACAAGAAAATTGACAAAATTAAATTATAATGGATCGAAACTAGAGCGATTACTATTATTATTCGATTTTTTGAGGAATACAGTGATTATTCTTTAGACTGAGAAATTTTTAGTAGGAGATCTGTTTTATGAAGTTCTGACCTGATACGTTATTTGATCCAAACAAAGACTAGGAACTTGTATTTCCTCCACTTGGTACCCGATTCATGTAGGACACAATTTCTTTATGTACCTCTGTGTACATTATCAAGCGTAGTCTATATTAAAATAAGATAACAGATGAGGGTAGAAATACATTACTGTATCTCTTAATTGTTGTCCGTTTCTGCTTTATACTCGTACGTACTGGAATAGTACACTGATAACGTTTGTTTATTTCTCGTTTTTATTGAACTTTATTAATGTTTATACGCCCTGAAACTACACAGAGAAAATACAATATGAAATAAGAGAGAACAATCCTTTGTGAACCGCCAGTGGCTCAGAAACCAAGCTTTTGTTTTTAATTCATTATCGTTTGGTTTTCACAGTACGCTCGAAAGAAAGGTAGAAGTACGGATATATTTAAAACAGAGATTGCTATAAATAAAGCTGTGTGATAAAAGGAAAACAAATGTTTTATTAAATTCTCGAAGATATTTAATGTATAAATTTGAAAATACAAGTGTGTATTATGTTGCTAGTGGGTGTCCTGTCTATTTGTATCTATATATTCATAAATGGCTGGCAACGCACTCGTGATAATCCTCGCGTGTTTCTTAGGTACTTAGGCTACAGTGACCGTTTACCAGTTTAGTCAGGCCGCGACTTTATTTGATATTTTGGTATATATGTATATATTGTGTCATTGCAAATATCCGTATTAATAATTGTATCTTAAAGTAGTTCGTTGGTGCGGAAAAGCGGGCTGTTCGAATGCGGATACTGCGGGCGCGGCCCACTGAGCCAGACGCGCCGGCAGAACGAAACCCTAACGCGGCCATCAGACGGTGCAACAATCATTTGATAATCGACCTCGTTTACCACGGAGATTTTCTTCTTAAAGTTAATAACGCACTTTCAAAAATACAGGCATTTCGTAGAAATTGGTAATATATTTATCACACTTGCTTATTATGGCTGGTCCATATTCATTATCGTATTTTTAGAACTACGAATTGGTATATTCGACTGCACTACATCCAGATACCAAGAGATTGATTGATATATGATTGGTTGATTATTGACAAATAATCGATTCTTTCATATAAATTGTAATGTGAACAATGCTATTTCATAAATAAGTTACATAAACTTTAGACACAATATGCACTTAAATATTTTTTAGAAAGTAATAATATATATAGTCCAAAAATACGTACCTATTTCAGTCCAGAGGGGACTAAACAACCAATTACTTTAACCGTTAACATAAAAATAGATCTTTGATTTATATTTTGACATACACGCTATTTTCGTCACATTTTACGCATAAGCGACAACACATAACATCACATTAACCACATGTGTAGAGTTAATTAATAAACTATGCTGTTTGCTGTAGCGACAAATTTAAATAATTTAAACAAGCGACGTAATTGAGAATGGGGACAAATTGTCGGTCTGCGGTAAACCTCTATGGTTTACAATTAAATTTACCGGTAAAAAGGATCAATAGGGAATCATTGGGATGAGCTGGGTGTTCGATGGCGGTCCATTATGGCTTAGTAATTGAACTTTATCAAATATAGAAATGCTGGTTGAACTATACTATTGAATAAATTAAAAGCAAAGTGATGGATATTTTCTAATATTCACAATTATATTATTAAATTTTTATTTACACGCATCCAGTTAATTTTTGACAGAAAACATATACTCGTACTTACATAAATAGATTACGTACGATAGAGTTACGTACCGTTTTCGTGTGAATATTAAGAGAAATACTTTTTTCTAGTTAGGGTACTCTTAATATAATTGGCATCAAGTAATAATACATAATTGTTTACTTATTACTTTTTTTCGCGACTAATTTCTATTGTTAATATTTTTCAAATACGTACATGTAAAAACCTATAAGTCAAACAAAATTCACGAGTATAACTCACGATTACAAGATTTTCCATGCTATAAATTTATTTAAAAATCGCAGGGGCATTATCCTACGTACTTTTAATATTTGCCGAGGTGCATTTCAGCCATAAGTTATGGGGCGATTATCGGCGGGGGTGAAATATGAGGTGTAAGCTGTAAGAGGGTAAAGTTAAGGTCTAAGAGGAAGGTTTATTGTGTTTGACGAGAAGTTAGTATAGTAGAAGTCAAGAAGCTTACTAGTTTAGTCAGATTTTAAAAAAGGTGTTGGAAGTTGACACGATTTTGATCCTGAGCATATAACAGATTCACTTACTCACAGCCCAATTTGAACGTGCACCTGACATCAAACCGATATTTTAATGATATTGGAATCGTATCAGTTGTCATTCGTGTGACCGTCTCGCTCGCACTAATACATGAACGGACAAAGTCAGAGTTGAACGCGCAAATGACAGCTAACTAATATGATTCCAATATCATTCAAATACCGGTTTGATGTCAGGTGCACAATCGAATTGGCCTGATACTTGTGGTTTTTACCATTATTTTATTACATTAAATTGTAGCATTTGATCGCAATACAGGCCGTTGTTAAGTTGACTCATGTTATTATTAAAATTAAAACAAACGAAATTCATTCTTCACAACAATATTAATATTCCACAACGCGACCCAATGTAACCCAAAAATGTGACGTTAATCTAAACAGACCGACAAAGGCTCCACACCTATGCAAATGTCTCTTTCCCGGGAAAAACCTTTAAAATTGTATATTTCAGCCCCGGAAGACAGACTGCGGAGGGAATCGCAATGAGTTTCCGGAATTTGGATTGGGTTCCGGGATCAACTGCGCGTCTATTAACACCCGCCCTTTCACGGCCCATATTATTGACTCCGTTACGTTACATGATTGTTAAGGCCTATCCAGATATTTGGGAAGATATCAGCTAAGTATGTGTAAAGAATTTAATTTTCTTCTAGAATAAACATCTAATTAAGAGGCAAATAAACGAATTGTTATTTAAATATTAATTGTGTAAAGGCTTTAGGGTATTTTCGTATACAAAAATTAAACTTAAAAGTTGGAGCTGGAACTGGAAATACATGACACAAAGTAAAACGCATTTAAGGAAACTATTGACATTGTCGATATGAGTTCAGGATATCTCAAGATAGTTGCGTCGTTTTAAATCATGACAGTCTCTAGAGATATTTCTAAACTTTAGTTACCAAAGTGTCCTAAGTGTTATTCAAGTCGCGAGCTCAAGTCGAAAGCTCAAGAAAGCCAGTGCACTGAGTTCTCCGATTACACTTGAGTTAACAGTTACACTAGTTTTCCAAAGTCACGTCTGCTTCTAGTAACAAATAGGAACATACGGCCTAGACAGCGTACTGACACGCTTAAACTAAGCAGCGAGAATACGTTGCGAGACATTCCTCCGGGACTCGATACATGTAATAAGGTTACAGTTTGCCGTGACAGCCTTGCTATGCGCTTTTAAAACACAAACTAAGAGTTATATGTTATGCTTAGTTTTTATAATAACTCTGGCATTTCATAATAAAAAGAAATAAAATTACATTGCACGCGTACCTAACAGAAAAGCCGCAATGCGAGGAATTCCTTAATTTCGCCTAACATAAGCCGCCCGGGAATACTAATATTGAGCCATTTCCTAATTAATGTTTTTATTGAAATATTTATACGTATTACCAAAATATTTTCATTTATATATCACATTACGCAAGTGAGCACTACGTACTATATTTATATAAGTAAGTACCTATACATATATTAACTTTAATCATATTGTCCGGGTTAAACATTACATTATTTGTATCGTCAAGTCATGTTTTGTATTACATTGTACGTTATTGTGATATGAAATGACAGCTTATAAAAATTATGAAATATTATTTATATTGTTATCATTGATATAATGACACCGACAGGCGCATGTCTAATATGTTTACATGTTAAACAAATACCAGGAGGGCTATGATGCTTTGTCACCAAATCATTAATCATTTATTGCGTGATATGTGAAATACCTGATAAGTGATTAAATTTGGTAAAAAGACGCGAGGATAAAGTACAAGTGACTAATGATAGCGTGACATGATTTGAGCTTTTGAAAAATCAATTTTAATCTCGATGACTTAAGGCCTATTTTAAAGAATAGATTACTTAATCACATTCCACCACTTATCTACTTTTGCCATTGACTGATAAAAATCATCCGTGGTTTGAGCTTTTGAAAAATCAATTCTAAACAAGTTGACTTAAAGCGTATTTTAATTAATGACATCCTATCACCACTTATCCACATGTGACGTTGATAGTTAAAAGTTATCCAAGGTTAAAGCTTTTGAAGCTTTATTTCTAAGTACTTAGAGTTTATAGTCTTTGAAATAAGCTACATTATCGAATTAAGGTAGAACCGGCTGCAATACTTAATTAACGAAGGCTCATATTTGCTTGTAAATTCATACAAAATTTTAAGGACAGTAGACCTTATTAACCTCAAATACGGTGAATTTTATACGTCAAACCATCTGTCAAAATCAACTAAATTGTAGGCCCTTCCCAAACTTAGCCACCTTACTAAGACTGCTCTGCTGCTCGATGCATTTGGCCGTTGCTCTCCGCCTAATAGGTTGCCATGGGTATGCCAACCCCACCAATGCATCTACGGTTCCACTGTGGGGAGCAACGGCCACCATGTCTTGAGCTGCTGCCGTTGCGCTGGGAGGTTCCCACGGCACCATGTTCTTAATGACATCGTTAGGAGAACCTTAGTGTCAGAGTTACCTAATATCCCATGTATGCTTGAGCCGCCAGGCTTTAGCCGATCGGACGGCATAAGGCCTGACGGCTAGACCCTGGTGCCGCGGGAAAGAGGTAAGTGCTTACTGTGGGAAGCCACGTGCGTCAGTACTTTTGCCGCCCCGCATCTTAGTCGTACAATGCGGTCGGCAGGAGCGGCTGCTGAGCATGCGGCGTCTCTTAAAAACCGGCCAAGTGCGAGTCGGACTCTCGCACGAAGGGTTCCGTACCATTAGGTACGCAAAAAACGGCAACAAAATCACGTTTGTTGTATGGGAGCTCCACTTAAATATTTATTTTATTTTGTTGTTAGTACTTATTATTTGTTGTTGGCAACAGAAATATAAATACATCATCTAAATAGACAGACAGACCGACGGACAGCGGAGTCTTAGTAATAGGGTCCCGTTTTTCCTGAAACCCTAAAAAGATAAATACTCGGCGCTGAGCGGGTATTTATTCGTCTCCCTCGGTGTCGAGACTTCGGGATGCTCCTGGAGCCGGGAACCTCGCCTGTTTGAAAGGGGCCTTGACCCCCGCTCGGGATTGTTCCTGATGCAAAGACTGTCCATCGCAATCTAAGGCGGTCCTAGGTCCTTGCTACTCGTAAAGTCTGCAGCGATTTTGATAGCCCACGCAGTGCAAGTGTTATACTTGGTCAACCAGATCTTGACAGTAGAAAAAGGCGGCAAATTTGAAAAATGTAGGCGCGAAGAGATATCGTTCCATAGAAAATTTGAATTTCACGCCTTTTTTTACTGATAAGATTTGGTTGACCAGCTATATCACAGACTTGTCATTTTCGCGCTCGATTTACCCGTCATAAATTCATAGAAGTTTGACGTTTAAAATGACGCTTGCACTGCGTGGGCTATCAAAATCGCTGCAGACTTTTCTCGGTCTGACTCTATTAACTACTCTATACAGGGTGGTACAAACCTCGATGTCCAACATTTTATTTTATTTTATCACTACGTGGGCTACTACCAATATTTTTTTATATTAAGGCTAGATTTTAGGAAATAAAGTTGTGTATCAAAGAAGTAAAAAATAAAATTCGGCACCGAAGTCAGGCACCAAACGTCATCTCTGAGAATCGCCTAATAGCCCACGATATGAGGAAACTAAAAAAAAATTTGAACGTTGTGGTATATACCATCCTGTATAGTTTGAGTGTTGGATTGCAACTAAATTAGTACGACGCTGTCATTTTCTATTACGCGATTACGTCCGATTTTACCCGAAAAACGAAGTGCATTCTTGTAAGTATAGTTGCTCAAACCAATTTGTCATTAAATAAGAACAATATAAACTATACTCATCCTTTTCTTTTGGGTGCTAGTACTAGTGTAAGACAAAGATAGTATGACTCTCTCTGTCTATGTTTGAAATGAGACAGTGCTTTGACAAACGATATAACCTATTTGTAGTTTCGCATTTTAAATATACTTGGTCAACCAGATCTTGTCAGAGGAAAAAGGCGGCAAATTTGAAAAATGTAGGCGCGAAGGGATATCGTCCCATAGAAAATTTGAATTTCGCGCCTTTTTCTACTGACAAGGTTTGGTTGACCATCTATAGAAAAAAAATCAGCGATCAAAGAGAATATAATCACTACGTTTTAAGAGACGGGACTTCCATACTAGCCACCTGAAATTCTGAGTAGTATGAAGCGTATGCTAGAATCCTGTACCAATAGGACAGAAATTATGACAGCTCGATGACAGCAGATGTGGACGGCACTGCTGCCAACATGAGCAACAAAAAGGGATGTGCTTCACACACTGTTAGATATTTTTATCGATATCGATAATTTGAAAAAAAAATGCGTTGCTTTTAGACTAATTATTAAACTTTCGCAATAAGTACTTTTCGTAACTACAATTTTTTTTCTTAGAAGTTACAAAAAGTATGATTGTAATAAATGATAACAACAGTTTTCTTTTAAATTAATTAATTCTATTAGATCTTTTAAAATAATATTTACTAATTTGATATACCCTGTTGTTGACCTTTTTTTACAGTGTCTACTAAGGGGTCTTCTAATTCCGCGAAAGATCTATTTTTAATTCGGCATTCGTTTCTGATTAATAAGAGGCTTAGTCGCCTCAGCAGTTGGTCAGTCACGGTTGCTTGATTTTCAATAGGCACATAGGCTAAATCTTCATTACCCGTCACTTGAACCCATCTTTTACACCTGGACAGGAGCAATTTTTTTCGATATTAATAGAAAGATATTATACTCGGATTATTAAAAGTCAAGTAGTGTTTTTGCTCGTCTCTTTCTATTTATATATACCCATGGCAAGGGAAACCAAAACATTTTTCAATAACATGGACCTAAGAGCTGTTCAGAAAAAATATCGATATTATCTGGGTACTTACCGCACTAACTTTTACAATGATATTATTTTATTCCAGAATTTATTTTAATTTATAAAACGCATGTTATGTGTTTTATGTAGAAAAACAAATAGATTTTTGAACTTACCTATCTTCATCCAATGGAAATTTAGCCATAAATGTTCGTTTTTGACCACCAACCAACAACAAGACCGGCCTTTAAACCGCAAATCTCACACGTTTTGTAGTGCATATTTGCTTTAGATCACATAATACAATTTAAGAACTTTCAAAATATGTTAAGAAAAGCAAATCCCATTAAACCATTTATTATTATTGAATCGGATAATAAAAGGAAGGTTTTCACCGCCGATCATAAAAAAAAAACATAATATAATACATATTTCATTATACTACTTAAAGTTTTTAACACATGTTTTAAAAGCAGCCAAATAAATCCAAATTGCGCTAATGGAATCGAACTGTGTACATATAACTTATATTTATTAATCGATACGATTGTAGAGTCCGTCTAAGCTAACTCTGCACCGACTTTGACAGAAAAGAGTGTGAAAGTGTCATTAATAACCTATTTTTTTTTGTAAAAATCTACATTTCCTCAAAGGCCAAAGGCCGAGCTGCATACCCTACACGAAGGCCCGGGGCGTAAGACAGACCCGGTGCGCACTTTATACAACATCCCCAAGTATTCTAATTGCAAAGGCCGAAAGCCGAGCTCCTCGCAGGGCCGAAGGACTGGAGCGTAAGGCAGGTGCGTGCTTTTTATATCTTCTCCAAGTTTCTTAATTGCGCGCACCAGGCTCGGTGCGCGCTTCCAACTTCCCCAAGCATCTTAACCGAAGGCCGAGCTCCGTGTAGGGCCGTAACGTAAGGCCCGGAGCGTAAGCCAGGTGCGTGCTTTTTGTAAGATCCCCAAGTTTCTTAATTGCGAAGGCCGAAGGCCGAGCTCCGCGTAGGGCCGTAAGGCCCAGAGCGTAAGCCAGGTGCGTGCTTTTTGTATCTTCCTCAAGTTTCTTAATTGCGAAGGCCGAAGGCCGAGCTCCGCGTAGGGCCGTAAGGCCCAGAGCGTAAGCCAGGTGCGTGCTTTTTGTATCTTCCTCAAGTTTCTTAATTGCGAAGGCCGAAGGCCGAGCTCCGCGTAGGGCCGAAGGCCCTTAGCCACGCTCGGTGCGCGCTTCCAACTTCCCCAAGCATCTTAATTTCGAAGGACGAGCTCCGCGTAATGGGGCCGTAAGGCCCGGAACTTGAGCCAGGTGCGTGCTCTTTGGAACTACCCCAAGTTTCTTAATTGCAAAGGCCGAAGGCCGAGCTCCGAGTCGGGCTGAAGGCCCGGAGCCAGGATTGATGCGTGCTTCCAACTTTCCCAAGCATCTTAATTACGAAGGCCGAGTTCCGCGTAGAGCCGAAGACCCGGAGCGTAAAGCAGGTGCGTGCTTTTTGGAACTTCCCCAAGTTTCTTAATAGTGAAGGCGAAGGCCAAAGCTCCAAATAGGGGCCGACGGCCCGAAGCGACCGAGAGAGGATCGTTTCCACGCAAGCTCGCGTCCATGCTTACTAAGTTACTAGTTCTTCAAACACAGAAATATATTACAAGTATCTAAATGATAAAGGCCGAAGACGGAGTTCCACAAAGGGTCGAAGGAACTTTTACAGCTCGCTATAAGTCCACATATTTTATGCTGGTACTATTAACCTAAAACGCAGTAATATCTATCAGATGCCACATTTTTCGCTCAAATCCGTTGATTAACTGATGATATCACGTAAACTCCACGAGTGTTACTTTAGATCCGAATAAATCAGCGTCATCTGTATCAGCATTAGGTAAATGCAATTCTGAGTAATGGCTACCATGTACATATATTATTATCTAAATATCGGTATTATAATTATTTTACGTATTAAAGATATTATAGGAAATATGTAGTTGCAGAGATAGAGCTCTAGCACTTTTCAATACGTCAGGTTTTTGGGTCCGACCTATTTAGGTTTTCAAGCACGTTTCATAGTAACATATCAAAAATCAGCATGATGAAATCTCCTTGAAGGAACTACATTGCCTTAAATTAAATCATAAAAATATAGTTAGTTTGTATGATCACTAAAATGTATAAAATAAAAATAATTAATTAAAAAGTAAAAAACACGACTGCAGTTTAAAATGGAACTGAAAAGCTAAAAATAATTTTAGTTATGTTAGTTACTCAACTTAATGAATGTAGATTAGAATATAAGTGTTCAGTCAGGGTCATAAACAGCAAATGCAAAAGTTTAGGCTCATTTAGGATCGTCACTGTACCTGTATATTTTATTTTGATTGCAGTCGGGGACCTTTTAAATGGGAAAATTTTAATACATCAAGGTCCCCGACTGCAATTGAAATAAAATATACAGGTACAGTGACGATCCTAAATGAGCCTAAACTTTTGCATTTGCTGTTTATGACCCTGACTGAACACTTATATTCTAATCTACATTCATTAAGTTGAGTAACTAACATAACTAAAATTATTTTTAGCTTTTCAGTTCCATTTTAAACTGCAGTCGTGTTTTTTACTTTTTAATTAATTATTTTTATTTTTAGTTAAATACTACCTGGTCACGGAATTACCATACGTTTTGACATTGTTCCAAATTTTAAAACCACGATTACTCAAAATGTCACTGGTGCACTGACTTAATATAAAAGAAATAGACACACAAAGCAGAACAAAAACGTCAAGAAATGTGGATCCCAATGATGTTTCGCACCATTTGCATTGATGATAAAAACGCTTACGTAAATTTTGAGTCAAGATAAATGTTTCGTACGGAAAAGAGCTTAATGTCGTAAGCATTAAGTGTCAAATTTGCAAACATAAGTACCAACACTGTTAAAAAATTTAGTCCGATGGCACTAAACGTAACGTATTTACGTCAAACAACGTCAAACGAGAATAATGAACGAATGGAGTCACTTTGGTACACTTTAATATGTATTACTGTACAGGAAAACCAATTGAAGTAATAAATAAAACAAATTTAATTTAATCGGGAGCTCAAATAAAATTAATTCGTAGTTCAAATTCAAACAAATCAAATTTTTAATTGGTAAGTATACGTCTTTAAATACTAATTTCCTTGAAATAAATTCTACTTATTAAATAACTGTGTATTTAAGATCTACATTTACTCATAGCGCGGGTGCACGGGGACATTTAGATACTGATTGGATTTTTTTTATAAAGTCTACCTATACTTTATAAAAAAAAACCTGTGGTTGTCACTGTGTTCCGACAGGTTTAGCATTTACAGTTAGTCGATATAAGCCCTTATTGGTGGTGTATATGTCGGAAACAGGGAAATGGGCCGAACACACAAGTGCCGTTTTGCCTTGTTTAAAACTGCATCACCCCTATCTCTTGCTATAATTAAATAGCAGTCCACTTTGCACGTCGCATAGGTTTTCTTGGAAATCTTGAATTTAAACATAATATTATTTCTTATGAATTCCATATAAAAATATAAAAAAATATTGACCTCACATCGACTCATTAGATTTTTGTTCCTTAACATCCCTTCTTTGGTACTAACAAATTAATTTATTCAAAACCATAAAATTACCACCAGATTACATAAATTATGTAATGCTATCCAAAGAACTAACCGAAAGAAATACATTCCATCCTTTTTCCTTGTTTTATCATTGTTATTTTTACATATTTTAACGGCACATTTCGTAATTGTTGACAACTTCACATTTGGGAGTTTCAAACAAGACTAAACGAAAAAGTAATGCATGATCTGTTTTGACATCACTTTTGTGGGGCCATTTTTGGCGGCTGATTGGGTATCCAGTTCTTTATACTATATCAATGCACTGGTGTGACTAGACATGTTCTTTCCGTGGACCCTTCACATATATTATATCGTTATCTATCAATCCACTCTTTTATTATATAGCGCTCCGTGCATTAATTGTTACTTACTTCCAATGTAGAAAAATAACAAAGGTAATTTATTTGTACCTAATAGATGCTCCAAGTCCTAGGAAGAAATACATTCGGTCCAGGAATAATAAGAGTCTTAACTGAAAGGCTTTGTATCTTAACCCTTCTTCTAAATATTTCATTTTAGTTTCATTTTTTTTCGTCCCATATCATAGTAAAAACTATGAAATCATAATAAATTTTATTAAATCATAAAAAATAATTTTGTCAACACACACTATAGGGATCATCTCTGTTTCAATGAAACTAAAAGGCTTTATCCGACTTAATTGGAAATCCCGATGATTTTTAAACGGGCCGCTCACAATAGCGGCAAGTTGTTGAACGCGGAAAGCGTTTACGGCAACTGAAACAAAACCTCTTTTATCGACGTCGGTGTATGAAGCAATTGGGCGCGTATCGGACATTGAATGTTTGTACAATTTGAATATCTTACTACGAGGTTTGTTTTAAAATTAATGGTCATGAATGACGTCGATGATTGTGAGAAAACAATTTGCGTGGAAAGCACACATTTTAGGAACTACGGGAAAAAATATGCTATGTTTTGCACTTTGAAATGTATTATTATCAATTATCACATATATCACTATTGCAATTAAAATCCGAAAACCGTGCATAGGTACAGGTATAAGTTATTCCTTGACAGCCGTCAACACTTCCGGTCGTATGACTTGCGCAACTGACTCACGTAAATAATAAAATAATAAAGGGATAAAGCATCCGTGCTACATTAGCGATGTCTATAGTAGATCAAAAAAGCACATTTGTCATACTTACCAAAAACATTTTTTTTGATATCGCTTTGGACTTGCTTTCGAGTTCGTCTAGAGCTGCGACCGGTGGTAGGGGCGATCCATTTTGGTCCGCAGGCGGATGTAAAATCAATACGATGACTGTGAAGAGATCGTACGCGTTTGTTTTTGCCCGTTACGTTTTAAAATGTTTATTTACGCAGCAATTCGTTTACTTATCACGCTGCTCTGTTTGTTGTTTGACGAGAAGTTATTATATCCTTTGTAGTCGACTTCGTTGTTATTTCTTCTCATTTTGTAGACTGATACTTTGATTTCATAGGACGTTCTCTCATTATATGAAATAAAGTTTACTGCGTTATATCATTCTTATGAAACTTTTTTTCTGTACGTAAGTAATTACTTCGTAGCTATTTAAACATAAACTAAGTTTTTTTTTCAATTAATAAAAATTCTCACAGCAGAGGAGGTTCATTATCTTCAGCAACGAATATGATATCTGGCTCGTTTCTGGATATATCACTATTTATATGTGAATTAATAAATGTTTACGTGTGAAAATAAACACTTAAATATGTGCTACTTGTACAGTCAACAACATTATACAGTTTAAACCCCTTACAAGGTTTAAGTAACAAAGTATAAAAATATTTAAACATATTTACGTATATATAAAGATCAAAGAAGGCTTACCTTGGTAATTCCTTGGCAGGGCTGGACTGTGTTTCTTGATGACTAAACGACGCCATTTTTAAGAGTTGACAGTTTTAACACTCATTGTTCTTCAAAAGTTAAATTCACTTGTCACGGCCACTAGAGTTAGTGTAATTTAATATTGGCTGGAATATTACAATAACCAATTTAAGATACAAATTATGATCCTTCTGCCGAAAATTGAAAGTGAGGTACTTCAGTTTCCTTGTAATGATTTTAATATGATATAATTAATTAATAATACAGAGGAAAATCGTTAACTCGAACCTCGGTAAGGCGAAATCCTCGTTAACATGAAATAACATTATATTCTAGGGAAGTCTTCAAAGTCTAAAACCTCCATAACTCGAAATATTTTACATCATTAAGACCAAGTACGTAACCAACGATTCTCTTCATGGTTATCCAGTACAATTTTTACCTCAAATAAGTTGAAAAATTAAATTTGACCTCTATAATTCAAATAAAATAACAGATTTACTGTTTAACCACGTATATCTTTTTAGACTTCTGTAACTCGAATAAAACAATAAAGCTGTACTTTATCCGATTTTGTAAAATAAATTTGTGTTTTAGCTCCGTATTCGAAACCTATTTAAGACGAACTAAAACCTATAGTAAGAACCTCTGACCTCTCAAAGTCGCTATCCTCCATAAGACCAAAACTCGTTAAAACGAACTTTATGGCATTTACCTTCAGATTCGTGCTATCGAGGTTCCACTGTAATGTAAGTCATATATTATGTATATGTTTGATTCATACAAATCCATTTACGGTGATTATATTTCCCAGATTTATGTCCATAGCACGTGGCGTAAAGCCTCTCGTTTTACGACATACGTATTCTGCTATTGTTAACTAAGTAATTGCCAACTTTAATTGGAGATCGTTAAGTCGAGTAGTAAAACAATAGAAGGTACCTACATAAATCCCTTCGAAATTTACTCTAATTAATAAATTTTACTGTCGTTACGTTACTTGCTTTATGCTTATAAAATTACGATTGTAAACTACCAGAAGTATTCTCACCGTATTTCACTGATATTTAAAGTCATATTTTTAACATTTTAAAGTTGAACCAAATTTACTTAAATAACCATTAAAAGCCAAGAAATGATTTTATCGAAGATATCCAAATTTCATCAATTTTATATACCTAACTATGTAGTGGGGTTAATTTTCTAGCTAGTTGATACAGGTACCTACCTATACATATAATAAAAACTGGTTGCGGACCAAACACAAGTAGTTTTAAGTAAGTACTTTATATCATTAGATCATTACTAAGTATTTCTAGTGTACCTACATACGTAATGATTGAAATGAAACTGTTTTTAATTAATATAGTTTTAACTGTTTAGCGTCTGGCTCGTTAGGTTTATAACTTGAGTAAATTTTTCATATCGTCCAAAAACTTTCCTTTTATACATTTCGTCGCTGTAGTGTTTCATAATGTAGTCGCAAAAGGACTAAATGAAACTCCCGTTTTGCGAAGACGTTAAAAATTTATGACCTACCTTTTATTGTTGCCGTAATTAAACATGTTCGCTAAGCAGTGAATAAATTTAAAACTTTTACAGTTAAAAATATGGTTGTAATTGTTTGTTTATTCATGTTCTTGTTTCTTACTCTTATTTGTCTTGTTTGTTTGACTTTTAACTACTATTTATTTCAGAAAGCTGCCCGAGTTTCGAAATAATTCTGTCGATTATTGTTTATTGGATAGGTAGGTAAACTATAATATGTACATTCGTTTGTGAGTACGGTAACTATTTATATCAATATATCTTGTAACTTAGTGTTAAAAATCTCGTTAGCTGAGTATCTAGTACCATTTAAGTAATTAATTAAATGCTATCTTTTGCTCTTATTTTTCAAGATGTTCCAAACCGAGGCAAAAGGTACTAAACGCCCGTGAGTAATATTGATTAAGAACGGGCACTCTAAAATTTCCTGAACCCCTTCGCCGAGTTTACGCAGATTATCATCTGAGTTACGTAGACAAATCTGGAGTGACCCACTCGTTAGCCCAAGCGAGGTATAGAAAACGGATTTAAAACAGTACGAACAGTTTATTCAAGGATTTATCTAATTAAAGTTAAAATAATAAAACCCCTGTGTCTGTGATTTAGAAGTTATAGAGGTAAAAAGCAAAAATAATCGTTAATTAGTTTAATTACTGTCTCTATTCTTCAAATTTTCGATTTTTAGGCTCTGAAAGGAAGGGAACTTCTTTTTGTTGTGTCAAAGATTTAAAAAATGACCATTTTGCCTTATTTGAGGCCAGGGTTGAGTTATCGAGGTATGTAAGATATTTGAAATTTTCGGGAATCAAGGGCAATTGCGAGAAATATTCTAGACCTAAATTACATTTTAAATCAATCTCTTTGAAATAACTAATATTTTATTTTATATCCTCACAACAAAATCAACTTGTAAAACACAAATTTCTAAAAATATTTAATGTTTTACAAAGAGAAACTATTTTATCGTTGGATTATCGTACTGTTTTCACCCTGTACTCTACGTAGCGGGTCAGACGAGTCAATGGGGTGAATCCTAATGAACCCTGCTTATCATTCGCAATGACAACCAACTTTGTCTCCAGAAGCCCGGCCAACTTTAATTAATTTATGAATTAACGTAAGTCGCCTATCATCATTTTAGTCTAACCAATTTGTAAGAGAAGCTTCTTTATTAAGTTCAGTTTGGGAACTCCATTGAATTAGTTTTTGAAATTAATTTTGGGATATTAATTTGATATAAATAATAAGCGAATTTATGGATCTAATAAACAAGCAATTTAAGAAACAAACTGTTACACCTAATAGTTGACAGTTGTATTTTGTCACATGATGCATATCACGTATTGCGCGCTTGATCCACTTATTAAATTTATTTAAGAACGATTTGTACGTCAAACTTATTAAATTTTCATTTCAGTTGGCTGTCATTTTTAGTTACAAGTTCCTATTGAAAGTTCATTTAAATTTAAAAACATGAAACACCTGAATATTTACAAGCCCCAAAAACGTATCTTTATGGCAGACCAATTCACGGAATGAAAAGCATCTGTAACAGGGGGACAGACTCGTGCGGTTTTATGATTATTGCACTTTATAAAACAACCACGAGGGTTTACGGGGTATAAATTTCATTAGCGTATGTTGCCATGATTGTTTCGCTATTGTTATACTGACGTGTTAGTATGTGAATGTTGTGATGAATTTTAAAGAGTAGGTGACTACTTATGATAGCGAGATTGTTGATGTTTATGTTAAATAATGATGATGTAAAAAAAACCAAGATATAAAATAAAGTTTTGTGCTGCTATTGGAGTCTGATCAAAAGGTCAGAGGACAGCCGAAATAGTACCTAGTGTACCCACGCTAAACCTAAAGATTAGACAGCCGACCGCAGAATGTAATCGGGAAAGTGCTAAAATAAGCACTTATTATGCTAAAGTAACTTATTAAAATCGATACCATCTAGTGTTTATCTATAAAAAGTTAACACTGAACGCTCCGATAGCATAGTTCAGCAAGAATTTGCTAAATAAGTAACTGAAAATATGCTCGCTTGAACGCGCCAGTCGAAAAGGGAAAAATATCATAGCAGCGAACGCTAGTTTAATTTTCCATGCCGTAAAAACGAAGAAACGTGCACATGAAAATTTCAGCGAATGTTGAAGGATTATTCTCAGGTTCAGGCTTGAAATGTCTTTGTCCTATGATAACTTAATATTATGTCTTGAAATGTCCCTGTCAATCGTTACGATATTGTAAGAACAGACATGCTGATGTTTTTATGCGTACAGGACAATTTGAACGATCTGAATGATGTCATAAAGTTATCGGGTATTTCGCTCATACTTAGTCCGTACATGTGTTGACGCTCGAGTGAGACGCACGATAACTAACTGACATCATTCTGATGTTACATTGACATTTTATTTCGAATTAGTCTCATAGAAATGGGTCTTTTCGTGGAATTGTTATTTCAAACTTGAACTTGGTTAACTAACTAACCCAGTATGCTAACAACATTAGAAATTAGTAATATGAAGCAATAGATATTTAGCACAAAGCTGAAATCAAAGATGTTTTTCTAATAAATGGTAATAGGTAGTATTTTCTTTAAACTCTACCATCAATGAATAAAACCTAACAAGAAAAAGAAAACAGCCGATTCCATTTAGCATTTATTTCCCTTCAGTACTAAGGTTTACTGGAATACAACGGTATTTCGAGAAACTTCTGCACTTAACGTAATTGTGGTACGAAAAGTGAGAAAAATACTTTTTACGGTTAAAATTGGCTCATAAAATCGAACAACAGTT
This sequence comes from Cydia amplana, assembly GCF_948474715.1. Lineage (NCBI taxonomy): Eukaryota > Metazoa > Arthropoda > Insecta > Lepidoptera > Tortricidae > Cydia > Cydia amplana. The sequence goes on from NC_086069.1 coordinate 21,160,294, forward strand.
GGGTGGGGTTGTATTTAAAGATAAATTTAGTTGCTTTGCTTCTATTGCACTGAAAACTAGACAGTTCAAATGTTGCCAATGACAGCAATGATGTTTTGACGTGTATTCGTAATTCATGATAGTAGTATGTACATTTAGGTACACAACTGACACTCAATAGGTAGTACGTGAGTGATATGTAGGTAAATCGATCATAGTTAAGGATGCTCTAAACAGCCAAAGCCGATCAAATCAAATTAGTAGTTAGTTTAAGTTTAAGCTATTACAAGAGGTGTGGTGCGAAAATTAATCAATTAAAAGATGTAGGTACAGCGAGCTGCAAAATTGCATGGATACATTATGAATAGAATTCATACATAACGTGGCCATGCAGTTTTGCAGCTGGGTGTTAGAGCGGACGAATGATTCCGTTTTACAAGATATGTGTATTTAATTACGGTAATAACCTAATACAGTGACCATCAAAGGATATGAATATCGTTTGACAGACTAAAGTATTCATGGTAATAAAAAAATTCTCTTATTGACAAAATTGAGTAGGTATTCCTCTAAAAACATGCAGTCAGTACTGTATGTTACGTTAACGGAAAATATCTATTTGCAGTTAAAATATAATTCCTAACTAATTAAACATATATTTACAAAGTAGTACAAAAATACTCAGTTATGTACTAAAGTAAGTGTAGCTACATGTCCTTGAAATATGTTTTAACAGATACGAAAGATAATCGGACGTTACAATGCCATTCTAAGTATATTATTTGCATTTAGCTTTAAAATTATTAAGTTTAAATCTCCCTAATATAACTAAACAAGAGATCATATTAAACAGAAAAAAAATCATTGTATGTGGTAACGAATACAGGTCTCCATCAGCAGTTTTTGGGCTAGGTACTCTATTTAAATTTATTAGTACACTTTTTTAATTTAAATTTTTATGTTATTTCTACTCAGAATGACGAGCACTTTCGATCTTAATTGGAGAAAAAAGGGTACCAAGATTTTTATTTCCATACCGTTACCATTTTTCAGACTTGGTATGAAGGTAACGGAATGGAAGAATCGAAAAATATATAAAAAAAATTGGCACTTATTTTCTCCCATTGGGATCATAAGAGCTCGTCATTCTGAGTAGAAATAACATTAAAGTTCACAAATTTGTAAAAAAAGTGTAGGGTAAAACTTAAAACAAAATAAATAAACAAATATTTATAGGACATTCTTACACAGATTGACTAAGTCCCACAGTAAGCTCAAGAAGGCTTGTGTTGTGGGTATTCAGACAACGATATATATAATATACAAATACATAAATACCTACATAGAAAACATCCAAGACTCAGGAACAAATATCTGTGTTAATCACACAAATAAATGCCCTTACCAGGATTCGAACCCAGGACCGCGGCTTAACAGGCAGGGTCACTGCCCACTAGGCCAGACCAGTCGTCAAATAGTTAATGACTCTTTTCTAGATCAAATAAAATAATATATTTGTCCATTATTCAAACGAATACTTAAAGTACGGAGTATGTCTATACAGAAACGTTTAAAACTTATAAAAATGTATCAATATCAACTCGCGCTCTACCCCCGAGCCAAAAAAAAACTGAACCTAAAGCCTCACCGATCTCCGACAAATCATTCACAATAATATACCAGCCACTACAATACACGCTATAGGAAGCACACGCAACGCGGAGCGGAACCCGCGTGCTTTCCCGTCCGCGGTCGACGTGCCACTGAATTCTGAACTTCAGTTTATCTGGCGCATCCCCCATGCCATGCCGGTACACAGCTTCCATCGCGCTAGGGGAAGTCATTCTACAATTGGAAAAGTGATCTTATGTATTCTTGTGTTAGATTGTATTATTTTATATCTGATTCTGATTTACGAGTATCCCTATGACTAACTGGTGAGATTGTCTTAAGTCTGCCAATTATACGTTTTTATACGTACATTACATTTTAATATTTTTTTATAGTCTCTAATGAATTCATGTTCATAAAAATATAACCGAACAACTAGTTTGAAATTCATAAAACTCTAAAGTTGCGCTGTATGCGAACCAGTACGTGATTGTGCTAAATACTACCTATTTACAGATACATCACTAAATCTCAAATTGATATGTCAAACCTAATGAAATAAGGTGCTTCTCGGTGAATTGTGTCACTTACCTTCGACATTTTGATGCGGAAAAAATAAGAATAGACAACCGAAATATTTACAAGATTATTATTTTCCGTATATTAACTGGCACAACGAGGAAAAGAAAATGAGGGAGATTTATGAATAGTCTCGCGAAGTATATGTAATGATCTGGATTATGTTCACTGCGCTTGTAAGATCATGATCATTAATTTAATTCTCGGTGTCATTTCGGATGTCGTTACGTTATAATGTAACATATTACTCTGTTATTATATATTATAGATCATTAAACCTCAAGAATCATAGTCTCTACTTTCCTACTATTTTATAAATGAAAAAATAACTCTGTCTGTTTGTTACCTCTTCACGCTTAAACGTCTGAACCGATTTAGACGAAATATTGTATGGAGAGTTTGTGGTAAGAGAATACTAATTAAAAGGAAAATGTTTCGTTGTGCACTATAGTTCAGTTTAAAGGTACATACAAATATGTTTTTCATTTTTATATTCTCGTATACCTTGTAACGTTAGCGTCTTGACGCTCCTTGAATGATCAATTTTGTCATAAAAATACACTAAGAATAATCTTAAAACTAAATAAATTATATTAGGTAAAACTAAAATATAAGTGCCTAACTAAATAAATAATTCTATAGTAATATTTGCTCGTGTGGTGATGTAGGCGCTTATCCAGCGCGAAACACGTATGTGACGTGTGTATCGACATCGCGGGGCGCGAGGGGTGTCCGTGCATGGAGCTCGGCCATTTGGACTTCCGCGGCGGCGCGATGTGTTCGCTCCAGCTAAATTTTTAATAATGCTCCCGTGCAACCTTTCCAAAATGTGCCGTCGGAAAATTAATTAATTGCATCAGAAACTATCATGTTCTAAATTTATTTTGTGCGTTAGTGTTTTCCCCCGCTCGGGTGAGTGTTGCAAAATTATATTTTATAGCTACTTTGTGCTAATTATATCATTAGATAGTTATTTCTTCCTAATAAGGTGTGTGCTTAGATTAATTTGTAGTTAAGATCCTTTTTTTACGCTTCGCCGCAGTAATTCTGTACAATTGGTTTCCTTTGTTCCTTGTAACGTAATGAATTTCTACCCTCTTGCCTAAAAAGTGAAATCATGATTTGCAATTTCCAAATAAATGTGTAGATTAAATACAACTAGAGTAAAACTTAATTGCTATAGGTTAACATTATTGTTTTTCAATATAAATTCCACTTTACATGTTTTGAATTTAATAGTTTTCACTGCATAAGTACTTACTCCATAGTACTGAGTTGATTTTGTATGTTTCTACCACATCACTGATCACTATTTAATGCTTTGAGCTTGCCTTCCTGCTTTCTGCACTTTCATCTTGCGCTATTCCTTCACGCGGCGAAATGTTGCAGGCAGTAACGCAAAATCGGACATTTTACTAAATGTCCAATAATGATAAATTCCAGGGGTCCTACCACCTACACTACCAACACTGGCTCCGGAGTCCACCTGCTGCCCTGCTGACCCGTGAAGACCTCAAGGCCGTGACGTCACCACCACTTACATGCGCAACCACCACAGCACCAAGCGCACAGCAGGGAAGTGGCACTCGTTCATAAGTGCGTGCAAGTGAATACGGGCTCGCTTTAAATTGTATAAAGAACCACCTCTGAGATCTATTAATCTACCTACCCTCAACTTTGGATATTTTTACAAAATCGTTTTTCTTTGTTTTTAATATAGTTTTTTTTATTATGTACTAGTTGTTTTACTTTCTAGAACTCTAAACAACAGCTAAACTGTTACAACCTACCATAAAACTAATTGCAGTTTGGTGCAGTAATTTAACAAACTACAAATGTAAAAAATGGTTTTATACGTCTCATAATAATGTTACTAAATTGAATTCAAACCAAAATATAATCAAATATTCTTACTAAGGATACTATTAATACATAGGCAATACTGAAAGTTCTTAGAAAGAGTTAAAGCACGCATTAAAATAAAGAGAAACGGCCTATCGCCCTAAGTAAGTACTATAGTTTTCTTTATAAAAATGTTCAGTTTGCCCCTCGTATATAAAAAGTACTCATTAGTGTACTTCTTTAAGTAATTATAATTTGCATTATCACCTGTCAAGCAAAATGGCTCTCGACATCAGTAACGTTATAATACTAATATATACTAGGCATTTCTATGCATGGCAATCTGTAGCAAACCAACTGTTTTTTAATAATTTTATTTAATTTGATTAATGAGAATTATCAGCAACAAAAATGCTCAATTTAACAAATGAGTTTAGTACGACTTTTAGTGTTTTGTATTACCTGCGTTTTACCCTTTTCATTTGTTAACATTTTCTAAAAAGGTTTAATATAAGAATTACAAAATATTTCAATAAACCCAACAAAAATTTAGATTTTTGATGGGTATTCTATAATAGGTTGAAATTTTTTATCGAGAGGTCTTTGTCTTAGGTGAAATAATCATCTCACTTGTAAAACCGGCCAAGAGGAGGGTTCCGCACCATCAACAAAAAAAAGAGCAAAACAAGGAAAAAAACGGTCACCCATCCAAGTACTGACCCCGCCCGACGTTGCTTAACTTCGGTCAAAAATCACGTTTGTTGTATGGGAGCCCCACTTAAATCTTTATTTTATTCTGTTTTTAGTATTTGTTGTTATAGCGGCAACAGAAATACACAATCTGTGAAAATTTCAACTGTCTAGCTATCACGGTTCGTGAGATACAGCCTGGTGACAGACGGACGGACGGACGGACGGACGGACGGACGGACGGACGGACGGATGGACGGACGGACGGACGGACAGCGGAGTCTTAGTAATAGGGTCCCGTTTTTACCCTTTGGGTACGGAACCCTAAAAAACGGTCACCCATCCAAGTACTGACCCCGCCCGACGTTGCTTAACTTCGGTCAAAAATCACGTGTGTTGTATGGGAGCCCCACTTAAATCTTTATTTTATTCTGTTTTTAGTATTTGTTGTTATAGCGGCGGCAACAGAAATACATCATCTGTGAAAATTTCAACTGTCTAGCTATCACGGTTCGTGAGATACAGCCTGGTGACAGACGGACGGACGGACGGACGGACGGATAGCGAAGTCTTAGTAATAGGGTCCCGTTTTTACCCTTTGGGTACGGAACCCTAAAAATAAAAGTAAAGATTAGAGAGAGAATGCAATTAATGTGATTTTGTTCCATTAAAGCTCCGATAACAAAGAATCCAAGCAAAGCTCCTTTTTTTAATACGGGGCCAATTAGGTACGACAACAAAAGATAAATTCGAAACGATTCTTTGTCCGAAGTTTAGAAAGAGTTCACACCTCCTGATAAATAACTAGCAAAAAGCAGAGCTTTGTAAGGGCTCGCAGAGTTTTCTACCTAAAACAACCGGACCGCAACTTTGATCCAGTCCGAGGCTTGTTCCATGTTCGATCGAGTGGGTACGTAATAAGTCCGTTAAGGACGCAGCTATAAGTGAGAGCAAGAAAGAAATAGACCTACTAATTGGACCCCTCTCGATCTCCGGTACGCCTGTCTGTTACAACTTTTACTTTGTCCATCAAAACGTGTCCAGACGACAAAACCAAATTGCCAATATCATCCACACGTAATATACAATTTCATAAGCGCTTATTACATCCTACATGGTCGCCCAGTACTTTTTGTAAGGAAGTCAACTGGCTTTCCTACATAATGTTGGGTCAGCGAGCCAATGTCCTTGAATTTATTTATGCGTCCACACCACACAATTGAGCGTAAAACTATCCCGTCTGGACACCTAATGACGGTAATCATGCTGCTCCACACATAAACTTACATATAATTTGCTCTCTTAAGTGATCATCAATACGAGTGAGATGACCAAAACAGCGTGTGCCTATGTTGTAACAAACGTGAGTTCCACTAAATACTGCCAGGGTTCAGCTACAGCCTACAGCTCTATCGTGAGTATCTCCTAAGTGCTCAAAAAGACGAGGCGGATGACCAAAACAAAGTGTGCCTATATTGTATAAAACCCGAGCTCCACTAGGTACTGCCAGGGTACAGTATCAGGTCTATCTTGGGTACTACTCTCCTAAGTGCTCATCAAGACGAGTGAGATGACCAAAACATCGTGTGCCTATATTGCAACAAACCTGAGTTCTACTAAATACTGCCAGGGTTCAGCTACAGCTCTATTTTGGATATCCTAAGTGCTCAAAAAAAAAAACGAGTCGAATGACCAAAACAGCGTTTGCCTATGTTGCACCAAACCTGAGTTCCAATAGGTACTGCCAGGGTTCAACAGCAGCTCTATCTTGGGTACTGTTCTCCCAAGTGCTCATTCTGACGAGTCGGATGTCCAAAATGTGGATGTGTATCTATGTTGCACCAAACCTGAGTTCTACTAGGTACAGCCAGGGTTTAGCGTCAGCTCATCAGCTCTATCTTGGGTACTGCTCTCCCAAATGCCCATCAAGACGTGTCGGATGACTAAAACAGTGTGTGCCTATGTTGCACCAAACCTGAGTTCCACTAGGTGCAACCAGGGTTCAGAATCCGCTCTATCTTGGGTACTGCTCTCCCAAGTGCTCATCAAGACGCGTTAAATGACTAAAACAGCGTGTGCCTATGTTGCACCAAACCTGAGTTCCAATAGGTACTGCCAGGGTTCAGCATGAGCTCTATCTTGGGTACTTCTCTCCCAAGTGATCATTCTGACGAGTCGGCTGTCCAAAACAGCGTGTATCTATGTTGCACAAAACCTGAGTTCTACTAGGTACAGCCAGGGTTTAGCATCAGCTCATCAGCTCTATCTTGGGTACTGCTCTTCCAAATGACCATCAAGACGTGTCGAATGACTAAAACAGCGTGTGCCTATGTTGCACCAAACCTGAGTTCCACTAGGTACAGCCAGGGTTCAGCATCAGCTCTATCTTGGGTACTACTCTCCTAAGTGCTCATCAAGACGAGTCGGATGACCAAAACAGCGTGTGCATATGTTGTATTAAACCCGAGCTCCACTAGGTTCTGCCAGGGTTCAGCATCAGCTATCTTGGGTACTGCTCTACCAAGTGATCATCATGACGAGTCGGATGTCCAACCCAGTGTGTGTCTATGTTGCACTAAACCTGAGTTCCGCTAGGTACAGCCAGGGTGGGGTGCTACGGACAGGAAACCTCCTAGAGTGCCGAGTCCCTTCTCATTCCTCTTGATCAGTTGATCCGGGGGAAAGGTAAGGGTTCTTGGACGGTGCGCCCCGGGGGCAACGGTAAGTAATCTCTTGATTTCCAAGTAATTCCTTACCGGTGCTGCCAATGTCCTGTCGTGGGGGGGTTGAGGGGGTTCCACACAGGGTGTCCTCTCAATGAGGGAGAGTTCACCCGAGTGTGTGCTGGAGGGGGGCCTCGGCCCGGGCGGCTTCGGTCGCGGATGGGGCCTTCGGGCCGGGCGCCTTCGGGTGCGTGAGGGCACAGGAATGCCGCTGACCTGTATAAAACTACGGTCCCCGTAACTGTCTAGGCAGAGGGCTTATGATGACGGCCGGGGGGTTGCCACTGCTGGCCGGCGCCGGCGTGGTGGCCACGAGGATGACCACCTCTATAAAAAATCGCTAAGGCAACCTGAGGGGGTGGAACCCGGGGTTTTTCCATCTCCTCCCGGCGTGGAGGTTGTCATGAGGGACCAGTGTATGGTGTCGCCCTGCATACTACCTTCGAGAGGGGGAGCTTCGGCTCCAGGGCCTTCGGGTCCAAGGAGGGGACAGCCTCGGCTGTCGGCAGCAGGCGGTGTTCGCGGTGGAATAAATATAAATAAATATAAAATTCTTTATTTCAGGCCAGTTTGCCCATAGATTTTAGTTACATATTTACAGACTTACATTACTAGTGTTAGTAGATCTTAACCTAGGTCTCGCAGTTTCAAAAAATCATCATTTGGGGTCTTGGTACACAGGACGATGAGCAGACGCCCAGTGACTATAAAACGGACAGCAACGGAATGCTCTGCGATCCCGTGTTCACCGTCACCATTGCTGCGAGACGGGCATACCGTGGAGGGTTTAGTCGGTATTTAGCCCCTTGGCCACGAGTCCGACATATCCGTCCTAGTTCCAGGGCTAGGCGGAATGCCTAAATTAGGGCTTGCAATTCGAATATTCGAATTTGTCGAATATTCGACCTGTTTTGATATTCGAATATGTTCACCGTCACCATTGCTGCGAGACGGGCATACCGTGGAGGGTTTAGTCGGTATTTAGCCCCTTGGCCACGAGTCCGACATATCCGTCCTAGTTCCAGGGCTAGGCGGAATGCCTAAATGCCCTAAATGCATTACTCCACGTTAAAAAAAAAAAAAAGGTACAGCCAGGGTTCAGCATTAGCTCTATCGTACTGCTCTCCCAAGTGCTCATCAAGACGTGTCGAATTATATAGGTACTAAAACAGCGTGTGCCTATGTTGCACCAAACCTGAGTTCCACTAGGAACTGCCAGGGTTCTGGGTCATTTTGTTGAACTGGACGCCGACGTTGCTATTGGCGTGCAGTCGGCGTGCAGTTTCCATACAAGTTGCAGTCGGGTTGTAGTCCGTCTGCATCGGCCCTAAATCACTGAAGTTTGTATACAGACGGCCTAATAGGTATGCTTATTAGTGTACCGCATAAACTTTGTTCGCGGTACACTTATGGGATCACATCGGTCTTGTTTTTATTTATAATTTTGGCAGTTCCAAGCAATCCGATTTAAATTTGCTAACACAACTAGACTGATGATCAGTTCATCGGCGTCACAGAACAGAACATACGAGTAAATTGACCTCCGCAGTGAATATACAGCAAGATTGAGTGTTCCAGTATTCAGAGAAACTTAATTGCTAAATTGGGAATCAAACCGAGCGAAGCGAGATGGGTCAGAATCCAAAATTTTAACCCTTTTTTGTATTCATCGTTGTTAGCACATAGTACATTAGCACGAATTTTAATTCATAATTTTTCTAACAGATGGCGCTAGTAGTAATACAAAGTGTTATTCCTTTATTTTATTTTTTTAGGTTTATAAAATGATATTTTTATGTTTGATAACACATCTAGACATGAATTTAAATTACTATGTTAAATTTCAAACCTTTAAGTGCGATAGTTTTTCCGTAAAGTGTACCACAAGAATGCATAGTTTGTCGAATAGTGATAAGGCTCGCTTCGCTCGCCCTAATAATTATAGGACACTATTTCACAAAAATCTACTAAGCCGCACAGTAAGATCAAGAAGGCTTGTTAAAGTAATACAGACAAAAGGGCAATTGACTACTAGTCACATCAGTTTTTTTTTCGAACTGTCAAAACGATTTGCTACAATGGAATTTATATGAAACACTAGCATGTGACGTCACGATCAAATTATAGATTTTAAAACAGGAATTGTGTCTAAAAATAACTGCTGTCTACGTTTCTGTATTTTTTATTTCTTGCATGGTGTAAAAAATAATATTTTTCATACCGTCAAATATCCTAATACAATATATCCTGTACGTTGAAACTAGCTAAGTCAAATCATGAACTTTAATTACATCCCAGGCAAGTGAACTAGAACTTGGCACCCATATAGATCTCAATTCTTTTGCCGGCGAAATCAACAATGACGCATTGTTCTTAATATTGAACTTGACTCTCATTTCACATTTATGTCTTTGACAATAAGTATTTTACACCTCCATTTTTCTGTTACCATATTTACGTACCTGTATAATTAACAATATTTAAATGACGGATATTAAAAAGATATCGAGAAGAGATAATTATATTTTATTGTTAATATAGCTCCGATATTTGATCATAGGAATTAATCGATTTTAGACGGACACGCTATATTGGTATTATAAATTTGATATACAACGTGATTTAAATTCCTACAAACAGAGTTCCCGTCTAATTAAAGTACAATCTGACACCTGCCAGTTTTGGGCTCATTCACCTTCCTTACCTATCTTTGTAAACTTGAATGAATTAGGCTTGTGCCTGCTCGTTCACTACAGAGAGCGCTCCGCTCTCGGTCAATCGGTCGAACGAACTAGTTCGCTCTTTTAGTTCCTCTAGTTCAATTCGGTCGTTGAACTTGTTGAGAGCCGGGAATGAATAGGAATCGGTTTTACACTTAATTTTGTCCCAATCTTTGGTAACTAAATATAATTAAATTTGTACGATATGATTAGGTCGATATTAAACATTAAAACACGTTAACACAATAAAAAAATTAAAATATATAGAAAAATATTTGATTTTCCTTCAAACTTTTCGGGATTTGGCGTGTCACGTGATTCTTTCAACTCGTTCGCACTTGTGCCAGCGACATTGTGAACCGTTTCGTTCCGACCGTTTTCTGTTTCACTCATTCAAGCGCTCTCCAATCTCACTGAACTAAAGGACCTAAAGACCGATTAAGAGTGCGCAAAAAGATTTAGTTCCTTTCGGTCCTTCACGGGATTTCATTCTTAACAGTTCTTAGTTCGCGAACGACACAAGCCTAACTTGAATTGCCCTTGAATTGTTTAGGCACATACATATTTTTGATTCTAAGCTTAGTTTTTTTTATTCAAAATCTTTTGATTTTAAAGTTTTATGTTGGGATAATATGAGTAGGTACCTAATGTAAATATAATTTATGGACATTGATTTGAATCCAAGTATAGTTCCGTCAGTTTTCTAGGCCTTTGCTTCAGACTTGACTACTCTGTTAGTGGATGGAATTCCACAATTCAATTTCACTGTATTAATTAGGAAGACAAATCAATCGCGACGATACGTTTCCAGGACGATCCCTAAATAAAGCTATTACCCACCGCCACCCCTCGTTTTAGTTTTTATCGCTCGAATAAACAACTTCATTAAGCTTTGTTATCATCTTTCGGGCTTTATTTTATGGATCACTTTATTACTTCCTACAATGTATATAATCATTCGCATAAGATATTGAAAAAAAAAAGTTACTAAGTAATAAAAAAAGTAAGGGAAAAAATTAAAGAGAGTAAAATGCTAAACTAGATCTTTTTAACAAAAGAGAGCTTTTGCGCAAAAGAAAACCAAAAATCCATCAACATATACCTCTACCATCACAACGTTTTACTTTTCTAATATAAAATGACAATCCGATTAAATTAAATAAATATACAAATAACTTTACAAAAAAAAAAGATATTTTAATGGAAAATCATAGCTAATTAAATCAGAGCACGTCCAAATATAATCTCAAAACGAATTCCCCTGCTACCCCCCGGGAAAAATATAAATATCAGTGGTGCATTAAAGTGAGTTAAACTTGTTTGCGTTTCAATATTTACCTGCCCACTGACCCGTTTAATTCTAGCCCACATTGCCTTTTTCACGTAAAATGGCATACTGTAGCAGAAAAATTGTGTCAGATACGTCTTTTCACCCACGGAAGGCGGTATAGCCCAGAGGGGGCTCATGACCCCCGTAATGCAAACGTCATTCCAAACACTCTTGTACCAGATTTTTATATCTACCAACTTTGGATTTACCATACAATAATGCACCCCTCTAAATACATTGAGGTAAGGTTTAAATTTGGCTATAAATGTGAACGGAAAATTTGGTTTGATGGGAGAGGGTGAGCAAGACTAGAATGCGTCCGTTTTAGTAATTTGATACAGCTCAAGTCGTGGGAATATTAATGTAAGCATTTAATGTCAATTTTAAAGTTTAACATAGTAGAGTCAAATATATGGTTTAAAAAATAGCTATAGTTAGGATTACTGTAGGTAAGTAATTGTCAGTATATTTCTACTATAATGTAAGTTTCATTTAATCAGGGAAGTATAAAACATTAGTTGGGTATAAACTCCATACTACTAGGGAGTAGATTTAGTAGATATAAGCTGAATAATTGGATAAATATGTACTTAAGTCGAGATTTTTTTCATAATATGCTCGTGGTACAGGACACAAAAACGTCATGAACTTCTAAGTAAACTCTCATACACTTAATAAATCTCTCAATATAATTACGTACTATCACACTTCATTATTCTCATAAAACTAAATAACGGAAAACGATATATAATATTATTTATTACTGCGTAGGTATAAGGATCATTTTTGCTTGGTGTACCTCTTAGCAAGATGGGTATGTCCGCTGTCAAGTTCCATCATATCGAGTCGTCCCTTGTTACTTCGGTATACCCAACTGGTACGATACCGGTAATACGTTTTAGTATGAACCAATAGCTTCATGCGGAGCCATTGGCTTTTAATGGTTTAATTGAGTACTCCGTTTTAGGGATTATATGAGATTACTGCAACATTGTAGTGATGGGAAACTTTTCAGAAATGTCGAGTATAGTGCTGTCTAGGTTCTTATTCTATTACTTACCAATTAAGAACAAAAGAGATTAACTCACCTGTAACAAAAAGTTTAATTAAAAAATATGAATTAATACCTTTACCTATTCAAATACAATATCAATATTGAACTATTTCGATTTTAGAGATATAAATGCATGTACATATAGAGCACCAAAATATTTTTTTTTGCTCTATTGATGCTCAGTTGAATGATTTTTAAACTATCAGTCATGTAAATCCAAATTTATATATGTAGTAATACCAAAATCATTAGATATGATTCATGTTTTTTACCTACTCTAGTGGCCTATTGCTATAAATTCTTAAAAAAGTAAATTACCTACATATGATCGCATGGTCACAAAATCCCGCAGTTTTCTTAACATTTGGTTCATAAATCAGGATAACGCAATAATTATTTTAACTAACGCTCGGAACGGCAATAAAAACGTCGAAGCAAAGTAAATACTCCCGCAGCACAGGCACAGTGAGACAAGCGGCAGTAAAGAAATATCAAAAACGTGGTATCGAGTGTAAGAAATTAGCGAAAATAAAAACGTACCTATCACTGAAATGTGTTCATTTGCGATGAGTGTTTATGGGCTATGGCTGATATTTTAGTAGTGGAGGTATCTATGACCCTTTGCAGACTACGATTTTTTTCAGATGTATCTGTCTACAGTCAGTAGTGTAAATAATGACACATAATCCATAATTGCCTGTGTTGCGATGCGATGCAATCGTGCGGCAGTTAAACGCGTGTCTGTGTCGGTGAAAAAAGTCACAGTCTGTAAAATACCCAATTTGCTTAAAATAAAACATTATTTTTGATATGTTTGAGAAATATTCGTAAATGCGTAGAATTAAGTACCTATGACGTGATTTTCTGGGTAGTTTACAAATACAAATACAAATAATTTATTGAGAAAAGTATAGTACAGTGGTTGCTCTTAAAGACTAATAATTTATAAAGACAAGTGATTTACAAATGCCTGAACTAGGATTCCCTGTGTTTCAGGCAGCAAAGGACAATATTAATTATTTATTACTTATTCACTTAATTATAAACTATAGGTATGGTACACAATATAAGTCTTATTACCTAAACAAAAAGTGGATTCTTAAGTTCCATTAAATATCAGAGTACAGTAGGTAATCATTTTACGACTATTAGTAAGTTCTCTGTATCATCGTACGTCATCTTTTGAAGGGCGTTGCTATTAAGACGTGTCTTATTGGTGTTAAGTAAAATTGCTTGCTGGACATTTTTGGTCAGGTACAGCATACTATTTTCTGCATCAGCAGAATTATAAACGGGGCCAAAGTCAATATTGCGTAAATCATCTCCAAGTTTGTTTATATTTAAACAGCGGCGAACATGATGTTTGCAGGTTTCCATATCGCATGCTTTAGACTCTGATACAGAGAAACTATCTAGGTCAGAAAATATGCTATTGTTCATAGGTAGTTAAACTAATGAAAGTGAATGAAGTGCTATAGAAATATGTGAAAAGTTAGCGCTCCTAGGCGCCTTCATAATCTATAGAGTTTAAATACCTTTTTTCGGCCATTTTTCTAGCTGGGCAGTCGGCTTCGCCTGTTTGGTGGTTGCATGGTTTCTTGTAGTACGAGCATGTTGCACATTTTGGTGCTTCGTCCTTTTTTGTGCATTCCTTTGCCGAGCAATCTACTTAATCGATGAAATACAATTACAATTGAGTATTGAGCTCCTACGTAACAAAATATAACGGACCCTGAAAATATAAATACCCTTATTCTCTCAGCCTTGCTGAATACTTCCAGTGTGGCTGAAAGCAGAACAAGTGGAGGGTTGGGCCAAGTGAACCGAGCGTAATTTGAAATTACCCCGCAATATGGCAAATGTTCGCAGCATTTTTGGCACTCACTTTAATACGAAATTGCCTTTGTGAACACGGGAAAGGAATTGTTAAGACAATGTAGGTAACGGGAGATGTGATCTCGTTTGGTAAGAAAATTATGGGTTTTAATTTTACTTTTCGACAGTTTCATAAGGTATGATACATTTCTTTTACATGCTACGAATAAGTAGAAACTGCCGAGTTAAGAAAAGTACTTACGTGTGTGCCAGGGATTTTGGTGGATGACAGTAAGTATATGATGACGTTTGAATATCCTGCTACAATCCGGTGTGGGCCTTGTAATATTTAAGTAAGTAAGAAATTGTTGTTGAATAAGACTAATAATGCCTGCTAAGAGCAATGCTTATAAGTGCTCATTTTGAATGATACTTCAGCATCAACTCGGTTTATCTTAAATTCCAAACATGTAAGTATATAACATTTTCAATAACCAATAACCAAAAACTGATCTGAAATCTTCGTCTTGACTTTCCATCGCTCTTACAGCGCGAATAAGCTTCGTTGAAGTGGCGGACATTTTGAAATTAAAACGCTAGGCTATTTGCACTCGAGAAGAGGACAAAAGACAGCCTAGTGCGTGGCCCCCGGCCTTTACACCTCGAGCTATTCAGAGAAACATGCTGGATATCGGCAGTCAGACAAACGCAATTTGAAAAGCGTGGTTCCTCAATTGAATACGCTAAAAGTGAAACACATGTTCAGTCTATGTGAGGCAATTCTGACATAAATTATTTTGAACTGTTCACCTATATTAAGCTATTGACTGTTAAAATAATCTGATTTATGTACTATTTCGTACCTTTCAATCTTCCAGCTTCCAATCAATATGAAAGCCGCTAGGGCTCTCACATTATCGCCACGGTGACAAGGTACGACATAGTATAGAAATCAAATTCCTTGACCCTTGTATGAATACCTCCCTCGATTTTGCATAGGATTACATGAAAAAAAAAACTCCTATCCATATGCTTGAATGACTGCTGTACATTGTAGTATTTGTAGTACTGTAAAGTATACCTATAAGTACATCAGTCAAAAAATAACATCAAAACTACGACATATCAAGGAACAGGAGTTTCCTCCGTTTTGAATTCAGGTAAAACCAATTTTTATTAAATATCGTTGTGTGAACCTACGGCAGCGAAAATATGCCCTTTCACGAACGGTGCTTATGTAGGCAGACGTATAAACACTAGTGATTTAGAAAATAGGAATTGCTCTGCCCTAATTCTTTATGCGTGGAATGTTTATTATTATAGTAATATGGGCCTTAAGAATTATTCTTAAATATGTAACTGACAGTGTATGATTAATACCAATAAAAATCTATCTTGTTGCCTGAATTAAATGTTAAAATAAATAAATTTAAAATATTGGACCACATTAATGAAAGTTTGTTTTGCAAATTACGCAAGCTTTATGCACTAATTTTGTGAGGATTGAGTGGAATTTCTTTTGATGATTCTGCTTTACGTCCTCTCCAGACTCTGGTATGAAATGTTCAGCAACAGAAGGTAAAAATGGTACACTAATAGGTAATTAAACCTGTAATGATAATTCGCTGTTATCTTTTGTTTTGTGACTATGATTCAGAGAATTTACAATTTGTAATAAGCACAGTTGTACAACTAAATAGGTTTATGAAACGCCGAACCTTTGTTCCACAAGTAGGTTAAGCAGTTTAACTGTTGTTAGCAGAGAAACTCATTCGTAATTCAATTGATCCCATCGAACCTTATTAGGTTAGTATGGATTCCAGTTGCAATGTTTTGTAGACGCTGCCTTGCCTGCCGCTTTCACCGCTTCAAAGGTGAACAATTTAAAATGTATTTATATGTATACAAAATTATGCCGTTTGAAACTGGAATGATAAAGCTATTGAATTCACACCAGCCTTGTGGCATTGTGCTAAGTATTCTTATCAAGTATTGATGTTGTTTGCCTTCATTATGTCCAGGATCGGAATTTGAACGTGACCACCCACGAGAAAGATATATGATTATCACTAAAGAATGATTTTTCAGAAGTTCTATTGAGTGTATGTGATAAATTCAATAGATTGAAACGTTATATGTGGTCTGAGATATTTCTGTTGCCACTAAGTAATAGACATTTAACTGAACTGAAATTTGTTAAAAAATATCACGTTTTATAGATCTGCGTCAGGTTTATAGTATTTTATGCAACCGTTATTTAAGAGGGGTCAAAAAAGGCGAGTGGCGTGAGTAACAATTTGAGGCGAAGCCGAAAATTGTTAATAAAGACGCCACGAGTATTTTTTGACTCAATTAAACAACGTTGCATACAATACTTTTTCTACGACCAAACACTTACTTTGAAATAAAATTGTAAATTTAACAAATATTTTTCATGTCATCTAGTGGCTTCTACCTACGGTATCTACCTGTTTTTAGTGATTCTTGTGCTATTACTGATATTTCTTCAGGCGTAGACACTAAGGTTTTGTCTTCATCCATTTTAACTTGAAAGACACTCTGTTTTTTAACACAAAAGTTAAGTTTTCATTCGACAGGCACAATAGTATTCATATTTAAGATTCACAATATTCAAGAAGTAGCAAAGAATGGAGGGTACGAGCGGGAAAAGAATGAATGAAATTTAAAAAAAAACATGTCTATGGTTCACTTATTTGTCAGATATGACATTCACACCCATAAGCGAGAGCGAGAAATATATATTTCTTTCTCGCTCTCACGTATGGGTGCGACGAACCAAGGTCGCGTTGCGGTGCGACAGTGTGTTACGACTATAAGGTTGGCAACAATGTATTTTTAAGTGGCCATTACACGAAGTATCGTAAAAGAGCCAAAAAGATACTGCGTGTATGCACAAATGCTTTTTTAGGGAATAGACTAAAGACTTGTCTTGACAACTTTAAGATAGGGTTTTAAAGATGTGTGCACGACCCTTTAAATGACAAATAAAAGTACGGGAGTAGAAAAAAATAGTTACATATAAGTGACGTTCCTAGTAAAAAAATATAAGAATTTGTTACGGCTGTCTAATATTTTACATGTCAATAACGGCAGCAACATTGAAATTGTTCATTGTACTCACACTCGCGTAAATATTTACTCCACACCTTGGCGACAATTTCTCTAAAGTACCAATTAATTGGGCAGGCAAAAACTTCATCCCAGCATTCATGAATCATTCCCGGAATTTATGCCTCGGGTGTTGCCGGAGCACTGCCCGTTTTAACTATCCAAGGGTCCTCCATCCTGTCCAAGTATTTAAGGCAAAAGCAACTTTATGATGTAGATAATATAGTTTTAATTTCAAAATACATAGACGTGCTAATAGGAGCTTGTGAAAGACAATAATGTTATAGGCTCCAGTTTTTGCCCAGGGCGCCCCGATAATCCAGGGGTCGGTTACAAATGTCCCGGGATTTGCGACACAACGGGGGACGAGATAAACTGAGATCTGACTTGCATGATCAGTTCGGCGTTCAATTTGACGTCAAATATATGTTTTGAATGGCCCTCGGACGTTATCAGGCCTCGCACTAACCACGAAAACCGAAGTTCGAGGCCTGAACATTTCTACCTTATTTGTCACAGCTACATCGGTAACAACAAAACAAAGTAATGATTTGTCAATTTTGTGTTACATACATAAAATACTAATTAATTATAATAATATGTATATTGTTATCTTGGGATTTTTTTATCCAATAGATTTGACATTATATTGTATAGATATTTATCATATTGGGGATTCTCGACTTTAGTGCGGGAGCGGTTCTACATAAGTATACAAAATAAAACGCAGCGTGCACGCTGCAGGGACCCAAAGAAGAACAAGTGAAGCCGCTAATACCTACCATATGAGTAGCAAGATAATAACAAACCCAAAGAGGTCACAAAGCGAAAAACTACTAATAGAAATAAATCGCGGTACCTACAGCTTAAAAGTACACAAAATTTATATCCCGATTAACGCTGGCAATAATCAGAATAAGAGTACAAAAAGCAATCCTGTTAATCGAAGAGGCCGTTTGTTACCGTGCCACGGTCGGCAAATGGACAAATCAGATTATTTCACCCACTATGAGTCTGTAGATAACAGGGCGTATGAGCGTAAACGATAAGGTGCGGCGGGTTAAAGGCTATATATATCATTAGAAATATATATGTATGTGCGGGAAATAGGCGTGATTACATGTATGTAAGTAAAATGACTAATTAATAAGTATTTATTACATATTTATATTCAACGAAATTTTGACTAAAAATACTAAGTACATAAATGCACATAAATCGATTATACATAAGGTAGGTAATGTCATATGGGTTAGTAAGAGGCGCTATGTTTCTTGTACTCCCGGCAAGAAGAAAATACAACACATTTTTTTAAAGCCCTTGCAAAATTTACACTCTCATGCTCTTGCAAACGCACTTTACCGCAATTTATAAATTAGTAGGTATTGTAATGATCGCGTTCTCTCATTTCTTGCGTCGCAGCTTAGTGCAAGGCTATAAATTAAGAGATTCCTGCTAAGTCCCCATCAGTTGACGCGCCCCGCGGCGTTACTCACTGCCCTTAAGCGAAGACATCGCCTACCTACTTCAGGAAATTATCAGAGAAAAGTTTTGTGAACTTCCATTCCGCTTTCAGGACTTGATGTACAGTACAATTAACTCGTATCTACAATGAGGACGTATTTTTTAGGGTTCCGTACCTCAAAAGGAAAAAACGTAACCCTAATAGGATCACTCGTCTGTCTGTCTGTCCGTCCGTCGGTCACAGCCTATTTTCTCCGAAACTCCTGGACCAATTAAGTTGAAATTTGGCACACACATGTAAGTTTGTGACCCAAAGATAACCGTGTAACGTAAATAAATGAATTTTAAATATGGAGTCCATTTTTGGGGGGTAAATGAGAAAATTAAAAAATAAAGTTTTTCAAACTATATCGTGTTACATATCAAATTAAAGAGCTCATTGTAAGAATCTCAAATATTTTTTTTTTATAATTTTAGTATAAATAGTTTAGCAGTTATTCAAGAAAATAGACAAAAAATGACCATCCCCCCACCTTATCTCCGAAACTACTGGGTCTAGAATTTTGAAAAAAATACACAAAATTGTTCTTTATCTATAGATGACAGGAAAACCTATTAGAAATGTGCAGTCAAGCGTGAGTCAGACTTAATGTACGGAACCCTTGGAACGCGAGACCGACTCGCACTTAGCCGGTTCTTTTTCTACATGAGAACTCTCGTTAAATATTTGATGAAAATGTAACATAAAAATGTGGGCAAAGTAACATCCAAAACGCTCGATATGCGATGCTACAAGTAAGATACAAACTTACACTTGTACTTTATCGCGGGACATAAACTACTGTTACGTAATTATATACTTACTCGTATTATAAGTTTTAAGATAGACCCCATGAATGCTGTCATATGCAGGCAACCACCAGCTTTCTTTCATCAGGATCCTTTAAAAGGTGGGTCCAAAAAACGCGCTGTACGAATCGTCGACGATAACTCATAAGCGACTTGTGAACTACATGTTAAGTCTAAGGAAAGATTTTACTGCCTTAGTGTGTGTTTTACGGTTTTTGGGTCATGTTCCGAATACTTGTTTGACCAGGATGCCCGTGGCTTAATTTCCCCCGCCGCATCATTTGCCACATTTGGAAAACCTTAATGGTCCCGAATTGTGCAGATTCTAAAGAATTTACTTCCGCTAACTCAAAATCAATCTCATTCCCATGTTTTGTCGAGGGATCCAGCACAGGGTTCGGTAAAAAAATGCCTAGTTCGATTTTCAAGGGGTCAGCAACACGAATGTGCTGATACCTCTTGAATTGCAACCGTCCATAGGATACGGTGACTGCTTCTTATTAAATGAGCCTTATACGTATATTGTGAGGCCTGGCTGGTGCTCTTGTGCCAATCGTCTCACAATGTGCGGAGTGGGAGAGAACGTCGAAACAGAATCAGGGCTGCGAAGCAATAGCTGAGGATGGCACCGGGATGAACACTTAGATGAGAGATAGGCACGTACATAATAAAAAACAAAACATAAATTTGCTCTGCTGAAGTAACGGAACACTAGAAATAAATAGATACTAAGCTACCACAATTAAAGTAAAACTTCTAAAACAATGTGCATGTGTTACGTTACTTCTCTCAAAAGTATTTAGATAACTAACATACCAAAATTAACTGCAACATCAGCAATCCAAGTTAAACAACATGCCACGATTAAGTGCAAATTTCTAAACGGTTTAGCTCCTTTCACCGTTCCCTTTAGCCGTGGGCATGTACAAAAATACACCTACAACACGGCACAAAACCTATTTAGACCATTACAATAGGGATATCTTCATTGTCTGAAGGCTCTCGGGGCTGTACGCGTCGCCAACGGTGACGCGCGGCCCAAGTCACGAACTACTTTATTGAATCATATCAAGTCTTCAGTGGCTTAATTGGACAGTAAACAATTCATTTATTTTAACCTTCCTATTTACAGATTACAGTAGAATATCAAAACCAGTCGTTGAGTTACTTATACGCGACCATAGCTTAAAAATATTCAATGTCGCAGTACCTACATGGTGGCCAGTAATAATCATAATTATATGACACAATGCTTGACGCCAATTTGAATTTTACATACAAATTGTTTATTTTTATGTAGTCTGTGTTACGTGCAAAATGATTATTTTATTTCAACTTTTACCACGCAAGTGGCAAACAACATTACGGCGTACCTGATGGTATGCGTTTACGGTAGTCTATGAACGCCTGCATCTTTTAAGACTACGTACGCGTTGATAGCTATCTAACGTAGTGATCAAAATATCTTACAAAAAAATAAACTCCTAAGCTTTCAGCAATGTGTGTATGTTTACTGATATTATTACCGAGAGTACCAAACATTAGGATTTTGTTCTATATCTCATTAAGACCATGGTCTAATAAAACATGGTCTTCTCTTCCCAGAGTGTCACTTGCCTACGTCACAATAACATTGCCACTTTATTTCAACATAACATGTTACATGGGTACATTATATCTATGGTTAATAAGTTAATTTATTTCTTTATAATTTAATAATTTTCATTTATATGTATTTTATCTTAAATTTTACAATAACACGTCATTTTTAATTATTCGTTAGCAATATCTTCCAATTCACGAAAGAAATTTCAGACGTTCGGGTAATTCTGTTTACACTACTGGAAACACAGGATAGCGCTGTCACATTTGACAATCCGCCATTTTGTCCCTGACCGACCGTCCTTGTCGAACGCGTGTTAATTGTCATTTCCTTCTCGCTCAGTGTCAGCAGTCGCAGTGTTTTCCAAACTTTTCACGTCGTAAGCTTGGCAATTAATGTTTTGTTACGAAAATGGTTGGCTGCTCTATTCGGAACTGTAAGAGTAGGAGTGAAAAGTGCAGTATAGATTTGTTTTATTTTACTATGTTTCTACATGAATAACTTAAAATTAATGCCGTTAAAATAATTTTCACCGTTGGTTAAAATTCTCCCACATTTTAAAGTTTGAGAACCTGTAAACAGCATGATGACGTAGGCAAGTGACAGTTAGGTCATTCGCAAATCTCGGAAGAGAGTACCAGGCGGAGTATATTATTATACCATGATTAAGACCGTCTTTATATTTTCCTCGCTGACCTCTACTCGCTTGAGCTATAACGTTAGGCGTTATCGAGGTTTAAATTGCAAATTTAATACAGCCATTTGCATCAGAAAGACGCTATGCAGAGTCCTCGTTTTTGTCAGCAGTGATTTGTACAGTTTATCTAAAACTCTTATCTAAATTAGATGTGTGCTGCAACTCTATTTTACTTAAATTTTACAATATTTTATTGTCGTTTGACAATATTAATGTGACTGGTCACCGTTTGGCGTTCAGCCATTTGTAGTCCATGTAATTGCATTTTATATTATTTTCATTGAAATTTATTTATTGTCAAGCTCTATAAAGTTGAAAAATGTAGGCTTTACTAGATGTTTATAAATATTAACTGTATATCAGAGAAATAATAACTGACTAACTAAAAAATATTAACTGTACCTATAATTGTGTAGACGAATTATAAATCCAAAGGTTCCGTTCAAATCTTTATAATTTTGATTTATTATTTATTAATTACTATAGTGATCATTCTAAATATTGATATAACTATTTAATCTTCAGCTAACACAGCTGATCAGATTGTCGCCGTAACACATGGTCAGTGATGTGGCACACAAATTAATACGTACACATCCTCCCGGACGGCATGGCGTCCGACAAAGCATTAAAATA
The DNA here is from genome assembly GCF_948474715.1 of Cydia amplana. Taxonomy (NCBI): domain Eukaryota; kingdom Metazoa; phylum Arthropoda; class Insecta; order Lepidoptera; family Tortricidae; genus Cydia; species Cydia amplana. The sequence goes on from NC_086069.1 coordinate 21,183,015, forward strand.
ATCAACTGTTCACAGCTGATTACACAGTGGTGACAATACAAAACAAAAGGACCCTTGACGTACTCGAGGGTTATGTCACAGCGCATCGTTTTGGTATCGTAATAATGGCTGAAATGGCTACCATGATTAGGAATGTTCAATTGCTGCATTCATCGTAAACCAGTCACGCATCACTTGAATACAATTTCAAAACAATTTACCCTTATTTTAAACAAGGGAAGGTGCATAGTTGGATGACTATTGCAGTATCAATTAAATTTTTGTCATGTGAAGTGTAATATATGTCACGTGTGCAATGTGCATTCGTATTTAGTTGGGAGTTCAATGTTTTGGAAAATGTGATTGAAATACTAAAAATTATCACATAGTATTTGGAAAAACCGACCAAGTGCATATTGTCCCACCCATAATGGAGAGTTCAATACCTAGGTCATACAATACAAAATGCCAGTTCGCGTCACTTACATCGTTTTAATAAAAAGATAAGTATTTTGATGAAACTCCTGCTAACTCAACTGAGCATATTAAAAATATTTTTTGATAAAAGTATTTATTAAGCTTTATTTTTCGATTTTTCTGAAATTATTCCGTCAGTCGCGGTCATGTCACGAATATTGGATCCCCCAACAGCAAGTGTGTACCTACTTTTGTTTACATTCCTGTTGTAATTTACATACCTAAGTACCTATTGCTCAAAAGAACTTGGTGCCTATGTCTAACTCCTTCAGACTATCTTTTACTTCCAATAAACCCTAATAAGCTACAAAACATCGGAATTAGTCGTCCCATGGCGCCAAAGGGCAATGCGCCGTGACTGTCTCGGTGTGTGCCCACACGCCCCTCCTCGAACTTTAATATTATCAATGAACTTTAACGTATTATAGGAACGTGTATTTATAAGAACGCGGGGCAATATCAAGAACAATGAACGTAGAATTTCAGCCATATTCGAACTTTAAGATACCTACGTCAACTAGATATCTAAACGATATGGATCGGATATGTCAGTGTTAAACAAGTGTCAAAAGTGACGTTTCTTCAAACAAAACCACAGACTTGTCATTTTCGCGCTCGCGCTTGACAGACAGCTGAAGTGTGCGAAAGGGAAGCCATCACGTATATGAACATCGCATGAGTGCGAAAGAGTCAGACTACAAATGAGAAAACGTGACCATTTTTGAGTTTGACGACGGCCGCGGACGGCCAAGAGCGTATCACCGTAATTTTCAATTTGAAAAATATACACAAATTCGGAAGAAAACTATTTGATAAAGTAATACAATGAAGATAGTGTCTTGTAGTGTACCGGATTTCAGTGTCACGGGGCCAAATAAACCTAGCAAATACTTATTTCAGAGGAATAATGATATTCCGAGCGAAATTTTCTTAACGATATTTTGTCAAATTAACAGCATAAAAAGTGTAAGAAGCCGGTTTATACAGTTGATTATAAGTTTTTCTTCCTTTGTGTGCTAATATTTTATCATATTACTCAATAATTTAAAATATTTTGTGTAAAAACATAAACTGTTACTTTACGCTAGGGCTTGACAAAATGTTCAGATGACAGTATCGATAACTTGTCGGTATATTAATAGCTATGTAATCATTTCTTCACAAGACATAATTAAGATATTAACCTTTATAACCGACTTCAAATAATAACGATTGTTATACCTTTTTGAAGGTGCAGATGTTTAGCAGTAAATTTAAACTTCACTTTCCAACACAGTAAGAGTTAGACCAGCCATTCTCAAAGTGTGTTCCGCGGAACCCTAGGGTTCCGCGACACCCCTGCAGGGGTTCCGCAAGAATTTAGAATAATAAAATAAGCATAATTATTGTGCTTATTAATAAAAAAATACACTTCTAAAAACTATTGTTATATTGTAGGGTTCCATCAAGAATTTCGCTTTCCAAAAGGGTTCCGTCAAAAAAAAAGATTGAGAACCGCTGAGTTAGACTAAGATAAGGCTGTAACGATTTTGATAGCACACGCAGTGCATGTGTTATTTTATACATCATAATGTCGTAGAATTTTAACGTTTAAAATAACACATTTGAAAAAGTAGTCGATAAAGCAATCAAACACCGACAGATTATTAATATGTTGTAACATGACATCACTATTTTTGATCTCACATAGACAATTTACGCACACACTTGCATTTCATTTTTGGTCGCACTTTTGAAGATTGACAGTTGTTCTTGTCTATTCTAATTCTATGAACAAAACCGATTCCCATTTTTACGGGACCGTTAATTGATGACGGATTTACTTTTATATTTAATCCGTATTTTTATGTTTTTTTATTTTATTTGGTTCGGTTTATTTAGAAAACTATCGTTATAGGTACTCATAAAAATAAACCCACTTGAGAGTAAAATTTGATAGTTACAACTTACAACATCTAACATACTCTTCTCAGCTATTATACAGGAAATAAATGTTAAACTTTGATTGATGACTGAAGCAACATAACACTTCAATAATGAAACTTTCACGCGAAAATAATCTTGCACTTCAAAGCCAGCGTGTTAAAACAAACACACTTTTATTTCAGGCCAAAGGAGCCGAACGTGTGACAAGGATAAACAAACCTCTTTACGTTTCCCTTTTTTGTGCGTCGATATAATGGATGTGTAAACTCGTTATAGCAGTGCTGTCTATGGTAAAGTGATCCTCGTAGGGGTGCATTTAGTGGATGAGTAAGACCAGGCATTACTTTTAGGTATACATCGAAATTGTAACGCAATGGTTGAGTGAAATTTAATTTTAAGTGTTTTTTGCAATATAGGTACAAAAAAATAATACTATGATATATAGAGTCTGTGCGGAAAGAGAAGAGTCGTGGCAGAAACGGGAACTAACATTTTCAATTTTACATGGCAATCAAACCTTTGACACCTGTCTTGTAAAAAGTAAACAAACCTTTGTCATTGTATATTTTAATTAATAAAAACCGCAAGTTTTATGTATAAAATATTTTCAAAACACGATAAAACCGTACATAAAACCACAAGGAAAGTTATATTTAACATTGTTCGGTTTTGTCAACGGGAAGGAAACTGCTAAAAGCCGACTATCGACTTACAAAAAGTCGCGGAACGTATTTCCGCTATTTACGGGTATTGATGTTGTATTTCATATTAAATAATTACCTATTTAATATGCCCCCTAAGTAACTTGTCTCCAGTATATAATCGGTAAGTATATTCATTCAAAATATATTCATTTTCATAAATATGCAGGTCATTCATGATCTTTAAAATAACTTTCAAATAGTCTTGATACTTGCCATTTTATGCATATTTATACGTAATTTTTCTGCAGGATTGAGTAAAAGTACCTACGGTATCTCGAATAAAAGACCGCTATATGTAGGTGATATGCAAGAATTTGTAATCTATGTGCCGGATTCAAGCACATAGCACATCCAATTCAGATGAAGATAGTTATATGAGTGTTCCTGGTTGTTCTGAAGCTAGCTCAAAGATAAGTGACATTGAATATTTTAATTCAGACTTCAATTACAACAAATAAAACTTTTTCTAATAAAGTATTTCTTTATTTGTAAGTCCGTTTACTAGGTTCTGTTAGTTACGAAATTATATTTCATATTTAGCAGTGACTTTTCGGCGAAGTAAAATATCGTGAGATGCGAGAACCGGACATATCCCAATAAGGCCTACCCCTACTTATGCACTATTTTTATATCCCAGATAGTAAAATTACAGTACTATTGCCCAATTTCTACCCGATCTACCCGGTTTTGTATTTAAATAACTCTTGGACTGGACAGATTAGGCAGTACATAAATGAGACTCTTGTTTGGTACTAAAATGACAGTTGTATTGGGCAGATTCTTAACTAGTTTTAGCAGTTTTGTCAATCGCACTGTCACTTTTTAGTATCTGAGACATAAAAACAAGATTTTAAAAAGAAAACTAGTGCCTGCGCTAAATCAGAGGATTGAGTTGACGAGCCGACACCGCCACCAGGCTCCGTTTAGTAAGCCATGGCAAAAAACCGGAACAAGGGATTCAAGTATCATGACCTTTAGTGTCGTACTATAATCACGTGACCAGTGTTGTCAGCATAGCTAAAACCATAAAATAGCACTGGCGCGCCCTCAAATCCCACGACTCTTCTCTTTCCGCACAGACTCTAAAGTATATATCATAGTTAAGTTTTTAAACACGTAAGTTATATTTAATTCTGATTATTTCTTTCACACCTACTCTCAGTCATGAAATATCATAAAATAAATAAACGGTTCAAGACGCTTGCCATAAACACTTATCAAAACGTCATATTGTTTTATCTCCTCATTAAACAACCGTTTTTTGTACCATAAATCTGTTGATAGGTTGGCAAACATTTGCTTATTACGTATCTCTTAACATTAAGTTGTAAAGGTGGAATTTATGATTTTCATAAACGGCAACATTACCTGCCGGTGGTCGTTTGACTTGGAGGTAATTTACTTTAGGAGATAAAATTTTTAAGGTTTCGAACATATTAAATCAGCCTTAAAGGTTCCGCGATAAATAAATGATAATGTATGTAATTTTCTCAGGCGGATAAAAAAATGAAAAGTACTTAATTATTGAAACATGATATATAACAAAAAAGTTAGTTAAACTGGTTTGTGAGCGATATCGTGCCCTGCAAATATTTAAATCATTATAAAGGCAACCTCAGCTATTATAAAATTAAGCTTAAAAATATTCCTCGCAATTTACGTTAAAGCTTTTGTTTGAAAAGTAACTTTTCACTGGTTTTAACCAGATGAAGCGATTATCGCCTCACAATCAGTAGCTGTCCTTATAGTTTCCTAAATTAATTCTGTGGCACCCGTGAACAACCTTAATTGTGCCATAGCGTGTGTATAAAACACCCAATTCAAAGTTGTTTTTATTTTAACCGCCATTTAAAAGTCACGTTAGATAGGCACTTGTTCGGTGATTAACATAATAAGTTCGGTTCATGGTATAATAATATACTCCGCCTGGTACTCTCTTCCGAGATTCGCGAATGACCTAACTGGCACTTGCCTACGTCATCATGCTGTTTACAGGTTCTCAAACTTTAAAATGTGGGAGAATTTTAACCAACAGTGAAAATTATTTTAACGGCATTAATTTTAAGTTATTCATGTAGAAACATAGTAAAATAAAACAAATCTATACTGCACTTTTCACTCCTACTCTTACAGTTCCGAATAGAGCAGCCAACCATTTTCGTAACAAAACATTAATTACGAAGCTTACGACGTGAAAAGTTTGGAAAACACTGCGACTGCTGACACTGAGCGAGAAGGAAATAACAATTAACACGCGTTCGACAAGGACGGTCGGTCAGGGACAAAATGGCGGATTGTCAAATGTGACAGCACTATCCTGTGTTGCCAGTAGTGTAAACAGAATTACCCGAACGTCTGAAATTTCTTTCGTGAATCGGAAGATATTGCTAACGAATAATTAAAAATGACGTGTTATTGTAAAATTTAAGATAAAATACATATAAATGAAAATTATTAAATTATAAAGAAATAAATTAACTTATTAACCATAGATATAATGTACCCATGTAACATGTTATGTTGAAATAAAGTGGCAATGTTATTGTGACGTAGGCAAGTGACACTCTGGGAAGAGAAGACCATGTTTTATTAGACCATGGTTCGGTTGTTTGAACATATTATTGTGGTTTGAGGGTGTACCTACATTAAAGGGAAGATGCAATAAAATACAATGTATCTTTTTATCCAATGTGCAAATAGATTGGACGCTTTGTATAAATTATTTAAGGAAACAATAAACTGCTCCACTGCGCATGACAACTGTAGTAGGCTGTTATTATTCAATAAATTAATTACACATTTGGACTATACTTCGTTTTTTTTTGCATTAGAAATAAGGTAAACAATCTTGATGTGTCTTTTAATTGAAGAACACATTTTAAAAATAAGTTACGGTAAATATGTAACAATTATGAATCTAATACGATCTTTTATAGTCTTCTGCTTTCATAAGTAATAGTTATTGATTTTTAAAAAGTGTTTTTTAATTAAAAGACATGTCAAAATCGCTTTCATGTTCTTTCTAATGTTAAAAAAACGAACTATAGTTTTTATAGTAACATACAGTTATTATGTATTATACGTGTTAGCACAGCACCCAAATTATTTTTTACTCATATTCTTCCTAGGGCTACAAAATAATATTTAAAACTTTTTTATCAGATAGTTTATATAGGCTACGCTTGTCAATCAGTAAGGATATAAAAAATAGCCGTCCTTATAGAAACAAATGTGTGTGTCGATAGCAACAGGCGACGGATCGCCCGCATTCGGCCGCCCGATTGATAGGACACAATTACTTATACCTTAGGCCGCGTTCCCACTATGTCGTAACGACAGTAATCGTCCCGTCCTATATGTGAACACCTCCATTTAAATATACAGGCCACGACGCACGAGTAGCTGTCGTTACGATATATTTTTAATGATACCTACATGAAAATGGTACACGGACAAAGCACAGTCTAAACAGCCTTATACATTTTCATTTTTGTTGTATTTTATTAAGTCTGTAAATATGCTTCTCGTGTTTCTTTATTATGTATGTACAATAAACCATTGAAAGTCATTGAAAGATTGAAGGTTATCACAAGGAAATTCTTTAGAATACTTAGAGCGCCACCAAGACAATATTTTTCACAATTCATCCTCAAACGAGATGAAAATGAGGTTGAAAGTTTTTAACGACTTCTACGCGGACACAGTCGCGGGTGGAAGCTAGTCATTGGGTATTTTCCTCTACTTAAAATAAATTATTTCTCACCGTGCACGAAATAAAGCACCCGATAATTATTAGATAAACATAGATATAGCTGGTCAACCAAATCTTGTCAGTAAAAAAAGGCGCGAAATTCAAATTTTCTATGGGACGATAGCCCTTCGCGCCTACATTTTTCAAATTTGCCGCCTTTTTCTACTGACAAGATCTGCTTGACCATCTATAGCAGTTATTTTTAAACACAATTTCTATTTAATAAATCGTATAGAAATATAAAAAGCAGGCGAGTTGACCGTGACGTCACTATACTCGTTTTAATATAAATTCCATATAGGCAAATCTTTTGAAATTTAAAAAAGAAGCTGATTTGACTAGTAGGAAAGTACCCAATTAATACAAAAAAACATAAATTAGATATTACGTAGTTCAAAATAAAAGTACTTATTTAGTGTCAAGCCTAGCTGTAGGTATGCTTCTTAAATAATGCTGGCAACGAATGACAAAGAAAATAATTAGGACAATTCAGTTCATTCAATGGCTTCTTCGTAGCGATAACCTATTTTGGATGCCTTTGTTATTTTCTTACAAACTGACAAAGTGGCAAAAATATGTATACACGACCTTATTGCCCTTACGTTCAGGTAGTGAGTAGGTATATATTTATGGCACTTTGCTGGTGACGATATTTAACACCTTCACTGTATTACGCAATTTGTTAGTTGATATACTTTATTTTTTATTTTTCTACATTTTGAAATAATTAAAATAACTAATATGATATTCATAAAGAAATTATTACGTTGTTATTAAAACATTATTAAAACTAACATTTTTAGTCTGGAAATGGAATAACTCCCACGGGCTGTGTAGCTGACTTCCGCAATGTAATATGGAATGATTTTTACTTACCGTATCGAAGTACAATATTCGGCCATCAATCAGCATACAAAAAACAACTGTTATTTTATGGCCATTGTTTTATAAAACAAATTGTTGCCATTGTTATATGTTAAATGGTTCGTATAATTCGTAAAAACACACAAAACATTAATTTGGATCATCAAGACAAACATAAGGGAGAACTCAATGTATAAAAAAAGTTAACCTAATGTTACTTATAAGTAGGTATAATACGCCATCGCTAGTTTTATTTCTTAAGGTACTTGAATTATCTATGAAGTCACAGGTTCCATTAAGTAATAAAATATTACTCAACTTTCCGAGAAAATGTAGTTGGGATGCTTCAGTATGTTTCTTTGTTTGACAGACACCCGTAACCGAACTTTTAGTTTCAGAAGAGAATAAATTATTAGCTGCTTTTGGCTTTTATTTAATGTCTGTCGGGATTGTTAGGTAGTACTTTTATTTTGTTCTCGATAGAGTTATTTATGAGTAATTTTTTTTGCCAGTAGGATTTGTCCGAAAAACAAATACAATTACGTGTAATGTAATGTCCAAGTTTACGTTGTGTAGGTAATTAAATTCAAAATGTTATTTTTCTTGGTTAATGAACATCAAAAAATTAAGGGACTGTGTTATGAAAGTACCTCCTCAGTTACACTTTATCGCAAGCATTGCGGAATTGTGATAGCTCACATGTGGTAGGTATATTTACTTTAAAAGATGATAACCATAATTATAGTTAAAGTTACTAAGAAGTGCTCTCAAGTAACTATACTTACACATTTCTATGTTTATCTCATTAAATTAATATAAATAAAATCAAACGCATTAAGGACTATTCCGCAATCCAAATTCACACATTCTCCCCTTAGCCATTGTGTAAAATGGCGGTAGCACAAAGCTGAAATCTCATTTATCTAAACAGCCACTATAGAAAACTCGCCGCGTTCTTGAAAACGGCCCAAATCTTTGCAACCCTAATGCAAACCCTTAAAAATCAACTGTTTCGTAAGGGGGCGCGAACGTTTTGAATGTGAAAAATAGACATTTAATAGGCGGGCGGCTATTTCGCAAATGGAGAAGCCGAGAAGGGCGATGATTTAAAATGGAGAATTCTGAGCAGGCCAGGCGCTGCTGATGGCACTGCAAGGGTTGCGCTGCATTTCTATAAAATCTGATTAAAATGTTTCGGGCTTATTTACGTCAGGTATATTGCAGAAAATGATATTTATTATTAATTGAATGTAACGAAATGTATTTCATTCACTAAATTGGAATAGTTGTTTGTATAACTTTTCATATATTAGGTATGGCGCATTTCTAAAAGATAATTATTTATAATTTCATAAAATGTATTTATTTTGTTGATCCAGTGTTTTTGACACTGTTCAAAAGGTATAGTAGGGATTTACTTTCATCACCGTGCGAAGCAGCGAACGGAAAAATACACAAATATGGCAAAAATGGTTTCCCTTAACCCTAAAACGCGTGCTTCTATTTTGAACCGAGCCAGTTCACAAACCCCCAATTCCTCAACGCCGTATATTTTTCAGAATCGGTAAAACAGTTCTTATACGGTGGAAGTCACATGCCGAACAACAGGCTGTGACGTCTCCAGGAAGTAGCACGCAGGAAGTCAAGGGAAACAGTCAACTGCTGCTGGCTGGGCCGAGTCATGGCAGGAAGCGAGCGGTAGGATACACTGTTAGATGTGGCTCAGACCCGACTAACGATTAAATACTTATACCTACTTTTCTTCCTGTGTGTGTGTGTGTGTGTGTGTGTGTGTGTGTGTTTGTGTGTGTGTGTGTGTGTGTGTGTTTCCATGTGTATTTATTTCTGACTCTTTCTAAAACCGCTTAGTGCTAAAATGGCTTAAGGGATTTTATCTCGCGAGGTATGATTAGATTTGTATCTGTTTGTCTCAGAATTTAGAAGATAATTTAATCTTATGAAGTTATCAGCTTACATACTAATTAGAGCGAATAAATTTATATATGATAGGTATATAAAGAACAATTAGTCGATAAATGGCGTTAAAGGTTATTTCGATGCTTCAAATATTATTTTATTTATTTCTAAAACTGAAAATTCCATGATTTAGTTTAGGCTATAAAACTAGTGGCTCTGTGAGCTGTAGACCTCGCGAGCATAGCTTATTGGGACCGTGCACGATAAAAAATACGAAGTTTAAGTGAAAAAAAAAAATACAAAAAGTTATGTCTTACTGGGGATCGAACCCAGACTTTCTGTGTGCAAACAAAAAAAGCGATTGTTTACAAAATGCGCCATGATAATTCTTAGCTAAGCTGACGAAATTCGGCTACCCAATCTCGAGTACAAACTAAATATCTAAATACCGCCTAAACCAGCAATACAATTTTTCTGCATTTTTTGCCATTTACTATGTAAATATGTCTCAAAAAGAAAATACTCTTATGATATCGATACGACTATTTGTTTAAGCGCGAGGTATCACAACTCCTTCATTTTTGAAAATTTCCAAAAACGGGATCGACAAAAAAGTTTTATTTACTCATAGAATCTGGTCACAAAATTTCACAAGAATCGGTTGAGAATTGTGACCTGTAGAGGAGAACATCCGGACATACAAAAGCAAAATGCCCGAGTCAAAATGTAGACCTTCGCTACGCTTCGGTCAATTAAAATTTATTTAATGTATAATGCTAATTTAATGATTTTTCTCGCTTTCATCGCTTTGCCCATGTAAAAGCATCCACAAATTGTTTGTTTCTAGCCAACCGCTGTATTGTGTGGTCTTACACCACTTCAGCGCTGAAGTATTACGTACGACGCCATTTTGATTTACCCAGTGTACGGCGGAGTTAATTTATTGCTCACGAAAGTGTTTGAATTGTTAATGTTCTGTACTTAGCGACGGTGGAAGCAGTTCCTGATTATTTTTATTGTTGCCTTTGAATTTCGGAGAATACCGCTTTTAGGAGACCAGGTGCTTTCCTTTATTCTTCTGGCAGTTAATGAACGTTAATTGACTGCTGCTTGAATGAACACAATACCTATCGAGTGAGAGAGCACCATTATAAGTACCTACCTAGTAAGTACCATGTTTTTAGTCAAGGTATTAAATGTCGACACTGATAAAATTCAAAAAATATGTGTAGGTACACAACCTTATTGCTCAGACATTAAGGTAGTGTGTAGAATTTTTTTTGGCACTTGACTACAGTGCCGTTTAGTGCAGCATAGGTACACCTATGCTGCACTAAACCAAATAACTACATACATATTATGATAATCAACGGAAACAGATGAGACTACGGTCGGTTATTTTTTTAGTAAGTTAGTTTACTTATAAAGTCGTAAGTGTTTTTTTAGCAATAATATATAGAATTTATTAAAGAGTTTTAGCAAAACAAGAAATTATAAACAAGTAACAAGGTAAGTACTTAACTAAATTCATGTAAACAAATGTGTGAATAGGAAAAGTATTGTTCTTATTTGTTTCAAATAAACAGTCAAGTGTCATTTGTTAGTATTGTTCACTGTTATCGGCCCGGTCCCAATGATAACCCTAATCCAGTAGGCCATCCCCCTCTGCGTGACGTACGCAACTTGACAACGTTAATTATTAACGAGGATGGATGATCCCCCAGGCGCACTGCCTTGAGTGAAGACATACGACCTACTGCCGTGTGCACGTTACCTCTTTAATTTTAATTTAGATTTCACAGATGGAAGCAGGTTATGTGCCTTCTGTATATGTGTACATTATGACATCTCTTTAATTTTAATTTACAATTTACAGATGGAGTTTGTCTGGTGAAGTTTCGGGTGATATGTTAGTCATATTATATGTTTTATGGGTGTTTATTTGTTTCATCTGGTTAGTGTAAACGCAGCAGTGAGACAAAAAGGGGCTAAATGTCATTATTATTGTAATGTATTTACGAAGTGTTAGCGTCAAAATGACTTCTAAGTACAAACATTATTATTTTCATGATTGTATATGAGGTACAAGACTTGAAAGAAGGAACTTGTGGTTATTTAAAATAAAATGGGAAATTATTTATTTAGGTGTATTTAATCCTCTGTTATCAGCTAACTAATAAACGTGAAATATAATTTAATTATTTGTTGATGATAGGTACAATATTCAAAATGACAAAATGATGTGCAAAATCTATGTGACTTATGCTATAAATGCATTATTTTAATATATTATATAAAAGTTAAACAAGTAATTATTTCACCTATCAGTATAAACGTCACAAGTGTAGTCGTAGGCCGCATACAATAAAAGTATCTATCCAAGTGTTTTCTGCTCGTAAAATAAAAATAAACAGCGGTTTCGTTGTTAAACTGACACGCGACACAGTGAATTGCTCACAATGATTAAAGAAAACAAAGTCGCCCTCCGAAAGAGATATCTTTTTTTGTGAAATACTTAGTAAAAGACGAATTCCGGGAACGATAAGAGCACGTCGCGTCTGACGTCGGCGTTTGGCCTGAGTGATGGGAAACTACCCACGATTATCTACGATTTTTTTAACCCCATGTGACCGTTATACCGTCACAAGACTGTCACGACATGATAACATTTATCTATATAAATTTGACATTAATTAATGACAATATTATTTGATTTCGAAACAACCGATCCAATTTTTATTATAATACACAAAAAAAACAAATTCAATAGATTTTTAGTAGTAGTAGAGAGAAGAAGAAAACTCAAGTATTTATGTGTGTGTGTGTGTGTGTTTGTGTGTGTGTGTGTTTGTTCGGAAAGAGAAGAATCGTGAAATTTATTGGGCCCCATGCATTCCACGTCTCTTCTCTTTCCGCACAGGCTCTAGTTAATAATTTATTTATTAGGGATCTCTTCCAGCTAACCTTCGAGTAGTTGTATCTTCAGTCGGCATTAGAAATAACGCACCCGAAACTCACCAACAAAAAAAAAAACGTTTCCAAACTATGCCCTCCGCACTCTCGCCCCCTACACCGCATCCGACTCGCGCGTCACCTGGCGGCGGCGTAGAATAATTTATTACATTTCTTAAAAGCCATTACGGAGTGACACCGTCAATGGACCGTCACTCCCTGCCGCAATTAGCATGAATTTTATAATGACTACCACGACGACTGCCGAAAGAGCGTCGCGGTGATGCGAGGGTTAGCGTAGTTAATGCGCGTGTATGATGTATGGATGTTGAGAGCGTATTAACCGGGCGTTCAAGTGATGGAATAATATGCAAGATTATAACCCATAACTCGTACAGTGGAGCTGAGAAGAATAAATCAAAATTTAAAGTATACCAATCAATATTACTACTTATTGCTATATCTTGATACATAGCGTGCAACGTTTCTTTATAATGAGTACAAAAGTAACTAATATTACAAAGACCCAAACCAGATCAGTTAGGTCAAAACATATTAAACAAACACGTATTGTGGCTACATAGATGTACGTCATGTCTGCAAATTAATACAAAGGTCATTTGCCATTCCTGAAGCGACATTAGATCTTTAAACGGGCGAGTGATGTTAAAATTATATCTATTAATTTAAGTAATAGACTATAATTTGTAAGTTAGAATCTGCCTCCTGAAGGAATAAATAATATTAAGTAAACTTTCCAATGAGCATCATTTACCTAAGTGCTTTTACCTGGAATATTAGACTGGAAAAATCCTTCACAACACCTAATTTTCTTTAAAATAGAAGTGGCTCTAAATCTAAATCTATCGTCATATAAATCCCTCCCTCATCCTAAAATATCAAGGAAATGCACTGCGTCACACTTAACTTGGTTACACACCACTCTGCCACAGCGTAAAACAGCTAACTCAATGTATAATGTTTAGTATTAGATGTAATAAGACTAATAAGCGTCCAGCACCTAATAGCATCTACATAAATAGAAAAACTCATTTTTATGCTTTTAATATACTTTATGGCCTAAAAAAGTCCGATATACTATGGCTTACGGGCAGAGGTAAGATTTAAGCGAACAAGTATTTTTGAAAAGTATCAGTAGGTACGATTTTGATATCTGGCAATAAATATTTGATATTTAAATTTACAGTAAGCAATAAATATGCAAAATATTATATTCTTTTTCTACTCCCGTACTTTTATTTGTCATTTAAAGGGTCGTGCACACATGTTTAAAACCCTATCTTAAAGTTGTCAAGACAAGTCTTTAGTCTATTCCCTAAAAAATCATTTGTGCATACACGCAGTATCTTTTTGGCTCTTTTACGATACTTCGTGTAATGGCCACTTAAAAAATACATTGTTGACAACCTTATAGTCGCACCGCAACGCGACCTTGGTTCGTCGCACCCATAAGTGAGAGCGAGAAAGAAATATATCTTTCTCGCTCTCGCTTATGGGTGTGAATGTCATATCTGACAAATAAGTGAACCATAGACATGTTTTTTTTTTTTAATTTCATTCATTATTTTCCCGCTCGTACCCTCCGTTCTTTGCTACTTCTTGAATATTGTGAATCTTGAATATGAATACTATTGTGCCTGTCGAATGAAAACTTAACTTTTGTGTTAAAAAACAGTGTGTCTTTCAAGTTAAAATGGATGAAGACAAAAACTTAGTATCTACGCCTGAAGAAATATCAGTAATAGCACAAGAATCACTAAAAACAGGTAGATACCGTAGGTAGAAGTCCACTAGATGACATGAAAAATATTTGTTAAATTTACAATTTTATTTCAAAGTAAGTGTTTGGTCGTAGAAAAAGTATTGTATGCAACGTTGTTTAACTGAGTCAAAAAATACTCGTGGCATCTTTATTAACAATTTGAGGCGAAGCCGAAAATTGTTAATAAATAAAGATTACTCACGCCACTCACCTTTTTTGACCCCTCTTAAACAACGGTTGCATAAAATACTATAAACAACTCGTAGGCTAAATCGTACCGATGACAGTATCTTCGGAAAAATACATTTTGACTCATCTCTGCATGCTTAATGTACATAGACAAGATACTGAACTTTTATATGCACAATCAAACACATTTGTAAATGCCTTTATAAAGAAAATATTAACATTCAAGTGAAAGTGGTAGGTACGATATAGCAGACTCTCCCCTGCATGTTTTAAGTAGGTGTCCTCATCGCATCTGAAAATACCATAATTTTCTTAAAAATCAACGAACACTAACTTAACTAAATCGAGAATTAGTGCAAGTGAGGTGGCTGTTAACGTGTTTAACGGCATTTCGTAAAGTGATCGTAAATAAAATGGCGTCGCTTAAAACGTTTTTTTTTTACTGTTAAAGAATTGCCCAGTACGCGTCGTAAATTTCCATAAAAGGTTATGTATTTATGGAAAAGATGTTAAGGTTATTATGTTACGTCCCCTAGGTATTGGGGTCAAAGATTAATTAATTAATTAATTAATTAAGATTAGTTAATTAGACGGCCATAAAAATGTATAGTCCATTAGGAAAGGAGATTGCAGAATGAAAAGATAATAGGAGATATGTTAGTCTCTACTAATATTATACATGCGAAAGTAACTCTGTCTGCCTGTCTGTCTGTATATTATTTACGTTTAAACCGCCGAACCAATTTAAATGAAATGTGTCATAGAAAAAGTTTGAAGCCCGGGAAACGACATAAGATACTTACCTAGATTTTAGGGTTCCGTACCCAAAGGGTAAAAACGGGCCCTATTACTAAGACTCCGCTGTCCGTCCGTCCGTCCGTTCACAGATGATGTATTTCTGTTGCCGCTATAACAACAAATACCAAAAACAGAATAAAATAAAGATTTAAGTGGGGCTCCCATACAACAAACGTGATTTTTGACCGAAGTTAAGCAACGTCGGGCGGGGTCAATATTTGGATGGGTGACCGTTTTTTTTGCATGTTTTGATCTATTTTTTGTTGATGGTGCGGAACTCTCCGTGCACGAGTCCGACTTGCACTTGGCCGGTTTTTTTATCAATTAACATCATCATTTCACACAGACAAAGTTGCGGGCAGAAGCTAGTATAATATAAGCTTCACGAAAACTAAATACCTACAATAGATATAAACCTAATACTCTAACTATTGGGTAACTTAGGTACATGCCTGCTGCAAAATAGGTATCCCAACACAACAGTCGTGTCAAATAAACGTCTGTCTGTCACTCAATTAGCTTAGGATAAATGCGCAGAGCCCGAAAATTGCTTATCAAATTTCAACTACACATAACCAGTATATCTTGAGACCTGCCTAGCAGGAGCTAGAGTGGCGCTTAGAGATCTTAGTTAATAGATGTTTCGGTGTTTGTGAAGACTGAAAACTGACCAACATTTCATGATCCCTGGGTTCAAAGTAGCTCTTAGGGCAGTTTGTTTAAACTATTGTCGGATAGTGTTCGTTCTAATATTAACTTGATTACGACGACAAACTTGAGTAAGAGTAGAATAGAATTTATATATGTATCTACTTAAAATATAATACAAGTATTAAAAAAAAACAATTGAAAGGATTTCTTTTTGTGTGGATTTTTAGATTTGAATGAAAATGTAATTAGAAAAATAAAATAATATTTAAAAAAAAATAAAACGGAATGGCATGCTGAGACTGAAAATTTAAAATTTGTAATTCGATCAAGAAAACTTTGTTATTTCCTCATTCTGTTTTGGTCTATTTTACCTGAACAAATCCGGAAGCCAAAGAGTGTAGGCCGCATACATTTATCGTTTCTGATTGTAGTCACATATCCATATTAGGTATAATACATATATAGGTACATCAGAATTTATACATAGATTTAATACTTAATATAAAGTCAACGTTTGCATTTATTAGGTGGTTTTTTAACGTTCTAGCCGTATTATTTTTAACCATGCCTTTGGTTTTATCCTGTTCGCCTGTTTCATTATGTCTCAAGACATTCCACCCGATAGGTTTTAATCAATTTAATCGCCCAATCAACGTTATCGACTCGTTAAACACTGACAGCAACCAGTTCTCTTAATTGATCCACAATCTACGTTCCCATCTCGCAATGACAAATTACTCGATATTCCCAGTAACGACTATATTAACATGTTTTCTATCTCTATCAAATTCATCATTATCTCGCCCTTATCTAATCCGAGTTATCAGCAAGTCTTGTAATACAAGTGGAAGTCCCTTTCTAACAACAGCTGTCAAAAAGTGACACCCGCTTGTATTACAAGTTACAAGCTTTTGAGAAACGGGCCCCAAAAAGGTTCACGCTTGTATACCTACTTGCAGTACATTCTAGACCACAGATCTACAATATAAAAGATTACCTGACAAGTATCAAAATTGCGACCAAAATCGGAATGATCTCAAGTGTTATTGGAAGTATTAAATTCAGAAATATTATGTGATTGCAACAGCGTTGTCATCACTTGTAGTAGGTAAACATTTAGCTGGTTGTCATAGCATTAGAAAGAAAGTTAATTAGTCACTTTATTACATGTCTTGCTTAGCTTAACTTGGAACTTAACACAAATCTAATTATTTCACGCAGGTAATCCGTGAGCATAGCTAGTATTCTAACAGCATTAGAAAGAAAGTTAATTAGTCACTTTATTACATGTCTTGCTTAGCTTAACTTGGAACTTAACACAAATCTAATTATTTCACGCAGGTAATCCGTGAGCATAGCTAGTATTCTAACAGTTGGCGTAGATAATGTATCGGTAGAAAGCCAACCTATGCCTTTATTGTCGTAACATCAACCAACAACACAGTAGCGCTTTTTTCTTGAGAAATACATAACTTATAATATATTATGAGGTTCTAAGGAAAAAATGTAGGTAGGTACATACGTTTTTACAGAAAGAAGTTGTCAACGTCAGTCAATCAATTCAGCGACCGCTTATTATAAATTTATCAGGCAGACTGTGAGTTTCTTTTGTACATTTTTAAAAGAAAACTATGAGAGGATTCGCGGAGTGCCATGGTATCATTTTTGAAAGGATTATGTGCTTTTAAAACTACTTCAAACGCGTTAAAACACTTGCACAAGATATTTTTTACTCCGGGTTACTTACAATTTTTAAAACTTTGATACTTCTCTAGCAATTGCATTATTTACTTCTTTTTGTTTTTAAAAAGAAGTTTGAATTTTATTAAAAAAAATATTATTATACTTGGTTGTGGGTTAGAAACTTAAGATTCGTCTAATTAGAGTTGCAGTTTTTTGACAATTCTAATATAATTTATTATACAATTCTAATATAATTATATTATGACCAGCACTGGCATTGTTAGGTAAAGTAGGTAAGAATCTTATGACTTTTTAGTTCATATAAATAGGTACTTATATTACAGTACAGCATATGAACGTCACAGAACGCTGAACTCACAGCCGACCCTTTGGCGTAGCCTTAAACAATGCCATTCACGACCGGATTAAACTTCACAATGCTCATAAAGGAATCGCCCGGAGTTCTGAGCGAGTGACGTATGTATGACGATGCGGGAACCAACTCAAACTTGCACCAGATATATCTCAATTCAAGCAATTATGGTTCTTCTGACACATTACTAAGTTAAGCAGCACAGTTGAATGATGGAAAAGTAAATATTGCTCAGGTGCATACAGCTCAATTGTTTTTTTTCTTCTTAATGAGGCACAAGTGGTCTACAATGGCAGTCATTGTGCAATAAAAAAACATAAAATATTTCTTCCCGTTAATTTGTTTCGGGCTCATGGCGGAAAACGATGGAAAAGTGAATCACGAAACTGTCTATATCAGTATTTCAGGCACGTTTGCTTTTGTGACATGTAAGCTGCGCAATTTCACAATAGCCTGTGACATTGCTGAAAATCTTGTAACTAAACTTTATTTAAAAAACGTATGGGGGCGTTTGTACTACACCGGAGCCTAAAAGCTACTGAGCCAATTTTGATACAAATGAAGCTCTGCTGACTTACTTGTAAAGCGAGGTTTAGACTAGCAAGAACTTGCATGCAATTTTCATTACTTATCAAACTTTGAATGCAGTTTACCTTTGGAAATGTAACGTAAATTGCATGCAAGTTCTTGCTAGTCTATGCCTCGCTAGGAAGAAAGATTTTTATTACAAAAAATAAAAAATAAAATAAACAGGCTGTGGTTAAAGTTTGCACGAAAATAAGTGCCTGCGACAACTACGTGTTCGATAAAAAAAAACCAGTCCAGGAATGCGGATGAAAACTCTTTAATTTTACATTAAATGTGACTACAATTTTAATAGACAGCAATTTCACAATTCAGACTGAGCGCCCGACTTTTTTCACACAAAACAACCTTGCCTTAACCGCATAAAGTCTTAATTTGTTCGAAACGTGCTTCGTGCCCAGTGAGTCCAAACGTTAGAAGCGTCTAACTGTAGCTCATTAGGTAATCAAATTTGTTTGCTGTGGACTAACGAGCTTGTGACCAGGCTTCGCAGCCTGTCTGCGCCGTGACTTGGGCTACAAGGGGGCGTATTGATAGTCATAGCGATGGTGACATGTCATAACTTTCTGTTTGAAACTAGATAAGTTAATTAGGCT
Organism: Cydia amplana; assembly: GCF_948474715.1. Classification (NCBI taxonomy): domain Eukaryota; kingdom Metazoa; phylum Arthropoda; class Insecta; order Lepidoptera; family Tortricidae; genus Cydia; species Cydia amplana. The sequence goes on from NC_086069.1 coordinate 21,202,243, forward strand.
TTACTTGTATACTAATTAGACAGAGTTAAAATTGCTTTTTAAGATGAAATGACATAACTTTTTTAATAGGCAACTAATGGCCTGAAATAGTTAGCTATCTAATTATCTTTATGGTTTTAAAATGCAACAATATAGGTATTATGATTATGGCAAACATACTCGTAGTATATGATCTAACGTGTACATTATGACCTTCTTCGCTTTATTTAATGTAATAAAATGTTTACTTCAAATATAACTTTATATATTTTATTTTTATTTACTTATTACTTACAATATAATTATGAATAATTAAGTACACGTGTTATTCTTGTTATTAAATTATTTCATTATTCTCCCTAATTGTCTAAAAGGATTGTCAATTTCGACGTGTAATATGTAATTATATTATAAATAAATGAGTATGAGTATGATTAGAAGATCGACAATAAATAAACATTGTTGGTATCTACCAGATTTAAAACAAAACATAATTACGGGCAAAAATATTTTGAAACTCCCAAAAAGGGTTCAATAGGTACTAAAAATTAACCGACATTGCTTGCAATAAATCTCTATTTGTCTGTCTGGCTGGTGTCTGGCGTTAAAAAAAAGGGACGTCAGCACTCATTACGCCGACCGGCCTATACTGCCGTTATTTATACTTTACGCATTTTGTTTTTTCTTTATTTTACTATACCTACTTACTAAGTATACAATTGACTGATCGCTTTAAGGTTTTACGCCAGTGCAAGCCCCAATGGCTGTCAAGATATATTTATCGTTAAATGTAAAGAACCTTCACCTTTAAATGTAATGAACCTGTATCACGTCGCGCTTAACACCACGACCAAGTTGTGATGTCGTGTAGTTTAATTTCTCTAATCATCACCGTACCATTAGCAAATTTTACTCATAAAATCTTCATTCATATTTTATATAGACTAATTTAAAAAATCTTTGAAATCGCCAAGTTAATTCCATCCGAAATGAAGTTTTTTGAAAAAATGAATATCCTTCTGATGAACGTGAGATACCTACACACAAAATAGCAAAAATAAATTATTTTGTCGTATTGCTAACATATTTATTATATTTATTACTACCAATATCAATTTAAGCATAATACCTACCTACTACATATAAAAATCGTAAGTAAGATGCGAGTATAACGAGGTGTTTGCGATACAACAACTCTAGAAAAACTTTAAATGCGACAAACGAATCTAAACGGGTATAAAAAACATTGCGTTGTCACAATAGAAATAAATTCAAATTTTAAAAAGTTTTCGAACCGTTCTAACTGAAACGGCCGCTGGCTACGGTGTTGCCGTGCGAGGCGACCGGACGGCCGCGTTCGGCGAAGGGGTGGGAAAACACGAAAACTCGATAAATTTTAAAGTGCTGTATGCCCTCACGCCTGGAGCCCAATCCGTCCGTTTACAGCCGCCAAAATGTACGCTGTTTTGAAAAGTTCATTAATATTATGCGGGAATCGTTACCTATTGTTTCTCCGTTTAGTTTATTTAGGAATATTTATATTTATAAGCATAAATTTTACGGTATTAAAATAGTTTAACACGTTTATACACACGATTGCATACATCGTATTTTAAGAAATTTGTTACGATAATAAGAGCAATGAAAACTAGTCACTTTGTTTTAACATTTCTATGAATTTTAGTCTTTTCTTTTCAAATAGAGAATTTGTAATAAATAATTGTCTTTAACCTTGCCATGTTTTTTTATTGTTCTCAATTAACGACTTTAAAATGATGACACTCGTCAAACTCTGGTCGTAAAAAATATTTCAAAGTATTACATTCTAACTGGATCGGGGCTCCTGTCGCCGTTTATTGCTTTTTTCCTTATGCTTCAAATTAAAAAGCAATAACTCTGACTGAGAACAAAGGTGTCCCTCAGGTTTAAATTTCTTCTAAGATTTATGTATTTTTTCTGGTTTGTTTAGTTATAACAATCAGTTCTAAGATAGTTTAACGAGGGCATACACGAGTAATTAATTTACCCAGTATAATGCATGTAGTCAAATCGATAGAGCTTAAGCTCCTCGGTCGCTAACCTTCGTCTCATTCCACAACCTCACAGTTACACCATGCCTGCGACGACTCGTATCTAAAAAAAGCAATTTTTAATGTTGTCTTTAATAAATACCGTATGTTCTGTTTTGTATGTATGTAGCATCAAGACTATCAAGAGGGCGACCTTTTGTTTGACCGACGAGAAGGTTTAAGATTGACACTGTTAAACGTATATCGGCACTTCTAAGATATTTCAGACTTAAAACCATGTTACTGACCTGTAATTTGTTTCATAAAGCCGTGATAAGTCCTGTCGCAAAATACCGGGTTGAAGAGTCGCGCCCGCGCCGCTGCCGATGCCGTGTAATGAAGAAGCGGCCCGGGGCGACACTCGCCTTTAATTAAAACTCGAGATTCGTTCGCGCTGCGTTAATTTCATTGCGACCTATTACACTACTGTTAAACCAGTATGGGAATTAGATTCTTCAGGTCGTCTTGGTAGTTTAAAAAGCACAATAAAAGCGACGTAGTTAAATTTGCTTGGGTTTATAAGATCCCACCAAAAACATTTTCATGCAAAATGTTGCCAAGACGACCATATGCTCGCACTGTCAAAAAGTTGTCATATCTCATGTAGAGCCAAGCTTCTAACTCTACATGGCCTAACTCTACAAGCACTAAATTCAGAAACTCTACACCTTAGTCAAAATATGTGGCTTTGCCGTTTCGTTGCTAGAAGTATATTGTATTAACAGAAAAGTAATGATCAGTGAACACATTTTTCTGTGAGTATACAGTGAGTACGTTTTAGTGTAATTTTCTTTACTGTCTGTTCTCAATACTGCGCGGCCATTTTCTTTACCAGATGACGGGTGCCGGCCCTTTACAAAGTAAACTTTACAATTAAATCTATCTGCAGAGAAAGAAACGAGATATGGTTACAGGGTTTATCTTTTCTGATTAATATTTGTTAAAGTTCACGGTTTGCGAGATTAGAAATACGAGTTATGGTAACAATATAGCAGATCTTATTTCACTACTTGTACTTCGAAGAAAATTTCGTAAGTAGATATTTATTAGAGTAGTATTGATGTAAATATATAATATATATTATACTGGCATTTTTTCTGTTGAAGGTATGTTTGACAACATTTTTATTATATTTCATATTGAAGCAATTGCTTAAAACGGACTTATGCCAATTGCCATTATTAGTCCTCGGTTCATTTGCTTTGAAATAAACTTTTATTTTGAAATCTCCAAACATAAACCCTCTACGATGCGCTCAAAAACCGCAAGTTACGACCAGGGGGACGATTTTTGAATTTCGATCTTTCGATTTGATCACACGAGTGTAGCAGCACCTTTAATTATTGTAGCAGTCACATAAACTACCTACTTAATAGTATTTAAATACTTTGATTACAGAAAACAACATTTTGTACAACATAATATAGCTCCTTTAAACAAAATGTTACAGATTGTTATCAGCGACTAGAGGAAGGTAGGAATGAGCGGAAGCAAAAATTGCGAGCATTTGTCAAAGTCCTCCCCGCGGAAATGGTGCATAAATAAAGGTCCAGTTAAAAAAATGTGCGCAGCCGCTACTATTGGCACACTGGAACAATGTTAACACAATATTATAACTACTTAGGTATTGTAAACCGAAGGAAAATATTGACTTAAGTAAATACATATACCTAATAGTTTGTTTCATTCATTTTCAATACATATACCTTTAGTTAGATATACGAACTTTCGTTTTTTTTTTTTGGAAGGGTTTCCACGGAAGACCAGCGTTAAGGTATTCATAAGATACCTTGACATCAAGCTGAGTGGAAACCTTTTCAGTGACGTTTTAAACCGTTTTTGTGACATGTTTTTGTAAAATGTTGTTGTATAAGCGTCCTGAATAAATTTTATTCTATTCTATAATATAATAGGTAATTAAGAAATAAGTAAGTAACATAAATTGGGAACTTTTGATAAAGCAGAAATGGTGGACAAATTAAAAAGGATTATTAGTATGTGCTCCTAGTGTAAAAAAGGTCTATTTACATGTGTCAAGGTGCATTCATAATAAAAAAAAAGTTATTTATTATGTTTTTATTCATCATTAACTTCAATGGTTTTGTACCGAAATATTATGTTTTACGTTTTTAACTAGTCCCCTATAAAGCTTAGAATACATTTAAAAGTGGAAAAATTACTGTCTTGGGTGAGACTTGATCTCACGGCCTCTGGCGCTCTTACGGTAGATGTCGCTAGGGTCCCCTAGACCCATAATATGGTGGAAAGATTTGCTGGCTATGGATGAGGTCTTGGTGGCTCAGATGGCAGAGGGCTGGAATATCTATCCAGAGGCCGTGAGTTCAAGTCTCGCCCAAGATAGTAATTTTTCCACTTTTAAATTATTCTAAGCTTAATAGCATCGGTCGCAGACGTTTCTGCTTTTAAAAATTAAATTAGTCCCCTATAATTCTCAATGGTTAAAAAAACTTAGAAGTACATGTGTGTGTATATTGAAGTATATAATGTAGTAGTATATGCTTCTGTATTTAATATTTCAAGATATGAAAGCGTAGGTGCCTTAGCATTTGCAGGTTAGGTATACTATGACAGTTTCCAATGACTGTACCATTCTTATTCTGACATTGGTTTTAAACTTGGATACCGGCTTTCAATTTGACAATCGAACATTATAACAGAAACAACTGAAGACTGTCACAGAACCCTGTCATGCTGTCACGGCATTTGAGTTGCGTGCTGTGTGCTCCCGCGGGACTCGATACCGTGGTAGAGGCAATGATCTATTACACATTTTACGAAATAACCCATAAATTGGATGAGAAAGTTATCCTTTCGTAGTTTAAGTAATAAATTGAAGTATTTTACGGTAGGTACCTACATATATGGATTAGTTTATGTGGACATCGGATTTTGTTGTTGATACGTGTGGTTCAGTATCGGTTCGGTACCGGTACTTGCGTATAGATCGACATTTTTTAATACATATGCCGTAACTTGCACTTATACTGTACTATTTACAAAGAACACCATCTAACGCATACAAATGCATTCCTGCACGAACGGAAGCAAAATATGGTGTAAATACACTTGTAATTTATTTTTGAATGTATAAATTCGGAAAAGGTATAATTTCCTTGGTGGCTAAGATTGATACGTTTTTCAACGCTTGTTAACGTTGAGACTAGTACCCGTAATATGTAGTACCACGAGTTACTGACAGTGTCAACCATTGTGTCAACGCTGACTACGCTAACGTCTACGTAATTTACTTTCTATACATCTCGCTCGCACTAATATGCCAGAACGAGCAGGATGCAAAGAAAGCAAGTTACGTTCACGCTAGCGTTTATGTCAGTGCCAAACTGGTGGTAATTGTATTAAATGGCATTAAAAAACATGCTACACTGGTATTCAGAATTGGATGGAGTAAACTGTTTGACTGTACTAATCACAATTATAATTTTCTGAGTTAGGCTTTTGCGTTACTTATAAAGTAATCACATACTAAATGTACACAATTAGAGAGCCCATTATCTGCCAACAATCTGCTCTCTGTTTGACGGAAAATATTGTAAACCTGGCACCTAAGCTTTCTATTAAAAACATTAGATAGATAGATGATAGATGATTTATTTCATGAAAGACAATTACATAATAAGTTTGCATTGATGTCAAAAATATAAGAATTTCTATCATGATCGTCAAAATAAAAATAAAAAATAAAAATGAAAATAATAACAATACTAATGAAATAAAATTATAGCTCCAATAAGGATTGTCAACACAATTAGAATAAGAGTAAGTAGGTAAATACTTACAAATCCAAAATGTAATTTACAATGTCAGAACTTACGAGAATACAAGAACAGAAAAAATAAAAACAATGAATAAAAGTCAATTAATTTCCAATTGGAACAGTCGTTAATAAGAGTAGGTATAAAATAATATCTCCCAATAAGAATCGTCAACACACAACATCAACAATATAAAAAAACAATGAAATACCTAGTATCTCCCAATAAGGATAGTCTATGATAAGGATAACGGAAACAATGGCAATAAGAAAACAATAATAATTAAACAATTTTTGAATTAAAATGTCATTTTCATGAACTCATTTATTGAGTTATTAAACTGTATCTCTAGTTATAAAGGCCTAGATGGGGTAGGTATTAGCTAATTGTTGTTTACTACTGGTTTTTTTGTAAAGGGCACCATTGAGTGGGTCACGTAACTTATTTCCCATTCTATACCATTACGATAAAAGTCACGTAGGTACCTACTATATGTACGCAGCAGCACTAAAATGTTTACTTCACATCTTATACCGTAAAATATGCCCAAGTGTAAGAACTATACACAATTCGGCAAAAGAATATGTAGGTAAAGTTAATTTAAACAATTACATTTACTTTCCATAATATAGTACTTACAGCAAACTTCAACATTTTAGTAACATTCTGCATGCTATGATATATATACCACATACCCACACAAACACATCTAAGTACCTAGTTCACTTTTATTAATTCGTCGGCACCGCGGAACAAATGGACCCGATCCGGTGTCTTTCTGATTGATATACGGCACGTGCCGTGTCGTGTCGGACACGTCGTGTCGGGCACGTCGGCACGCACGAGTCCATTTAATTAATTTCGTTGGTTTCAGTGGCTGGCAATGGGTTAGACCGTAGGTAAAATTATTTTACTTACACGTAATGAAATTACGCCAATATATTTTTCTTACAAATAGGTAATATTTCGAACGGAGAATATGATGAAAATTGAATAAGAATACCAATATGAATATCAGTGCAACACAAATGTACATAGGTATGCACCAAAACTCACACATACCTAAGGGTAACATTCCATTTCTGAACGCAGCTGCACTACTGGTATTGAACGCGTCGCTGTTACGTTACTGTCAATAGGGATGATGACACATGTTGAATTTTATAACAAAATCTAGTAAAATAGATAGCAAACGAGCAATTTATCACAATAATGTGAATATTAAAATAAAATATTGAAAACTTACAAAATTACAGGACCTGAAAGTTTCAAAATTTAAGTTTTTTTTAACTTCCAAAAACGATAAAAGTAGGGGTACCATTCAATTCCTTACATTTCATGCAAAAAATATTGTATAGCAACTATATACATAAACGCAATATTTCACCGACAAAAACGCAATTTTCTTGTTTTGTCCATACTACAAGATGGTCGATGACGTCACGGCCTCTGGCCGTTTTGTATAGGGCTATTCGCGAGTGAAGTGCGACTGTCGGACTTTGACTACAATTTCTGACTTTTGTGTTACTTTAATGCAATGGGTCCCATATAGACATTTGATCCTAAAAACAAACCCGATCGATTAATACCATAAAAAAAATTTGTCATGTAGCCTATTTCCATAGTAAAATCAACAGTAGTGCAGCTGCGGTTGGAAATGGACTGTCACCTTTACCCTTATAACTTAGAACAGCTGTAAAAAGTAATGAAATAAACTCTTCAAATGAAATTTAGTACCTTATCGCTTTGTTAGTATTAGGCAGGTAGGTAAACAGTTCGGTCGGTTACACGTAATTACTCATTAATGATTTACCTAGTTTTAAGCTCGTTTCTGTTTAATGACATTCAGATAGAGTTTGCGTTCCGAAACCATTAATCCATTCGGAAGTTCAACCAAATTTTAATATATTTTTGAGCATACTAATGTACAGAAATAACATTATTCAGACCAATTTATTCGATCACTAAAATAAATATTAACTCACATTTATAGACGGGTCTAACGCGAAATTTATTCAATTACCTTTATATACCGACGTTTCGACACAGGTTTCACTGGTCATGGTCGCGCGCGGCTAACTGATGTCCCAGCAAAATGTCAAAACAGCGATTTGTGCAACTACCCGACGAAAAGTGTATGAAAAAGTCCGACGAATTATTGTCAATAGTCCGACACGCAACACTCACAATATCAAAAAATATATAAATGTGAGTTAATATGTGTTCAAAACGCGAAAGTTTTAAATATTACACTAAAATAAAGTTTCAAATAAGATCGCAACCAATAACAACTGTCTCGCCTCTCTAAGAACGTGTTATCACCAAATTATCGAAGAAAACAAAGTAAAACAGCATAACGGCTGCTAATAAAACGGGAACATCTTGTATCCATGTCCGAGTCATGCTGGAAGCGTTATGGCGCTCATAACGACAGCCAGTTAGCATAACTGTTACGGTTATGGAACCCTTATTTGAGATATTGTTATCGTAACGGTTTATACTGTATTAGGTATGATCCTAAATCTCATAATTTAAGCACTCATGGCCAAATGTGTATTTTGTCTGGGCGGCTTATGGTACTGTACTTTAAGAGTACCTTCCTGGTCTGGCACTTTGCTGGTTACTTTTATCAACTTCATCCTAGGGATACAACGTATGTGGCTAATACTAAAAGTTTTGTAGACATCTTGTTACAATGACAGTGGACAAGTGTCATTAGGTGTACCTAAGTTTATTAGTGTGAATCAGGTCGTTTGTGCAAATCGTCCGATGTAATGATTTTCGAAATGTAAGGATACCTATTCACTAACATTTTGTCATTGACATTCCTTTTACTAAAGTGATTTTCAAATAAAAAATAATTATTCATTATAAATTTACCACAAACAATTTTATAAGTGGCTATGGTTTAGGTGGGTCAATTTCTGAACACGATTTTTTTTCTGTCCGTGATGAAAATCGCGGGTTAGCATCAGACAATACTTACCAATTTTTTTTTACATAAAGAAGTCACACTTTCACACCGAGTTCCATATGAATTCACTGATTAGTTGGTTTTTAGAGTACACATAAAAATACCTAAAGGCTCAAATTACTACTCCCGTGCCCTGTCCGGAATCTACTTTTGAGCATAATGAAAAATCCTACGAAAAATTCTACATTAGTATCACTAATTTAGTGTCAAATACTTAAACTAGATGATATTTACTATCACTGAACACATATACTATTAACTTCATTGTGGTAAATAACTCGTGATCGATGTTTAAATTTTGTCCGAGCGCGCGAGTAAAATTTCGTCGGCAAAACTCAAAGGGCTCTGACAGCCGACGTTTGTATTTGAACCGCCTCGTGTCCCGCCTCACCTGTACTGGCAGTATTCGGCTGTCTCTCAAAGCAAGCGGATGTAAGTCAAGCCGCGGCGTGTTCGAGCAAATCGCGTAAGTATTTCGGAATCCGGGTGGGCGACAATTTTTTTCTAATTTCGATGCCCCTTATAAATTTTATTTTCCACATAGCTTTTCAATAGCAATTGTCATATTTAGGAGCCCTTTATGTATCTTTATGTAAGCGATAACATAACAGTTTGGTCAAACACGATTTAAATTTTTGGCGAATTTTTTTATTACGAATTCTAATTTCCGTGCCCTAATTCCCATAACAAATTTACCTAAAACAGCTGATTAAGTGGCACGGGAATTAGAAAGTATTACTTAAATTGTCAACAAATCTTTTATTGGGGGCACTGTAAGTTAATTGGCAATGTTTACGTCATATTATTATTACTTATATATATTGGCATTGAATATATATTATATGTAATAATAATACGACGTATATCTTTCTATTTTACATTTAAGGAAATCTTAAAGAATGCACAAAAATCTGTGAATAGTTTTTTAGTATAAGTACTATAGTACTTACATACAGGATCGACCCGAATAACCCGGGCAATTTTAATACGTAAGGTAAGGTGGGGTAAGACGACACCGGGGTAAGACTATCACTTGTATGGAATCCTTGTACTGTTAGTCTTGCCCCACCTTACCTTATTCATTGATCATATTATAACATTAAAATATTATATAAACATAAAACTATTTCTGGAATTATTACATATTATAATACCTGTACCTAAGGTTACATGAAACAAAATGAATCACATTTGCAATGTTTTGTTTTTGTAAATTTGACAGCTGACAGCGTATGCCGTATAAAGTTTAAATATCTGGGAGACCGAGCTTTGCTTGGAAAACATATAGGTACCTACCTACCTAAAAACTCAAAAATGCGCGTTTTTCCAGAGATAACACCTACCTAGATAGATTTTTCACCCCAGAAAACCCTCATATATGATAAAATTTCATCGAAATCGTTAGAGCCGTTTCCGAGATCCCCGAAATATATACAAGAATTGCTCGTTTAATAGATTAGTTGTTATAAATTAGCTTTTCTAATACAAGAAAAATGAAATATATCCTATTCTTACTATATTATAAATGCGAAAGTATCTCTGTCTGTCTGTCTGTTATCTCGTCACGCTTAAACCGCTGAACCAATATCATGTTGATGATATTTGGCATGGAGATAGTTTGAGGCCCGGGGAAGGACAAAGGATCTGGGGACACGGCAGTGCCGCCGCCAAGTCGAGCAAAACAAAGTGGCACGGTCAAAATAACATTTAATTTGAACATGTAATCTAAGAATTAATGCACTTTAAAATCCCTTAGTTTTGTCACTGACACAATCACTCACGATCATCATTATTCTAAGGTACTTCTAGCATACCCACAAGTTCCAAATTTGAAACGTAATTAGGTTTAAGCTTTTTAAGCCAATAAAAATCTAATAATACTGCAATATTAGTCACGTTCTAAAGATCTAATAACTGCATAAATAAGTTTGTAATCCTATAGAAATATATGCGATAACAAATTTACCTTTTAGTTCTTACAATTAGTAGGGAAAGTAAAGGTACACTACGATGTACGATGTGAGTATGAATAAAGATGTATATAGTAATGATATGTGTATACATAGTATCAGTATGGTATGGGTATGATTACCTGAAAAGAAGGACAGCCTACAAAAAGAGATGGGATCCTATCAAAAACATTACATGTAAAAAGATGCAAGTCTCGCAACGCAGTTCTTCTACTACAAAAAAAGTTTTGAGATGTAATGTGAAACCAAGTCGGTTATTTTAGACAATGCCAGGGGGGTATTAAAACCGTAATACTATTAGATACCTTATTAGGGTTCCGTAGCCAAATGGCAAAAAACGGAACCCTTATGGATTCGTCATGTCTGTCTGTCTGTGATAGTCTTACCCCGGTGATAGTCTTACCCCACCTTACCTCATATGTGGTTAAACAATTGTTTGTGTTATGAATTTATGAAGGCAGCATATTCGATTTCTTCAGATTAACTTACACAATAACTTCTTCTCTCTGTGCACCTATTTATTTCTTAGTATCATTTCCTATACGGCCATAAAGCAGATCATACACCTTGTACCTATCTACATGCAGATACATAATGACACTTTTTAATGAATAGTTTTGTATGTAAGGCGGACATGTTTACGCAACTACTCAAAGTATTGTTTTGAAATATATATATTTTACTAAGAAAGAGAGATTAGTTGCCATTAAAATCAAGGAAACTATTAGTCAAATACGTAGTTTTTAGTGTATCATACTTTCGTAGATTTGTCGTCCGAAACTAAAATTAAAGTAGATAAATATGTTCGATGCCGCTTCAGTATGGTTGAAGTATATTATTGTAGATTAAAATATACATAAATAATAGTTTTAACTACCAAAATAAGCTAAGAAAACAATTTCTGTGCCATGTTCTAATTTCCGTGCTAGTAAAATCTAATTCCCATGGACACACTAATTCCCGTGCCCTGACCAAAATTTTAAATTGAAATAACTTTTATAGTTTTATGAATATTTTTACCCCATAAGAAAATTAATGTTTATTATATTTTTTATCAAATTATCAGCATATTTTTTTTTGTGTAATGTTGGTATTTCAAAATTCCATGGGAATTAGACAAAAATGCTCGTTTGGTGAAATTGACCCAGGTGCTTCTCGCAGTTAATATTTATAAATATAATTTCCGGGCTTTAATTATAGCTACACGAATATCCGATTCCCCCTGCATACATACGCACGCTGTTGACTGTCATCGTCATCAATACCTACTTTAGGTTGCTTGCCATGTTGTTGTTACAAAACTCTCCAACTACCATGAAATTGTGTGTAAACTTATATTAGAAAAAAATACTAGGTAAACAATACAAACTATTTATTAAGTTTCGTAATCTAAAATCTCAAAATACTTTCAACAAACGAATTTAAACAAACTGTATCCATTGCACCGATAGTGAGACGATACTCCAGGCACAGTTAAAATATATAACACAATATATTAACCGTTTGCCGTATGCCGGATGATTTGTGGGCTAAAATAACAACCAATTGGGTCCCACATCAAACCCGGGGTCGCGGCAAACCTCGACGGCGATGGCGAGATGACCTTGACAGGAACTGGTGGGAGACGGGTCAAGACCGGGATACGTGGAAAGGGAGGAGGGAGGTCTTTGCCCAGCAGTGGGACACTCTAGGCTCATATGAATAAATAAATAAATATTAACCGACAGCTATAGCCACAATAATACTCAGTCGACCATTTACCTAATTAATATACGAGAAAGGGAATAGGTACTACTGTAACTGTACCATATCATAGTTTGCGTAAGTTTCTATCTAGATATGAGTACATAACAATTGTAATACAATAATAAAAATCTTTTGCTGTTACACTTAAAAATAAAAATGAGTAGGTAGGTAGGTACTAAAAATGGTATATAGGGTACCACAAAATTGTATATAATGGAAACGAACCGAGAACTGTGCCCGTACCGTTCAAATGTGTATTATGTTTATTAGTTGTATGGCAATTTACGGGTATATTACAGCCCAGTCATGATGCTGTTTACGATACTTCCTCTGTACTGGAAGCTTATCGGAAAAGTCGGAGAGCTCCTTGAGACGATCCTATTACTAATGTTCCCCCATTGTTTCCACACCAACGAACTTTGGCGCCAACTTAAAAATAGAAAACGGAACTTGCACAATTAAATGGAGAAACTATTGTTCTTCTAAATCTCCTTGATTAGGAGTGCCTCTCTAGTTAATAAGGAACGTGATAGAGAAATATATACGCTGTCGAACTGCAAATAACAACTTCTTGAAATGTTGTAGAAATTTTCTTTTGATGTAAAATTATTTACCTAAGTCCCCTTGCAATTATGACTACAAGTATCTGCAAATTTCGGCTGCCTCCTCGAAATGCTTTTACTCGTACATAATTGAATATTTGCTGTTGTGCACTATCTCATTATGATTCTTATATGTTGTAATACACCGGTCTGGCCTAGTGGGTAGTAACTCTGCCTGTGAAGCCGATGGTCCTGGCTTCGAATCCCGGTAAGGTTCCTGAGTCATGGGTATTTTCTATGTATAATATAAGTATGTATATCGTCACCTAGCACACATAATAAAAACTTTGCTTAGTTTGGGGCTAGGTTGATCTATGTAATATGTTCCGTTATATATATTAAGGATTTCAATTTTATAAAAAAAAAAAACAAAACAAAACACAATCTTAAGTGCAACTTCAACTTTATTGATTCTTGGACGATTATTTCTGCATTAAACTATTTTTTATTGCGAAGCACTTATAATGTCCATTAACATTCTTTAATGTTATGACAATGCCTTTTTTCGCATTTAAACCGCTCGTTTTTAATATGTCGTAAAATATAAAAGCGTCGTTAATATTTCGCTTACAATATAAACTATCACTACTTATTTGCTTAACAATATGGTTCACAATGTAACAACATTAATTTCAATACAGGTAATGGTGTTTTGGTTGGTGCAAGTACTGGACAACATTAACTGTGCTTAACTATACAGCATTGTTCGATACTTGCAGTTTTGTGGCCTTTGACACAAGGTTTAGATTAGAATAGTTTGTTTTCAAAGCGGTAACTATAACTTGGTATTTTTGAAGACAAGTTCTGAGTGCGACTGTCCTAGTAGCAGGCTTTATGTCTCCGCGAAGCTGCTTAACGCGTCCCAGTAAAATGCTTTCCTGGTAGATTTCTGGTTACTTTTTGAGCAGGAAAGTGACATTATTTCGTAAGTTTATAGAAACATTACCAATGAACGTAAAGGTGAGAGATCCTTTAGATTTACTGAGTTTTAAACGTTTATCTATATTTTGCGATGTGATTATGTACCTAGATGTAGGACATATTGAACAACTTTTAGTATAAGACCAACCTAAAAATAGCAGGTATGAATTAAATGGTCTCCGTTAAAATGAGTTATATATTTAAAATTTGTAATTTCTTATAAGTTTACATAATTATATTAAAATAGTTACAATTATAATACTTTACCGTTTGCTCTCCATACATTACTGCTCAAGAAAATAAATCAGGAACATACCTGCAAAAAAAAAACACAATTTTACGTTATATTTACGACAAATAAAAAAAAATAAGCTGCGAGCAAAAGTCTGAGTACATTTGAAGATTTTATAAAATCATTTTTACGATTAGTATGTAATGAATCATGAGGAGACGGGACTAATTCCAACAAGGGTTGCTGGGTTGGAAATTCAGAAGGAAATAGCTTACATATAAAACCTAGTGCCTACGCCAATTCTCAATAAATTGCGCGCCGTGGCAAAGCGCTAGGAAGATGACGAGTACATAATAATATGAATCGTAGCACTGAGGAAAGTGCACACTGTGCAGTGGTAGGTAGGTAACCGAGGGGTCCGATCACGTTTCCACTTAATTGGCCACTGTTCGTCTAAAAATGCGCTCGTTAATTGGGTCAGCGAGCCGCGAGCTTCATTTAATTACCGAAAAGATTAAATTTTCCGTGTCACAGAGTTACGGTTTTCATATGCAAATGATCAGCGCCGAGCCATACGGCGGCGCAGTGTTGCTAACTTCGCTCGAGTTAATACGTTTTAGACAAGAAAAACTCGTATATCGATATGGACAGTTTAGTAAAATGTTAAGATGTTGAGATAAGATGTTGTTGAGGCCGGCTTGTGTGGTTAAGTTTCTAAGAACCTTGGTGAAAGAAGCGTCGTAAGTATCCTAATAGGTACGAGGACTAGTTCTCCCCTGGATTAGAAGGTTAGTTAGTGGCTGTAGCCAAGATGACAATTCGCTTATCGACAGAAGCGAATGAAAGGAAAAATTATCATTTAACAATGCATTACACCGCCACAGCTGTTGAAGTGGTGGAGTGCCTATCGTCACCAGATCGGTTACAGGCTGAGGCTGTTCCAGCTACTGGCCGAAAGGTGTCGTGTTTTGTAGGTTCCGGGACAAACTGCCGAATGCGACTCAAGAGCAGACGATTCAATGGAGCTACGTTGTTCTCTCGTTTAGTTTTCAGTTTGTGAAATGTATATCGAAACCTCATAAGTATAGGTTATTACCTATTGGTACTGAGGCAAGAGACAACTTCACTTTTTCAATTACTGACCGAATATCGTGGTGTTTGTTAAATATTTGAGCCATGTGTCGCCTTGAAACGCAATATTTGTTTAGTCGCCATATCAATCCGCACGACGCGGCTTATTCTGCATGTCAAATAATAAAACAAAACCACCCACCACCGCCACCGTATATAAATGGGTAATTATTCCCTTTGACTTACTTCCAGTGAGATTATTCACGTGTGTTTTTAAAATTATGTAAAACCATTTTTTGACACAATGTAAAGCTAAAGCTATAATACATCAATCTATGATCAATGTAGAAATAAATACTTGCTACGGTATTTAAAAAACAAATTAGTCATGCCATTTTTTAGTCTAATTAATTAACAATTAAGACTTGGATCAATAAAGTAACTTAAGTAACTCATAATAGTGTCTTATAAAACATAGGTTGAATCTGATTTACTATTTTTTAGCTAAAACATTATTTAGATAAGAAATAAGAACCTCATTCCATTTGGGACTCGGTAAAAAGCAAGTTACTCTTAAAACCGAAGTTTTAGCTCTCAAAGCCTTGTTAACTAGAGGCAAACTCCGTTGTAACCCATTTACGGATGTTCAAAAACAATCACGCGCTCAAGTGTCTGAGGTTGGTGCAGTGTCCTGCCCGGAGAGGACAGTAAACACGACTGTACATCGCTACTACTGGTATCATTTGATTATGAAATCATTCTTTTTCACGCTAAGTTCCAATAAGTTAACTAATTCAATTTGACGAAACTTAAGTATGTAGGTATCAAGAGTGGGAGTGAGTCTGATACTGATACAGCAGTCATGCTATAGTCAAATTGGCCGTTTGAATAGGAAGGTACCTACCTAATGTAATAATTAAATAAATGCAATCAATATGAGCTGTAATTACATAAAATTAATAATTCATATATTTATCAATTAACTGACAGATTAAACAATAGCGTAGCGTATGTATGTGTACGATTTTTTTAAATGTACCTATCTAAATGCATAAATAATTTATTTGGTTAAAGACGAAATTTAAATTACATTTTCACCTCACTCGAAACTGCCTCGACGAAAAATCGAGAACCACCATTAGAAGTGTCAACGTTTCGAGGCAAAGTGCACTTCGAGTGCGGAATGAAAGTTTCTCCCGCGTTTCATTTGTTTTCCCGAGCCGTTGCCGCGTATATTTGATTTATTATTGTTGATAGCGCGCGGAGTTTATGCGATTCGCTATTTCGATGCGATTTCCAATGATATCGAACACATTTTGCACTCGGTTTTAAAGTTTTGCGACTGGTGGCTTATGCTGATAAGGGATATATTTAATCGAATTAGATTGGTACTTGTAGAAATGTGTCGCTTTAGTTTTATTTCTACATTTGGATCGATATCTGGTCAACAAACAGGATAATTAATTACAGGCGAATTGCGAACAGACAATAAAACTCATTTTGATAATTACACGAAGTACATCCTTAATTATATTTCAAAAGCTCCCGTTAATAATGAATAATAATGCACGGACATATCCTACAAATATAAAATTATGGCATAAGCTGAAATTAATGTAATTACCGACGCTTTATCTTAATTAACATCGACGAATGTCATTGTCTTGCAATGGTCAATAAATTTGCATATTGATGCGAGGATTTAGGGGCTTAGGTTATGACAGCGTTATTAGCACTTTATTATGTATACACATATATCACAAATTGAACTGTTTGGACTAGAGATGAATGATTATTGATATAAATTGCAAGAGTAACAATAATTGCCCGAATGAGTTTTATGGACATTTGCTGCATTAATTACCTAGTCTATCAAGTAAGTTACACCGCAAGTCATAGAAAAATCTAAAATACTTATCTTTATAACGCTCGAATAAACAAGAGTGATAGAGAGGCAGGTAACCATTTACGATTTTTAGATTTAGGTTGAACCTGAAGGTTTCATCTAAAAAAACATTACGTATTGAGGACCTTTTAACAATCTGATCAAGAAAGTTATTTTTATACAAAAACCAGAAATAGGTAAGAACCTATTTCTGTCATTCAGGTTTTGTGTTTCCTTTTTGTGTTTTTATGACCCGATTCTGTGATCATAGGTACGACATACTGTACATTTATAAGAAAAGTTAATACAAACAGCGAAAACAATATTTTTATGGTATTCTTTGTGACTAAGTATACGTTTATTAGAGTAACACATCTTACAAAGCCAGCATACTATTTTTACGTACCTATGTTAGGAAATAGGTAAGCACTAAGCATGTAACTGATACAACATTTATTTCAATAAGAGGTTTGTCGTATTAGGTTTCCGTTAAATAGCAAAACTAAGTACCTAATTAGCTTTTATCAGCTCGCATGCACTTAACAAAATATAAACTTTGCATAATGAGAAGTATCATTCGCAGAACGGCATCGTCTGTCGCCCTGTCATGTTTGTCATAACTCTTGCCTCGCGCGGCACTGCCACCGGCGGTGTGAGCATAATAAAAATAATTATTTATAGAGCAATCTTTTGTACATTATAGATTATAGTATGACGCAGACATAAATTGCAAAACTTTGACACTTGAAACTTCTAAAAGTAGGTAACATAATAAACAAATGGATTGGTTTACAATGTTACCTACTATAACATTCTCGAAAATAAAGGAAACGAAATTTATATTTTAAGCTAAGTACTAAAATAACAGTAAATAATCCCCAAGGGAACTTTTCCGCTAATATATCACTTATGGATTGTATATGGCATTTTGCTTCCGATAATCCATAAATAACAGCCATATTTTTACCACTTAAAAATATGTTAGCGCTTATCCACATCCTTTGAAGCCGACATCATAACAGAACGAGCCCAAACGAGTGTAAAACAACCAACCGACGAGAGCCCTCTACATGCCGCTAATTCCCGTTAAGAGATAGAAAACTAAATAGAAAAGAGGAACAGGGTAGTTCAATGCAAACTGGAATGCATGTTGCCATAAATACTCCGCGAGATGCATTGACAAATTTATGTTTACGTCCCGAGAACTTGAAACTAGATCCTTATAGCGTCTGTCATTAGGTAGAAGTTTGAATCATTACTATTTGTCGATGGTAATGAAGCTTGATGTTTTTCGGTAGCTTTTAAATAGACGTTGAAAGAAGTCGACAGGCAGCTATCAAGATGTCCTAATAGGCGTGTACGCCAGAAATAATTTACAAATTGCGTCGTTGTCGGGAACCTTTCGTTTAGATCTGCGTTCGTTGCTTTTTGAGGCTATTTTCAGTATCTTCATTATTCAATCTTTAGAGCTGTAATCGATTCTCTAAAAAAACAAGAACAACCTAAGTACTTGTATTTGTTATGGCTGAACTTAAAAAATGTTAGTTGTTGTATAAAGGCACGTTTGTTGTAGGTACCATTTAGATTTTTGCAAAATAATTGCGAGTAATTTAGGTACGCACAAGTGACTACTAATACGAGTACATAGGCAGACCCTTTTATGCTAAGTTAAATAAGTATACATGTTAAACTTTGTATAATACGGTCAGTTAATGCTACAATTAAATAAGTAGGTACTTAGCTTGTCTAAGCTACCCGTTATTCAAAGATCACCCTGGATTATTTTTAATAAACTCTCATGTTTCTAGTAAATTCATTATAAAGTGCAACAAGCACAAGTGAACAAGAATCCGCCGCCGCAGCCTTCCAAAGTGGTTCACTATCCTTGGATAAATTTACACGACTCTTGTGGGGACCTACTTGACAATCCTTTGTACTGCAAAGCACTTTTGCGGTGGTACAAACAACGACAGATCAGATTTACAGACAGGGGACATATTTGTGTCGTCCGTAGGTATTAGTTATTATGGCGGAATAGAAAGTCCAGTAGTCACTTTGTCGTGAAAAATAAATTCCCTTATGCTGCATACAGTAAAAGACAGGTAATAATCGTCACAAGATGGCGAGCTGGTGGAGTGAATAAATTAATCTCATATAAAATCAGCGTCAGCTTACGTAAATCAATTTTATATAGCTTGGATCAAGTGACATATATTTTGCAAGTGAATTAACTTTATCTTTGAACCATTGCTGGTGTAACACAAATCTTTTATAGAAAATCTGAAGAGCCATGTTACCTACTACTGACAGCCACAAAAAGCATGTAAAACTTATCGTTTTACAATAGTAAGAGTAAAAGCAAAAAATATAAGGAAACCACAAGTAATAAAAAAATAAAGATCTTTTTTAAATGTATAGGTATGTAAGTTTATAACTTGCACTAAGGCCAACGCGATTTAAAATACCTAAATGTAAAGAAAGACAACTGTTAGTAACCGGACGAAATACTGATTAGAGCGGTACATATTCTATGTAATATTTATATTAAAAAAATAGTCTAAAAACTAAATATAATTTCGAATCTTATTGCGGATGTGGAAAGTTCTCTATTACCTGTGGGTTTTTATGTACCTAGTAACTTAAGGAATTATTCGTGTGTGTGAGGCACGGTTAAGTCGTGGTCTTACACAATAAAATTATCAACACTCTTTATTTTACTTCTTCTTTCATTATATGCGCTGGGAATCTCGCATTATGTTTGCCACTTTTGTAATAAGGAAATGCATGCTTGCATGTAGCGCGAGGTTATTGACATGGTTATTTTGTAGTAGATATTTTATTAGGAATTATGAAAATTTTTACCCTGCCACAACATTGAAATAAAGTTCAAAATCAGGTGGGAAATATATTCCCTCCGCCTTCTAAAGGCTTAACATTAGTGTTGAGTCGCTCACTCGTGAGGCACCTCATTTGTACCACTCATTTTGTTAATTTGTCGCAGTACTTCGTACCGCAAAAATGTCTTACTTCACTCCTCTATTCATTTTAATTGATTCTAAAATTATCTTTCTCCTAAAAGTTCTATTCTTAACCTCCAGAATTGCACTCCAATTAAATGTTACTATTTATTTATTTATAAAGGAAGTGATGAATACATAAATATGTATATACATTAAATATTTTTGTCGCCGTTGGAATTAATGGAATAGTCGACGCTGAAAATATGCTAGTACCTCACCTCATTTGAAGTAAGACATTGTAACACCTCATTTTAGAAAATGAGGTACTCATACAAACTCATTTTAAATTGATGTCCTACCCATCACTACTTAACATCGAAAGCAGAGTAGCGTTTTATGTATAACTTGATCTATCTCAATTTACAAACATATTTTTTTGGAGACGACACAGACAGCAATTGCAGGTTACAATAACAAGGTCTTTTATGAAGTGCGACTCCGGTAGCTTGCTCAGTCACATTACTGAATACAATTATACTGTAATTTCCACTACGTTACGGATTCCTACAAAGTTTGGGGAAGTTAAGAAGTAAGGTTAAAATGATTGTTCGGCAATTAGGTATTATCATCCTTTGAACCGCAGAGTAAGTTTCTGGAGCCATTTGTCATTTCCACCGGATGGAGTCTGTGGTAAGAGTTATAAGAATTCCTGTTTCAGTAGGTAATGAATATCTTGACGGCATTTAAACTTTACAAATTTATTTCACATTGAGATCAAATAGATAAAACTGGATAATTATATTCGACCCAATGGAGAATGTAGACATAAATACGAACGAGATATCGAAAACTGTTGTCGGTTTGGACATTTTAGAGAACTCACTTACATGAAGATTTATATAAATACGAGATTCGTGTAGTATAAAATGCAGTAAATTCAAGGATTTATAACACTAGTGTACTATTTCTGAATTATTTGTTCATAGTTGTCAAAACAGTTCCCAAAACCGCGATAAGATTAAACAGACAGGCGCCGCCCCGTCACGATACTAATTTCATCCCGATTTAATAATAAACACGGTGTCAAATTGTCTGTCTGTCTGTCAGAATGACGCGGAATTGCTTTCTCGTGAACAATGCGATGGGGCGTCTCGCGCGTCATAATCTGCGAAATGTTATCTACTCACGGATTTGAAGAATGTACATATAATTGCGTATAGGTACAGCTATTATGATGATTATGTACTTATAATGTAACAACAATTACATGATAGGTCAAATGTCATCAAAAATCAAGGTTCCATTTGTAGGATTTGGTAGTTTTATTATTTAGAATATGCAGTATGTTTTTTTTAACAATGAACATTTTTTTATTATTTCTACAACCTACAAATATATTACAAACATAACAAAATTTAAAACAGTATGAAACCCGCCTTGTCTAGTATTATCGTCAGTTCATCACACATTTGTATGTAACAAAACGGAATCATAACAAATGTATGGAAAATGCAGACACTTTTATGTTAGTATCAATAACCAGTTTAGGCACTTTCTTGTGTCAATTTTTTAATCGCACCTATTGTAATATTTTTAAGCAAATTGTACTAAATACTCCGTCGTCAGTAAAATCTGATGCTGACATTATAAGACATTAATCCACAAAATATTGTGTTAACTGAACGGCATTACCATGTGTATCATACATGAGGATTCCAACAGAATAAAATTTGCACACATCTACATAGTTAAAGACATTTTCTAAAGTCTCAACT
The DNA here is from genome assembly GCF_948474715.1 of Cydia amplana. Lineage (NCBI taxonomy): Eukaryota > Metazoa > Arthropoda > Insecta > Lepidoptera > Tortricidae > Cydia > Cydia amplana. The sequence goes on from NC_086069.1 coordinate 21,224,221, forward strand.
TCAGAGTATGAAGGCTACATCCATCCTTTTGCATTGCGAAAAATGACTTACGGCGAAATGTAGTCCGTTTATTGTTTATTTACAAGCGTATGAGGGTGAAAGAACGCTTTTTTACCCAGATATTTTCGTAGTATCCTATTAAGTACAATAGCGTTCATACGAACCCCGATGCACATGTTTTCGTCTAGTCAGACCATTTTTTGAGGTCTTCGCGTTTGTACTAAACTAATGTTTTAGTTTAAAAGTCACTAAATATTTAATGCTTATACTAATGTAGTTTAATTTTATATGGTAATATTCTACAATAACTAAATCCATATACAAGAAGTACCGTTTGTGCTGAAAGGAAAAAATAACGATTTTTTATTTTTTATTTGACGGGTATATACTGTATATAGGAATATAACAGATGTGAATAGGGCTATTACTAGGGATAGCGACACGTCTCTGCCAATGTACTGACAATTTTGTTTCGAGCCCACGCATGCAGCAGTGCTGTAGGAGAGGACAATATAATTTGGACAATGTTTTTGAAAAGTAAATTTCTTCAGCAATAAAAGTCTCATGCAATTTTATTATACTATCAAAAGAAACTAGATTAAACATTACTATTATGGTTCCCATTACTGGGTAATTGTATGTTCATGTGTAAAATTTATTAGAATAAACAAAATTGTTGTGTGGAACTAGACGAACTAATTTTCATCGGGGCTCGTATTAATAAACTTAAAATATTTTATGTTTACTAAATTGAATGGTCAGTTATTAGATCAACATTTCTAAAAAAAATACCGATATATCGTAGTTTTAAAATTAAAGTAATTTTCAACACGTTTATCTGGAAATAAATATTTAATAGGAGGCCTGGGACGTATAGGCTGAATTATTATTATTATAAATATTTGATAAGAACCAAATTCATCGCATGATGATGATAATGATGTATAATTATGTAACCATGTTTCCATAATTTCCATTATGTTTCGGATTGTATATTCTAGTAAATTGATTCAGTCCTCAAATAGTGTATATGGCGCCATCTATCCCCTGATGCAGAAATCAATTCCTGCTCGGCGTTTCCTATTCCTCCAGGAACTTGTGCGTTTGTAAACTTCTCGCAAGACGGCGCCACTGGCATTGTGTATTGTTTGTATAAATTGTTAAACTAAATAAACTTACAGTCTGGATTTACTCTAGCAAAAAAATACTTAACTATGATATTCTATCGTTGGACAAACATACATATTGGACAGATGGAATACACCCTAATTTTCATTACTTATTTCCATAAATTCCTGGGTATTATTATTAATGCTTAAATCCGTTAAAATAATCCATACTAATGTTACTGAAAGTAAACAGAAAACACAATAAAGAACACAATAAATGCAACTTTATATAGTCAATGTAAAAGCGGGCGGGGCGGCGGAAAGCGCCGAAATTTTAAAACGTAACAAATATAAGAGCCTCGGTAGAGAGTACCATTTTGTACCATTTGGAGTTGAAACTCTAGGTCCATGGGGTCCCAGCGCGCATAAGTTGTTCGCAGAAATCGCGAAGCGTCTGGTTGACGTAACTGGTGACCGAAGAGCTGGCGGCTACCTCGCACAACGTATCAGCATTGCGATACAGCGAGGAAATGTCGCCAGCATCCTTGGTACAATGCCTCAAGGGCCTATTTTAGATTTAAGCTAGTTTTTAATTTCTTTTAGTAATACACTGTATATATCTTGTTTGTAAATAAATGATTATTATAAATATATAGTCTTCAACTTTTCAATTTATATGCACTAAACGAATATGTAACTAAATAATATATAGCTAGCAATCATACAAAATTGAAAAGCTCTCACTTAGTTCCATATAATTGAATCCTAGATCATTCTATAAAGCCTCACCTTCCATCCCGACTTAATTCAATTACCAAAATCAAACTTTTGACGTCGCAAACTTTTGAAAATCCTTTTGAAATAAGTTTCAAAAGCGTTCGCCGCGATTTTGAGCTGGAACATGGTCACGCGCGTCTCTTCATTAGAATTCTCGTCTGCGTCGTGACAGTGACAACTGTGTCACAACGCGTCCAGGCTCGTGCCACGGCGGAATCATGTCCAAGTTACAAGCGTAACGCATTCTATTTCTTGCTAGTAGACAATGAGAAAATATTTATTATTATTAAAAAATAAAAAACATTTAACATTTATTAAATGATTATCGCTCATCCTTATAATAATGAAAATGTAGTCTTAAATATGTATCTATTCTCATAAAATTAATATTGAGATGGATAAATTACCAAAAGTATGTACCTACACACTACCTTAATGTATGGGCAATTAGGTGGTGTACACATATTTTTGGTACTTTGTCAGTGTCAATATATAGTAATTTCACTGTACTTAAACATTACAATACAACCCACACATTATTATCTTTATAACGTTATCCTGACCTTTGTCGGTCATTCTCAAAAAAATATGTCTGCGGTCTAATTGCCGCCACCCATATATTCTCATACAAAATGTATTAAGAGAGTCATGGCAATTAGACGCAATCGCAGACATATTCTCAGAGAATGACCCTTGTACTGGTATTTATCATATCCAAAATGGGTAGGTTAAAATCCAAAAACCTGGCGTGCTGTCCAAAATGTAGATCAATTCAAATGAAACGCGAAAAAGCTTCGATATTCGCTGAATAAACGCCAATGGTAGTGATACATTAATTCGCTTTCTCCTATGCGCCCGCTCCCGCTTGATCTAGCTGTTCGTACCCAACGCAAAGCCCCAGTGATAGGAATACGAACGATCCGTCGGTGGTCGTCTCGATTCGTGAGCTCGTTTCCACGTGGTAGCATTCTTCAAAGTTCCGACTAATCTCTAGGTGGCGGCTTCGCATTGATCACCGACAAAGAATAATTCCGTGAAAAACATAATAATGTACCTATTTGATAATTACCGGAATACCAAGAAGGAAATATACGGATATAAGTCAGCTATCAAATACTTGCTATCTTAACCATTACCAATAAACTATCAATATAGTCTAGAAACTTACTAAAATATTTTTTTGACACAGACATAAGTACTTACATTTTTTACATTATGATGGCTAACGATGATTTTTTAAATAGGAAACGAAATAGTTTTTATAATATTTGAAGTTGTTGATAAAATATATTATATTAATTTGAAGTATAACAAACGACACACGATCATAAAGAGCAAATAACAATGGGTTCCAGCATGCACTGGGGTTATTTTAATGTGATTGGAGCGAGCCGCACCCCCTCTCGTCTCGGGTACTGTCGCGTCACTGCATTAATAATGCAACCCCTATGAAAACAGGGACGGCTAGGAGTACAAGTAAAGCCGAGTACAAGTAGAGCTTCGAACACTTTTGGCAGTACATCGTTATGTTCGTAGTTGTAGGTACAATGTACATAACTGCTCGATACACTAAATTAGTTACAATCATGGTCACCTCTAAATTGTGTTCCTACCTAGTCTGAAGTCAAAAATAACTAAAAACAATGCGTTGTTTTTATTAAAGGAAAGAGTAAAAATAATTTGAATACATTAACCAGATTAATAGTTTTAATAGCTCTTCCACGTATATTATAAAATGCATTAATTTTCTTAAAGATTCATTATCCCAGTAATTACGTCTGGGCCATTCCATCTGAAATCGACAAATGGGGTGCGCCGTGTGATTTTTAATATGAATAAAAAAAATTGACAACTATCCTCATGGTGTCCGAAAACATAAGCCACCACCATTTTATTTTTTTATCTTTTAATTTTAGAGTAGTGCCCATTCGAAAAAGTCGGGTCAAATTCCTACGTGTACATAATGTGCTCTAACTTTTGATGTAGAATAGGTAACCAAATAAGTCTTTCTTTATTTAATTAGGTATGTAATGAGCATTTAATATTGTATAATAAAAGTTAGCTAAACTAACTACAAACAAAATGGTGGCCATCTAAAATGTTCACGCTTTCGGTCCATTTTTACGATTTTCAAATATTTTCTATGGCAACCCTATTGAACATCAAGAGTTACTTTTTTATAAAATATAATGACCTTGCCCTTCTTAAACTGGTAAATAAATTTCAGCATAATAGAATAATATCTTCAATTAGAAAAGTAGTTGTGAAAATTGAGAATTTCGAAAAATGGTCAACTTTGACCCTAAATTTCAGATTTTTATTTTTTCCGCCACATGGGTTTTTTAAGGGTCAAATTTGACCATTTTTCGAAATTCTCAATTTTCACAACTACTTTTCTAATTGAAGATATTATTCTATTATGCTGAAATTTATTTACCAGTTTAAGAAGGGCAAGGATATTATATTTTAGAAAAAAGTAACTCTTGATGTGCAATAGGGTTGCCATAGAAAATATTTGAAAATCGTAAAAATGGACCGAAAGCGTGAACATTTTAGATGGCCACCGTTTTGTTTGTAGTTAGTTTAGCTAACTTTTGTTATACGATATAAAATGCTCATTTCATTCCTAATAAAATAAAGAAAGACGTATGTGGTTACCCATTCTACATCAAAAGTTAGAGCACATTATGTACAAGCAGGAATTTGACCCATTTTTTTCCTTTGAATGGGCACTGCTCGGAAATTAAAAGATAAAAAAATAAACGGTGGTGGTGTAACACTTCTGGCATCATAAAGGTTATCCTCAATTTTTTTCAATTAAATCAAAAATCATGCGGCACAGTTTTTATTCCAAATTGGCCGATTTCAGATGGAATGGCCCGAACTAAATTATATTTTGGCCTTACCGCGTACTATTTACTGTTAATATATTTTCTTGACTGTAAAATTTACGTTACAATAGAGTTAAATCCCTTGATTTTAAGTCCTTTTTCAAAAGATGCCCAGCCAATAACAAATTTTGTAAGTCATAGATAACCGGACGGTAATTAGTAGGTATACTTAGCGCTACTTGCACCATTCCACTAACCCGGGGTTAACCCGTTAAACCTGGAGTTACCATGGTTACCAGTCCATATTAACACTGGGTTAACAGTTTAACAGCAGTGGTTAAAGAAGATAAGTACAATGTAAGTACAATGAAGCCTTGTGAAGGTCTGCTAGCAGGCCGGGCCGACAATGTGTCACGATACTAACTCGCTCGCTTCGCAACTAATTATTTCGCTGCATTTAGGTATTCCCTTTGCTTCATCAAAGTCCGTGAAAATATTGTAATATCCGCCTCTGTCATGGTAAGCTTTATTGACATAATGCTACGTTTTAAGCCGAAAGCTACTTTAATCTTTTGTGCATTAAGTATTAGCTTACCTATGTATTTCTTTTAAAATTAACGTTTAATATTTGATTGTACAGTCAGCAGCAGAAGTTGCTAAGCGGGCCAAGTGTTCAAAATGATTTTGACACGACGATATTCTTAAGAGAATAAGAGCGTGTCAAGGTCATTTTGAACACCTCGCCCGCTTAGCAACTTCTGCTGCTGACTGCATGTAGTTTGTTTGTATTTTAGTAAACTTTATTTTAAAGATTGACGTCTTACATCTTTTAACCGGTCATTAGATAGTTACTCACTTATATATCTGCGTAATTGGAAGAAAATAAATACATTTTCCTAGGGTTCATGACTTAAAAAGAAAAAAGGAACGCTTGCGGGACTTCTTATCAGTCTGAGTGTTTATTATTACACACCCTCGGCACCGCACTAAGCACTAATCCTATGCAACATGTACAATCCCAATGCATCCCGTGGAACCTTTGTCTACCCGGTATAAATAAAACAATGGAAATAATTATTAGTCCGATGTACCGGGAATTCCTCTTGGATGGCTCGCTTTCACACAGACTTCCATTGTGGAATCTTATTGAATAGAGAGCAGAGGTTAGGGGACAATGATAATTACGTCTTTGAAAGAATTAATTTTTCTTTGGACGAGAAAAATTGCGAGTGAAGCGCCTTTACAGAACGTGTCCGTAAAATCACAGATATTTTAATATCGTTTAATTTTTTCTTGAGCTCATTAGTCCTTAATATGTAATAATCGATTTTAATATTCTTTGATATGCAATATGTTTTATAATCACATCAAGCAAAGTGATATAAATCATGTTAACTGTTCCGGTGAATCAACTACAAAAAATTAGAAAAAAACAACGATAAAAAACCATAATGAGTATTATATCATTGATTTTTTTAATTATGAAAGACTAGCACGTTGTGATTAATATCTAACACAACTTTTACGGTCTAGGTACATAATACTAGTGCTACCAAGAAAACATCGTTGGAAGCTTAAAGTCCATAGCCTGACGTAAGCTTGTTATTTGCAGTTTGACTTGCATCACTGTTTGTTTTAGAATGTAAATTCCGGAAGAACCACAGACAAATCCGCTTGCCGCGGGACGAATTGTTTCCATGCATAATATTGTCGAGTCAGACCGGCCGGCTGACCCTTGAATTATTCACATCTTGCCAATACTTCATCAGTGGAAAATTAACCGGACATAAATAATACATTTAAGACGAAAGGGACGACCGCGTTTACATACAAATGTGCATACAAAGTTTGTGTGGAGAAGCGACCGTCCACTATCCTCTTAAGTATGTATAAGATCAAGCAGTCGGATTGAGCCTGGGTTCCCTTAGGATGCAAGTGGAAAGCTTTTGTAGGAATAGCAGTAGGAATAGGTATAGAAACCTAATGTTGCCAGCAATTCACTACGTGGTTTATTAATGCGTTGTATGTCTGCGACGTTAAATATTTGAACTAATACGGACTCGTTGGTATTAGAAAAGTTAGATACAAAATTACGTAAAATAAACAAAAATGACACACTAAAAATAAAATAAACACTAATCTAAAATAAGGCCACTATAAATGTTCACAATGATATGGAAAAGATGAGACTAAATAAAATTATAGGAAGTCGAAGAAGGTATCCGTTAGGCACGTATTCGATATAATTTTATGTGCATTTTATATTTGAATCTATTTTTACTACCTACGTGAAACATCCACAATGCACTATTTGTTCGCAAAGCCAGACTTTTGTTGGTTCAGGTCAACCTTGAAATTAATTCCGTTCTATTTAAAATCTAAGTTATCTGAATACTTAAGTAGGTACAGCGATTACTTAAAGGACTATATCAAAACAAAACCATTAAGATATACAGTGATAGCCTCAAAAAAATCACGCGATCCAAATATATAATTGTATGAATGAAAAGCGTTTATATAGTAACTGATTTATTTTAAATTAGGGTCAGCAACTCATTAAAATACTGGGATTTATTTAAAGATTTTTTTTAAATCCTCCTTTTCCTTTAATTAGTTATGCAACCAGTCATGATTATGACTGTAACCTAAATGATAAAGGGATTTGCGACATCAGTATTATAGCATAAAAAATATCACGCAGCGTGTTTTCTTAATATAACCGACAAAGAGATAGACAAAGACATAAATTGACATAATATATTGCTATGAAACGATTAATAAGGTTTATTTAATTATGCATTAATTTAAAAAAAATACGTAATACATTTTGGAATTTTATTCACGTGGCAATGTACTGCGTAGTTAATCATCACTCGTGACAGTTGAGACGTTGCGTTAGTAAGTGCGACGTTTTGAATTAAAACATAGTAGTGATTGCGTGATAAATTAATTTATAAGGGAAAATAAAAACGTTAAGTCCAAGACTAACTATCCGTGGATTACGTGTTCGTATAAAAAATACGCGCTGTATAGAATAAAATGGGAAATTAGGGTTTGCATAAATAATAAAGCCAAAGTAGAACGGTGCGGCGTTACTGATCAAGTTTGATATATTATGTATTTTACTGACCTAATTAAACTAGTGGCTCTGTGAGCTGTAGACCTCGCAAGCATAACTTCAAACTGTATAAATGTATGGCTCCGGTATTTAAAAACAAAACTGAACCATAAAAAAAATGAACAGACAAAGAACTCTATTTAATCATTAAACCTGCTCACAAAAAATTACGAGACTTGCGTTGAGAATTGCAACCTGTGGAGGAGAACATCCGACCATACGAAAGCATTTTTGCCCAAGCTGAAATGGAGACCGCTAATGCTCGGTCAAATCGTCGGGTGACAAGTAAAAGTCACTAAGTACTATCAAAAGATTAAAGTAACAATGCACTTCATTACACTTGTAACACGGTTTGTTGTCCAATAATTTCAATGATGTTAGTTAGTGACTTTTACTTGTCACCCGACGAAATATCAGTAGGTAGGTATTACTTACTTGCGTGTAATCATTACTAGTGACATAGTATCGTCATTCAATTGCAGGTTATCTAATTAGGATGTGTTTAATTAGTAAATTAACCATTTAGAGATTGTGCACCTAAATTAATGTGCTCTATAATTATATTGATTCGATCAAGTAACCATGTATGAAATAAGTCTAGTAAAAGTCAACGTAGAAAGCATACAAATGCAACGGAAAGTAGGTAGGTAGTTAATTAGTCCAGAAAGCTCATCCTCAGGTTTCGTCCAGAAAGTAAATTCACCAGTATGTAAATTCAAACAGCCAAAAACCATATGGATTTACTTACCAAGTGTTCTTTATTCGTTACATTATTCCCCTATCTTCTCATATCTGTTCATGTTTATGCAAGCATCTGAATTATTTTCGAGTGATATAAAGATTTGCCGGACATATTATTGTAAATTATACTATAGAATCAATCAATCAATATAGTCTCTTTAGCGATAAGACCGCCTGTTGTTTACCTCTGTCTTCATGTATTATTTGTGTTTCCATGTACATTTATTCTGAGGTTGTGCAATAAAGAGGATTTGTATTGTACTGTATTGTATTGTATAAATAAATTAAAAACACTAAGCTGCGTGTTAGATATCTCATTATGGCCAAACAAGCCATTGTAATATTACATAAAACTTCACATTTGTCTTTTTTTACACAGAACGTTTAGGTCAAACAGAAGTTACACTAGTAGTTTTTTTGTGAAATACATACATAAATGTTTCTTATATGAAATAAACAAAACAACGATAAACAAAAGTTACGCTTTTAGTGCCTATAAATAAGAGATAAAATTGAAAGAAATAAGAAAATAAATTGAAATTAAGTATGAGTATTAACGGTTGCTTCAATGCATATGGCAATACCTAAAGCATTCTGACAAATTAACTCTTTTAATAGTTACTGTTAGCGAATGAATAGTTACCATAACAACTTACAGATATTAAAATAGGTTCGCTTGTCTTTTAGTTGTAAAAACGTTTTTGTAATAAGTATGGCGACCATACAATTGTCTAAAGTTGGTTGTTAATATAATTTTGAACGAACTTTGTCAAATTGTAAATATGATCCGCTAGTTTACTTACGCCTGTCGCATAAAGACAATGGCCCGATTCGGATTTTGTAATATCTATTAGATATCTTTTAGACATCGCCAAGATACGATAACGATATGTTTAAGATCTAACCTGTCAAATTTGACATTTCCGCGATTCTGGAGATACTCTTGAACGATTTCTACAAGATATTACTTAGAGATCTAATTCACATCTAATAGATATATCTAACACGATCTATAGTAAAAGTGACATTGGTTGCCCGAATTGCGCTGCAAAAGAGAACTAGTTGAAATCTAAACTATAACGTATCTAGAATGGATCTAGTACGTGTCGTCTCTTGTGAATATCTTGAAGTTCGAATACGGCAGTTGGTATCGTGCTCCTAATACTGACATGCGAGTAATAAATCCGCGCCACTATCACCACTATGCTGTGCCGTTGTAAACCACCCATACCACATTAACCATAACGCTCCTCATTAACAATATGGCTTATCGTCCTAATACACATTTTAATGATACTTTAAAAGGGGCGGTACTATAACGGTCTATGGCATTTTATCGAATCCCATGTTTCATGGCTGGACTTAATGTGTGTCAGCACGCACGAGGTGGTGATTAAAATTAATAAAATTAGTTTATTTCGTGGTCAAGCGGGGTTTTGAGTAAATAGGCCACCGTAGTCGTTTAGGCTTGTTAAACAATTTTGGCTTTTTATTGCATTTTAAGTTGACTATTTGAATTAAGTGTTTATCGGTGCGCAAGAACAGTCAAATGATTTTGATATTTCTAATGATATAGGAGGCAAACTACTGTCTGACAATTACTGTCAGAACTCCTAGTAGGAATTGTGTTAGGACTTGTACATGTTATTGGCATGTATCTGTTTTTTTCCCAATAAAGAAAATAAAATAAAATGATATGAATATGGCGAATTTCGAACGCTGAATAATGAGTAAAGAACCGAATCGATAAGTGATCATGGTCACATAATATAGAGGTTGTTATTAAAACTTGTTCGACCTTTAATATGGGCAGCGCGTCCCACAGTCAAGATATCCTGAATATTTTATACAGAAAGGTAGTGGCCGCATTCAGTCAAACCTTGTGCCACGAGTTATTGTTATTAAAATTTTTGCCTTGTATAATATAGCATACAGCTTATTTTTGCATGACCAATATGGTTGAATTTGGCTTTGATCGCTGTGGAGTCTGTAAAGAGGCCGACAAAGAAATGTGAGAGAGATCGCGGCCTAAATAAACAGCGCTACTATTGGATTGAGTAAAAAAACAGTAGGTATTTAGAGAGGACAATATCTTTGTTCCACAATAATAAAATAAACGTTAATGCTGCAATGAGTACCACATTCTAATAAATACTAAATACATGTAACAAATAATATAATAAAATATCCACCAATTACTCACAAAACGAAAATAAATAAATTAAACGATACATTATAAAATACAAAAATCAAGAAAGCTTGACTTAAGGTAATTAGATACATAAGTGATTTGAGTATTGGCAAAAGTAACTTAATTTTCTAAACAAGATTTATTAATGAACCCAGAAACTTAATAGAATATACAGTTTTTATGATACTCGTTTAAAATTCTACTTACTGAAATAATCATTCCTGTAACCTTTTTTGATAGCTCCTGATTTATTTAATCCAAGGGGATTAATGTTTATCACTACATAGTATAAAACAAAGTCGCTTCCCGCTATCTGTCTGTCTGTCTGTATGCTTAAATCTTTAAAACTACGCAATGGATTTTGATGCGGTTTTTTTAATAGATAGAGTGATTCAAGAGGAAGGTTTATGTATAATTTGTGAACCCGTGCGAAGCCGGGGCGGGTCGCTATAACTTATAAAACAATAATATCACTCTGAACTCGTTAAACAAAATCGATATATAAAAACAAGTTTTCGTAGTAGGTACGTACCTATACACATAGTATATAGTACCCAGCCCAAAGGTAACACCGGGCTTACCCGCCCAAGCCGGCCCAAGCATTATTTATTTAATACACTCAAAGGCTACAGTCAGATAATTGCTCTGAACTCCTCCCGTATACAATAATCCCTTTGCTACGTCGGTCGGTCCGCTAAAAACGAAAAACCCTTTCAAAGTAAGTACTTAACACCTGCGAACTTTGCAAAAGTTTTATTATCCTGATATAATTATGTATTTTAACTAGATCTATCTTTAGCATTTTTATTGCCGTCTCCGAGATCTCCGTTTACCTTTCATACTTTCGATGTATTCAAAAATGTTATCAAAAATCCTCGAATTTTTAGAAGGGTCAATAATTATTTACTCTCAAATTTACTCGTACATACATATACTTGTCCGAACGAGACGGTGGCCTTGACCGCATCAGTAAAATAAGTGGTAAGCGCGTATATAGTCGGGTAAAAAGTGTACCATATAGCATGTTTAATCATCGCTCGTCACGTTTATTTCTCTTTTATTCCTTATTGCATATCATTATTTATTCCTCATTCATATGATACCTCACAGGTGAGCCGTGCGCTGCTCATAAAAAGCGCTGACATAAACGCAACCAAGCGTAAGTAGATTATAAGCAGTGAACCCTATCAAGGGATGATATTCTTATGTCTTAGCGAGCATGGGTGCGGCAATAGCTCATTATAAAGTCGATTACGCATAATCGTTAAGGAACTAAAACTCACGTTACACTGGTGTTCGCGAGAAGTCGCCTCGCCCGTGTTCTCACTTCTAATGAGAATACACGGCAAGGCTGCACTAGTAAGGTAATCCTGACCGCTGGATGCAAGTGCAAAGCTAATTATTGTGGGCTTATGTAAATTCACTGGCAAGGTAGCCACAGGCCATGACAATTTACTATCACCAGTTTTGGGATACTTATGTTATTAGAGGTACGTAGTACTATTATCAGTCACCAATTTATTGTTAAATGAGGAGTGGTATCTTCGGGTAGGACTGGGGGCTTCACTACAAAAATGTGCCAATCACTGTATTTTACCAACTGGGCTAATAATTGGGTTATAATGTTGTATGTAATTGTAAGCACAAAAAATATAAGTTAAAGTAATGTTTGGCGAATGTGACCATGCCTGTTAATTACAATGTAAGTAAAGTAAATACAGGTATAGTTTGTACAACAAGAGATCAAAGTTTGATATTTCTTCGAGTGCTTATTTTGAGTCCCGTGCAAGCGAAAGATTCTATAATAGATTCACGAGCGTAGCAAGTGAATCTAATTTAGAATCTTGAGCGTAGTAAGGGACTCAAAAGCGCACGAGATGTGTAGTACACAAATTTTTTCACCGGAGCAGTGAGAACATACCTATAAGACAACTTGAAAAATGTAATCCTTCTTCATCACTTAATACCTGCACTCATGTGTTCTTAAGATATAGGTACAAACAATTTAGTTTAATTACCGCAATCGAACACATAAACTAAACGTAATAATAAATTTCAGTAAAATAATATGGAAATAACGAACATCAACTGACATTTCAATCGACAACGTTTTTAAAAAGCAAAGTACCCTTGTTCGAGCTGCTGAGGTGAAAAATAATTTATAAGAGCCGCCGCGAGATTAAGTAGTACTGAACTGTCAACATTTTTATAGAAAGTACGGTCTAGCTTTCGTGAATGGACCTAAATATATCTGACGTGCCTTTCGAAAGCAAAATGCAGTATTATTAAGTTCTTATTCATATTACCTACACTAATAGTTATCAACAACTGCCAACTTTAGGTTTACATATTATTAGAATAGCTTTATTGGTTTTATTTTTTAAGAAGTTATTTAAAAGAATAGTCAAATTAATCCGTGCCAGTGCATAACTCAAGTGATACCCGCCATTATAAGTTTAATGCATTTCCCTTGTTCGCCCGAGTGATGCTAACGGCTTAATCGTGTGGACAGTTGCTTACGAACTCATTTAGTCTCAGTTAAAAACCTCATTAAAATGACCCTTATTATTACGTATGTGTACCTACATTTCCATTATGCATAATTATATTTGTTTATAGTCTTAACGACCTGTCTGTCCTAGTCGGTAGTGACCCTGCCTATGAAACCTATGGTCCTGGGTTAAAATCCCGGAAAGGGCATTTATTTGTGTGAGGAGCACGGATATTTGTTCCTGAGGCATGGGTGTCACTACACTACACCTTATAAAACAAAGCCCCCCGCCGCATCTGTCTGTTTGTGTGTTTGTATGTTCACGATAAACTCAAAAACTACTGAACGGATTTTCATGCGGTTTTCACCTATCGATAGAGTGGTCCTTGAGTATAGTTTGTGTATAATTTGTTAACCCGTGCGAATCCGGGGCGGTTCGCTTGTAATTAATAATACCTTATAACATGTAGGTACTTATTTAATCCTTTATTATTTCTTTTATTAACAAATATAATCTGGCGCCCCTTAATAGAATCCCCGCTCTAAATCCGCAGTCAATGAAACTTTACAGCGATGTATGTAGTGTGTATGTAGTACATATATTATGAAGCTACAGTTTTTTTCATAAAATATCTGTAACATAATCATTGAGACCATTTCAATGATCCCAAATGCAATTACTCTTCTGAAAATCACCTAAAGGGCTCATTTAGACGGCGCGCGAACTCGTATACGATTTTAGTTACATTGCGGACCATTGTGGTTACGTCAATTCAGCCGACCGATCAAATGACGCAATGTAATGAAACTCGCATGCCAGTTCTCGCACCGTCTAAATAAGCCCTTAGTTAAGCCTCGAACCTTAAAAACTATACATAACTTTACGTGTATCACAGTGTTTTATCATCTCTATATTAAATAAAATGAATGCATACTCAAAAAAGTTAACGATCTCAAGCGGACATCCACGAGACATCCATAAAAAGTCTATTTCCCAGTGAAAAGTGTTGAAAATAAAACTTTGTGTAGTCTGCGAGTCACTTATGAATGTTAATAAGGGGACTCCTTGGAATTATTCAATTAAAAGAAGCTTTTGAAAAGTCCATGTGCCCTGCATTATACCCACGCTTGAATACGCTTATTAAGAATGAAGGTTTTTTTTTCTAATTAGTTGTTTGTATTTAGTGCACGTGACTCCGTATTATTTAGTAAAAAATCATAGAAAGGCCTCCTTGGATTCCAGAGTTATACTTGGCTAAGAAAACTTTTTGTACGTACGTATCTACAAGGTATGTAAATAATGTCACTTTTTAAAAACAGTCCCTATCATCATGTAATTTTTTTTGTATGAACTGAACCAAATGTTTTATCGAATGTTTCTTATGTGACACATAATTCACACACTTAAGAAATCAACACGGTGTCAGTGTATCCCGTAGCGTATCTACTCGGCCCTAATGATTGCGGTCTATGAATGCATCCTTTTAATCAAAGCCACTCGATACTATCATTACACTTCCAGCGAACTCTTTTCCGAGATTCAAACCTTACTCCTTGTAACTGAATTCAAATTAGATTGAACAGAATTTTGTTAAATGCCTGGGGTCACAAGTACCCGGTTAGTTTAGTTAAGTTCTACTGATAATAAAAATAAGCAACTGCTACCGCCGCGCCGCTCGAAGTATTTTCATCAACATACCTACGTTTTATAATTTGTCCTGTAAGATGATTTTCTTTCACTTATACTAATTGGAGTAGGTAATCTTTCAAATTCGAAATGCTGTAAACCTATTAAAACGTTGATGGTAGATGACAAATGCGCGTGACCATCCTAAGATCGCAGAAATACATAAGATGCTTCGGGGCGCCGTCTGAAAAATTGTCTTACGGCGCGATTCGGAAAATGAATAAGAGATTCACTAGATATGAAATAGTAAAGATATGTGACATTCCACGGCAAAAGGTACCATTGCCCCGGCTGAAATTGGAGCGGCGTTAATAATAGCGTAAGCCCCAGCCGCCATAAGGTACCTTTTTCCGTGGAACGTCACATATCTTTACTATTCCATATCTAGTGAATCACTAATTCATTTCCCAAATCGCGCCGTTATTTTACAAAGTTTACGGCACCAACATTTGTGTGCCAATCGTAAATTACCCTTTAAACGTCTAAAACGTCATCTGACCTATTTAAGTATTTATTGCACTAATGTGAGCATAAAGCAATTAGGCGAAGTTTAGAAATAACAAAAGGCATTTTATGCCATCATTAGCTAGTCGTAACTGTAACATAATTGTCGAGTTACGTGTGCTGTTAGATGCCGACGACACGACGGCTGTACGGGTACATAACGACTTATATATGTTTAACTATTAGTGCACCAAATTAACCTTTTAATAACATGATGCATGGCATACATAATCTAAGAGATGCTTAAATTTTAAGGTTTCCTCAATTATGTAAGTTCAAATGATTTAAAAAAAAATCAATCACTATTGCAAAATGTCTTCAGCACTATGTACAGGGTGGCCAAATAAGAGGTATACACTTTATTTTTGAAATTTTATTCTATAAAACATAAAAAATATTAAGTATTCCTTGTTAAATATAATATGTAGGGTCAGCAATTACACATGGAAAATAATGTCAGACAAATGTCCACCTCTAGCAGCATGGCAGATGCTTTTCATCGCGTTTTTCATCACTTTTTCACACATTTCTGGCGTTATCTCAGCGACAGTGTTTCGAATATTTTGTTTTAATTGTCAGCAAGGTTCGTTGGCCTATTAGCATAGACACTTTCCTTTAGATAGCCCACAGAAAAAAGTCAGGAGCTGTTAAATCAGGCGATCTTGGGGGCCAGTCAATGTCACCGTTTCTCGAAATTAATCGACCGGGAAACGTTATTTTTAATGTTTCTATTTTTTTAATGATTAAAACACGTTGTTCCGTCGTAAAACGCTCCATAATAAATTTGCCGTATCTACATAAACTAATTTTCATGCAATAACTGTCATATTTACCGCCAAAATAAAATGGCGGCAAAAAAAAGTTGTATACCTCTAAGTTGGCCACCCTGTATAATTGAGGTTAACGCCATCTAGCGTTATTTAGTCGCATTACTTGAAACCCCTAAGCACATCACTGTTAGTACTCGAGTTATATTAATACCAGTTAGAGCGAAACTCACTAGATGGCATTTAAATCAATAAAGAAAAACTCAATGACATTGAAGTAATAGTTTTTCGATCAAGTCACGTGTCCGTCTTACGTCTTACGGTCACGTGACACCTCTCGCGAGTTTTACATTTTTTCCCCATTACAAAAAGTGCACAGCGCCGCTAAAGAAGTTTTCACTTCAAAAATTGGATTCCTACTTTACAACCACTACAACTTATACAAACTGTCACAGACGCTATTAGTTAGCAAAAATCACCACCGTGATAAAATAGTTATTTACGATACAAGTGCGGAAAAGAGGAAAATCAAAACAAGTGGCGATAAATTAAAATACGACCGAAGGGAGTGTTTTAAATCGACACTAGTTGCGGATTACCTATTCGCACGTGTATCGTACAACGTTTTACAGTACATATGGCCCTTTAAACTTTTGACATACACACGAAAACTGCTATTTTACGCACTAGTGCGGAAAATAGGGCCATATGTACTGTAAAATATTATTTTTGACAGTGGTCAAAGTGTTTTTTTATTTATATGGAACTTCTCTCAAGAGCAATGAAAACGAAAGGTACATACAATGAAACACTTTAGTAGGTACATATGTACCTACTAAAGTGTCATACAACCAAAATGATTACACAAAAACAAATACAATAAATTATACCTAGATATTTTTCTAGCAGGAACAACATCGGCTACCTACCTAGACGCCTCGTGCCACCGAGCTTGTACAAATAGAACGTAATCCGTACGCTTTTGATCCAATTTATTTTTATAATTTGCAAATAAATAAATTGATAGTTTTGTAATTATTATCTATTTCTTAACGCATCCTATTACCCTATATTTGTCTTTGTATTACCTCTATGACGTTGAAGTGGTACTTATCGATAACAAGACTGTCGATGTTGTTATTTTGTCAATCACTTACAACAAGTCGTTCGTGCTAGAAAAAAAATCTATGTTTAATAATAATAAATGATCATCAAATGCTAATCTATTTTTTCGCAAACCACTTCAAGATGACAGCGTCCCCAGGGTCCGCAGAAAAATTAAAAAATCCGCATCTCACCCGTCACATCTAAATGCAGATTCATTCCATTTTACGTCGTATTTAACGTCGGGCGCACATTAAACCTTTAAACGTTTCGAGTTGTAAACCGGGTCTATGACGAAGGGAATGGCTAAAGTAAACGGCCTATGACATGTTGATACTGTTAAGTTTTGGCTATCAAAAAGGACTCAGTAATTTACTTTCGTAGACGCCGAAATACTCATTTTACGCATATATCGATTAACTGAGAGTAAGAGCCGTAATAAAGTCTATGTAATTTAAATAAAGAGATTAAAAGAAACCGTTGTTAAATTTGAGATATCTTTTGGAAATAAATCAATCGAAAATATTGTTAATATCAAAACAAAAGATCAGAATACGCTATTAGAACTTTGCAAAGGCATTTCTTGCTTCTTGTTGATTCAGTTCGCATATATGTCAAAAAGGATAAATATGCGAGAATTCAAGTACAGTAAATTTTTACATCTGCATTCTTAAATTTAAAGCTGACATGCTAACACACACTAATTTACTGGTGTAGATGCCATATAGCCACAGCAAAGTAAGAAAAATCCACAGGGGTATAAAACCAGTGGTAAAAGAATGACCATAACTCGTGGATATAATTAATATAAGTACATATGAGTAAAATATAATAAATACATTCAGATGAGAACCAGTATAATATACGCGATGCGACCATTGTATATGTATAGTACCCATTTATTTTACTAGTGCAATTTGCTTTGATTCAATTCGAAAATATCTAAGAAAAAAAGATAAGTAACAAATGTATTTAAGTCGTTATATTTAATTCAAATACGCGTTAGTCGGTACATAATCTTGTAGAATCAGTGCAAGACTTCGCTCGGATTAACAGAGACATGCTGCATAAATTATTTGATGCATGCACCGGGTAAATAAGCAGCGTCTCCGAGTTACTCTGCATATACTAGTAGTTCCGCTTGCATCCCAATTAATAACAAAATTAAATAACATGGGTTGTAGTTCAATCGCAATGTTTACAATGCTAAATATTCAAGGGAAGAAAATGAAGGCGGTTAATAATAAAAATTGTTAAGAATAGGCACAGAAAAACATGCAGCTTGGACCCCCTAAATGTAACATACTCGTAATACATGTTCGACATTTTTTTAAGACAATACTGACTTTCTCATTTCCATCTTTAAACGTAGGTATCTGTATGCACAGAAACCATTGTAAATATGAAACTACATATTTTAATTACTTTTTAACGAGCCTGGATAACAACAACTCTAATGCCCCTCGTGGTTCTATTTGCCTTTATGGACATAATGCGCCTTCCTATTATTTTCTTTGTGTTTTACAAAGACACTGCTATAATTGAATTCAGTCAGGGTTTGAGTTATTAAATGGTAATTTTACTAATTAGAAATTAATTAATAGTGGTACGGGTTCATTGCAGAGATTGTGCAAATTTACTAGAAGGTCGTCCTGAAAACTAATCTCAAGACGCATGTCCCGAGTCGAGTGAGGAGCTGCAGTTAACTTGCTATTTGAGATGTGCTCGCTAGCGCAGGTAATGTATTCAAATACTCCTCTCTGTGACAACTTTGCCTACCTTTACGATAATATTTGCCCTACCGTATACTCTATACGATATGGGAAAACATTAACAGGTATGACATATTAGATGTTTTTACTGCCTATGAATTAAATAATAAATAGTTATAAGGAAAAATCTATTTAATATTTTAAGTACCCTGTCTACTTGTCATAGGGAAATCTTATCCTACTTTCACAGTATATGTGGTAGGTACTTAAGAAATGAAAGTTATTGATTTGTCATACCTACTACATATATTATTACGTTCAAGTTTTGAATGTTGTTAGGCGGGATTACTTGAAAATGTCTCTGAATGATGATTTCATTTAATTTATTACAAATAATGTAAGCAATTCAAGTAGGTAAATATATTGTGTTAAAATAAAAATAAGCAAACGACATATAAAGGCGAATATCCTGATTGTCTAAAACAATTATCAGCTAGAGCCACTGTAAACAGTAAGAAGATAAAACAAGATGGCAGACTATTTTAATCTTTAAACAAAAGGGGTCACCACTAAACAAGAGCCGAGACGTAAAACGCATCGTAAATACGTCCTCAGGTCCGAGCTATTTCCTCACTTGAGTGGAAAATAAATTGATGAAAGTCTTTGTTTTTGCCGAATGCTATTTACGACTATCGCTTGAATAAAGAGGTGACACCTTTTAACCGGATTAAATAACGTACAAATATTAAAATATTTATAAAGTGAAGGATGGTTTTACTTAATTATTTATTGTAGTTATGAGCAAGTAAAGTATACATGCCCTAGGGAAGTGGGCGTTTTTTTTTTGTTGTCCCCTACACTTTTTTTTCAAATTTGGGATTTTTTATGTTATTTCTACTCAGAATCATGAGCTCTTTCTATCCTAATAGGAGAAAAAAAGTGTCCTAAGGTTTTTATTTCCATTACGTCACCATTTTTCATAGACTTTGTATGGCGGTCGCGGAATGGAAAGATCGAAAAATGTATGGAAATTTTGGGACACTTTTTTTCTCCTATTAGGATAGAAAGAAATCGTGATTCTGAGTAGAAATAACATAAAAAATCCCAAATTTGAAAAAAGAAAGTGTAGGGGACAACAAAAAAAACGCCCAAGTCTACTCTGAACTTGGAGTAAACAATTTATATAAATGGATATGACGTGTTCAGTTTGTCGTTGGAATAGTCAAATTAAAACTTTTCTTTCAAGGTAGCTCAACATATTTCATTTAGCAGTGACGGATCTAGAATTCTTTTAGTATTTACCTTGGAGGTTCCCATTCGCTGGAAGCCCTCGTGGAGTGCTGTACTCCATTCAGTAAACCACTAGATATTAATATCTAAACAGAGCCACAGCGCTGGAAAAAGATAAGTCACCTTTGCTAATAAACGCTTTTAAGACCAATTTAATATTGAAGGATGTGGAAGCTGTTTAGATGGAAGATTAGCTATGTAAGATGTTTTTGTGTTCTTAAAATAGAGATATTTTCATAAACACAAAATTAAATAATTAATAAAAATCGTTTAGTGCAGTGCAGATACCTCCATCGACCGACGCAAGTCAAGTAACATCTAAAAAGATGAAAATGAATAGTTAGATACGAGGGGTATTCAAAATATTCTCGGTATGAGAATGAAAACAAACAAGTACGAAAAGTTTGATATTTTTATTTTTCAATATACTCCCCCCCTATGTTCATACACTTAAAAGATCGATCAATTATTTTTTTTAATCCCTCGTAAAAATATTTTTTATCTTTCGTGTAAAAATGCTCCTCCACTGCCGCCTTCAATGCTTCATCGTCAGAAAATTTATTTCCACGCAGATCCTTTTTAAGATTGGGGAGCAAAAAGAAGTCGCTGGGGGCTAAGTCCGGACTATACGGTGGGTGAGTAACAGTTTTAAACCCACGTTCAACAATAGCTGCCTTGGCAATATGAGCAGTATGGACGGGGGAGTTGTCATGCAGAAGCAGAATACCTTTGGTTAACTTTCCTCGCCTCTTTTCTTTAATTACATCCTTTAATTGACGTAGAATGTTAGCGTAGTACTGTCCTGTGATATTTACACCTTTTTCTTTATAATCGATTAGTAATACTCCTTCACAATCCCAAAATATCGTGGCCATGACCTTGCCAGCTGAAGGGATGACCTTCAACTTCTTGGGATGAGCTGAACCCTTAATGTGCCACTGCATGGACTCTTGTTTACTCTCTGGGTCATAATGATGAACCCAGGTTTCATCTCCAGTAACTATTCTTTGCAGCACCTCATCAGGATTTTCACCGCACAGGTCAATAAAATCGGAACAACAAGCTACACGCATGTCTTTTTGAAGCCGAGTCAGCATTCGCGGAACCCATCTTGCACTTACTTTTGACATATTAAGATGGTCATGTATAATATCATGTACGGTACCAATAGAGAGATTGGTTACTTGTGCTATAGATTTTACCTTCACTCGACCATCTTCCAATATAAGTTTTTCCACTTTATCAATATTTTCTTGTGAAGTAGCTACTACAGGCCGGCCAGGTCTAGGGTCATCTTCAATACTCTCCCTTCCGCGTTTAAACTCGCTTGACCACTTTTGAATGGTAGATAAAGAAGGAGCAGACTCACGGTAAACACAATCCATTTCCTCTTTTATGGTTTTTTGATTTTTACCCTGTTTTGTCAAGAATTTTATCACGCATCGATGTTCTAATTTAGTTAACATTGTCAATTCGCACAGGATGTTCATGTTTGTTCAGCACTTGCAGAAAAACAAAAGACTATCTCGTTTCGAATTATACTTTTTTTTAATGTCAATGAATAAACCTTAGCGGCCAGTAACGAAAGAAATTTTAGAAGAGGTCGTAAGATATCAATACCGAGAATATTTTGAACGCCCCTCGTATATTCAGTTTGTTTTTTAATAAACAATAAATATACATATAAAAATTAAATACAACTTAAGAGGATAGTGGACGACCGCTTCTCCATACAAACGTAGGCCCCATTTTACTCCCTGGATATTGACATTATATTGTATTGTATTGTATTATATAAAATAAATGTTTACGCAATTTTGATGTGTATTAACCTTCGTTTGATTTTTTTACTGTATTTTTATGAGAGTAAGAAGCGTTCAAAAATTTTCATGGAATTTGTTTACGCTTCTAATTCTTATAATAATAAAAAAATCGAAAAAATCAAACGAAGGGGTCTAGGGAGAGGAAAATGGGGATTACGTTTGTATGGAGAAGCGGTCGTACCCTTTTGTTCTAAAGTTGAAGCGCACCCGCACCTTATCATACATATCAGACTTGCATCAGCAAACATTCAAGTTGCACTGACATTCTAATTAATTATTTTTTTGTAACTATTTGCATAAGAAACGCAAAATTTCTAACAAAAGTGTTTCGTGTTTACCAATTTCAGTACATACTTATTACCGAATAAGTAATATTTTATATACTCGTATTACGTAAGTATAGTATGAAGCATTTGCGCGGTTCACGCGCTGCGCTGTGACACGGCGTAGAGCGAGCGGGCCCCGAGGCTGGCCTGGAATTAGCTGCAGCGGGAAGCAATTGGGCCCGTGAAATGTTAAAGGACCGACGCAACGTCAAGACTCGACGCGTGATTCGATCTAAAAAAAACAAAACAATTCATAACTCTTTTTTATTTAATGTAACCAAATGTGTAACATCTAAAGAATATGCTAGATTTATATAGACCGGGATATGAACCGTGATTACCTTTAGTATTGTTTTCGAGCTCCCGATATTTCGACGCAGTTACATGCATTTTCTTCTCATCATCTTTTCATCTTCTCTTTTTTTTTTCTTTTTCTATTCATCTTGTCTTATCTTGTCCAGTCTATATAGGTAAGTCTAGTAAAACTAACCGTAAATCATTCAAAATTGCTAAAGAATATGTCCAGGTGAGCACCCATGGGTTTTCAATGATTACTAGAATCCTCAAAAGAAGTATATTTATTTGACTAGACATATATTAACGCCAATACATTTCAGAATCCTCATTGAAAGGAAGTATTAAGTCACAGGGAGCGCAATAAGAACGTGAGCCTTACGCTAGTGGGCCAGGCAAATTAATCCACAAAAGGAGTCAACCTCGGAATAAGAGATAATAAGCTGGAAACTTACCTATATTCACCACCCTTATGGCCTTGAACGGGACAATCTAGTCGCTGAGTTGTTACTGCAGTATTATATACCAGTAACTTAGTTTTTTTTTTAATTTTGTTATAAATAAGGTAAGCCGTTAAGAAACGACATACAGTTTTATTAACAGTAGAAAAACAACTTCAGGCGTCCTTTACATAAGTGTGCTTTTCGTGTAGAGCTTTACAAGATAGAAACGGTGAGAACCCGTGTTGTTCTCAAACCAATCCGCTCACTTATATATTATGTAGTTTAATTCCACAACTGCAAGCCAACGTCGGTCGGAGAATCCTCATACTCGGCGCTAAAACTCGGAGCATATAATGCAAAACCAAAAAGACAACTCAAATTTGGTAATTTTTTTTTGTGTATGAATGTCACCTGTCAGCAACACGTTTTTTTGATATTTGAGTTTTTTTTTGCATTTCCAAATATACGATTTTGTCTGTAGAATTTATTTTTGACACATTTATATCACAGCAACCTTTTATTTTAAATAGTTTTCTACAAAATACACTATATATAATATATTTCTATCTACAAGCTACTAAACCCACGCTTTACTCCCAGGAACTCACAGGTCAAGTGCGGTGCAGTTCAATAGAGGCAATATTTTACAACGGACGCATAGAACGTATATTATCCTATGCACGTCATTTGTCTGGAACAATGAGGGATTTTTAGCTTGCAGCTAGAGACATAGGCAAATAGCAGTAAGTCAAACCCTGCGTATGGCGCAAATTACAAAAGACTAGCTAGAAAATTATACAATATTGACTATTTTAATTGTGAAAAACAAACAAGACAAATAGATTAATATGATGTGCGGTGTACAAAAGATAATAATACAATAGTCTGTTAGTGATTTGTAAGAGTTCACACAACTGCCATTTTTAATTCTCAGCTCTCTCTGATAGTGTAACACTATTTACTCTGGTTCTACAATTCATTTAAAGATGTGTACCATTATCAATAAATACTTAATGGCTTAATAAAATTCCCACTCATTTAAACCGCCTCTGGCATTGCGCCGTCCCGCTAGCAGAGCCTACACGGACTCTGCCGATAGCATCGGCTATCGCTCCCTAATCGTCCATTGTCTGCCGATAACGATCAGGATTCGCAGACCTGTCCCACAGATCACTGGCCACAGATTACCCGCAGACCTCACCAGACCTATCGCAAGTCTGACCCGGTTCCTGTGTGACTGCTTAAGTGCTATTGACAAGCCAAAGGCGCTTTGGGATTGGGACCCCCGAATGTAATAGTAGATTATGCCCGTTTACTAGCTGGACAGTTTGATACCTGTGAGAGTTAGAGCTTTAGTTGCATTAACCAAGAGCTGCTATATTGAAAGGATATGGCATATAATAAGAAAATCGTATTTATGAAGTGATACCTACATATCACCAGTGATTGATACCAATAATAATTTTTCTATGAATAACTATTGAATTGTATACGAACATTTAACCTATTTATTAAAATTTAAGAAGTATTATTTCTGTTGATACAAAAACTCAATATTGAATATTTGGTCTGTTCCTCACAATTCTTTGACATTTATCAGATAGATCATAGGATAATTCTGGTACAGCTTTCTAATGACGCTTCAAATAAAGCAACCATAATGATATTATCTCTTCTTATAAATAACCTTCAAGAAGATGATCTACTGTACTTCCAGTAATAACGCAATATAATACTCATACCTACGTCCTCCTTGGTGAATACTAACGTTAATAATAACAATGCTTAAACATTCATATTGGGTATTGTAAAAATAAAAAAAAACTACACCTTTTTATGTATGTAGGTACGTCATTACTGTACATTCACAGTAAAAGTTATGTATCCAAGATTCACAGCATACACTTAAGCATAATAAAATTAATATAGTAAAGTTGGAGGATATTCGGCGGTCGGCATGGCTTAAGTATATAAGGCTTCTATTCGAAAGATTTTAGATACATCACCGGCTTAGGTTAAATGAATACAAATGATATCAAAAACCACAATGTATCGAAAATCGCATGCGATTTATTGCAAGGTGAGTGAAAGCCGAGGTAGATAATTATACAGCTTGCGCAAGTTGTAGCCATAAATTAATTTTGGAGGAAAATTTAAATGCGCAAAGAATAATCTGTTAGAACTTTTTTGGAAGCAAATTGGTTTAAAGTCGATATTTTAATGGACACTGGAATTGTCTTGACATCGAAACGGCGTGATTTCCGGGACCCGTGATTACCAGTCGGGGAACGGCAAAGTAAAACATATTTCCCTTTGAACATTCTTAATAAAATATTTTTACTCCGTACATTGTATGATTTTCATAGAGAATATTTTGAAATGAAATAATAGGTAAGCCATTGTTTTCTATAAAAACGGATTTATATTTTGCTAAGTAGGTAGTAATTCGTTGTCTATATTCTATCTACTATTATTTTAATGGCTTTATTAAGTATCTCGACCATAATATGATCGATAAGCTTAGGATTGGATTGCATATTCAAGAGCGCGCAAAGCGAGCACGCAAATCGGTCATTTGAGCCTTATTTATATACTTAAAATTATTTTTGAAATACTGGTTACAAATTAAGCCTGACCTGGGCAGATCGAAGTTTGAGACTGTTTAGCTAAAACTAGACTGTTGCTCATTATTCCGCGCAGCTGTGTCTAAAGTTCGTATAGCCCTCATGATAGCCGAGTCTCCGGTAGATGGCACTGGAAGAAGAAGACTGTCCTAGGCTAAACCACCATAATTAGCCTAAGACAAACTAATTGAGCCCGAAATCGGATTTAGCCAGAAATAAGTAATAACATAATACATATTTCTTTAACATAGTTTCATTTTCACAATCTACAGGTTAGTTTAATTTCGCGTAGCCGTGTATCGTAATCTCGCACCAATACGACTTAAAATGTGTTTCACCCCTTTTAAAATTCATTTATTATTTCAAAAGCACAACTTGGCGATGAGATACGTGAATGTCCGGCCACAAGCAGATGTTATTTATTCAAGTGGAGACAAACGAATTGACGACGCCCGAGGGAAATCACAGTCTGATTACAAAACTAAAAATTAACTTAACAGCTTGTTTAACGTCTTCACTAGTGGTGTGTTAATTCTTTATGCATTATTAATTTGAGTAATAGTGCCCACTGCCCAGGAAGGATTCAAATGGTTAATATTTATGACATGGGATTTTTTCTTCGTGTTATACTCGTGTTGTAACTTTTCTTTTGTGAATCTTAGAAGTGCTTAATTAATTAGATGAAAAGTAAAACATTATTGGTATATGTAATAACATTATGTGCTTATATTAATTTACAAGAGTATCATCATTTTACAGAATTTAATACTTACTTACTTACTCAGTAAAATTACTTCAGTAATAATCTCATTTCGGCAAAAAAAACATAAGCTACATTATTAAACTGTCAAAAACAGAAGTTTTAACTACGAATTGCTCGGGTAAAACTACAAGTTGAACAGACGAATTTAATCAAAAGGTCATAAACGAAACGTGCGATGTAAAATATCGCTTAATTTGGCAAAAAATAAAAGGACCCGAGGGCAGTTCATTGATTTATTGTTGGTAAAACTTGAAAACATTTGTTGGACGGTAAAACTAGACGACATCGTTAATATTAGCTCCATGATTGTAACAAATGGGGAAAATTGTTCGTTTGTTTTTCTCAAACAGTTGCAAATTTCTAACGCAAAAATGAATGCAAATAAGTATGATGGTATGGGTATAAGTTGTAACTGACGCGCCAGAGGCTGGGCAGTGTGTAGGTAAAGTTATCAATGCTATCATACATTTTCTTGACATTATTATAATGTTTATTAAATTCACAAAACGAGCGTTATAGAGAAGATTTCCTAGGAGTAACTGTACATACAATATATTATAACTGGATATTTTGACTAAGTATTGCTTTGCTTTTCATCTCGCTGACTGTAAAATTACACGCTCAATAAAGTCGACTTGAGCAAAAAAAAACGGATATCCGTAAATCGAGTCGGGAAATAAAACTTGCAAACAGAATAAGGGCCAGTTCATAACGACAGCGTAGTTTGTTATCATAATTTTTAACAAAATATTTAGTTACTCGATTAATCATAGGTGTACCCTACAGGCCGGAATATGAAACTTTGACAATCAAGCCAGAAATAAACCATTCCTAATTCCTATTCTCCCTTTGTACTTAATCTATTGGCACCTAATAATGTAAGACATAAAATATTAGCTAAATTACATATCCTAATTGTACTATTTTAGGTAGTAAAGAAGTGACACTAATCTAGTTTAATTGATATAAACATATTAATTACCTAAAATAGTTGGTAGGCTAGAAGTAGACAAACTAGTTTTTTTTTTATTTTAATAAAAGTACTTTTCATTTGTAATTTACTACGTTTTAAATCACAGTGTGTGTGTGTGTGTGTACTTATGTACACAGCCGATCTTGCAGGCCTCATCGTAAATCAGAAAAAAGGTCGAATATGCCTCACTCGGGGGTCGGTGACATTTCAAATTTATTTCTCTGTTTTTGAACGCATAATATTGTGCTACTAAGTGAATCCAATTTAGGCACCCTTATTTATTTGACATTTTTATATATCTGATAAAAATCACGTATGTAAGTTTCAGTTGTGTATCATTTAACCACGCAAATAAGTGAAATAAATTAATAAGTAATTTAAAGTTAATTACGAAAAATGCAAAAACGTCCTGGCGTTGGTCCCTTGTTTCCAATTGGAGATTATTCATTTCATTGATGATAGTACCAGATAGTTAAAATCATCACAGTAAAAACGCACAAATTAAAAATCTAAACGTAGGCATTAAAATTTCCGTATGAAAACACAATGTTTCATCTGTGGGAATATTTTAATTTGCCGGTGGCACGAGTGCCTTCGTTACGTCAGGCTTTGAAGTCTCTGTGCCGATTTGCTCACGAACGTGTAGGTATTATGCGTTACATATATTTCCAGTACAATTTACGTACAAGCGTCATTGCTTTGTGGTATTAATGTTTGAGTCGGTTTAAGCCCCCTATGCATAGGCGAACGAAAACCTCAATTCAAGTTAATGCCTACTCCGAATTCTCTATTAAGAATCAACAAGGTAGTTAAGTTTTCCAGTGTCATTTTTGCCTGTTGTCAGGCTCTATTTAATCAATTGCTTTTGGTTTTGTAATAATGTTTTATTTTATAGAGGTATGAAATAAAGAGATTATGTAGGTATTTTTATCTATATATATTTTTTTTTTATTTACGATGCTCGCCATATTCGTAAGATAAGGTCAACCTTGGTAAATGCGTCACTTGAGGTAAATGCGTCTTTTAAAGATTTCTTCTAAACGGAACATTTTATCTAAGTACTTAATATTTGACGTATCTTCGTAAGTTCGAATATGGCTGTACAAATGCAGCGAATACCTTTACGTCCAACGCCCTGAGTATTCAATTATATAATATCCGACTCCCGTCACAGTGTATCCTTTTCTAAGTACATAGAAACAGTTGTGACAACTTGATATTAAAGACGCTTACATACGTATACTGTTCACGGGTTTAGTTGCAACCTATAAACATTATTTCCTTTAAAAACATGTTCCTGCAGGCTTATCAATCAGCAGTAAAATCAAACAGGATAGAAAAACGAAATCCTGCACAGTTACAGCAAAAAGTCCATCTTGAAACTATTAAATTCAATCAAAGAACCGTTGGCTTTTTTCGATTTCAGTCGCAAATTCCCCCTTGATTTATGGTACTGCGGAAGGGGAGGGGAGGAGTCGTTAGGAATTTCACTCGTGGACGGAACTTAGACCATTTGATGAAATACCTCGTAAGAAATTTTAATTGAGTTTCTGGAGCTTTTTTCTCAGTTGTTGTAAACTAAACTGCAAGTATCGTTTAAAAAAAATACTTTTAAGTACCTACGTATTCATATTTCGTCATAACAAATGTTTAGGCGTTTAAAATGTTTTCAAACTTTTTTTTATTTTAAAATATTTTTTGCAATGATGAAATTTTAATTTTTAGGTAGGTATGGTATTACAGTGAGTCAAACAGTACTTACAGTGAGTCAAACCCCGGTACAATAATGAATGTGATATAGGTATTAAAAAAAACTGCAAAAGATAGTACACTGGATAAATTGGTTATGAAACTACCTACCTACACATACACGTCTGTCAACTCTAACCATTATGCTCTTAAAACATTAAGACTAGCAATAGCAACCGTAATGCGTTCTAAAATTATGTTAATTTACGCATTTACGTATGTCTCCAGAAATAATTCTATATCTGCTCGCCTGTCTACAAAAAGGTAATGTCACACTTCTCGTCTACATTTTATGCCAGCTCGAATATCAAGCTATCTCATTCTTTTTCATCCTTTTTAGAAAATTTCATTCCCTCTAACGCATTATGTTAAGAGCTACATTAAAAATGTATGCTCATCTTTTGTATGTCACGAGTCCGACCTTTGCAAGTTCGAGTCGACAAAGCTAGCGAAGAGGGTTTGGTAAGTTTCTCGTTCCAATAAAACTTACTTCGGGTAATCTGAGACACGACTCGAATACATATTTCGAATCTGAATAATAAACTGGGAAGGAATTAAACTTGTCGTAGTTTATGAATGTGCGCGTTGAAAGAGATTGATATAAAACTGTAAGATTGTGTTATAGGTACGTCTAGATTAGACCTGAGATCTAGGCATCCAGCATAGATTATTCAATTTTCTGAAATACGTACTATTATATAAATTCTCCTGTTTGTAAATAGGTACACTTAAAAATGGTTTATTATTGTTATAACCAATAATAAACCATTTTTAAGTATAGTAAGCTTCGCCTATGTTCAATACCTACCCGTAAGTAGTTTGAAAATTCTTATTTGGCACCAATTAATATACTTACATACATTACCTGTATACCTATACTAAAATCTAGAATACAATTATGATTTCAGTAAAAAAAATATTCCCTAACAAGACTGGTGCAAAATACCAACATTCCCCCCTCATTCTTCATATACCTTTCAATTTTTATGGAACTTCAGTGGAGAATTGAGGAAATCGTCCTACTATACAAAAATATTTCTGTAATCCGTCTTATATACGGCTAACGTCATACAAGTACCTATGTAATCACATGTAAAGGGAGTACATGGCGTCAATCAATGACCGACACGGACAGGTGAATGGAAACCTAATTAATTAACTAGCGATCTTGTATTGATGGAACCGATGCCATTGGCCGCGTCAATAACATTTCTATGGAGTCGTGATGAGAGTCTAGATAAGTATAAAAGATTTTTGACTTGAATCATGCTGTGAAATCGCTATAGGTGTACAACAAAAAAAATATTTTCTTAATTTCTAAATTAGAGACTACATATGTGACGTCCCACGGAAAAAGGTACCTTATGGCGGCTGGCGCTTACGTCGCATAGCGCCGCAATAATATTGGATTAATAATAGCGCGTTAATAATAGCGTAGGTAAGCGCCAACCGCCATAAGGTACCTTTTGCCGTGGGACGTCACAATATATGGATTTAATGGTTCTGGTGAATCAAAGCATGGTTTCCTTTATCTTGACGTTCACATTGCGTGCCAGTATCCGCCGTTGACTACAAAACCAAGGACTTAGATGATGGACTTAAACATTCCGACGAGGTTCCCTATCTGGTGACAAAGTGTTTGTGGTGAAGACTCTTTCTTGTTGCAATTTTCTACGATGCTCTTTGTAGATCATGAACCTGTCTAGTACAGTTACTACTACAAGATACTGTGTATTATGTACGGCAATAAGACTTATAGGATTCATTAGTATTTACCCTAATGGCACAGTATTGCAGAGGCCGGGAAATGGCAAATCATCATAAAGTGAAATGTTTGTAAACAATAAAAAGTGAAAGCATTTTACCTATAGATATATAACCTAATTAAATATATTGAAGGGGGATTTTTGTCAGGATAAGAATTTAATATATTTATGATAAAAACGATTTTTTTACTGTCCTATTAAGTACCTAATTTTTATTTCAATAATATAAAGGGACATATAAAACTTAAGAACTAAAACCCGTTCTGAGCCATGCCGGGTCTAAAGGTCCCCATCACACTTGCAGCGTTACCCCCATGGACCTAGAATATTACGGACGGACTGTCACCTAAGACAAACTGTGACACTGCAATGGCGGCCGGTTTGAATATGTGCGTGTAGACGAGTGTTACCATGTAACACAAATTCTCCCCTAATTTTATTTTATTTATTTTTTATTTTATTTATTAAACTTTACACATAAATTAACAGTATAACACCAAAGCACTTATGTGGTATATTACATAATTATATTAAAATATTTATACTTACAACAGAACAAACTTATAACAATGAGATCAGGGATGCATTTTAACATTATAACATTATATTATTTATCTATGCACCTTATCAGTTTCCTGTAAAATACACCAGCACTATCAGCAAATATATCTACATCATCTGACTCCAGTATGATGCGGTTAAGAGCAGTTTGGGCCCGAGCGGTGGGAGCGTTGGCGCCGCGCCTCGTGCGCGCGCCGGTGCTCGCGAACAGGCGCCACCGCCGCCGCGCCGGCACCGCGCCGCCCGCGCCGCCGGACCCACCCGGCACGCCTGTTGCGACGTTTGCCCGTGGCACCTGCAGTCCCATTCTCTCAAGCACGGATGCGCCATCTACTTTATTGTGAAGTAGTTGGCGATAATGCATTATATGTAGCAGCTTTCGTCTAGTCTCTAGTGTTTGAAGGCCGACCATTCCTGGTGAAACAATTATTTTTAATATCGTGCTAGTTTTTTTTTTTAATTTAAAATAAAAAATTAGGACAGTTTTACGTTAGACAATAAAAAAGGTGTGTACGTATCTGATTTTATAGGTCTTGAAAATGCGCAATATTGCACAATTACTGTGCAAACATTATTTTCAATACCTAATGATATTTAGCATCGTAATGAAATCAGTTCGTCATGTTTTTTTTTAATTTATACATTTAACTTGAAACACATCTGGTTTTCAACAAAAAAAATATAATACATAACAAACAAACGTTAAGTATCGCTCCTTAGTATCGGGAAATTACCATACCGACCTAGTTTGAAATGCACAATCAATAATTTAACCATTTACCTAAATGATCTCTTAATAAATAATGATTTAATAAGAAGGGTATCAATTACCCTACTTTCGGGAAATTACCCTATTCATGTTACTGGTCACACTCCTGTTTTGCAGTTTGATAATTTATAAACAACAAATTATCGTGATTTTACGTACTAATTGATAAACTTAAGTATGAAAAGTTATTCCGTGACTTTTTTTCTTTCGATCGGTACAATTCTAGCAGGATTTAACTACGCATGCCGGCATATTTTATATTTTTCTTCGACATGTTTACTTCAATGACGTTTCGATTCGTCTGACGGCAAACTGGTGGATGTGGGCTGTCAATGTGTGTGTGTCACGCGTAAATACTTAGAAACTGGTGGATGTTGGAATCACAGCTGTGTTGTAAGCGAAACTCTGTCCGTAATATTATAGGTTCATGGTTACCCCGCTGTATGGCGATGGAGACCTGTTGGACAAGCCAGTACCTAATTGAAGATGACTTTGCTCTATTGTTGATAAATACCGAGATACCTACTCGTATGCACAAAATTAAGCGAAACTCGCCGGACCTCTTTCAATTTAACTTTTTAATTACTTTATAAGCTCCGCGGATTATCTATTATGTCGCTATATCGCCAAGAGCTAAATTCGTAATTTTAATTAATAAATTTGTTTCTGGAAAGTCTTTTTAAAGTTGCTAATAAGCGTCTTACTAAAAATGTGATATATATTTTGATACATTATTAATTTAACACCATGTGAGTATTAAAAAAATTAAAGTCACCCAATTTTTGTCTTTGCCCACATCAAATTATTAGAAACAATACGCAAATAAAATGTTTTTAATAAATGGGTCACTTTAGTATGTAGGTACAGTCAGCAGCAATAGTTGCTAAGCGGGCGAGGTGTTCAAAATGATCTTGACGCGACTTTATTGTTAAGAGAATAAGAGCGCGTCAAAGTAATTTTGGACACCTCGCCCGCTTAGCAACTTATGCTGCTGACTGTACACTACTCATGAATATGTCTGCTGCGGCACCAGTGATTTCGTGGGTGATTCAACACATAACTTTTTCTGCCGAGTGGGCAAATAAATAATTCGGTTTTGCGTCTATAGACTAGTAGTTCGCCCCGAACTGAGAACTCGCGGTTCGCCAAAAATATCAATTGAATGCAGTCGTCAAAGGATCGAAAACCGCGTACGATTTATTGCAGGGTGTGTGGAGCCCTTAACTGATACTGTATCTGTGGTAAGCCGAAATATTTCCTGTCAAATGTCAAATACCTATATTATGTTTATTTTATTTTATTTTTATCTTGCTAATTATTTTAAAATGGTAAATTTAAAAACGATATTATAAAAGTGTAAGCCGAGCACTTTCATTTGATACCAAACTCGACCATACTTTCTTGCAAATAAAATGACCAGAATAGCAAGACACCTCACAAACAGCTTTTTGGCCTTCTAAGCTCTTCTAGCTCAATAACCCCTTGATCGAGCCTGCTCATAATTTAATGACTAAAATATAATGCCCTCGACTACACGTTTACCCAATTTCATTTAAATTAGAACAAATTTACTTAAGTTATTGTGTATCAAACTATCTTCTGACAGTTCAGCTTAAAAACATCGAAATGCCAGGACGTGCCGCTAGCCAGCCGCGTGTTCAAAGTTGAATGTAAGAACTTCGCTTCGCTTCGCTTCGCTTCGCTTCGCTTCGCTCGCTCGTTCGAAAATAGTAGTAACAATGACACTGTTCATAAAAAGCGAATCCGAAAGAAGAAAGATCGCGTGAAGATATCAATTGAAATAGTTCCAAAATAGAGTCCGTGCTAAAATAGAAGAGTCGTGGAATATAAGAGAACCAATATTACATTTATGACTCTTTTCTTTCTGCACAGACTCTACCTGCATACGTAAATACATACCTATTTTGTTTTTTTAAGTTCCAAAAATATATGTATAAGTACCTACTTATGTGAATTTTATACGCGCAATTTTTATTTTTTTCCGTTGCGACGGACGGGCAACTACGGAACCATACACAGCACAGCACCACATGCCCTTGTCAGGTTTAAGGGCCTACTGCAGCCGCGTCTGGCGCTTCGTAAACCACGCCCGCTAGTTCTTCCCTCCCCGCTAACACGCACACATGGAAACGCTTCGCGCCGCACGTGAAGTTTGTGTGACCTTTTAGCACCATCTAACGTTACAGAAGTTAACTACCATTATACGTGGTCGCTGCGGTCGGCCAGAAACTTAAATTCGGAAAAAATTGAAACAGATGGCGTTGTTACTTGTTCATAATAGCAAACAATAAAATAATTAATTCATAAACCTGCATATTTATTGTTGTTTTGGAAGATGTTAACATCATAGAAGCAGCAGCGTATATAGCATATAAGTTAAGAGTATTGATAATAAGAAAATAGCACAAGAACAGAAAAGAGATTATTTTTGATAAAATATGATGAAAACAGATTTACTTGATTACGCTCACCTGACTTTGCGGTCACTAAATGCAAATTTCAACCTTATTGTTATGGGGTTACAATAACCCTGGGGTTGCAGGCGTCCATGGTCGTTATTATTATAAATGCTTTGGTTGAAATGCTTTTTATTAACCCTCGAATTTTTCATAGGTACAGTCACCTGCAATAATATGTTACTCTTCGACGGCCGCAAATATATGTGACACGCTCTTATGGCTCTACAAATAAGATCTAACATGATCTACCGCAAAACGGCCTTCGGTGTGTAACATATTATTGCAGCTGACTGTACTCGTATTCATTGTTGTATAGGTAGGTATTAATATCTTTTATCCGATCGATTTGCATTTATTTGAAATAAATCACAGTGTTTAGTAATTATATGTTTTATTGAATAAGAGATTATTTAGGTATGTAAGGAATACAGGGTGCCTTTTTGAAACACTCATTTTTAGGGTTCCGTAGCCAAATGGCAAAAAACGGAACCCTTATAGATTCGTCATGTCTGTCTGTCTGTCTGTCCGTCTGTCCGTCCGTATGTCACAGTCACTTTTTTCCGAAACTATAAGAACTATACTGTTGAAACTTGGTAAGTAGATGTATTCTGTGAACCGCATTATATTTTCACACAAAAATAGAAAAAAAAAATTTTTTTTGGGGGTTTCCCATACTTAGAACAACTGAAACTGAATTTTTTTTTCATCAAACCCATACGTATGGGGTATCTATGGATAGGTCTTCAAAAATGATATTGAGGTTTCTAACATAATTTTTTTCTAAACTGAATAGTTTGCGCGAGAGACACTTCCAAAGTGGTAAAATGTGTGTGCCCCCCCCCCCCCCTGTAACTTCTAAAATAAGAGAATGATAAAACTAAAAAAAATATATGATGTACATTACCATGCAAACTTCCACCGAAAATTGGTTTGAACAAGATCTAGTAAGTAGTTTTTTTTTTAATACGTCATAAATCCCCTAAATACGGAACCCTTCATGGGCGAGTCCGACTCGCACTTGGCCGCTTTTTCTGGATAATTTTGAATTTCAATTGTCAGGGGTGCCTACATTATTTTTTAATACATTTTACAACGACAACAAACAACAGTTCAAATTCGCCGTATTTTTATTACCCGGGTCGATCGCAACAAAATAGAAAATCATGTTTTTCAAATCTAAGCGTTATTGTAATTTATCTCAAATAACCAAAAAGTCAATCTGACTAGAACTTAAAAACGAACTGAATTATTTTAATATGTCGATTTTTCTTGGTGACCCAGGAGATTTTTTTTTTATCCCATACAAAAAGAGCGTATCCCAATCGCGTATCGGTTTTGGTTTTTACTTATAAGTGTGAAAAATATATTCTACCATATACGAAGGATGTGTGTTTTTTCATGTTTTATATGTCTTTTTGTACAATAAAGTGTTTTACTGCTACTAATATATCATATTAACGATTAACTAAAAAGGTATTTACATCTAATTTAACTGGTAAATTATTACAGCCCGCTAAAATTAATATATATTCAAAAAAATATTTGTTAATATGTCCCAAAATCATGGCTCATTTTTTAAGTCTCCTGACTTACCAAACATATCGCAACGAAGGCAAGGGTACAACGCGGCATCGTGAACCTAATAACGTAACGTTTCAGTTACTTTTTTAGTCGCCGACCATTTTATCCG
The DNA here is from genome assembly GCF_948474715.1 of Cydia amplana. Taxonomy (NCBI): domain Eukaryota; kingdom Metazoa; phylum Arthropoda; class Insecta; order Lepidoptera; family Tortricidae; genus Cydia; species Cydia amplana. Next base: position 21,260,804 of record NC_086069.1, read on the forward strand.
GGGTAGGAAAAGAGGTATTAGATCTATCCTGGGTCTAATATGTTATAAAAACATAGTTTTTTGAAAAATGTTCGTAGGTAGTACACAAAATTTACATTTTCTTTTAAATGTGATTTGGGTCATCGTTCTCCCTGGTGACTTTTCTGGTGACCCAAGAGACATCAATTTTATTATGACTCAGGAGACTTTTTTTCTATGCACTTTGATTTTTTTGATGCGCTAATTTTGTAATCTAAAATAACTTTAAACTGCTGATATACTTATATCACTTTGCTGATGAGTGGAAGTGGAATTTAAACTTAATTTATTGTTCTCTCCCTTGACATTTTGGCATACATTTGACATGCTGCAGTGCACTCCTAACGTTAATAAAGACATAATTTTTAGAAAAAGCTTTAGGAAAACTCACTCTTGAGCTTAAAACGATTAAGTCCTTATCATATTATGTTAGATTTTTAGTACAGACCCCAAATCAGTGAAAATGTGTCTTAGCCAACTAAATTTGTCTCTGGGAAAAGTACGATATCCCTAAAAATTGTACGTACATTTCGCATTTTTCTGAAGGAACGGAATTCATAAATTGGGTTATTGTTATTTTTTCAGATTATTTGATTGCATTGACATATCACCAAGATAGATAGAACATTTAAGTTACCAGAAGAAAAGCATTTGTGTTCTTTAATAGTGTGGAAAAAGTAGGTTCGATTCCCGGGCGCGATTAAGCGAATTTAAAAAAAAAACAACGTGTTGCATTCCGGGAGTGCCGACAGAAGTGAAAACTCAATGACTAGTCCAAAATGTCTGCAGCACTATGTATAATTGACCCATCCTCCTTTCTATTGAAAACTTTTGGTTCCGAAATTGCTGGTCAGTGAGCTTGTTTAAAATTCGAAAATCAAATTTATTAATTATAATAATTTATTTATTTGGTCATGATATTTTGAGTTTTATTCACCAGTACTAGAGTTCACTTTTATTAGCGATTTCATCAAGATGTAGCTTTATTGAATTATATTTGAGTGATATAAAGTTATAATACTGTGAGATCCTCGTATTTCAGCCCGTACAAGATTATAACCTTTTTCATGTAATGTCATTGAGTTTTTCTTTATTGATTTAAATGCCATCTAAACCTTACGGTCACATGATCGCCTTACGCTGTCTCGAGTTTATCATTTTTTCCCCACCTCATAAAGTGCCTAGCGCCGCTAAAGAAGTTTTCACTTCAAAAATCTTTGAATGCAGTTGTTTCTTTAAAAAACAATAATGTTTCATTTAAGTAAAATGAGCAAACTTAAGGTTTTAAGGCACTTTCCCTCCAGGGCCCATAATTTTTTTCCACCCGGTAGTAGACAACTATTTTTTTCGACTAAATGAAGTTTTATTAGATAAATCGTTGATCACATGGTTCGTTTCACACATCACATCAAATCGTTTGTCATCACAATCAAAATTTGTCAAAAGTAATGAAATTTATGCAAAAAAAACATAAATAAAACATATAAATTCAACACATTTTTTTAATAAAAATCTTTCTCGATGATATAAAAAAGAACATCGACAAATTATGTTCAAAGAATTAATATCAAAACAGATGTCATAATTAGGATTGGCTACTTTAAGAAAGGGACAGAGAGATTTAATCCTCTCGCTCTGCACGTTTTTCTCATTCCTCCTTGTCAAGCCAAAATAAACTATAAAATGATAGTAACACAGTACATTGTAATATTCACTTTTTCCACGGTATCATGTCATTGTAAATTACTTATGTGAAATTGTAGTGGCGTGCGACTTTCAAACCGGAGGTCACGGGTTCGAACCCCGGCCCGTGCAAGTGAGTTTTTGTAAGTAGAGACCTTTTTTAGTGGTACTTAAATATAATAACTTTTCGTATTATTGAAATAAAATATTTTATTCAAACAAACTTAATAATATAATAATTAAAACGAGTAATATCAATTAGTTTTTAATATTTATTCAATTATTTTAAATTATTTGAGCATGAAACATACTAGATTTATTTTTATCATTACAATAGAAAAAAAGCAAAAAATATATTCTTATAGATATTTTATTTTCAAACAAAAATAAAGCAAAAAGTTACGGTTAGATTCTGATGGCTAAATACCAAACAGCTACCGATACATTTCAATATCTGTCGAAATTTCCTAACCCGTTGTAACTGACAAAGAGTATAGATTTCGACGTAGCATGACGTAGCCTAGCAAACACGCACACATGCGTAACGTATAGGCCTGTAAGAAGGCACCATCATAGGTTTACCTCCGATTCCGTTACTACTCAATGGAGTTACGACTCAACGTTTATTGGATATTAAAATTTTACGTAATTCGGAGCGCTGCGCGAAGTGACATAGGTCTTACCTCTTTGAGGCACGACGGCCATCTAACATTACTGGCATAAAGGATGCATTTATGACTTTGACGCATGACAGAAAGAGAAACGGAACTGCGTAAAATGGGCGTTTGCTGTTGAATTCATAAAATCAAAAATCGATAATAAATCCATCGGTAAAGGATAATAAGTTAATATTTAGTTCTTTGAAAGTTAAGACGAGATGAAAACCTTTGCTGTAAGGTGGGTTGTGCTGGATATGGATGTGTTTTCTAGTTGCACGAAGCTAAAACCGAAAAATGAACACGTAAGTTTGGATTTATTTTCTATCGAGAAAATTTTAAGCATTCGTGTTTCGACTACTACGAAATCTCTTATCATATAGTCAAGAAACATATATCCGAAAATCACTACTGTTTGTTTCCGGGGCTAGCCACTGCCACCTTTCTAAGATCCTGTTATTTTTCGATGCACGGCCTTAACAATAGTAAAATGTAAATGATCGTACAAGCATGAAATCACACTCTAAATAAATTATGTATGGTACAACGTCCTAAACCCAAAAACAAGTTTCATAAATAATTTACTCCCAATGACAAGAATTTCTGAAAGTTATGATAATTATTTCATATAATAATCATAAGCCGACAGGATATTAAATAACTTTACCGACGACGTCTCATAACATTTCGTATAACATTATAAATATTAAAGTCCATTTATAATAAACCTTCACCTTATTAAGCGGCTATATTAAAGATGCCATTCTTTCAATAGCTTCCGAGCTTTATTGACATATGAGGGACAAATGACTAGTATAATCTAAAGATGTTGAAAAAAAACTTTCGTCCTTTTTATTATGTTACGTTTATATTTTTTGTTGTTATACGTGAAACATCAAAACGTGTAGGCAAAATCATCTGATAAAATTTAAATTACAGGTAAATGTTTATTATGAGCCAAATAATCTGTTGCTTTGAGCATTGACCCAGTTCGGCATCAGTTAATGTTATGAATAAAATATTACTTAGGTGGATAGAATATTCGGTAAATTAATTAAAACTAATCCTACATACTTAGGTATATGAAAGAGCCAATTGAAATTAGGTTTACCATTACCAAAGCGCGACGGCTCTATTTGTATTCATTGGACGGATTAGGGATACAGCAGGGTAGGTATAAGAATAAGAATAATTTATTACAATCAAATATCACGCCAAACCTTTAACTTTTGAAGCATAAAAGCGCTTACACATATAATAAAACACCGACAGGCGAAAATAATCCAGCACATTATTAAGGAAAATTTACAACGAACCAAGGGCAAATTATCTTCTTGACGCCTTAAATTATGTAAAGTGACCTCTCGCGGTGACTTCATAAATCGATTCCTCAGATCGCAAACAATTTACGACATAGGAGAAAACTTTTTCGCAGTAAATTAGCTGTCGAAGTGGTTTTGATACTTAATTTACCGACGGAAATGTAACCGTTTAATGATATATAATTACGCACGAATTTGGGTTGATACATTACATACATACTTATCAGAATTGGCTTACATAAACGTGGATAAAAAGTTGTACGTGTGGAATACATAAATCACTGTGTAGTTATATAGACCCTTCAAATTTAAGGAAAATCATTGAAAAGAAAGCGATGTGAAAGAAAGGAAAATGAAAAGGCTACATACGCACTTCTCTCCTCTGAAACAGAATATGTGGTCTTATTTATAGGTATTAATGTATCAAAGGCAAAACCAGTTAACACACCCTATTACTAGTTGAATCATTGAATAGTAGGAAAGTAATATCCTGAATAAGGAAAATCAATGGTCTTTTTTAAAACACTTTGCTGTATAAATTAAATTGAATTTAATAGACAAAACCCCCCAACCCGCCGCCGTCCCCAAATGAATAGGATAAGGGCAAGAGCGAATGATGATGAAACAAAATCCAACTTCACAAAACAATTTGAAATACTTAATAATAATATCATTAAAATTATTTGTAACCATAGTTCTTCTCATAATCGGTTGAGAAATGACGGAGTTCTGAGGAAACAAACATTAAAAAAAAACATAAGTACAACATTTTACAATACATGAAAAACGAATTGCAGAACTTGACTCCTTTTGAAATGATGAAGTCGGTCAAAAAGAGTTCAACCATCGGAAAAAAGTAAGTTATGTACAATTGTACAGTCAGCAAAACATAACATATTTGTATGTATGAGTGTGAAGTTAGTAATTTTGCTGAATGTACATAATTATTTATATTTAATTTCCTTCAAAACGTGACGTCACATGATATATTTTTATAAGTTGGTGGGATTTACCAACACAATATCTATGCAAATGGCATTATCCCTGATCAATACCTACACACCCACTTCGTCTCATTAAATTGAAAAACTCCGCACAACTTCTACCTATTGTCGACGAAATCTTTTGACGAGAGACTTCTTGGTTATATGCTTGAACAAAATAACTAGTGGCTCTGTGAGCTGTAGACCTCGCGAGCATAGCTTATTGGGACCGTGCACGATGACAGCGCCACACAGCGGTTTGATCAATCAACAATACAAAGATTTTAATTTATTAAAAAAAATACGAAGTTTAAGTGAAAAAAAAAATACAAAAAGTTATGTCTTACTGGGGATCGAACCCAGACTTTCTGTGTACAAACAAACAATATATAAACAAACAAAGCGATTGTTTACAAAATGCGCCATGATAGTTCTTAAATATCTAAATACCGCCTAAACCAGCAAATCAATTTTTCTGCATTTTTTGCCATTTACTATGTAAATATGTCTCAAAAAGAAAATACTCTTATGATATCGATACGACTATTTGTTTAAGCGCGAGGTATCACAACTCCTCCATTTTTGAAAATGTCCAAAAACGGGATCGACAATTTTTTTTTATTTACTCATAGAATCTGGTCACAAAATTTCACAAGAATCGGTTGAGAATTGTGACCTGTAGAGGACACCCATCCGGACATACAAAAGCAAAATGCCCGAGTCAAAACGTAGACCTTCGCTACGCTTCGGTCAATAATGTGTTAGATACCACAAATCAATGCCAATATCTTCATGCGAATAATTAGTAACAGTATTTTAGCAAGATATAGGATCTATCATTTAATTAAAACATCTATTCATTTAAGAGCTAAAATATATGAACGAAATTGTTACGTAGATTATTTTATTTATTAGGTACGTGTTTTCAATTTTATATTGTTTTCGTTATATATTATTATATTCCATACATATCACACTTAGTAATTAATAGAAGAATAGTTTCATTTAAGGAAATTTCCTGTGGTAATACTCTCAAAATAGCTCCTATATTTCTTCATCAACAATTATATTTCTTCATCAACAATATCAACATCATGCATCACTTGAATCATGCATTGTATTGAAAATCAATTTCAAAAATTTTAGCTCTAATATTATCAACTATTATATCGTTGATAATAAAGATATTTAGTTATGAAAGTCATTCCATAAATTAGTATTAAATAACGAACACCAAGAAAAGAAAAAACTAAAATTTTAAATCTTTATTTCAAATTTCTTTACAGCGCCGTCCTTAACTCCGCATAATGGTCTTTTGGCGTTAAATGTACAGTCACCAGCAAAAATATATGACTGTGGGCAGCCGTGCAAAAATATCTGATGCTCCATTGGAGGCATAAGTATATGACGACACTACCTCGGTAAAAATATGTGATGCTTTGTGGCCGGCAAAAACATCGTTACTCTGTATCCGCATAAATATCGGATCGGATCGCTTAAAAATATTTGATTACCCATAAAAATCAAAATTATGTGATTACTCTCATCTGGCATAAATATCTCTCCAATGTGAATGCAAATACATCGGATGGCAGAGGGACCGCCTATATATCTGACACGAAATTATGAAATATGTCATCAATCGGGAAAAACGAACCATACCCGGATAGCATAGAGCCTTACATTGTTTGAAGTGATTTGACAATTCACGAAAAGAGTGCAGACTTGTCATTGCATATGTCTGTCTCACATATTTCACTTGCAATTTTAAATTGTGACATAATTCAGGTAGACTTTTAATAGACAATGTGTAATAAACCTCCTTCTTACATAAAAAAGAATGATGAAGAGGTCAACCTGTGAGACTGACAAGGACAAACAATAATAGCGCTTTCGCTGCTACTCCTACTGAAAGACACATAAGACTATCCCGTTTTGTCATTTCCCCCACCCCTCATGCCAGATCCAGTTATATACTAGATTCATGATTGCAATACGTTACAATTCAAAATTATATCCAGTTTATTCCGTCAAATCGATGATAGAATATAATGTGAGACAGACATATACAATGACAAGTCGGCACTCTTTTCGTGAATTGTCAAATCACTTTATACAATTTACGGCTCTATACCAAACATGTATGGTTCGTTTTTAAAGGTCGATAACATATTAGTGATTTTCCAACGTGTCAGATAAATAGGCGGTCTGTCGTCCATCCGATGTATTTGCTTTTACAGTGGAGAGATATTTATTCCAGATGAGAGTAATCACATAATTTTGAATTTTATGAGTAATCAAATATTTTTAAGCGACCCGATCCGATATTTATGCGGATACGGACTAACGATATTTTTGCTGGTCACAAAGGATCACATATTTTTACCGAGGTAGTGTCGTCATATACTTATGCCTCCAATGGAGCATCAGATATTTTTGCACGGCTGCCCATAGTCATTTATTTATGCTGGTGACTGTACTATAGGTAGGACCTTGGGCCTTAGGAGGATAAACAAAACAACGTGATGTTAAAAAGGGGCTCGACTGGTTTTCAGTCGGACCCTAATAAAATAATAGAGAACCTAAAGTAAAAAAGGAAAAAAAAAAATAAGTTAAGTACTTCATGCGTTATGTTTAAATATCAGTAACATGATTTCTGAGAGTAAAAAACCATTTATCACACTAAAAGCTCTATATTAAACTAAACTTAAGACATAAGACATAAGGTTGGAAGACATTGTTCTTTGGCCAACGTCTATTATCTGCATCTATTCTTAATGAATTGTTTATTTGTTGAAACTGTAGATTTTATTGAGGTGTACCTTTGTTATCCATGTCTATCAATGCCAAAAAGACAGTCGTGTTAGTGCAGGGCAGTGCGGAAGCACCCAGAATACTGGTGGATGGCACAGCTCTGGAAGTCGTCAATAAGTTTTGCTACCTTGGGTCGACCGTGTCGAATAATCTCTCGCTTGATGCAGAGATCGATATTCGTATTGGCAAAGCGGCGACCATGTTCGGAAGGCTACGTTCAAGGGTGTGGTGCAAAAAACATCTCACTGTTAGAACCAAGATGATGGTATACCAGACTTGCGTACTAAGTATACTCTTGTACGGAGCAGAAACCTGGACGACGTATGCAAAACAGGAGCGACGACTCAACACTTTTCACATGCGCTGTCTACGCGACATTTTAGGCATAACTTGGCAGGACAAAGTGACCAATCAGAGGGTTTTCAAAAAGCACTGCTGCCCAGTCTTGCCGCTCTTCTCAAACAGAGACGCTTGCAGTGGCTGGGGCATGTGGAACCCTCTAGAATACCTTGACGTGTCTTGTTTGGTGCAGTTGCGTATGCTAAAAGGAACGTGGGAAGACCGATGCTGCGCTTTAAAGATTGTGTTAAGCGAGACACGTCTGCATTTGAAATCGACCACCATGCCTGGGAAGGTGATGGATGGCGCAAGCTTGATGTAGAGGGGAGAAGGCTATGCGACTAAGCCTGGTTTAATGCTTTAGATAGCAGAAGGTGTCGCAGAAAGCAAACCGGGACTGAAACCTCAGGTGGCATGAGCTTGCTCTGCCAAAAATGTGGGGCGTCGTGCCGCTCACGCATCGGCCTCCACAGTCACCAAACCCGTTATCTAAACAGCAATGCATAAAGCGTCTGTAATGGACGGAAAGCCATGTGATGATAACCTACTGAGTAATCTATATATTTATCTCTACATGTTATCCTAACTTTTATTATTTTTCAAGCATAATATATCAACACTCAAATATAAGTATACACTGTTAAATACACTAAAATAAATTGGATATTAATGGAATTATTCTTAGTCAGTCAAGTAAAGACACATCATTAACAATGAACCTTTCATCTGCATCTCAGATCAAAACTACAGTGGTCACTAAGTATACATTATTACTAGCCCTCTCTTTATAGTAAAGAGGATTATAATAAACCACGCTTTGTATGGAATCTGATCCCATGTCATACGAGATTGCAATTACGACCAGGGGTGTCATTCCGACAGCCATCGATATAGCCGAGTCCAAGTCTCAGGCAAATTAGTATAAGTATGTGCACATTTTGATTAAGCATAGTTGTTAGGGAGGTCATGCTACACTGGATCGCCCGATAACTCGACTATCCGGCGCTCGCGCAGCTAATCGGAATGCACTACCAGCTATTGGTGAATAATTGAAAGTCCGTTTTTATCTGATTGAAGGTTGGCCATAAAAGGCTTTCTTAGTGAAATTATTCACTATTAGTGCATGGCAATGCACAATGCGACAGTTATGAAAGGTTGTTAGTAGCAATGATTCGACGAATCTAAGTTATTGAAATGTTTTATAATATTATTTTTGTTAAGACTACCGATAAAATAAATGGTTGCCGAAGCAGTGACGTTAGTGATACCATTTATTAGATGGGAATACTTAGCCACAGGCAAATTCATTACCTACTTTAATTGACGACCCGCTGTATACCAACCTAGTGTATGTTGTGAAACTGACAAAGTTTGCTGTTCATAATGTTAAGATTACTGATTACAAGACTATCATAAACCATAAACTTTACAGAATCTATTTTTTTTCAAAACTTTATTGTGTAGGTAGGTACTCTTAGAATCTAAAAATAAATTAAAAAAATACCTAAGGTGGTGGCTGGTGATCAAAACGGATACTTTTATAGGTACTAAGCGACATTTTTTTAGGTGACATACAAGATGTATATTGTACGCGACTGTACTCATTTCTGTGACCAACTTTAACTGTAGCAGCAATCTGAAATCACGAAAAAAATAATGATTTCCACACAACTGTCGAATGGAGAATCAGTATGGAATTGGAACACCTGATGTATTTTTTGTGATTTCAGGGTTGTTTTCATAACAAAAGTTCCTCATAGTAATGAGTACAGTCGCGTATAATATATATACTTACCTATCTTTTATCACCTAAAACAATTCACCCATTCATTCATGTTTATATCAAGATACAAGATAACAATTAAAAAGATGAGGTGTATTCGAGTTATTCCAAATACCTACTTCAAAATATGGGTATGGGTCCTAAAATCCCCCATAATTTTATCAATTTAGAGTCCATATTCGGAATTATTGTACAATTGCAAGTAGGTGTATAATATGCAAAATTACCCGATAAAACAATTTAACAAAACAAAAAGAATAAAAAAAGTTTACTAACAGTACCTAATCATTCGTTAAGTACCTACAATAAAATGTAGGTACTTTCATTATAATAATACCCCAGTTTAATAAACTGGAAGTCAATTGGGGAATTGAATGCATGCAATTAATTTCATAATTTCCACCAGTTTGGCTCTGTCGGTGGCATTTGAATTTATCAATATTCAATGTCTGAAATCATGAATGTTTACCTATATTATTTCATTTGGAATTCCTAAAATTAACCGATTCACGAATTACCATGAACAAACGATTTTGATTGGTATTGGAGTAGGTATTTGCAATTGAATCCATATATACCGATACGACTTAGTGATTTGAAGTATCAGTGTAGTGACCGACTATGATGTTATTGGAATAAATTAAACTAGTTCATTATGATATGAACTAGTTTAATTTATTCCAATTGATATGACAACTTAAACGAAGTAAATCTAATAAAAAATGTATATCAAGTTATTGTTTCTGGTCATTAATTAATTATTATTTATATTTTGACATTATATTTCGATTTTATTCTTGATTTTATTTTACTTTTTAGTTCTGGTTGTTGTTTTAGCTATAATTTGTAAATAAAATTGTTATTTAATAAAATAATGTAGATTTAGGCTAGCTTGTAAGATTTGCATGCTGTGCATGGACGGCTAAAAGGACGGACTTAAATATAACGTACCAACTTTTTTTTTTGTAACTCCTTATTTTGCAAATAAATGATTATGAATTATGAATTATGAATTATGTTTTTTTTGGTTAAAATTATGAACTAAACAAAAAAGTTTTTTTTTTACATTTGACCATGTCGCGTTAAATTTAAACAATGTCATTTTTTTTTCTACTAATTGTCATTTAGTTTAAGCAATCTGATAGCTAATAAATACATTAGAAATAAAAACAACTTACCTCAAAACACCCTGTGGCTGCCCGGCAATCCTTTGATCCTTTTTCCGTCTTCGGCACTCACTGTCCACTCTCTTATCACCACTGTCACGTATGGTATGATATCGCGGCTGATAACTCTCGAGTTGCGTGTACAGGCGCGCGCGTGGCGCGGGCGACGGGCCTCGCTGCGTCATGGGGTCCTCGCGTGTGTACTCCGTAGCGGTTGGAGCCACACTGGCCCGAGGCTCGCACTCGATCCTCTCTGCCACCCCTGGCCGCCGCTTGTCGACGAAGGCCACTCGAGGAGGCTTTGGCTGCATCAAACTTATTTTCTTTTTTTTCGCGGTAGACGCAACGTAGAAAAAATAACCGTTGCGGTCCATTTTCGGAGCCGTCGCTTTGACCTGTAAGAGAAAAACGGCTTAGTGAGAGCTTAGCTGAAGCTGTAATTGAAAGGTAGGTATTAAGTGCAAAGCTTTTACTAAAATATAAAAGGAGTGTTGAGGGCTTACAGCGAAATATGTAACATTTTTATCCGTATCGTAAGACGTAATTTCCTCCGCTCCGCTCTAGTATTTTTGAGTAATTTTCTATGTTTTTGTACAATTATGTAACCGTTTTAACTGAAACGAGTTTTCACTAAAGTTAAAACTAGTTTTCCGGAAGGCCTCGGTGAAAATAGGAGGTGACCCAGGGGAACTGGGTCACTCTTAAAACCTAGCTTTATGGTGTTTAAGTCAACCATGGCAACAAATAACAAGAAAAAAATTATTCACTTCATTATTATCTCCTAATTATATATTATTTAAAATTATATAGGTACATCAACATATGCGAGACTATAACATTATTGAAATTTAAATACCTAAATAATTTTATGGACTCTCAACACGATTTCACAACGAACAACTTATTGTCGCATAGTTCGATAGAAAATTCTCTCGATGGCAGCCGGCGACAAGACAATAACCATTTTATCTCTTACATTTTCAAAGGTACCTAACAAAAACTTCGTAGCACAATGTTGTTGAAACGCTGAATAAAATATTACTGTCCTGCTCGCTCTATTCATCTATGAGCAGATGACTTTTACTCCGATCGTAAGGGTGTATTGGATTTTTTTTAATGAAGGCAGTTAAGAAGCTGTAATTATTGTTACCTAATTACATAATTATATAATTAACTGCATGCTTTAGTCCTTTTTGAGTTGCACCGACATCAAACATATGAGTTGGTAATATTTGATTTTATCCTTTTTGAAGTCGGTTTTCTTTTTTTTGTAAAAAGTTTTTAAGTATGATGTACTTATTAAAATTCTCTATAAACATTTTAAGCTTCACGTTCCGCTCCTTAACATTTCCCTCACTACCCTACATTAAAAATGCCATAATTTCATACACTAGTTCCGCGCCCTGTCTCCCTTCAGCTCGACGTTGCAGGTGACTGCCGATGTAAGAGTGGCAGCTGAATAGTTATGACCGGACACACGGACGAACGGACCAGCTAGCGTGAACATAAGGCGGTCACCTAGAAATCTATGGTTTGAATGATGTGACAGCATTCTTTTGACTTGTCAGTAACTTATGAGAACACTAGCGATCCGCCCCGGCTTCGCACGGTTTAACAAATTATACATAAACCTTCCTCTTGAATCACTCTATCTATTAAAAAATACCGCATCAAAATCCGTTGCGCAGAAAAAGATATAAGCATAAACACAGACAGACAGACAACGGGAAGCGACTTTGTTTTATACTATGTAGTGATTGTCACCAGTTTGCACATAGGTAGAAACTTATAAGGCTTATCATTCCGTTATTGTAATAGAGTAGTAGATGAAGCAATAAAAGATCCAGACAAATTGAGAACTTTTTAATTTTTTGAAATCGGTTGGAAACTGCACATTTAAAATATTTTAAAAACAAAGTTCTGCTCGAGCACTTGTGTGTCTGTAAAAATATAGATATTGACGACAGATTGACGCGGATATACAGTGTGTGGCCTGTAACACGGGCGAAAAATTAAAACGTAGATTCTACTCCTCAAACTAGACAATGTTTGTTCAGCGACTTTTAAAAATAACTTGTGGTTTGGATTTTAAAACACTTTAAAATTTATTCGAACACGCAATGTACTACGAAATTGATTATGCCTGTACGGTGACAAGGCTGACAGGCAATGTCAATTAGACAGAATTTAAAGTACATTGAAAATATTATTTAGTTTGTTTGAAAAAGGGACAATCTTGACTACATAATTTCAAAAAGTTGTTGAACAAAAGTTTTATTGTTTGAGGAGTAGAATCTACGTTTTAATTATTCGCCCGTGTTAAAGGCCACACACTGTATAACTTAGACCTTGAGATCCGCACAGTTCTCACAAACCTCAAGACCACACATATGCTCTGGCAGACACTCACCTGCACTCGAAAAGCTATAACAGTCCTGTAGGTTGCTCCGCACACCAGCAGCCGCTAGCGAGCAAGGCAGCGGCGCACTCACCGACGATTTTATCGCGCCTTCGCCCGCGGCGTCTTTCTGAATGCTAACTGGGCGCTCAATGCTCGCAAAGGCTCTATCTACAACATCTCGTGAACCCCACTTTGATACCCAGCTCCGCCCCGAGATATTTTTCTCTGCGATTTAGATTGCCGACTGTCCGCGTTTAGCATTTAACAAAGAGGTCCTGAGTTATTTCGAGAGTTCAGGGGTAGTTTTGCAAACAGTTACAGGTAGGTAGTGGTTATATCTGATGTGGGAGTTTGCACTGATCAAGCTGCGTGGGACGGAAGTTACAAGTTTCGTGAAAATGAAGAGACTTTAATGAATCTTGATGAGAGGATTGAGAGGTTTATTTAAGGTATTTATTTACAGTGTCTCCATTGGTGTATAATATACCTACACATAACCAGCCAGCACCAGCCAGCAGTCCATACAACCGCCATACTGAAATCGTCTCTGAATGTCAAATTACTAGTGACTTTAGTTTACATGGTTAGCATTGTTAGCAAGTTCCATAGAATGACACTTTAGTATATACGTGTGTGCAAGTTTATCCTTTTCAATGTTTCGTAGTCACCCTTATAGTTTCGCCATGTCCGTCTGTCTGGCCGTCCGCAACTTTGCGCAGGTTTCAAACAGTTATATCTTTAAAAATGCAAGAAGTCAGTTGCGTGTATAGTCTTTATAATTTCCACCTTGTTTTTATTGTTGCCTCCTAATATTTGTGATATATTTTGTGTATGTCTTTACTTTCTTCGTCTAAATTTAAGTACTTACTCTATCTTACTTTTTATGTACCTAATAATGTTTTCTTTTTCTAATTTTTATTTAATAATTCTTTACTTGTATCCAATTGTTCCATAAATACGTTGCTATACGATTACTGTAGCAACAATTCAGTCGCTGTGAATGTATTTTTTTAAATCCACCTTTTACATTCGGTGAGCTTTGTATATTTCTGCTCCGGTAAGACTACAATCTATAAGCTGTGGAGTATCAGCAAAGCCCATGACAATAGTGAACACGTAAACACGATTTAATTGAAACTGGACCAAGGCACAGCAAATATAGTCTAAAATCCGAGCACAAAAGTAAATATCAAACTGGGGGGCATTCCATATCGGACCTCTGGCGTCGGAAGACATTTATTAAGGAAAACTTAGTTTACCTACTCTTCATATAATATGTATAAGTTTTAGATATTGTAAACGTAATACGTTAAATTAGAAAATTAAAAACAATTATTCAGAGTTTCGGAATAAAACGCTATAAAACTATTGGATAAAATATTATATAATGGTTATTTTGGCCTTTCGCGAAACGTAAAGTACGTGTCGTTGAGATGTTCCATTTCATCAGCAGTTCCACCTAATCAAATATCACTCTTTCGAATTTAATTGATTTGTATGCCTAAAATAATAAATGTTTAATATTTGAGCAGTTCCCTCGATTCTTCATGGATCCTATCATCAGAACTAGATTTTGACAAAAATGGGACCAATCTGTAAGGAAGTGCCCAAACTATACCTACATCCCTACTCACAATTTTTTTTTCAAAATCAGTTAAGAAATGGCGGAGTTTGAGGTAACAAACATTGACGAAAAAAAACATACAACCGAATTGAGAAGGAATTTATTGGTTTGGAAATTTGAAGTCTGTTAAAACCGAAATCATTGGTCAAGTCGACGAATATTATATCAAATCGGACAGTTCCGAAGCAATAATTCCCACGAGTGACCGCCCCACTCGAGAACATAAAAGGAGGTCTGTCTTAAATCGGGCATGTACGAGATCATAAAACGTCTAATACCAGTAACAAGTTCCAAACCAATTTCAAGTTTATTTGTGAGCTCTGAAAATGTTGTTCGTTCGGTAAATAATGTAGGATACTGTAGCCACAACTGTGCTCTAATGGGACTTGTAAAAACAAGAAATCAGTATTTGGCGTGGGATTGTGTTACTCGTATATACAGCAAAGGTTGCTAAGCGCGGAATTGTTCAAAATGAGCTTGACACACTCTTTCTAATATAACGTTAATAGACAACGGATTCTGAAGGTAGATAATTTTGCTTCATGTAGAACTAGAAATCTCGCTTGTCGCATGACAAGCGACCCTTGTCCAACTACTTATATTGGGTGGCTCCCATATCAATGGCCTGAAAGTTATTTCAAGGAAACTTATCATATGGCCTTGATATAACCTAGGCAGTTCCATTTCTCGAAGTCGGCCCAATCGCATGTAAGCAATTTCTCAGAAAGAGTAATAGCCTACTTGCTGAGATTTGAAGGCGGAATATCCCAAATCCTTTTATGGCTATAGAACTTTAAAAAGGACGACCCCTACATTCATAATAAAACAATGTCAAACTTTAGTATACCTAACTATTAAGATTTAAAATAATCACTACAAACTGCAGCGATTACTAACAGACCGCCGTCTACAATCACTGTAAAATCATTCGCTAAAATTAATAAAAGAATCTGTTACCTAGTACACCATAAAATCTATTTATCATATCATAAAAAATTGGCATCCTGTAAGTATTTTTACAAAATTGTAGTTTATATTATTTCCGATACCGCGAGAAAGTACTAAAATATACAGTGCAGTAACTTTAACAGCCTTATTACACTGTGTCGTTTCATACAAATATATTTTATGTAGTTATTATTTGCATTCCTTGAGATACCCATCAGAGACGAGATAATACCGTGTACACACGTGTAAATGTAGACCTACATAGTTGGTACTCCACTACAAGAACAGCACGTTCAAAGAGGTCTTGTGATCTTGTCTCAATATCAGACAATTTACACATTGCATCTCGAGGGTTCCGTGTGTCAATATTTAGAACTTTACTAGGAACAAAGAACACAGAATACAGATGACAAGAAGGTTTGTTTTAATACACGTATTAACATAAAATAAATATTTGTAGAGTTAGTCGATACTAACCGATGATAGCACCTAAACCTGCAGCTGTTTTATCTTAACGCATAAAATGTTGTGTGGCGTCACTGCGAATTTTTGACACCAAATTAAGATAACAAATAAAGACGTAGTACGTGCGTTACGCTTATAAAAATTGTGAATATAGGCTAACTCGAACCGACGGGGAGCATTCGCAATAAGTATGTTTTCGATGTGATCCAAAAATTATGTACCTACCAACATAGGTACTGATTCATATAAAGGGGTTCAGAGTTCAGATAACATGGGCAATCGTAATGGATTCACATTTTATTTACCCGTATTTTTATTGTAATACGATGACCTTTCAAACATAATAAATAGGTAATAGAGAAAAAGAAATAAGTGAATATAAATTTAATAGTAAGACGATACATTTTTAAACATTTTTTGACTGAATCAAATAATAGAACTTTCTTATTCTGAACAATATGTATCATTAAGTGTACAAACAACTCAAAGACAAAGCTTGAGCGAGTAGGTAACTGGCAAGCAGGTGTATTTGATACAACTTGTACCATGTACTCTGAATGCAGGAAACTAATTAGGTAATAAGCATTTTTTCTGGTTTATTTAGTAGTCTCAAGGTACAGTCAGCGTCAAATAGATATTGACGGTCAAAGTGGCCAATTATATAATAAGTAATTTGTCTAATTCCTATGAATATTATGTACATTGGAATTGTATAGGGGCCCACTGATTAACAGTCCGCCGGACGGTATCGGCCTGTCAGTTAGAACAAAATTTTGACAGTTCCGAACAACTGACAGGCCGACTGTTAATCAGTGGGCCCCTTAAGGTATAAAGGTAAAAACGCATGAATTAAACGTCGAACATAAGTTCCTGAATGTTTGAAGAATACCTACTTTAATTGTCCCTATATTGTATGTTGTGAAAGTCTGCCTTAGAGCAAAAGACGCCGCCGATCAAAACTGTTATACTCGTATACCTAGGAAAATACTTTTTATCTAAAAAGAATAAAGCAATGTCAAAACAACATACGATGAAACCAAACTATTCTACATTTATCATCGGTCTCGCAAAATATATATAAATAAATGAATAAATATTAAAGGTCATTAATTACACAAATTGGCTAACAATAAGTCCTAGAGTAAGCTCATAAGGCTTGTGTTGTGGGTACTAACGATATATATAATATCTAAATATTTATCTAATCTAATACCTTTAAACGAGCAATTCTTGCATATTTATTTATTTATATATTTATTTATTTATATGTATATATATTTCGGGGATCTCGGAAACGGCTCTAACGATTTCGATGAAATTTGCTATATGGGGGTTATTAGGGGTGAAATACGATCTAGCTAGGTTTTATCTCTGTTTTTATATGTTTTCTGAGCAAAGCTCGGTCTCCCAGATATTAAACATAGAAAACACCCATGGCCCAGGAACAAATATCTGTGTTCATAAAATAAATAAATGCCCTTAGAGCCCAGCCCAGGAATTGAACCCGGGACCATCGGGACCATCATTTTCCGACTTTCGCTTAAATAATGAATTGATTAACATTAACGTCGATCATACCACGCAGTGCTAATTACCGTACACCAGCTATCCTGCTCAACGGTCACGCGAAAAATGCATTAACGTATTACGTGCGAAAAAGTGCATTTGCCTTAAGAAAGATTAATCGCGGCGAGAAACACCTGTGTTAATTGTGTTAGGATGCGGGGGTGAAGTAATTGTTATGGAGTGGTCTGTTATAATTAAGTAAAATATTTCGGATAAAAATCATAACTCATAATCACTGGCTAACTGTCAAATAATACAAATATTTTGTCTCGTCACAAAGAAAAATTACTGTTAACATAAAAACGAAGGACTCCAAAATGAAGAAGTTCTTGCCCAGACGTCTCATAACTGCAAAGGACTCCTATCTCTTGCAATTTCTTTGTAGTCCTAACAAAAACTCTGTCGGGATTAGAGAAATGCCTGTTATTACGAAATTACTACCTTTGATGTTTATTAAAAAATTTCGACTTACCGCATTTTTGCCGAGTTCAAAGAGAAATATAATTTGTAAAACCAGATTTATTTACTTTACCCGAGTAATTTCTGCGCCGTTACCCAAAATGAAATGGTATGAGCGAACAGTTCATAAAGGATTGCATTTGCTTAGTTTACCAAAAAAACTATCTTAAAGTGATACTGAATACTGATATGTTTTATTGGAACCTAAAAATATATAACACTACAACATTTTAATTCATACTTCTTATGAATGATCTAAAAAAGCAAGCATAATCAAAATTAATAACTGTTGATTCGATTTTTAATTTCCAAATCGGTTTCACAACGATAATGACACCATGCATTACATTTTAAAATGTATTGTGAAGACAATCAGCTTACAAATACACACATAGGGAGCGTCGAAATTGATTGATATGAAATTTGGGCATCGAATTGCAAAATTTTATTATACCTGATGGGCAGTTATCGATGAGGTTCAGTGGCTTTTTTCATTTTTGTATGCTTATGGAAATGAATCCTACTAATTACACATTATAAACGTAAAATGTTGTATGTTTGGATTTAGTTGATTGGGCGTATGTTCCTATTTACTTCATGCAAAACGGCTGAACAGATTTCGATTCAATTTGGCACACAGATAGTTTATAATCTAGTAAACTATATAGGATACTTATTATCTTGGAATGAATCCTGGTTGCAATTGAATATGACCTTAATAAGGTAGGTAGGGATGGGGACGGGGGCGATTTTAGTAAATAAATATTACCACGGTTTCATATCTATGGGCATCATGAATCCTTGAAATGAGGATTTACAAGACAGAGAAGCAACGTGATGTTGTATACTGTGTGTTAGCGCCAGAGCAGACTTTTTTGTATTTTATAATGTTAACTTTTTATAAGTAGTCAAAAGTCAAAACTAGTAGTGTTCACCAAGACTTTTAACTAAATAGTTTTAACTGAGAAAAACATGTTTTTACGGTAAAACATTAATTGTTGGTGCCGTATATTAGATTTTCGAAACAAAAAAAATATGGTTTCCTATCACCTTTTTTGATAAGAAAATAGTTTATTCTATTATACTCTCATGTACCTATACGAAATTCCGCACAGCGCATAATAGGTAAGTAGCACATAATAAAGACTAAGCGCTACCTAATCAAAGTTTCACCGCAGGTACATTAAGTGACGTAGATGTCGCTAATTACACAGAGTGTCTATCACTCGGAGAGCTCACTAAGGAATTATACTAAGTGGATGGATGGTTAATAATTCAAACCAGTGGTTAATGCTTGTAATATAGGTGTGCATTACGTCCGACTCTGTGACTTTCAAGTATCTAAAGATTTTACTGAGTTATATTTCTTAATAGATGTATTTCTTAATGATCACAAGTGATGCACATTTAATTTAAAATTGTCTGTATTTTATACGTTTTGATGGAAAAATATGGAAAAATCTTGAATCAGAGTGGATGACCTTTAGTTGATGAGTATCAATCAATTTCTATATTATAGAATTAATTAACAATTAGAGCGCAATACACTTTAGTTTATCGAATTAGCCACAAGGTTTTCTAACATTTTAGTTTACTTTAGTCAACCTACCCAGTACCCACCAACGTTATTATAGAGGCAACCATTTTTCTTAATCTGCTACGGATTCTGTACTTACTCGAAAAATTACTTACTCGTAATCCCAAGCAATAATGCTTCAAGAATCATCTAATGCCTTTCAAGGGCAATTTTTGAGCGTCCCCCAAGTTATTTGTTGGCAAACACAAAGGAAGTAAAGTATTAATCTTCCATAGGCCGACAACCTGGATTGAACGCCCCCTGGAGTTTGCATCCAGATTTTTATTCACTGCTTACCCTGTTGTTTCCACCCTCGTGCCATACGACACACGGCATTTTGGAATATTACATAGATTTGTAAGAAAAATTAATACCATTGTTAATTATATAACTGTTCAATACATCGAAACGGACTTAATCGAACGAGCGAGCGAAGCGAAGCGAAGCGAAGCGAAGTTCTTACATTCGACTTTGAACACACGGCTGGCTAGGGGCACGTCCCGGCATTTCAATGTTTTTAAGCTGAACTTTCAGAGGATAGTTTGATACTCAATAACTTAAGTAAATTTGTTCTAATTTAAATGAAATTGGGTGAACGTATAGTCGAGGGCATTATATTTTAGTCATTAAATTTTGAGCTGGCTTGAACAAGAGGTTATTGAGCTAGAAGAGCTTAAAATGCTAAAAAGCCGTTTGTGAGGGGTCTTGCTATTCTGGTCATTTTAATTGCAAGAAAGTATGGTCGAGTTTGGTATCAAATGAAAGTGCTCGGTTTACACATTTATAATATTGTTTTTTTTAAAGATTTTTTTTGAAAATTATGACAATTTTGGAATCCAAGATGGCGGCCATGCACTGTCATTAAATCGTAATGGATATCATTTTATAGGTTTTAGGGGGCGCAGATTTCGAAAATGATGATCATTTTGGATTCCAAAATGGCGACCATGCACTCCATGCAGTATGTCATAAAAGTAGTCATGGATATCGTTTTATAGGTTTTAGGAGGCGCAGATTTCGAAAATGATGACCATTTTGGATTCCAAGATGGTGGCCATCCAGTATGTCATAAAAGTCGTCATGGATGTCGTTTTATAGGTATTAGGGGGCGCAGATTCCGAAAATGATGACCATTTTGGATTCCAAAATGGCGGCCATGCAGTATGTCATTAAAGTCGTCATGGATGTCGTTTTATAGGTATTGGGCGGCGCAGATTTCGAAAATGATGACCATTTTGGATTCCAAAATGGCGGCCATGCACTATGGCATAAAAGTCGTCATGGATGTCGTTTTATATGTTTTAGGGGGCACAGATTTCGAAAATGATGACCATTTTAGATTCCAAGATGGCGGCCATGCACTATGTCATAAAAGTCGTCATGGATGTCGTTTTATAGGTTTTAGGGGGCGCAGATTTCGAAAATGATGACCATTTTAGATTCCAAGATGGCGGCCATGCAGTATGTCATAAAAATCGTCATGGATGTCGTTTTTTAGGTTATAGGGGGCTCAGATTTCGAAAATGATGACTATTTTGGAATCCCAAATGGCGGCCATGCAGTATGTCATTAAAGTCGTCATGGATGTCGTTTTATAGGTTTTGGGGGGCGCAGATTTCGAAAATGATGACCATTTTGGATTCCAAAATGGCGGCCATGCACTATGGCATAAAAGTCGTCATGGATGTCGTTTTATATGTTTTAGGAAGCACAGATTTCGAAAATGATGACCATTTTAGATTCCAAGATGGCGGCCATGCACTATGTCATAAAAGTCGTCATGGATGTCGTTTTATAGGTTTTAGGGGGCGCAGATTTCGAAAATGATGACCATTTTAGATTCCAAATGGCGGCCATGCAGTATGTCATAAAAGTCGTCATGGATGTCGTTTTATAGGTTTTAGGAGGCGCAGGTTTCGAAAATAATGACCATTTTGGAATCCAAAATGACGGCCATGCAGTATATCATAAAAGTCGTCATGGATGTCGTTTTATAGGTTTTAGGGGGCGCAGATTTCGAAAATGATGACCATTTTGGATTCCAAAATGGCGGACTTGCACTATGACATAAAAGTCGTCATGGATGTCGTTTTATAGGTTTTAGGGGGCCCCGATTTCGAAAATGATGACCATTTTGGAATCCAAAATGACGGCCATGCAGTATGTCATAAAAGTCGTCATGGATGTCGTTTTATAGGTTTTAGGGGGCGCAGATTTCGAAAATGATGACCATTTTGGATTCCAAGATGGCGGCCATGCAGTATTTTATAAAAGTCGTCATGGATGTCATTTTATAGATTATAGGGGGCCCAGATTTCGAAAATGATGACTATTTTGGAATCCAAGATGGCGGCCATGCACTGTGTCATAAAAGTCGTCATGGATGTCGTTTATTCATCGATTTATTATTCATTCATTATATAAAAAAAAATTACATTAAAATCAACTATAGGTACCTACTCTTAAAACTAAACACTACTACTAAATATTAATCTAAACTAACAACTAACAAGTACTAAACCTATACACCAAACTCGCCCCGCGCCCCTCCAGACGCAAAGGAGCCCATCACGCTCGCCGCGTTGCCACGTTGAACCGCGATGGACAACCTTTGCATGAGGAACGACCCGGAACGAGGATCATGACCACTCTGTCTCAAACGCCTGCCCACTTCCCCAATAAAAGTCCTTGCCTCAGCGCACCAACAGCCAGTGGTTTCCACAGCAGTCGTTTTATAGATTTTGGGGGGCGCAGATTTCGAAAATGATGACCATTTTGAATTCCAAGATGGCTGCCATGCAGTATGTCATAACAGTCGTCATGGATGTCGTTTTATAGGTTTTATGGGGCGCAGTTTTCGAAAATGATGACTATTTTGGAATCCAAGATGGCGGCCATGCACTATGTCATAAAAGTCGTCATGGATGTCGTTTTATAGGTTTTAGGAGGCGCATATTTCGAAAATGATGACTATGTTGGATTCCAAGATGGCGGCCATGCAGTATGTCATAAAAGTCGTCATGGGTGTCGTTTTAGGTAGGTCATGGTCATCATTTTCGAAATCTGTGCACCTGTTTCAAATAAGATATAGATGCATCCTAGTAAGTCAACAACATCTATATCTACTATCGAAATGTACTTTTGATAGTAGTAGTACGAAATGTAATCTGAAAGGATTCAAGTAATGCATTCCTGTAATGAGGAATCGACATTGATTCCAATTACTAGTAATTGTAATATTCGAGAAATTGATTCCTGATTCCTCAAATGGAATTGTACTTAGTAATTCGGTATTGTTACATTACAAAGTACCTAATCTGGGAATCGGTAATCAAATTAAAAAGTAATTTCAAGTAATCGTGGAATCAGGATTCAATTACGAAATGCCCATCTCGGACTAAGTAGCACTGCATTCAATTGATCTTTTTGACGAACCGCGAGTTCTCAGTTCGGGGCGAACTACTAGTTATGTAATGTTCTTTCCATTTTTTTAAAGAGTATCTAAGGTAAATTATTCCAGTACTTAGGAAAAGTAACTGTCTTAATCTCCATATCATATTATATCATTTATTTAGCAATAGTCATACCACGTCATACATAGTCGTAGAAAGGTGTCGTGTTTCGGAGGTTCCGGGGCAAACTGCCGAATCCGACACAACAGCAGCGGATGCAATGCAACGAAGCCACGCCGTTTTGTCGACTAAATAATTAGTGTTTAGTTTTAAGTTTATAAAATACATAATGTAAGTATGTTAGTCTGTAAGTTATTTGTAATATGGGCCTTGTTGCCTGATTTAAATTTCTAAATAAATAAAAAGAATAGTTGCCACCTTCCGTTTTAATTCCAAGCAATAGAGGCGACACCGCATAAAAGAACTTCGCTAGATTCTGTTCAACGTTGTTCTAATACTAATCTAGATACTTAATATGTATAAGAGATTGTACAAGAAATAACGTTTCACTCTATTTCTTTTGTTGCCCCAGAACAGTATGTCACGAACCATAAGAAATCACCCTCCGTTGTCCCGTACTGCATTTTATAAGTGATTTCTTTTATTACCGAGCACGGACATGAAAAAACCGAATATGAAGAATCCATATCTAGTGGAAAGTGCTGTTTTACGATCTGGTTTTACGGCGTAATGAAAGCGATGATTGAATTAATGCTCCCGCTGGTCAGCCACTGGAATAAAATGGCCAGACGTGACAGAGGTACTGAAAAGGTATCTTCGATTCTTAGAAGATTTTACAGTTTTACGACAACCTTACTCGCATTGCGATGATAAGTGCCAACATTGGATTCCAAATAGATTAAGTAATTGCATAGGAAACTACGAAAACTCTTTATGGGACGCCCCAGCAGCCTTGATAAAACAACAACCGTTACTTTCGGATACATTTTGAAAGGGACTTCAAATTGAACGAGTTTATTTGATAAAAAGCATTAGACAGTATGAACTCATACCTACTCATGTCTTCAATGAATCAATAATACTTGTTCAGCGTTGTCACATCTGTTTGTCGAGCATTTATATTCTATTTATTGAGGGACATCGAGTGCAGTTTTACGATGGCTATGACAATCCCTCCGTGGGGGCTGTCTGTGTACTGAGCGAGCATTTTAACGGTTTTGGTGGAATGCACCATAAGGTTTCGGTATGCTTTTGTTGATTAATTTTGTCACTTTTATAGTAACACCTGCATCGATATTTTATCCAGCTAGATATGTGAAATTTTATTTAATATGTAATACTTATCCTAATCTTTCTTTTAATGGCCTAGCTTTTTGTTTGAAACTTATATTCAACCATAATTGCTGGATTACCGCAATAGGAATTAATTTTATACAAGCAATCTTGCTGAAAGGAAGCACGTTAAACAAGACAAAACAACCTCATGAATATCCTTCTCTATCTCGGATAGATGCTATAGATTTCACGCTATAGATAGCTCTGGATAGCAATTGATCGAACATTAGCTCCCACGTCCTTTGATTCGCGATAACGCATGCACGGCATTGCAGCGTCATGGCTAAGGCTTTGTTTACACGCTGTACTATTCTACGACCCGTCCCGGCTTGCTTGGTAACACTGCTATTTATTTGAATAATTTTATTCATTTACAATGAATAATATACATGGATGTTGAAGCGGTAGCTGTTGAGGTACTCTATTATTGGCATTCGGTTGATTGGTAGGTACTGATTAAGACACCATGTATCTATGAGGTATTAAGAACCGCGAGATTAGAAAAGGACTTTTATCTTTTTTATTTTATCTTTGACGACTGGTCTGGCCTAGTGGGTAGTGACCCTGCCTGTTAAGCCGCGGTCCTGGGTTCGAATCCTGGTAATAAGGGCATTTATTTGTGTGATTAACACAGATATTTGTTCCCGAGTCTTGGGTGTTTTCTATGTATTTATGTATTTGTATATTATACATATCGTTGTCTGAGTACCCACAACACAAGCCTTCTTGAGCTTACTGTGGGACTTAGTCAATCTGTGTAAGAATGTCCTGTAATATTTCTTTATTTTATTTTATTTATTTAGTTGGTCATTGGCCAATTATAACTTGGTGACTGTCCTGTCTAATTGCGAGTCCTACTCTATTTACTAACTGAATTGAAATAAGATACGATTATTTGTAGATATTGTGGACACGTCTCTACGTTCTTAGCTTCTCCGTCCTTATGACCAAGAATACTATAATTAAGTGAGATTGTTTAGATATTTGCTGAAAATATTTATAGCACAGAGATTCATAACCAAACATAATTAATAGACTATGTACAGTAATATTACATTTTAAGATAATATAAAACTGTGTTAAGACCAAATAGTACCAAATATTTACGTTGGTAAAATGTTTTAAAAACTCATTTCGTTTAATGTTTACCTACTATGGAAAAATTACCATATAATAGATTTCAACATAATTGTTTTATTTGTTTATTCAATTTACTTTTAAAATATCTTTAGATATTTGGTAATAAACATTGTTTTAAAATGTGTCATGAACAAATTTCCCGTGTCACTATCTCTAGTGTGAGAAGAACTTTGAGATATGCGCATTGTTTTAGACAAACGAGTTTAATATAATGAACACGCCACTAATATGTATACTAAAAAAGCAAACAACCTAGCTAACTTGCAATAATGTGGACTTTGTTATGAAGGTAATAAATATCAGCACCACCCTTGTGGTCACTGAAACACTTCAAGTATTATATACCATCGACTGGAGTTTCATACAGAGGCTTTCCGTCTGAGAAGTGGTCGCCGTAAGCCGGCTTAAAAACGTAATGAGTAATATTAAATTATAAAATATACATATACACATCTTAACCTAATATACCTAAGCTGTTTATTAAAAAATAATGAAATGTTAACCACCACACAGTGGCTGTTGATCAAATAAAGCTCGACTAATAAGCGATGCCGAATAGGTTACGTTTACCGTACAGTATAATAATGAATAATTCACAAATGTCACAATACTATACAGATAAGATAAGTATATTACACATAAATCTCAAGGAAACTCTCCATTAGTACACATATCACTTACTTCCGCAGATATTACTTATCTTTATTATCGCGATATGATATAAGTTCCGCTGCATACAACTGCCAACTAATCTCGCGCTCGTCAATCAATTACGGAACAGTTTTTCCTCCCCTCGCCTCCAGCTAACTAGCGACAAAGAGTAACGCGTAGATACTCAATAATTTTGTATGTTTGGATAGTCAAATATAGATACAGCATCCGTTTCTCACCACAATATTCAGAATCACAAGAGATGGCGTCGAGTAAAACGTTTTAGAGATTACTTAGAGCTCGCTCATTATTCGAGCTGTATGAATTTATGTTGGTTGCCTTTATGCATTACGAGTAGTCAGGTAAATAGAATTACTAAAATAAAACAATTTGCCCATGAAAATGAAAATTTCGCTCTTACTCGGTAAACTCATGTCATTCAAATAAACATCGCATTGCTTGGAGAGAAATAAGGAAGTTCCTGTGAACCATGTTTGTTACCTAAGTATAAATTGCAACTGAAAAATGTCATTTAATTGTTTTTTCTACTCCAGCACTTAAATGTGTCAATTAAATGACTGACAGTGATATCTAAAGCAATGTCATTTGAATGCTTTGTCTATAGGCTCATAAGATGACTGCTAGCAGTCATCTTATGAGTATAATACAACTGCTTTATTTTTTTTAAAGATACAAGTTCCGATCATCTTGATTGAAAGAGGTATGTTTTCATTTACAATAATAACTCTTTTTTTTTTTAAATAATAACTCTTTTTTTTAATAATAACTCTTTTTTTTTAATAATAACTCTTTTTTTTTTTTTTTTTTGCTGCAGCTGTCATAGAAAAAGTAATGTATGCAACAGCTCATAATTGGTTCTTAAAATTCTCGGGTCTTTTTTTACAAAACTCGACTACGTCTCGTTTTGTAACTTCGACCCTTGAATTTTAAGAACCCTTATTATATCACTGTTGCATAAACTACTATTTATCTACCGTAAATATAAGCTACATTTGCCCTAGAGGTTTGTTAACCTCCACAAAATCCTCCTCAAATAAAAAATAAAAATTAACATCTCCCCGTCGTAGCCTCTGTGTCAATTGTTAAAAACGTACTAAATATAATATCCTTCAGTTGCTATTGTACCAAAAATATCAAATATTTAAAAGTTACGGAAAAATATGAAAAAAGTATAATTATTTTTTGTCAAAGTAGCCCGCAGTTACGGTATAGTGTCTCCCATAGGAATTGCAACATGCGGATGTTACAGAGCTTCGATTTAATGGCGCTGAAACAAGGGAATAAATATTATTAAATATTTGTAAATTAAATATATCGCGTCTACAATAACAAATACGATTAGTCTTTGCGATAAGTTATAAGAAGTTCACAAGAAGTTCGCGCTGCGAGCTTTGCCCCTTAGGTATATTTGCTTTTTCCTAATTCTCTGCCGATGGGAAAAATATTGAGGTTTACTTCTGCGAGATCGAAAACATAGAACTTAGAAACAATACGTCACGCTTCTTCATACGAAATAACTTCAGCATCCAATTTCTAATTACCATAGATTATCTAATTGCGCACAAGAAAATTGTATGTTGTTCATACATATAAATTAACAATATGAATAAAAAAGACAATGTTACAAAACGTTAACGTATTTATCGCTACTTGCAAAATAAGTATGTACCGAGCACTGCTTCATACTTGACACATTTCGCATCCTTCAACTAATGTCGCGCGTGTTTGACTGGGGAACAAAAAGTAACGGTTTGAAAATTAATTCCTACCATTTGTCACATAATAAGGGATTAATTTACACCCTATTTAACGTAACAACTGAGCCGAGTCGCCTCTGAAGAATCTCAGACCCTAAGCCGTCATCGCACAAATCAACGTCAGACACATGCTAACTTATAATTGGTAGGAAGCAATCAACAAGACAAACTCTGATGAATTAAACTGTTGCAAATTAAGGTGAAGTGAGTTCAGAAAACGGAGTTTTAAAATATTCGTAGCGCTTTTTTGGATCACCGTACGGCTGCCATGAATGGTATAAGCAATCTTGAGGCCTTTTTCTACGGAACTCAACGATTCGAATCCTAAGTTTTTGACTTTCGCTCGATAGAAAACAATCACGAACATAGGTCTAAAACGGACTTGAAATATTCGTAACAATTTTGGCACAAAAGATAAAGATATGAAATTTGCTTCTAATAACGCGCAATCTTATTCTTGATGGAACTCAGTGATTCCTTTTTTTTTAAATTGAACATTAAATAAATATATTCAAAGACATGATATCAGCGGTCCCGTGTACGCAACTTCTTTGATTCAGATGGCCGCTGGCCTCGGACGAAGGCGGACGCATCGCGCTTTGGAGCTCCATGACAGCTTACTCTTGACAAATAAATCATGTATGTATACGAAAAAGTATACCAGTAGACAGTTTGTATTAAAAGAAATAGGGTAAATAATTATCATCACGTAGAGCTCGAGTTTCATTTTAAATTTGATTTGCTGTTATTTACGAGGCATAATGGTTGAAAAACGCAGTAAACTATCTTAAAACAATACGATTACAATATCATTTAAGTAATTTGCTCCTTGAAATCCCGCTTAAAATGAAAAAAGTTTGAAGACTCATTTTTACTGATTGGAATTAATTTTCATTATGCTGGTATTAATATAGCGTCATTTTAAAAACGTTCCTACGTGACTTCTGTACGTCAATGAACTGTGATGACAGATGACAATTTTGTGATTTTGTATTTATGTTAGAGAACTTTTGTTCTTCAAATACATATTACCTATTAACATTCAGTGCCGATAACCCGACTATCGGGTATTTTATGATTTCGTTCCCAGGCCGGACGACCCGATAGTCGGGAACGTGGTACTACAGCTTTATATGACGACATTTTTGCGGCCTAATTTGTTGCGGTTACATGCTGTTCTGCAAACCTTCATGAAACCAAGAAAAAATAAGCGGCTATGGTCTAGCCTCAGTCCTAGCGAGTTTTTGCGGCTTTTGAGACCGAGATATACTTACCTACGAGGCTTACAGGCTGGTTTGTGTTTGTGGTTATTTGGATACATATAAACAGTATTATACAAATGTACTAGGTACCAAATAAACAAAGTTCAAGTTCAATGACATCCTGAGCATATTTAATTTTTATACCACGTCGATGACAAACAAGCATACGTCTGATGGTAAGCAGTCTCCGCAGCCTATGGACGCCTGCAACTCCCAGAGTTGTTACATGCGCGTTGCCGAGCCTATCACTCCGTACCCTCGTTGATAACTGGCCACCTTACTCACCGGCAGGAACATAAAACACTATGAGTGGGGTAGGGTCTAGTGTTATTGAGCTGCGGTTTACTGTAAGGTTAAGCTCTGCTTTAGATCTGGAATGACATCCGCTGTGCTGTGCCCTACCACGCAGATGATGATATTCACAGTACCCATACCTCTCTTTTGGACGTAGTTCAAGGACATACCCCCTGTCCATATACCTTAAGTATTTGAAAACAAAATAGAATAATTATCCTAAAGCACCCAAATATAATTTAAAGGTATAAGATAATCTATATATGTAAATGCATATACAATGTTTGCGTAATTTTAAGATTTTTTTTCAGATTAGTTTACTTTTTACTTTAGTAATAAACACATACAAACATGAACGCTGAAAACAATACACTCTTTTTGTTTCGGCAGTCGTGTAAAAAGCGGTACCGTACTGCTTACACCGTAGCTAAATCAGTCCCCGCATAGTGCAACATTCTATGTATATCAAATTTATGTGCAATCCTAATATATACAGTAAGTAAGTAGGTAGGTTACATTTCTACATGTATAAAATACAATTTACCTACATTAAAATTTTGATAATAGTACCTATTTTCCACCCACCAATTTTCACCCTGCCAGTGCCAGGACTTTACTTATTGATAAAGATAAAGAAATGTTTATTTGCAAAAATGTAGTGATGGATAGGTGGACAGTAATTCTGGATGCGTACAGTTCACTTGTAGAAGCATGCATTTTTTTCTTATTAGCTAGGTACAGTCACCTGGAATAGTATCGATAGCTTTGGGTTCAGTTGGCGTAAAGGGCAAAATTTTAGTTTTCATAAGACGCGAAAAACAGCGATTTTTTTTTATGTTGATATTTATATAATATTTTTGTTGTTTATGAAGCTACATTTTTGATGTGTATTAGAAAAGTACTCAAAATTTTAGTAACTTTACCCTGAATTAGCAGTCATTGTATGAATTAAATACGAAAGAAGTTACTCAATGTCCTTTACAATTGGTCAAAAACACTATGAATGTCTTTTACACCCATACATGTTTTGGTAATTTAGTGTATCTTGTTTAGTAGGGGGTCGTAAGTGACATTCTCAGACTATTTTATTCCAAATTCGGGGTGTATTAGTTACCAGTCACGGTAGTCATGTTAATGAAGACGGTAAACTAAATATCCCAGTGCTTAATGCTAGCCGCCTTATACAGGGTGGATTTTCTTTTTAGGTCAGTGAGGGCAGCTACCAGATCCCGTGCTGCTACGACAAAAACGGTCTTAGAAGACCTTCCTTCGATTTCAAATGAATGAAGATTGGCTTTACAGATTTTGGAAAAAACATACAGGGTGCGAGGAAAAGGAAATTTTTGACAAACCTTTTTTTTATGCCAATCGATCCCATTCCTATTGAGAATCAAAAGCTTGTATGCAACCAGAGAAAAAATCCGGCTAGAAAAATCCCAAAAAGCGAGGAAAACTTTTCCCAGACAATTTGTATGACAATGAAAACTTTTATTTTTCACATGCTATTTTTGGATGCCAATCGATTCCATTCCTATCCAGTATCAATAGTTTCCTAGGGGGTCAAGTTACGGTAATGTACTAAAAACTACTAAGCCACAAATTAACTGCAGCCTATGGATCAACTACACTAAACGGGCTCTCAGCGCCCTACGCGTCCAATATAATAATAGCTTTAGGATGCTGTTGGGGCTGCCGCGCCATTGCAGTGCATCGGGAATGTTTTGCGAGAGACGTACGGATGGCTTCCATGCCATAATGCGCAAGCGCGTTGCGTCCTTGGTGAGGCGCCTGCGCGGCAGCCCGAATAGCCTCCTTCAGACGGTGGCAGAGCGCCTAGACGGCCCTTTCCAGCTTCACTGGGATAAGCTGCACAGGGCGTCTATCTGACTGTTTTTATGTATTATTAGTTTTAATTTTTAATATTATATTTTTTACTTATTGTTATTGATTTTAATTTTAATGTACCTACTTATATTGTTTTTATTCTAATTTTGTTAATTAATTTGATTATTGTGATTGTGTAATTATGGATCACTTATCTGAAATAAATGAATTTATTATTAATAAAAACGTTTTCCATACATTTACTAGAGTCTGGCTAGCCAAAAGAGAGATAGCTTTGTTGAGAGATATTTCATTGTTGTATCACCAATTGCCTATGATAGAAAAAAAACTAAAAGTCAGTTGTCAATTTATGTCATTCATTCAAATTGTTTGGGGTTTATAATGGGTTTATTTTAAATAATATTAATAATGTCTATACTGAGTGAGGTCCGCAAACTATTATTTAAGCTCGTAAATAATTACGACAATGTGCGAAGTCGACGTGTAGCGTTGTATGACTGCAATGTTTACAAGTCGTAAGCAAATGTAAACAAATTAGGAGGTTGGTGCTCTATAAATATTTTGATATTTAGCATTTAAGCAAATTTGGCATAGTACTTAATTACTTATGTATTTTTTGGTGATGGAATAATAATACGGTATCATCGAGCTAGGTCTTATTTACACTACATTTAATTTTTCGACTTGTTACAATGGTATATGGTGAGAAAGTGTTAACATATGTGTAGAAATTATGTGAGCTGACTTTGAGTGCACGTCAACGTATATTTAACTTATATTCTTAGGTACCTTACGTGTGCACAGAAAATGTAAAATGTTTTCTAGTATCAAAACTATAATTCCTACTACAAAAAGTGTGACCAGCCCAAGATTTTTTTAATTTCCCGCCAAACATTTGTGTAATATTTCAGTAGCCAGACTCTATGGAAAAAACGTGAAATTTTATTCACAATTTTCTATCTCGCCCATCAGTCCTACAGCAATGTCTTCGTACAGTATTATGGTCCTTAAATGTAACAGGACTCATTGTGAAACAATTAAGTAAACGAATTAATTAAAACCGATTCGGTCTTTAGTCATTAAGTATTAATTACCAGTTCGTACTTCGTCCTGATACGTTCCAAACTTTGTGAGTGTGTTTGAAACGAAGCATTGTTCTTTATTTCAACTAGTTATTGTAGCCAAGCTCAACCAATGACACAAATAATTAAATTACGCACAAACAACAACAACTTCCACCGCTCAGAGACGGATAATAAACAGTCATAACATAACCCTACGCCAGTCAAGCTGCGTATCCGATGAGAATCAGGAAAGCGACGCAATGGGCAGTCGGTGATACACATGTTTCGTTCTCCTAACCAACAAGAAATGCGAGCCGGAAAGGTTCAGAGTGTATTATGCACAGGCTATTATGCTGTCGCAAGACTAAAAGAGATTACACTGCGAGTAAAACAATAATAGTTGGGGGAAAAACATTTAAATGGCAAACATTATATTTTGGTAACAAAGGACTCATAAAACTATTTATTAATTTGGCATTATAGACCTTTACGTCCATAATCATTATAATCAAAGATAACTGCGGAAAAAACTCTTAGCGTAAATGCTTTCAAATTTAAGGGCAAAGATTACATTATAGTAATAAAGGTCACAGAAAACGACTTATTTGATATTATACACCGCTACGTCCATGTTATTTGTTTTAAATTTAGAGTTAAGAAACTGATTTGTGGTAGTAAACGACAGAAATATTAGAAAATTCCTTTACAACCTGGTTCACCTCGTATACTTATGGTTAAATCATTTTTAGGGCGGGTCGTAAAGGGCAAGTAAAATAATATCAATAGGAAAATATGTCCTTTACGACCATCTTGACGATACGACATGGAAAATTTTATTATCATGACAAATTACGGGCTTAAAGGACGACAAAAGACTTGTAAGTCCTTTACAACAGTATTATTATTTAGTGGTAACAACTAGGGATGTACCGACTAGTCGGGAAAGCCGACTATCCGGCCACATTTGTAGTCGGCGATTAGTCGGCGACTAGTCGGCGAAAAAGGCCGATTAGTCGATCTATTATTAATTATAGAAAGCAGGACAT
Source organism: Cydia amplana (assembly GCF_948474715.1). NCBI lineage: Eukaryota > Metazoa > Arthropoda > Insecta > Lepidoptera > Tortricidae > Cydia > Cydia amplana. The sequence continues at coordinate 21,294,435 of NC_086069.1, forward strand.
AAATAAAATAAAAAGCCAATATTAATCAAATGTTACATGCCCATTTTACTCAAATACGTATTTAGGTTACAAAATGAGCTTGTGTTCATATTAAATTTATGTATAGGTAATTATGTAGGTGTATCGTCGCAGTAGCACAGAACATCTTTCAGTTGATATTGAAAGCGCGACGACGCAAGGACAAAAAAAATGTTTTTATAATGCATCCGAACTTGAATAAATAAATCTACTACAGTTGCCATAAATATATAATCTTTATCGGGAAGTAACGATTATGAATTTGGCCGACTAGCCGACTAGTCGGCTAGTCGGCCAAAACCATAGTCGGTACATCACTAGTAATAACCTTTACGATACTATCTTTGAACTTATAATTTATAACTAACTGGTCATTTACGCCCCTTGAGCTAAGCTGTTTTTGCAAGCTCATAGTGTAAAAATTGGGTCGTAAAAGCAACTTTTCTCGAGGTATCGAAATTTTAACTATGCAGAACGCTTAGAATTCTGAAAAAAAATGTATACATAACTCATTTTCGTCAAACTGTCCTTTGCGCCAATTGAACCCAAAGGTATATATATATATAGATATCTATCTCTTTGAAGGCCGCAAGAATATGTGACACGCTCTTATGGCTCTACAAATAAGGTCGTGTCAGATATTATTGAGGCCTTTCGTTGTGTAACATATTATTGCAGGTGACTGTATTAATAACTAAATAATAATTATATACAATTTGAAGCTAAGGTAAGTTATATACTAATAACATCATCGGAATACACATATGAGTTCATTGAAATTGTCATTGAATTGATTTTGCGCCTTATCCAAAGCCGGACAGTTGGTACCTAAATAACGTATTACCTACATCTGAAGACTTCTGTATTTATTCGGTTTATTTAGTATGCGCAATGCGCATCTCAACAACAATCAAATGAATTAGATTATTTACATTTAAGTACGTCACGTTTGACATTAACAGACAAGGAAAGCAAGATAAAAATGTATTGTTTCTCTTTCTTCTTTCAATGGAACGCTTTTACAGTTCCTGTTCCTCTAAAAAGGCCAATGGTTAACACTAAACTCAAAATGCTCTCATCTGCATCTTAAAAAAAAACAGCTTGGGTCACTGACCTGTCCCAGTAAAGTGAGGTAGTGTGCGTGATGTGTGCTTGTGTGTGAAATGGGGTAATTTGACAGAATCTGAAAATTTTCCCCGGGCATACCTCGCCTTAAACATAGGGAATTAAAGCTGGGGGACGGGATAACGACTCAGAGTGACGATTAATGATTAAATTTCACGACATTTTTAAAGTATACCTACTTTCACTTATTTAATACAAAGTGTTGAAGATAATTTATTTTTATAGTCCTGAATCGATATGGTAATACACTCTTATATATTAGTTATTTTTTCTCAAATATTACATATATTTTATAAAGTTTTAACACGGGGTGACCAGTGATTTCGTCCCATGTTTTACTTTATGATTTTGATTTCTTGTTTTATTTGAACTCATATTATCTGTAAGTTTTATCTTAATTTCATTTTATATTGGAACTAGGTAGGCTCAATGTAATATGGAAAAGTATATTTCTGGAATAAATTGATTTCATTTCATTTTCACTGGTACCTAAGTTTTAATTTCTAATATGAGTTGTATTTTAGTATACCTACCTACTCTTCCATCATCTGAATCATCTCAATCAATTATAAATCAAACCAATTTGTAATACCACATACGCGAACACAGAAACTCCTATTTGAGGACAAACAATCCATAAAATAAGAACTTCTCAGTCCCACGCTTTATTTCGGTATAAAAATAAAAATTTCGTTGACAATTTTATCAGTTCTGTTATGTCAGCTTTTTCTCCTTAATTAACTGTCGGCACTCAATTGGGGACAGTTTTAACGTGAGAACAATACAAACCGTGAGGGAATTTATGCTCTGCCAAGAAAATACTCTTAATGGAACTCGTATCATATAAATGGCGGAATTACAAAATGTTCCTTAACTTATCCAAGTTCCAAGATTACCTACAAGAATATAACTTTTATGTATATGTCACCGTAAAATTGTAAACACTCGTCATATTATAATCTCGCTAGTTACATTATAAACCGACGGTAGGGAGATTATAATCTAACCTAACCTACGTTAGATTATAAACTAACGGGTTCACAATCTTACGGTGTCATATACATATTTCACGTCTTAAAAGTAATGATTTGTGTAACTTAGCAAGAGTAATTGCATTAAAGCATTATGACTAATTGAAATTATTGTGAGACAAATGAGGTGCTGAAAAGATTTCCAAAGGTAAATTCAATACCACAAAACAAAATACAAAGACTCAATCAATTCAAATAACTTCACTACCCTGAGACTCGCAAACCTCGGCTCACCATCAATATACTGATCAAACTAAACCAATCAATCAGAAACTTTCACCCTAGGCTGTCGACACATAATTTTTCAATTTGCCCAGTTAAAACGCGTTTAGGAGATTGATTAATAAATCTACCACCCATAGGTTAGGGGAGTTATCGAGTTAACGTTCCGGCCCCTCGTTCTAAGAAGTGGGTGATCTCAGACGGACGATGTGCATACGCTGATAGTTTGGTGTTCTAAGTAATATGTATTTGCCTAAGGCTGCCTAAGGTCAGATGAAATGTTTAGGGGCAGGAGGGTCTTTATGACAATTATGACAGCATGGCTAACATTTATGTGAAAACTAGGTATTAGGTATATTATTTAAACTTTTTTCACAAAGAAATAAAAATGTACAAATGGTGGACTTAATGCCAAAAGGCATTATCTACCGGTCAACCGTTGGGTCAAAGAGAGACATAAATGTTGTGTATTATTGCCCTTTATGTGTATAAATCCTATTGGGTGAAGAAGGATTTGGTGTCGATTCAAAAATAAAAATGCCTCAAAGGCAGTTGAATTCAAAGGATTGAATGAAGTATAATCCTCAGGTGTCATTACCGTGATAGTTATTGGAACGATGACCAAGTGGAGCGATGACATATTAATTGCTTTTAAAGAACGAATGGATCAATCAGATTGGATTGCAACGTACGAGCACTCGTTGTCTGGTTGTTTGCTTGGTAGGTAGTTGAAAATTTGGGAGACTCTGAGTTACGGTAAGATGGATCTAAGTGTAAACATTCACATTATACTAACAACCTTGCTGCGTGCAGTGCATTTTACGGTATATACCTGCTGACAAACTTTGAATTGCTTTTAGAGTATTACTTCCTGAAATAATGCTTCCTGGAGCTAGGTTTTGAAAAAGCCACTTATATTATTTCTGGTAAGTAGTTTCGGAGCTAAATTCGTCCTCAATAATTTAAGTTTTCAATAAAAGAAACAAATGCTCGTACAAATTTCGTTTCGCAATCACCAAAAATGAAAATGGCTCTTTCAAAACATGGCTCCTTTATGCTTGTTTCCTCCTAGTTTACCTTGAAGATTTTAAGACTAACCGTGAAGATTCAGCCGGTTATAGGGTTATATGATCTTACTATTAGGTATTAGTGAATTTTAAGACGAAAAGAAGAAAGAGGACTGACATGATATTATGTTATTTTCTTTTAGTCGACAATGTAAATGTTTTAAGTACCTAATTATAACAGTTGGTAGGCACATCATTTAACTTTAATTTTAAAAATACTCTTTAAGAGAATACAGTTGTAAAGCTTACAATTTTCATAACAAAAGAAATAATGATTAAGTTTACGTGGATAATTGCAACGCTATTACGAAATTGACGACAACCCGTTACCAAATATTGACAGCCATTTGGGTTTAATTGATATTTATGTGTGCTCAGGTTTTGTTGAGGAGAAAAGCGGCCTTATTTCCCTTTCAGCCAAATGACGGGTTCAACCAATTATTTTGACTAATTGGTCCCGTTGACGCGGCCATTTTTAAAGGATTTGCGCGCTTTTCATACACGCGACTCGATGTTATAGTAAATCCGTTTAAAACAGAAGTACTACTGAAAACTATTTTTAAATTGGCTATTTATTTATTGACATAACCCAAACCTGGTTACCTATAATTGAATCAGCCATGATTGTTTGTTACATAGATTTAAGAGCATGTGAGATGTATTATCCGTTAGGAATAAAGAAAATAAAATAAAAATATAACAAAAAAAACTGAATATAAAAGGTTTTGAATAATTCTTTTCTTGGTGTTTAGGTTTAATATATAGGTATTACGTTGTCACAGTGTGGGTTCGATTTATTTGTCGTTATTCATGCTGTCGATAACACTAGTACCTAATTAGAGAATATCGCTACACTTTCTGCGAGTGCGTAAAACCTTCCAAAGGAACCCGGAAAATCCTACAAACGTAACTAAATTTATCTCCCCGTTGTAACCTCTAAGCGCGATCAATAAATAATAGGTATAGGATAATCGACTACTCAGCAATTTTTAAAATACTGGTTTAAATTAGTAGAAGCGAATACCTAATATGTAATCGACATTAAACTTTCGTGGGACATATTTTAAACTGTTTATACCATAACGGTTTCAATCACTTGAATTTTTAGTCGCTATTGGAGACATGTTTCGGGCCCTTCGGGGGTCCTTCCTCAGGCGCGAGTGCTCGCGGCGACTGCACTTCGTGCACTGATCGCGCCGCCCGCCTCGTCGCTCGTTGCGCGCGCGCTGACAGGGCGGGGGCGGGGGGCGCGGTGCATTCCGCATCCGGAGTTGTCAGGTGAAGGTTTGGTAGTGCGGTTGTATCGACTGACATCCAGCACACTGCACTCACTATGTCCGCGCGATCGTCACAACGCACTTCCCGCTTAATGCCAGGTATTACAGGTTTCCATGCAGGTGGCAGCACCCAGCCTCCAGTGTCAGTCGATACAGCCGCCCTACCAAACCTTCACCTGACAACTCAAGATGCGGAGTGCACCGCGCCCCCCGCCCCCGTCCTGTCAGCGCGCGCGCAACGAGTGACGAGGCGGGCGGCGCGATCAGTGCACGAGTTGCAGTCACCGCGAGCACTCGAGCCTGAGGAAGGACCCCCGAAGGGCCCGAAACATGTCGCCAATAGCGACTAAAAATTCAAGTGAGTGAAACCGTTTGGGTATAAACAACCTAATATGTACTTCGAAAATATCCAATCAGGATTTACTATGCAAAATGAATCAAATATTGAAGTCAAAGTCTTCTCGATTACCAAGCTTGAATTTCAATGTCTACACAAGAATGCACTATTTGCATATATTATCCTGACAATAGTTATAGGCACGTACATCCTTTATTTTATAGATAGCTTATATTTACATATTGAAGTTACATAATTATATAATATCCGTTTGAAATAGATTTAAAAAGTGACTATTATCAAGCGCTTACTTACTGTTCTTGAACTATGTACCATGATCGCTGGGCTTTCACGGCGCGTTCGTCGTGTATAAAGCCCCGCGTGTAAACGAAACGACCCGTAATGAACACATTTTTTAAGGGTTGCCCGCCAATGCAACCATAACGAGGATTGAGGCGGACATTAATTCCCCTTTATGTACCGGAATCTACGTTTTCATCTTTTTTAGATTGTTAGACCGGAAACGCACATTGCAATCAACTTACAATGCTGACATACAGTGGCATATTAAAACACAATTTTTAGTTTTAAAAGTCAGCAGCGAACTAAAAACAATTTTTTGTACTTATTCCGAAAAATAACAAGTTATTAGACGATTGATTACTTATGGTGTGCATAATCAATCGTCTAATAATTTTAAAAACAATTTTTTTTTTTAAATAAACTTCTCCGTGTCAATACTTATAGAGGCGACACTGTTAGGGTTTCAGAATTTATATTGTCAGCTACTAAGTATCAAGAGGACGTAAATATGAGTTAGTATTGTCAATGTTTTTAAAGAGTTTAATGTTCAAAATTACTAAAAATGAAGCTTTTAATTTTAAGAGTCTTAGCCCTAATATTCTCGCGTGCCAGCATGTTTACTCACGACATTGCCGGCCGTCATAGCTGCGACTACTACGTCACTGTCCGGCGGCACACGTGAAAACAATACATTCGTTAACGGGTGTAAGCACTTGATTATTGTTTTTTGTTCGGGGTGAACGGTGCGTGAGGTGACAAAAATATACAGAGTACCTAGCTATATCTTTGATTACATAATAATTACGTTGCGCTATTGTGAAATGAGGGAGTTTTGCAACTCCAGACCGCTCAGTATGACTTGTGTTGTCGCGCTTGACTTACTTGAAGTCGCGCTTGATATATGAAGTCGCGCGCGAGAACGCAAGTTATGCTAGGTGGTCAGATATCTTACGGGTTCTATCCATTGTTATGGATACTTTTGCACGTGTTGTTTTAAAAAATGTATGCCAACTAAGTTTCAGAGTAAATAGTAAAATTCTTATTTCTACGACTCAAATCAATGAAATAATTTACTGAATGCTTTCCTGCCAATGTTCTATTTAAAGTATATTTTTTATTCGGTAGACTGAAATGACAGTTAATAGTATGAACATGAAATGTCATTTCATACTATTAACTGTCATTTCAGTCTACCGAATAAAAAAATAGAGTTTACAAATAATAATCTCTAACACAAAGTTAAAAAAGAACTTCTTTTAAACGTCATTCATACTCGTAGGTATTCCACAATTAGGGCTCATTTAGACGGTGCGAGAACTCGCATGCGAAATTCATTACATTGCGTCATTTCATCGGTCGGCTGAATTAATGTAACCTCTATGGTCCGCAATGTATAACTAAAATCGTATACCAGTTCGCGCGCCGTCTAAATGAGCCCTTAGACTGGACTGCCACTGCCTCACAGTCCACAAAGTGACGGGCAAATCAACATGAGCCGAACAAGCATGCTTTGAAAACTCACCAACAAAGGGTTAACTCGTACTACCTCAAAGTGCAGGTTGAACCGCAGGAGACACGTTTTCAATTACCGCATTAATCCTTCTGAGCCTTTTGATGGCACCCCTAGGTTCCTAAATGAAAATCGACAACCCTATATGTATAGGTATTTATAGTGTTTTTCATGCAACTCCGTGTTTTGTAACCTGCCCGTATACGGGTATAAAGTATAATCATTAATTGTTAGCAGAGAATTCTTTTAGTATTTTATATTTTACCAAAAGAGCTAGTCTTTCAAACCGTAAATTAATTAACTGCTAAATAGTTTTCAAACTTTTGGATTTATCAATACTAACAAATTCATAAATATTAAGAAAATAGTGGGTAACATTTTGTTATTTCTTATTAATGTGTAACAAAATGTAACGTACATAACATAATTACTTGTAATGCGTTCTAAAACAAAATTGCAAAAATAATTACTTATTTTACAATACCTTGTATACCGATTTACTTGAATTATTTTGTATTTACTATTATAATTTCAAAAATTAATTACAAAAGTTAATGAAGGATTGAAATCAGTCCGCTGACTGTCATTTATCAAGATTAATTCGTAATTTTAAAAACCAAGGTGCATAAATTTTAGTTAGTTATCATAAGCTATTATCTATGCATGATGGTTGCAACAAACCAGTTGGTATACTTAAATAAAATACACCGTCTACCCTCTTCCATTTCAGCGGCGCCGTTTAAAAATCATGAAATCGTTCTGAAACATTTGAATACCAAATTCGTAACAGCCAACTTTGACAATAGGAAAAATTGTGAATGAAAATTTGACAAAAAGTTATTGTGAGCTACCCTTACTTTATCTCCCTGGAATCATGGTATTTTAATCCGTGCATGCATTAGCTTAAGGGGGATGCACGCTGTTTGTTGGTGATAAAAAGATAACAATAGTTGTGTCACAATAAGAACTTGAGTACAAAATCAGATTGATACAGATTTTTTAAATATTTAAAAGCGTGGAATAAATATTAAAATTAAAAAGATTAATTGCTTTAAAAGCGTTTCCTTTTTATATGTAACTTTTTTCATACCGGTATATTTTATAACGATAACGTAAAGTTAGTAAGAATCAACACCACGACATCGATGTACGCCATAATTCACTTACGCAAATTTAATTTATAAAGACATGACAAACGACTAGATATTATAGCTTCTAAGTTTGTACCAGGTAACTGTTATAATTCTTGATTGTTTTATGTTGTTTTACGTCCAATGCTATACTAGCATTAACTGACATTAAAATCAAGAAAATTAAATTTTCGACAGTGGCAACTAAGGCACCATTAAGCTGGCGATACACATGCGTGCAATTCGCGCACGCACCTGAACCCTAATTAACAGCGCGCGCGCTGACAGATGAGTTTACATTGTATGCTATTCAATCGACATGGAATACGACGCAGGTGATTTAAAACATTAATTACGTAGACCCTTAGGTCTTCGTGAAATTATTTAAACATTTATAAAGCCCCCAACGCAATGAAACGGATGAACCGATTTGGATAAAATATGACACTCGATTAAGTAAATATTTTTTTTTAACTCGTATTCGTTTGCAGATACACGATATACGTGTCACTTTCAAGCGCGGCTCACTCTCTCACTCACTCGCCGCTGCAAGGAGGCACCTACTCGTATATCTTATGGCCAGGTCATGCAGCAAAGCTCCGGCTGGAAGTGATAAGACGCCAAGCTACATAGGCGTACTTTTTTAGTTAGTAGACTAATATTTGTGACACCATAATCTTCTTGACACCTTTAGAAAGCGTCGTTTCCTCGTTTCGTAGACGGCAGACATCACTGAACACAACGATTTGTTTGTCAGTAATGTCAGTATACTACTGACAAACTGTGGAATCAAAAAAGGTTCGTTAGTTTTTCTTTCATCTTTCAATCGGTCATTTTCTAATCTACCAGATCATATCCAGAAGCAAAAAATGGGCAAATCCACAACACGCCGCTAGCTACATACTATCTTGTCATTTCGCCTCAACGAGCCGCTTCTGGCACACGACGGTAAATTGGATGCGAAATCAAATAAAAAACATTCGCACCATCTCCAGCAGGGGAGAATTCCGACGGCTTAATAGGAGTGTGGAGGTATCTATGGTAACTTATGGAATACGACATATCTCATATCTAGTGGAACAAATTGAAAAATATTACGTACAATAAACCTTTTTGATTATCACTAGCGAGTAGATGGTTCCCTAAATGAGGTAAGTATATATTTTCTTGAAAATAGGTATGTTTTCAATTTAGTTACTAGTTAGAAACCGACTTCTTACACAGTACATACATAAGTAGTTACATAAAATAAACATCTATTTTATAAACATTCTGCAAAGTCCAGTCTAATCATTCTGTACAAGCTTGCTAAAAAAACTTTAACTTGCTTTAGAAAAACAACATTTTTATGTTTTATTTATAGACAGGATCAGCCGATACGAGTACGTTCAGATCTACCTAGAACTAGGTTCAAAAATTAATCTTCCATCCAGACGAGGTTCAAATTGAAACCAACATCGATGCCCCCTCTGGCGGGTGTTGTGGAAACCAAAACATGTCGTTGAGATCAAAGCGACAATGCGCTAGGGTGAATTTGTCTAGGTGACTCTTTGGTACAGGATGTACGGAAACTGGAAGCGATGCACTAATCTGACTGTACTTAAACTGTCACCGACAAAAATATAATACAATAACTGTTGTTACATGTGATATATTATCTACCTCAGTTGTGAAGGTAGATAACCGTAGCAACCTTAAATGTAGGTAGGTAAGGTGCAGGGGGACAATTAAGACCGCGGGGTAATTTAAACTAATCGAAATATCTTCCATGTTGTACATTATTCACTAGAGTGTCATATATGTCCAGATAGCGAAAAAGATGTGTCGTGTGTGACTCTAATTAATAATGTCATGGGCACCTTTGCACCCGGTACAACTCGCGGAGGTCTTTTAGATTAAAATATTTTAATATTTAGATAGGTATATTTAAGTTATTTTGTATGATTTTTTTATATACCATTAACCTTTTGTATAATAAATAAATTTTGTCTCGTAAAAAATTAATAATGTAAAACATGGAAGATATTTCGATTAGTTTAAATTACCCCGCATTCTACATTGGGCCTCTATACCTTATATCTTATATTAAATATCAAAAGTCAAAGTATATTGCTGGTTGTGAGTTACAAAGATTTTATTCTAATTTACAAAAGGAGGCGGTACTCAAAGAGGTGTAGGTATAGTTTGGAAACTTAAAGCTAAATGACATGACATTTATAAACATTTATTTGTTTACATTATTTTATTTTAATTCTGTAAAAAAACTGAAATGCTCTAAAAACATTCAGCCAATAGAAATTTTTTTTGGTAGGGTAGTAATTTCAAGAAATACCCATATTGACCCTTGACATCCAACGTCATTGAACGAATGCTGTGAAATAACTTAGGTACCTACCTACAATGTGTCTTTCTAGGATCAGTCTCTTATCTCTACCGACGTAGAAACTAGTATAATATTACCTATTCAATATAATGTTTCTGCTCTTTTTTGGTATCCCAAGATATAATTATCTCAGACTAAATTCTCTTAAACATCAGTAGAACGTTAATGACTAAAACTGTTTAAGAACAACAGCAATACTTAATGCTTTTCTTCTAAGCCACATCTAGTGACCATCCAATAGCACAATCCACTAATAAGTGCGGTGGGCGACGATACCGCGTCATTACCGACTTGGGGCTCGGCGTGATTGATCCAAATGGTCTTATGTACTTCTGTATGTTTGTTGACAGACATATAAATCGAAACATAAGGCAGGAATATGTTAAAAGTCCCTGTTATCGCAGAATGCTCATAATATTTTGGAAGGGTAGGCACTGTTTCGATAAACAACTGTTAAAAATCAAGGTATGCTACATAACTTGATGACGAGTGTCCATCCATACCAAATTATCGATAGAACTATATGGGGGAAAATCTGATTTTATTCCAAATTAATGGTACATATTTACGTAAATAATAAGCAAGTATGTTTTAAAATACAAGATGTATTAAAACATACATACATGATTACATGTATGATTTATGAATAAAGATTAGAACAAATGCTAAAGGGCCTAACAAAACATCATGCGACAACAGAGCGGAATAATTTAGACGCTTCACACATGCAAATTTTTCATAGTTGCCGAGTTGGTGCAATAAAACAAACGACGAAGTTATACGTGACGTATGATTCCCAAACACGTTCGGGTTAGTGTGAGAAAAACCATAGAATTAGAATAGACAAGAACAACTGTCAATCTTCAAAAGTGCGACCAAAAATGAAATGCAAGTGTGTGCGTAAATTGTCTATGTGAGTTCAAAAATAGTGATGTCATGTTACAACATATTAATAATCTGTCGGTGTTTGGTTGCTTTATCGACAACTTTTTCAAATGTGTTATTTTAAACGTATTATCCAGCGTATTTCGCTAGCGGTGCAAAGAGGAAACGCCAGCAGCGTACTAGGTACATTTAGGTACATTTTAGCCGGGTACCTATGGCCTAATAGCATATAATTATATACCTACCCTTAATTTTTATATTTACCTAGTTATAAGTTTGTTTTGTTTGTTTGTTTGTAAATTACCGTTTTTAGGGTCCCGTACCTCAAAAGGAAAAAACGGAACCCTAATAGGATCACTCGTGCGTCTGTCTATCTGTCTGTCCGTCCGTCTATCACAGCCTATTTTCTCCGAAACTACTGGACCAATTAAGTTGAAATTTGCACACATATGTAAGTTTATGACCCTAAGATGGACGTGTAACGTAAACAAATGAATTTTAAATATGGAGGCCATTTTTGGGAGGTAAATGAGAAAATTAAAAAATAAAGTTTTTTCAAATTATATCGTGTTACATATCAGATGAAAGAGCCCATTGTAAGAATCTCAAATATATATTTTTTATAATTTTAGGATTAATAGTTTCGCAGTTATTCAAGAAAATAGGCAAATAATGACCATTCCCCCCCCCCCCCCTTATCTTCGAAACTACTGGGTCTAAAATTTTGAAAAAAATACACAAAATAGTTCTTTACCTATAGATGACAGGAAAACCTATCAGAAATGTGGTCAAGCGTGAGTCGGACTTAATGTACGTAACCCTTGAAACGCGAGTCCGACTCGCACTTGGCCGGTTTTTTTTCAAACGTTAAAATTTACGACATTATGACGTATAAATAACACTTGAACTCCGTGTGCTATCAAAATCGTTACAGACTTATCTTAGTCTAACTCTTACTGTGTTGGAAAGTGAAGTTTAAATTTACTGCTAAACATGTGCACCTTCAAAAAGGTATAACAATCGTTATTATTTGAAGTCGGTTATAAAGGTTAATATCTTAATGATGTCTTGTGAAGAAATTATTACATAGCTATTAATATACCGACAAGTTATCGATACTGTCATCTGAACATTTTGTCATGCCCTAGCGTAAAGTAACAGTTTATGTTTTTACACAAAATATCTTAAATTATTGAGTAATATGATAAAATATTAGCACACAAAGGAAGAAAAACTTATAATTAACTGTATAAACCGGCTTCTTACACATTTTATGCTGTTAATTTGACAAAATATCGTCAAGAAAATTTCGCTCGGAATATCATAATTCCTCTGAAATGAGTATTTGCTAGGTTTATTTGGCCCCGTGACACTGAAATCCGGTACACTACAAGACACTATCTTCATTGTATTACTTAATCAAATAGTTTTCTTCCGAATTTGTGTATATTTTTCAAATTGAAAATTACGGTGATACGCTCTTGGCCGTCCGCGGCCGTTGTCAAACTCCAAAATGGTCACGTTTTCTCATTTGTAGTCTGACTCTTTCGCACTCATGCGATGTTCATATACGCGAGGGCTTCCCTTTCGCACACTTCAGCTGTCTGTCAAGCGCGAGCGACAATTACAAGTCTGTGAGAAAAACAGAAATAATCTGATGATAACAGTATTTAAAATACTACTAATGATAAAGATTTTTGATTAAGGTTTAATTTTTATATTTTATCAGTTTTCCTGAGATTACCTGTTAGATTATATTCTATACCTACCAATTGTCTTAAACTATAATGTTAATAATCTATTTTAAGAATTACAAGTAGCGTACGAGTATCTAGAGTTACTGCGTGAAATCCAAGAACGTACACGTCGTGTATGTTATTTAAAAATATTTGGGCTGCTGCAAGGAAATTCCAAACAACAGTTAGTTTTTAGGGTTCCGTAGCCAATTGGCAAAAAACGGAACCCTTATAGATTCGTCATGTCTGTCTGTCTGTCTGTCCGTCTGTCTGTCCGTCCGTATGTCACAGCCACTTTTCTCCGAAACTATAAGAACTATACTGTTGAAACTTGGTAAGTAGATGTATTCTGTGAACCGCATTAAGATTTTCATACAAAAATAGAAAAAAAACAATAAATTTTTGGGGTTCCCCATACTTTGAACTGAAACTCAAAAAATTTTTTTTTCATCATACCCATACGTGTGGGGTATCTATGGATAGGTCTTCAAAAATGATATTGAGGTTTCTAATATCATTTTTTTCTACACTGAATAGTTTGCGCGAGAGACACTTCCAAAGTGGTAAAATGTGTGTCCCCCCCCCCCCCCCTGTAACTTCTAAAATAAGTGAATGATAAAACTAAAAAAAATATATGATGTACCATGTAAACTTCCACCGAAAATTGGTTTGAACGAGATCTAGTAAGTAGTTTTTTTTAATACGTCATAAATCGCCTAAATACGGAACCCTTCATGGGCGAGTCCGACTCGCACTTGGCCGCTTTTTAATACACTAAAGTCTATTTTTTTATTCGGTAGACTAAAATGACATTTCGTAGTATGAAATGACATTTTATGTTCATACTATGAAATGTCATTTTAGTCTACTGAATAAAAAAATAGACTTTAGGTTTCGATTGCCATTCTGTGTTTATCTAATGGCATCATAATTGTACTTTGTTCATTAGTAGACTAATTTCATACTGTTTAGATAAATATTTTAAATTTTAATTTGCAGAATCCCGTGCAGAAATCATCCAACAGTCTCGGTTTCCCCCCAAGACCAACCAGTCATAGTTACAAATTGTCCTCTGACAGCTAATGGACGGAGCAACGTTATATTGTTTTGGCCAGTACCTACTTAATATAAGTTAACTATTACAAAGGGAGGAAACATCAGTAACTCTGTAGAAACAACACAGCTGTGACATCGAGTAATATTTTGATTTAACTGAGTTTTACCTACTTTAAAACCGACAGAAAACATTTCTTTATTTTGTCATATTTATTTTTGTTTGATTGCAACCAGTATTTGTGCATACAATATATAAGTACCTACATAAATATAACGTATGACGACTTACTGGAAGCAATACATACAGTCAAAAAAATACTCTTTAGTACACAAATAATTTAAATGATCCAACCGATATTTGTACCCAATACAAAAGCAGGATTACCGTTACCAAAGATCACTAGGCCCAACTGGACAACAACCGTATCTTGCTCTTACGGCTATCGTCAACCAAGCAAGCTGACAACTGATAAAGTGATGCATACCATACTATTCCTGCCACTAACCCCTGCACAATACCCAAACTTCGATAACAAATGATCGTTCCGCACCAATTTGTCTACAAGTCGTTAAAATCGCGTTTCCTCTTATTAATTTTTGCTCCCCTCTAACGCCGCGGCACGCACTGTCTACTTCCGCTGCCAGAAAACCGGAAATACGTTGTTATAGACAAATTTTACGATATTGACAAATGTTCCGATAGGGGATAAAAAATGACGTGCCGTACAAACTGTACAATAAAAGATTTAAACCCTTTGCCTTTGTTAATAAGGTTTAAAGTATAAAAGAAGCTATTTTGTGGTTGGTCGTCTTTAGGTTATGATTAAAAATGGCATTATATATTTATATTCAAGGAAAAGTTATCGTGGGAAAATAACGTCGCACCAAACAGATAAGCACGACTGTTGATTGATAGATAACAGCACACATTTATTTTATTTTATTTACATGTTTTATTTTATTTAAATAAAAACAAACTAAATAAATCGTTGCTAGAAATTATCGATAGGTATCTCACTTAATAACAAGTAATTCGCTCCTAAATCTTTTAATTTAGTTAAAAAATCGAGAAAAGTCAAACGAAAGTTACGAAGGGCATAGCTAATATGATTAATAATTGTGTAAAAGAATACTTTCCATAATGTCCAATATCCACATATCCAGAGAGGAAAATAGGGACTATGTTTGTATGGAGAACCCGTCCTCCACTATCCTCTTAAGCGTAAGGGCTACTCTGCTTTTGATGATTTATTTCGGACAGTAAAACGAAGCCAGTGTGTGAAGTGTGAGAAACATTATATACCCACTCTCCAATATAAGGAAGATATTAATAAAAATAATGACACCATACCCCATTTGATACGGAAATACAAAAAAAATATATTTTTACTCTGAGTAATAAGACATTTAAATTTTAAAAACGCTGTAACCTCATTAATGTTAGTTTCTCGGTTGCTAGGTAGGTATATTCTTAGTCTTTGGGTAAAAACAACGAATCAATTGATACTAGTTATAAAATGAGACAAATACTAGGTACCTACTGGTTTTGAGTAGGTATCTACGATTTTTTTTTAAATCGCATTTTTCTTTAAATCTTCTCACCGTGAAGTTGAATCACACAAGATATCGTTTCAGTTTATATTTACGTCGCGTCTTCTGCAATATGCGCTTACCTATCATGCAATATTTCTTTGCAGGCGTATCTACAGTTTCAATTCTGACAATTTGAAATCGGTTCTAAACTGAATTACAAAAGGCATCATCCCAGCATATTTGAATTTTAAAACTAGAAAATGTTTTATGTTATTTTCTAATGCAGATCTTAAACGATCTTGCGTTTTATGTATATTGCCATTTAAAAATCAAATTAAGTGCATACATTTAAAAATATCCGTTTTAAAACACAATAAAGGAGAAAATATAATATTTTACTGGTGAACGAAATATGGCTCTAAATGGACACTAAATTCAACGCTTAGAGAAAATAAAACTGTTATTTACGCTATTACTTGTCAAGCTTCCAGCTTTTAGATGAAACCCTAAGGACTTGCCAACTCAAACTGTAATATGATATACTAAATTAGACGGGCACCAGTAAACATAAATTTAATAAGTACTTATTTCATGTTCTGTATAAAAAAAATAGGCAATAAGACGATTTTAATATGCAAAACTACATCTACATATGTATTAATCGTATCCAATCCATCCTACTAATTAGAATAACTTTGCCAGCCCTTACTTTTTATGATATGAAAAGAGGCAGACTGAAAAAAGATTCAATAGTGTGTTTTATTAATCACATTGTAAAAATAGGACATACATTTTAGATAAGTAGTATTTTTTTTACTTTAGTTACTTTTAAATTATAATAACTAATATCACTTTTCATAATTATATAATAAATTTAAATGTATGTCCAATTGTCCATATAATATGTCCTTGTAAAATAAAATTGGGCCTTTTAAAAGTTTAGTAGTGAGGCCTAACACTTTAAAATATGCAGCAAAACAAGTGCATCAAAACAGTCCAGAGCCCGTACCATGAGTCACTGACAGTGTCAAATCAAAACTGACATTTCGTCGGTGCGAATAAAAAAATCGCTGTGTTTTTTTACGATTTTTTTATTTTGGCATCTTTTAATTTCTTTTTCAATTTCCCGTCGACCTTAATAAATATTTTATATATATACATATATATATTTATATATATTAGTTTTGAAAATAACTAACAAAATTTGTACAAAAAAATAGCTATGTGATTTTTTTTTGCACATAACGAAATTAAATGCCTTGTTTTCCGTCGAGGATGATGGCGATAATGTTGCACATGGCGATTTATTGACCCTAAAATCCGCTATGTATCATTTCTCGTGCTACGTTACTTTGGCAACAAATCGCTATGTGTAAACTTTACACATGACGAATTTAACTCTTATCTTGGCAAGGCTCAAAATATCTCAAATATAATATTTTTTTTAGATTTCGGTCACCTATTGAGCATACTAGATTACAAAAAAATAAGGAAAAAAATCCAAGTTTTCCCAGTTTCGGAAAATCATATGTATCATATTTGATACAATGCCAATCCCTCGACAAACCAGTTACCTACTTTTTAAAAGAAAAATGTGGATTTTAATAAAAATAAAACATGTAGTGCAACAGAAATCATAATTTATTGCTTATTAAACGCAACCTAAAGCATCAGATAACTATTACACCTGTAAAAATAAATTATATCTACGAATTCCTGATCACATGGGAGAAAAATTTGATCCCGTAAAGTTTCAAAAAAGTCGTGAACAAGAAGTTGTGTAAAAAAGGAAAAGTAAACAAATAAATAAAAGCTAAAAAAATATTTTTTTTCACTTAGGGGGCATTTTTGGGCATCCACAAAATTTTCCGTGCTACGAGCTACGGCGTAGCAATAATGCTACAGCGTACGAATATACAGTTAAAAAACATCTAGTACTATAAAAAAATCAAAGTTCAGTAACTAAATAATACGATAACTAATATGACATATTTGAAACATGTTTTGTAACCCCACAAATATAAAAAATATTTAAAAACATGTAAACCTATTTTGATAACAACTTGGCAATGTATTAAATGTAATACAATCCTTTTGACATGTACATTTCTGAGTTCTTGGCAATGTATCAAATATAATACATAACAGTTTCATGTAAGATTCTGTGTATTAAATGTTTTAAAATTCGACCGTGATAGAAAAATAGGAGATATCTGTGTATATTATATTTAAGACTTTTAAATCAAATAAAGTAAAAGTAAGCTATTTCATTATATTCATTGCAAACAATGTAATGAGGGTCATTTATTTACGCTGTTACATAAGAATATGATAATAGATTTAAAATAAAAAGAAAACAATACTTGGAATAAAACACATTTATTATATTACTTACATTATATTCTGACACCGCCAAGATAAAAATCCAGGACACCACTTATTAAAAATATCAGCCTCTTCAAGGTATCGCGATGCGACCACGAAAGTAAAATAATAGACTGAAGGTGTGGAGTTTAGCCGTCCAGACTTCCGTCGCTAGCTAGAGTCAGAGCGAGAATCAGCCCCTCCACTGGTGGACAGCCCTTTTTATGCTAAAATCCCCACCTTCATTCGAACGAAGTTTGTACAAGACAATTAAGACAACTTCCGGCTATCTATATTCAATTAATTTACTTATAAACTACTGTAATAACAATTCATAATTTCAGATAATTAATTTAAGATTTATCTAAGCGTTATTTATAATTTATTACATCACAACTCTATAACACATTACACACAACTAAAATGTACAAAGTGTACTTCCGGTTATCAAAATTAATTCACTATACGTTTAAGTACTTTTTATTATTATTTGTATTGCCTAATTATTAGTTTAAATTATGACTAAGTCTCTGTTGTCATTTATTATCTAACACGGCCATTCTGATAGATACTTCGTTCTCGAAGTATCAACAAATAATACTGATCATATACTTTTTACAATATAAATATACTTGTTAATATAAATACATATTACCGTTTCATAATCATGGATTCACTGGTAATTCGTAATCATAAATAATCATCCCATATCATACTGTGTACGGCCAATCACCCGCTGTCGATGAAGCTTAATCACCCGCGACAGTGATTCCGGACATCAGCCAAAGTAATACTCATAATAGTCACTTTATATTTCCAAGTATAATCATTTAACCACACCATCACATACAACCATTACATAATCGTTTATAATTGAATATATATTTTTAATACCTAAGTATTCAACATTTATTCCTCAAATTCACCAGGCCATAGCCGTAGCTTGTCTTTCGCTACGGTTATGTTCCTTAAATAGCCAATACCTCTTAATGAATACCTATCATTATCCTCTATGTTTATTATTTCATAAGGACCTTTATATTTAGGACTTAATTTATTATGACGCCTGTGGTCCTGATTAACATAAACAGTGTCTCCTATATTATATTGAATATTGTCTCTACGGGTTGAATCAAATCGGTCTTTTGAGTTTTGAGATACTATTTTCAAACGCTGTTGTGCTAGTAACCTATCAGCCCTAACATCTATTATTTCATCGTTATCATGTAATACCTCATCTAACCGAGCCTGTACAGTGGGGATATTAGAGTTCCTACCAACTAGTAACCGCATTGGTGAAAATCCCGTTGATTTTTGCACTGTAGTATTCAAAGAAAGTTGGACTTTACTTAGAACGTTCGGCCAGTCTGACACGTCAACACAGGTGGTACTTAACATGTTAGTTATTGTTGCCACATAACGCTCAACCTGCCCATTTCCACGAGGTGTACCCGTGGAAATCAAGTGGTGCCTAACCTGCCATTCTTCGAATAATTCTCGTATTGGCCGAGAATTAAAATTGGTGCCGCGGTCAGTTACAATTAAGGAAGGTGTTCCAAACATAATGACTGAATCACGAACTTTATTAACTAGTTCTTGAGCACCCATTGTTTTAAGCGGTTTTAAGATACAAAATTTGGTGAATCCGTCAATTATTATTAGCAAGTATTTGTAGCCATTGTTAGATACAGGGAAAGGCCCCGTACAATCCAAATGAACCGTATGAAACGGAATGGGTGTTTTATCAATAGGATGCAACATTCCTTGTTTTGGTCCAGAATGACCCTTTTTCTCGATACAAATTCGACAGTGATCTATATATTTTTTTACAAATTTAGAAATTCCCGGAAACCAAAAATACTCAAATATTTTCTGAAGGGTCTTTTCGGAACCAACGTGGCAATTGTCATCATGGAACAAACGAAGAATACTCAACCTACTTCCTTTGGGTACATACAATTTCGGTGCGGATGTGGGGTCTGCTTTGTAATATAAAATATTATTTTGAACCATGTACTGATTATTATCTAAATCACCCGACCGTACTCTTTCAATTAAAGCCTGAGTCTCTAAATCCTGATCCTGGGCGGTCTCTAACCAAGAACGCGGAGAGTTTATCAGATTAATAGATTCTGTTTTTGAAACTTCAGAGTTTACCTTTGCAGTTTGGGAAATCGCGGCTGACTTTTCATTCGATTCTGGGTTACGACTAAGGTAGTCTACATGACTAACATACTGACCTTTTCTGTACTCTACTTCAAACGTAAAATCTTGCATATAACTCCACCATCTAGCCACTCGTGGAGATATATCTCTTTTATTAAACGTAGATTTAATTGCATTACAATCAGTAATTATTTTAAATGTAATCCCCAAAAGGTAAGCTCGAAAGTGTTTTAAAGCATTGTATATAGCCAAAGTTTCCAACTCGTAGGAATGGTATCGGGATTCGCAGGGGCTTGTTCTTTTACTGAAATATGCTACAACTTTATTTAAACCGTTATGTTTCTGTAGAAGTATCGCGCCATAGCCTATTGAACTTGCATCAGTATGTAATTCCGTCGGTAATTCTGGATTAAAAATGGTTAATAAAGGTTCTTTTGTCAAATGGTCAATTACATAATCACGAGCCACTTGTTGTTCCGATCCCCATTCCCACTTTTGGTCATTCTGTAGTAGTTTAGTTATACAAGCCGTTCGATAAGCAAATTCCGGTATGAAACGCCTAAAATAACTAGCAAGACCCATAAATTGCCTAACCTGTTTTACGTTTGCCGGGATAGGGGAATTGACTAAAGCAGATATCTTTTTTTGACTCGGCTTAACACCTTGATGTGATATGGTTCTGCCCAAATATTCGACGCTAGTTTCAAAGAATTTACATTTTTTTATATTGATGGTAAATCCTGCATCACTCAAGGCCTTAAGCGTTTGGTCTAAATAATCAAGACCCTCTGAAATAGTCGTGAAAGGTATTAAAAGATCGTCTATGTAGACTAAAAGAAATCTTAAGTGCTTTACTGCTTTAGTTATGGCTTTTTGAAAAACTGAAGGACCATTGCAGATTCCGAAAGGCATCTTTAAAAACTCGTATTGATTATCGTTGGTAACAAACGAAGTGTATTTTATGGCTTCCGGTGCCACCGGAATCTGATAAAAACCGTTTTTCATATCAATGGAAATAAAGTAATGTGATTTTCCTAGACGATCAATCTGGTCTTCGATGAGGGGAAGAGGGTACCGTTCCTTTTCTATTATTTGATTTAACGATCTATAGTCAACACATAATCTGTCGCTGCCGTCAGCTTTTTTGACCAATAATACAGGACTCGCAAACTCAGAATCACTCTCTCGTATGATATTTTTTTGAAGTAAATCATTACAAATATTTTGTACCTTCTCCCTCTCAATCGGAGCCATACGATAGGGCCGATAATGAATTATTTTATCACTTTTCAATCTAATATTTAGTTGGCCCGTCTTTACTGTGCTCATATGATCGTCTCCCGGAAAAATAGAGGGATATTTTTTAAAAATATCGACAACCCTATCCTGCAAAGATTTATCCAAGTGTTCAAGGCGCAATAAGAGATCACTCATTCCCGAATTATCTTCAATTAAGCAAACTTGGGGCTGTGGCTCATTATTTTTAGTTTGTACTAAAACACTACCAGTCGAGTCCGTTACTAACGCTACATTACCATTCTTTACCGCATTTCGCCCGATTAAACAGTCATAGTGAAGATCATCATCCTTAACTATATTCAATTCTAATTCTATACATACGTCATGTGCCCTGATTGTTGCTTTTGTCGTAGCAAAAACATGAAGCTTCCCATTGCCTATACCGTTATAATATAAAGAACAAGGTAAGAAGGAACACCCAAGACGTTTCGCCACCGATTCTTTAATAACACAACAATCAGCTCCAGAGTCCAACAATGATTCTATTACAACGTCATTAATATAAATTTTTGTTAGTTTCTTGTCTAGTCACTTTGATTCAGATTCAGTGTTATTAATGTTTTTGTCTTGCTGTTGACGTTGAAAACATCTATCAGGTGAATGGCCCATTTTCTTGCAAACTGTACAAGCCACACGGTGAAAACATTTATCGAATGAGTGACCCACCTTGTTACAAAAAGAACAAGTGGTCTTAGTCGTTTGAATGTTTTCACTCACCGGTTCCTTATTATTGGACTGAGGAACGTTTTTAGGGCAGCGAACCATCAGGTGTCCATTCTTCCCACAAAGAAAACACGCTTTCTCTTCCCTACGTAAATCGTTACTATTTGATTTAAAACGTTTTAAATTATTTGAATTTGTCGATTGTGCAACAGTTTCTAAAGGTCTTTTTCTCGACGCCTTCTCATAAGAAGAAAGCAATGTTATCAAATCTTGAGTTGAACCTACCGCACTATTTAGACTCGATATCCTTACATTCACTTCGCTTATACCCCCACATACAAGTTCAATCAACTGAGATTCCGTGAAAGCTACCTTAGTGTTACGTAACAACCTTATCTTTTCCCTAGCGTATTCACAATAGGTATCGGCTGAATCGGAAATATACATAACAGCTTTAGACAATCTATCAGAAAGATTCTTTTTTTCAGGGTATAAATCTATAATGTCTTTACGCAAAACTTCCCAAGACCGTTCGGTCTCCGGCTCCCAAGTCTCGAACCATAATAATACAGAGCCCCGAAGGGCCTTACCGGCTTTGGCGGCTTGCTGAATGCTGCTCCATTTCATTTCAGCACCAAGCTTCTCAATCGATCTGCACCAAGCTTCTGCTCCGTTGTCGTTCTTTTCGGGGTCGTACAGCGGTAGCGCGACGTCATCGTGCCGCTGATTTGATGTCACTGCGTCGCGAATAGCTTTTACAAGCGATTCCAAAATCGGAGTTGGCTCCATGGCTTGTAAACATAGAAAAAAAGAAAAAAAATTAGGGGCGTGGTCTTAGATATTTCTCTTTTTAACGATCCCACTTCTGATGATAGAAAAATAGGAGATATCTGTGTATATTATATTTAAGACTTTTAAATCAAATAAAGTAAAAGTAAGCTATTTCATTATATTCATTGCAAACAATGTAATGAGGGTCATTTATTTACGCTGTTACATAAGAATATGATAATAGATTTAAAATAAAAAGAAAACAATACTTGGAATAAAACACATTTATTATATTACTTACATTATATTCTGACACCGCCAAGATAAAAATCCAGGACACCACTTATTAAAAATATCAGCCTCTTCAAGGTATCGCGATGCGACCACGAAAGTAAAATAATAGACTGAAGGTGTGGAGTTTAGCCGTCCAGACTTCCGTCGCTAGCTAGAGTCAGAGCGAGAATCAGCCCCTCCACTGGTGGACAGCCCTTTTTATGCTAAAATCCCCACCTTCATTCGAACGAAGTTTGTACAAGACAATTAAGACAACTTCCGGCTATCTATATTCAATTAATTTACTTATAAACTACTGTAATAACAATTCATAATTTCAGATAATTAATTTAAGATTTATCTAAGCGTTATTTATAATTTATTACATCACAACTCTATAACACATTACACACAACTAAAATGTACAAAGTGTACTTCCGGTTATCAAAATTAATTCACTATACGTTTAAGTACTTTTTATTATTATTTGTATTGCCTAATTATTAGTTTAAATTATGACTAAGTCTCTGTTGTCATTTATTATCTAACAACCGCAATGGAAATATTTATGCACTAACAGATAGTTAATGCATCAAAATGTAGATTATGGGAAAATACATATTAATCTAAGAAATAAGTGCAAAACATCCAATACGAAACGAAATTTGTTGTTTCCGCGGTGCCATGTTGATTATTACTAATTAATTTACAATGACACTTGTCTCCATTATTTTTTTCTATAATAAAGGAGGGTAGCTCGACATATTTATGGCAGAATTATTTTGTTAGGTAATAAAGTTAACCTGCTAGATTTTTTAAAGTTCCATGTATCACGGGTGTTACAATGCCAAGATAAGGGTTAAGTGAACCAAATTTAAGTCGCTATGTAGCAAAATTCTGGTTAAAATAATTTATATTGTAAAAATTTACGAAAAAAACTGTTTATTTTCTGCATAAGTATCGTGTAAAAACCATTGATGTACCAGAAAAAAAAATACAGGTGCAACAAATATATTACAAACAGGAAAATAAACAGTTTTTTTTGTCTCCTGTAAAGTAGCTAAAAAATACATGGCGATTTTTTTATTCGCACCGACGATTTACGCTATCGAGAACTACACTACTTTATTATATATCTCGTTTGCACTAATATGCAAGTACGAGCGAGATGTATAGAAAGTAAATTACGTTCTCGACGGCGTTTATGTCAGTGCCAAACTGATGGTAGCCGTACTGTAGCGGATAAGGATTTATTCCCCCAACGTAAACTTCCGACACCATTTGAAATTCATTCTTCAACGTGTGATGTAATAAAAATAGCAGCAGATATAGCAGCACTGTGATAAATTATGCACCCCTCGATTTGGAGATTGCTCAGGCGGTGCATTAACGGAGCCTTTGATATTTTTCCACGTAAAGGTAATGGAAGTCAAACGCGTATTGTGGCGGAATTATGATGTGGAAATTGTCATGTAACATTTTCTTGTATGATGTTGAAGTTTTATGAAAAAATACTTTTATTGCCTAAATCGGAATGTTCTCATGCAATATCGTTACTAATTGATAAATCAGAAGAAGTAAAAGTACCTATAGACGTTGAGAACGCATAATAGATGGTATTATAATTTGTCAAAGGACTGTCTCTTCTCAAACATAGACAGGGAGATCATACTATCTTTGTCTTACACTAGTACTAGCACCCAAAAGAAAAGGAAGAGTATAGTTTTTTTTTTGTTCTTATTTACTAACAAATTGGTTTGACCAACTATACGTACCTACGTGCGGGATAAAACATAATTTATTAACCGACTTTCAAACCATTTGATATTCCTTCCTAGTCATTCGAAGTCGTAACTATGTATGGGATGCATTATTACTGTCGTCATATTATTATTACCAACATAAATTTAGAATGTAAGTACCTACCAAATTCCTTTTCTAGCAATGCCGACATTTCCGACCTGCCTAAACCCGTAAAACTCATAGCAATCCAATTGTAAAAAGGCGGCCGATGGATTGGCCGCTTTACAGCCGCTTTACGCCCGCCGTAAAGGCTGAGTAATTAGTCCACGACATTATTCGACTCCTGACGCCTGCCACCGCTAGGAAAACTGCCCATTTCATTTCAATTAATCTAATGGTTATTGATTTTTTTTTCCTGTTAATATTACATTTGAAGGGTACACGGAAAGAACATGTCTAGTCACTTTTTTCGGAAAAAGAGATTTTTATCTCAAAATAAAGAGCTCTTAATTAACTATTAGTTATATCTTTCGCTACCACTGTATAATAAATGTAACACAACTTTTTTTTTGTTAAATAATACCTGGTCACGGAATTACCATACGTTGACATTGTTCTAAATTTTAAAACCGCGATTACTCAAAATGTTACTGAAGTGACTAGACATATATGTTCTTTCCGTGCACCCTTCGTGTAGGTTAAGTAGCGTTTAACTCATGATCGCTTTTAGAGGCAAAAGGACAAATAGAAATCCCAAACTAGCAAACCTCGAACCTCGTATGTTTTTTTATCAATCGCCAAAGTCATTTACATGTAAGTACTTCCAAATACAACATTTTCACGAGCACATTCGAGCTATTTACTTTCTAATGTACTAAGTATAGTATAGTATGACCATTTTCGTTATTAGAGAAAGTTACGAAAAAGGCGCGAAATTCAAAAATAATAGGCACAGATACCATTCATACTTCTCGTAGAAACTTAGAAACGGAAATAGTTGTAACACGTTGCTTAGTAATATAGAATGTAATTTAGGATGAAAAAATTAAACAGTTTACTTAGATTTGATATTAATTTAATAAAGACACTTTGTCCTATGATCATGAGATCATGACCACCCCTAAATGGAGTCACCCGAACTCAGATAAATAAGTTCACACCCTATTAAGCTGCGGTGATTCAGCAAATGGCCGCGGGGGTAGTGTGGCGCCGGCTTAAGGTGGGGGATAATGAAAACGATAACTTATCTAAAATGAGATATTCTAGAAGCATTTTGCTAAAATGATGTATCTATGATGCTGAAGTTCAAAGTGTTCAAAACTTGAAATATTTTATGGCAAACAGTTTTTTTAAAGTATATTTGTAATAATCTGATATTAGATATTATGTTGTATTTGAATACTTTTTATGATGATTCAACCTCTCTGAGGCTCGTGGATATCATAGAAGGATAGATTTATGCTTAGTTCGTATGAAACGACCTTCATGAACGGAAGCATAACGAGCATGTACCTAATTCTCAATTAAGTGAACCAATGCCCATAGTATAATAATAACCCGGAACATATTCCCTTGTCTCGCAAGACAGTAGGAAAACTTGCAAATGGTCCTAAAGCGGACAAAATTTTGACGACAAACCGTCCAGGGTTGTCATTCCAAACACTTA
Source organism: Cydia amplana (assembly GCF_948474715.1). Lineage (NCBI taxonomy): Eukaryota > Metazoa > Arthropoda > Insecta > Lepidoptera > Tortricidae > Cydia > Cydia amplana. The sequence goes on from NC_086069.1 coordinate 21,320,993, forward strand.
CGAAGCAGGGATGTTGCGAATATCCGCATCCGCATCCGCAACCGCGGAACTTCCGCATGATTTTCAACATCCGCATCCGCATCCGCATCCGCATAAAATCGATGCGGATTTAATGCGGATGCGGATGTGGAACAGGTCGGTACAGGAACGTCTTAGCATTGGCGTAAGTGCTAGACCGCTAGGTAATTTAGTCATTAACCAAAAAACCTATTAGAAATGAGCAGTCAAGCGTGAGTGGGACTTAATGTACGGAACCCTTGGAACGCGAGTCCGACTCGCACTTGGCCGGTTTTTTGAAATAAAAATTACTAAAATGTAATATTTGACGTTTTTTATGGTACTATCTTGACATCCGCATCCGCATCCGCATCCGCGGATGTGAGCCTTTAAAAATCCGCATCCGCGGATGTCAAAAAATCGGCATCCTCAACATCCCTGTTACGAAGCAAGCGAGTCGAGGGCTCAGAAGGAATGTCTATGTATAATACGCGCTCTCTCAAATAACCTAAAGTTAATACAGATGTCCAGGTCCCGTCATACTAGTTGGCCGGGAACTGGAGCGGTCCGCGCTCGTGTAGCCAATAGGAATACTAGTCCAGTGCAAGTTTACCTTTCCCCTCCATTATCTCATTAGACCCCATTGAGGGCTAATGTAGCGAAAACGGGGCATTTGACAGATATTCACAATTTGCTAGTAACAGAATGTGATTATACCTAATTATAACCCTCGCTCGTATTTTAGAAATTGACTTTAGTAACTAGCAGTGGCGGCGCGTCAAACATATCCATAGGCAAGCCGGGGCTAATTTGGCTTACATATTTCCTTTACAATTCTGCTCAACGTCCAAAAACAGGCAAGCCGGTGAGAATCGGCTTTTATGGACGCACCGCCACTGGTAACTAGTAAGTTTAACTTTACAGATACGTGTCAAGCCTGAACAGTGAACAGTCAAGGCGAATATAAAGGGTAAATGCAGTTCATGATAGTTAATTGACTGGTTAGACCAATATTTGGTTGCAATTGCATTGCAACCAAATATTGCATTTTGCATTTTGGTTTTGACTATTTGAGCACACAGCAATGCGTAATTTGTACTTACTGTAAAATGGGTTTAAAATACATATAAACTATCCTGTTATGATGTTCAACACAGGGAAGGTAATCAGTCTCTTCCATTGTTTTCTTATATCTACCCAGGTTTATAGGTACAGGTTGTTTTCTTAAGACCATAATTACAATTGTAAGTTAATATTGTTCCACATTTACGGCATTAACTTCTATTGTTATACAATTAAAGGAAGTGCCTCAGGGCAGTGTACTCGGACCAGTCCCTTTTGCTCCCGGTATTGTCCTTAATAAAGGTTAGTCCCTAATAAAGGTATTCCCTACATGGAAATGGTCTGAATTAAATTATGTATGTTAATATTTATAAGACATTTTAAAAGTTTGTTTTGTGTTATTATTATTGTACCCTTGTCGGTTAGTATGTATTTACCTTAGCACATGTCTTTTTTGTTAAGAATCTAGTACGAACTGCGTAATTTTGTTTTCTAATATTATTTATATCTTTCAAACCAAAACATTCAGTTTAGTTTTGGTTTCTTATACATATTATAAATGTTATTTTTAAATATCTTCATCTATTGTATAATTAAATACTTAGGTGTGACTAAGTTAAAAAAGTTCTAAAATGTTATATGTACCCCTATATATTTAAGATATTGCACTGAATGTTAAATAACATTTGGGAAAAAAACATTACAATCGATAACAACCCCTGCAACGTGAATTGGCACTTCTATCTCTGCTGTAAGCTAGCTGCCAGTATTTGCATTTTATTCTAAATATCTTTTCTTGTACAAAAGATACAAATCAACAGCAGGCCAAACATTTTATTTCTATAGGTCTGGAAAGTTAGCTAACTATATTTACTATCCTTAGCTACTTCGGTCATGTTACGCGCAGGGAAGACGACGCCATGGAGAGGCTTGTTGTTCAGGGCAGAGTGGGTGGCACAAGACCCAGATTGCGGCCCTCAATGCGATGGACCGACCAAGTTAAAAATCTCACCGGATCACCTTTAAATCTGTGCGTGCGGAATGCAGAAAATAGAGAAGGATGGCGGGAAATAACGAAAAAAGCCGTACAACGACCCCAATGACCACGACTGCTCTGACAAGATTATCCGACTAAGAAGAAGAAGAGATATTTACTATAAAAATATGTATCTAAATAAATTAAAAATAAGTTATCATTTCTACTAACATTTGCTGACATACATACACATGACATACGAATATATGTCATGTAGACATGCTTGGTGGTGGTCTTAACACATTCACTGCCAGTGCGAGCTACGTACTACACGTGTAGCCGATGTCGAGCTTCTTCCCCTTTGTAGCGAAAAGCACTTACAAATATTGAACCCGCCTAGCGGGTCGCTGGCAGTGAATGTATCTTTCATTAAGTCATCATACACAAGTGCCATGATACCGATCTGCCCTGTCTTAACTGATATTGGAATTGTACTCGTAATATCAAAAACGTATCTTAATTTTAGAAATTACTTCGTTAAACAGCAGAGTTTCTTTTGTTGTACAGTCTAGGTATTAAATATGGCCACGGATAAAGTGCCAAAAATATGTATACACGTATATCTTATTGCCCGAAAATTAAGGTAGAGTGTAACTACATATTGTCGATATTGAACACCTTGACTGTATCTATTTAAATTAAAAGCAAGCAATTTCTAGCTCTATAGATGAATCTCATAAAATAGGTGGCTTACATTATACATTATTAGCATTGCAGAGTGTAGGTAAGTATAACTCCTCGAAATAATGCCAACAACAAAACGTAGGGGACACGAATTGCTGAAGTGTCCATCCAAATCAAGAGTGATGGGACGTGGGCGACTACTTTTATAAATTTATCTACTAAGTACAATTTACTTTGAAACTAACAGCCACAATCCACAATCTCCACATGGCAACAACTACCTAATACTGGCAATTATATGGCCACGAATTGATAACTAGGTATTTGACAGAAAATAAGACGCTATTAGCTTTGATAAATGATAAATGTATATAGCGCAACGATTTTGCATTAGAGAACGAGGTTATTTGTTCAACGAACGACTATTAATTTCAACGAATTACCATTAAAACTATTTATTTAAAAGCATTAAACTGTACTTGGTTGCTCGTTACTTGGTAGTGTTAGTGGGTGGGTCTGCTGTTGTTTTATGTTTGATGAAACCAGCACCTTCGCCATCGCCGCGGGAGACTGAGCTAGATTATGGTAATGTCTCTAATCGGACGACCTCAGTTGAATGGGTGCCTTGCAATATACCCATTATCATAATGGCTTCATATAAACATGTTAGCAGGTTTAGTGATAAAATATTGGAATTATAATAATATGCAGTTTACAATGCAGTATATACATATAGGTGTACCGTTTTTGAAATGATCTAATTACTATGTAATAAAATGCTAACAGTATGTTTTACATGTTAACTTAAAGGGGAGGGATAAAACGAAGAAAAGTGGAAACAGAGTTCATGTATCGCCATCTGTAGGCACTTTCAGGTTAAAGGTATCATTTCACGATGGCATACAGGGAATTATAACTAATTTCACACCCACGAAAAAAATTGTGACTTACAATGTTTTATTTTTATTTTTATTAAATTGTTTGTTTTTATAGTGTTAAGGAACTAAATCAAATAAATTACCTTGATACATTTATCAGAACACACCTCAAAAATAATAACCTATAAAATTTCGAAGATATAATCATGAGGTTTATGCTTCTGTGTAGGTATCTCAGCTCATCAATTTAAATCTCTATTTTGTGTTTTAAATAAAAACAACAAGAACTACATTTATTCATACTACCTCATTTGTATCTAATTTAAATCTACGTAAATTCCTAACATGTGAACCTACGTAATAAATACGGTGGTTAGAGTAAGTAATGTAGGTCCAAAAAGGATAGTGCTTAGGTTGCCCTTTTCATTATTTTAATTTGGTTTTGATGTCAACAAGTCTGTCTACGTCAGTATGTAGTTACCTACCTTCAGCTATTACGTACGTCCTTTAAACTGTTTTACTTGTGTATTTTTGATACGCCTACATATTCTAAGAGTAGTTCATATGAATTACTTAAGTACAAAAAATTTACAACTTTTAATTCAAAATTATTCAGCGCACACATATAAAACCAATTTTTAAGACAACAGACACAAATAAATGTGTTTAATGAAATATACTGTAAAGGGTAGTTGACCGACTAGTCAAATCAGTTTCTTTTTTCGAACCGTCAAAACGATTAGCCACGTTTTGGTAGGAAAGTTGTATTGCAATTTATTTGATGCTGACAGTGCCAAAATGTACTAGTTATTAACCCCTCATTTCCCAGGACCTCTTGGTACTTGGTACCTATCGTTTGTTAATTGTTCGATTGTACTTACAGCGTTAAGTGCCTCGATTTCATAGTGGCTCAGCCTATACGACGCGTCTGAGCCCACCAATTTCGGAGTAGACCTGAAACAAAAAGATATATAAATATAAACTGCTAAATACTACTACTTTTATTATGAGCTACAAGACACTAGCTAGACGGAGTGTGGAAGTGTCGGCTGTAGGTATTAAAAAGCCATCTGCTAAATGTTTTTAAACAATTAATTTCGTTTGGCCACGCATCCGTAAGCTACATCTACAGAGGTTATTTATTTAAGCTAAATAACTATTTACTTACTCAACTTTCTGGAACTCAAACGAACTTTGTTATATTCGTGTTGCGTACCTTTAATATGAGGTTAAAATAAAGTTTATTTAGTGGAGTGCTAAAGTTCTTTGTACTGCACTGAGCCAGTGGAACAGTGCGGTATAAAAGTTATCCAGGTGCCTTAGCCGACGTTTAATTATTAACATTCATAACCGTTGGTAAGTGAATTTATGAATGTATAGCTCTTGGCTAAATTGTGTAGCGTCAGTTAGAGCGAGGTTACAATTCTCGGCCCAGTTTAGTGTTCATAGTTTGTTTTTCTGCTATTATAGGGTATTTGACTACTAAATCTGTTTCTTTTTTCGAACTGTCAAAACGACTTTGCTACTATGGAATTTATATGAAACACTGGCATGTGTCGTCACAATCAAATTACCTACTCTTTGGGTTATATACGGGTTTTAAAATATAAATTGTGTTTAAAATAACTGCTGTCTACGTTTCTCTATAACCTTCTGGTGTTTATGCATGGTGTAAAATAATTTATTTGAAATATTGTCAAATACCCTATAGGTACTTACTTAGTAATCGCATATGGTAATGTTAAAGGTACTTTTATAATACAACTGGGGTATTTAGTAAACAGTCAAGTGGGCTGTGTAATAAGTATATCTCAAACAATGATTTATAACTCAAGATAGGTTATAGCAGGGTTATAGGCGTTCCAAAATTGAAGCGCCAAATGTGACAAATTGGACAAGTTGCCTTTAGACGCGCCTGGACAAGCGCGAAATGTGCACGTGCTAACGAGCTCCGGCACACCAAAGGAGAAAAAGACGACCTTATGTTTAACAACGAGCGTGACAAAGATGGATAGAATGAGAAAATTAATCAAAAATAACAGATTTCTTCGTAGGCAGAGAAATAAATATGGAAGTATTTTTTGTGCTCCTCAAGTATGAGTATAACCTATCTATGGTTATATAATATCATTGATCTCAAATAGTTTTTGATCCTTGAATACTTTCCAAATAGATTTATTTAGCACTTAGCATTTTTGATCGCACATTTAACTTTTTATGTTTCGCTGTCAACGTTTTATTTAATATAAATCTTATGTATAATTATTATAGTATTAATTCAACTGATTTATTAATTTTATTTTAAAAACGGAATATAAGACATCCTGTTTAAACGAAAAGTAATAATGTATCGGGATGCCAGCTGCAACGAAAATTAAGTGAGTATTTCTATACATTATTTAAGTTTCAATTGTTTTTTATCAACGATGTCATATTGGCTATGCTTCCCAGGCCCAGGACACGTATTTTTTCGGATTTTGGTCAGGGGCGGCTGGTAGCTATGTATTATGGGTGTTCACTCACAATAAAAACCGGCCAAGTGCGAGTCGGACTCGCGCACGGAGGGTTCCGCACCATCAACAAAAAAATAGAGCAAAAAAATCGTGCTTGTTGTATGGGAGCCCCCCTTAAATATTTATTTTATTTTATTTTTAGTATTTTTTGTTATAGCGGCAACAGAGATACATTATTTGTGAAAATTTCAACTGTCTAACTATCGCGGTTCATGAGATACAGCCTAGAGACAGACGGACGGACGGACGGACAGCGAAGTCTTAGTAATAGGGTCCCGTTTTTTACCCTTTGGGTCATTTTGGTTGCATGATAAATTACATGAATCGTAGCGAATTCACAGCAGTTTTTTCTACAAAGTGTATTTCTATTACCTCCATAATTACTGTTTTTCCTCAACAGTGGCACCGTACCCTTCGCAGGTAAGACAAATACGCTCATTTCCCGCGGAGAGCGCCCGAACGTCCGCGTCCGGACAAATTGTATCCGAACTTCTTATTCCGTATCCCGAGCTCTAATTGAATCGCGCAGCGGATGCGAAAACACTTTGAGATTGAAACCAATCCAAACTTACATTTTGATATCAAAGTGATGTCATTTTGTTATTTAAATTACTCACTCGTACTTGTTCATATATTTATTGATGCAAGCGAGACGCACAAGCAAATGTTAACAAAATGCCATCATTTTGGCATCGCAATGTAAGTTGAAATTGACTTCATTGTTCCATGTTTGACAAATTTTAGAGTTACATTTTATTTTTAGAGTTACATTTTATTTATATATAATCCATTTGACCCTTCTAGATCCCAGCCAGAACCATTTGTTTGGTTTAAAATTTCTCTTTTATAAAATGCCTGTCGGTTGCAGGGTCCAGGGAGGTTACAATTTATGGTATTGCAGTCGTTATTTAAAACATACCTTCAACCTTCATTAAATCATGCAATGTTTAAATTTATTACTCTTCTATTCGTTTTGAAGTGAAGCATAACGTACTAAATACACAATGGTAGTAACTTCTGTCAGGAAACACAGTGCTCAAGATATGGACCTCGACAAATCCTTTAAATTATAACTTATAATGGAGAATGATATCTGTAAAGCGATATTAGTGTATATTTATATACTTAGTGCTTTTATACCGCAAGTAGTACATCCGTTTAGCAACTTTATCACAATGATATTATTTGACGTTAAGATCCCAGAATAAGGCCACCGCGTGCTCACGAGAAGGCGAAAAGTTTTGCCGCCTCCGTTTTATTTATGGCGGCCCGCGGTGCAAAATCGCTATTTTTTTATATTCCACGTTGACTGATTGCCACAAAAACTGATTTAATCTTCAAGAAAAGAGTTATGGCTTTAAATAATTTGGGACTTTCACATTAAGTTAAGTAAATACTAGATTATTAAATTGTACAACGGGACTTAATCGCGTATCTAAGTTTTAAGATTTACCTCCGACGTTTCGAGGACGGCGTTGTCCCCGTGGTCTCGGAGAAGACTGGCTTAAGTTGACATCAGCATCGTCTAACCGCGCGAGTTTTTCGAACTACCCGCACTTGATCTTGTTTATCCACTTGAACGTTTTGCGCACTAGGGATGTCACTCTGTCGACACACAACACTAACGATATTCGATTTATCGACTGTCGATATTCGTTTACGCTTACATTTACTAATGACTGGATTCCATGTGGATGAGATCTTGAAACCCTCGTCCCGATTGAAATTACTATGTTTTTTGATTTCAATGGCTTCCCGTACTTTTCTGCTGTAGAAATGACGATCCGTGGACAGGATTTTAGGGTTATGCAGCTCAATCCAGTGGTTTGGTCCTGACTCCAGTAAATGCTCAGCCACGGCAGACTTGTTCACCTGTCGATTTTTGACAGCTGCAATATGTTCCTTAACTCTTTCTGCTATTGTGCGCTTTGTTTCTCCGATATAGGAACTACCACAACTGCAATCAATTTTGTAAACGCCAGGTGACTGATACGGAATAACGTCCTTCGGTGACCTTAGGCTCCCTGCTACTTTGAATAAAGGAGTGTACACCGTCTTTATAGAGTACTTTCCAAGTACCGTGCCAACTTTATCGGTTACCCCTTTTACATACGGCAAAAATGCCGGTTGTCTGGAGAATAATAATAGTAATTTCAATCGGGACGAGGGTTTCAAGATCTCATCCACATGGAATCCAGTCATTAGTAAATGTAAGCGTAAGCGAATATCGACAGTCGATAAATCGAATATCGTTAGTGTTGTGTATCGACAGGTGACATCCCTAGTGCGCAAAACGTTCAAGCGGATAAACAAGACCAAGTGCGGGTAGTTCGAAAAACTCGCGCGGTTAGACGATGCTGATGTCAACTTAAGCCAGTCTTCTCCGAGACCATGGGGACAACGCCGTCCTCGAAACGTCGGAGGTAAATCTTAAAACTTAGATACGCGATTAAGTCCCGTTGTATAATTTAATAATGTGTATAAATCGTGAAAGTTTAAATCAATGTAAATACTAGATTTCGTATATTTTCCAAAAGCATCGATTATACCTAGATAAGCACACATGCACAATTGCACAGTCTTGAATAATAAAAATAGTAGGTATTTCTCGGAATAAATTTCAAAATAAAGACAACCACTTTTATTGCCTTTTGATCTGTCTGAGAAGTTACAAACATGAATTGAAATCTAAAACTTGTTCGTGAAGTGCAGTCAATAGTCAATGTTATGCAAAGCGACGATTCTATCCTACAAATATTTCACTTACCTACAGACTTCATATTCACATTTTGTTTTTATAGTAAAATAATAATGTGAATTTAGAAAGACATCATAGTTTTGTCTTCATTCTGACAATGGTAAGACCACATACGGCTCAAAGATATCTCTGACCCGAGACTGACTCGTTAATGTTGCCGAGGAAATTAGGCGAGCGAGGCCAATGGCAAGGCGAAATCATATATTAGGCCCGTGATTACCTAGCACTTTGCTCTTGGGTACATACAGTGCTAGGTCGGTTACGTAATCAAGTTATTTTATATAACAAGATTAACAAAAAGGTAAGTAGTAAGTTCAGCAGTGTCGTATTAGATTTACATTAAGATCTATTTATATTATGATCGTCAAGTAGGTAAATAACTATTAACTACATTCAAATGTCAAGCAATAGGCACACAATTCGGAACTAAGGTCAACCGAGGTAAATGCGTCACTTGCGGTAAATGCGTCTTTTAAAGATTTCTTCTAAACGGAACATTTTAGAACTATTGCAACCCCCTCGTTTGAAGTGTGGTCACTGAACTTTTAATGCAGACGGCTATTAATAATAGTTATAATATGTTGCGTTTCGAAGATACCTTTAAAAGACGCATTTACCTCAAGTGACGCATTTACATCGGTTGACCTTACCATTACTCATCGAATAGTTAACCAAATTATTACTTAACTAAACTAACATATGAAGTTTGTTTGAATTACCTATTACTCGTATTTAAATATATCGAAGTCCTGTGTTTGATACTTGTATGTTTATATTACCTACAAAATTTTCATAATTATCCAACAGTTGAAATGTGGTTGAATTAATAAATTCCTAATAAATTGTAGCTTTATGATTGTAATATAGACCTACGTTTGTGAACTCTTGAAGTACTTACGGAGAAACCAGCCCGCTTAGCATAACTTGCTGCACTGTCGCGCGCGCGACAGCACAAGACAAGTCATGCTAAGCGGTCAGGTGAATGACCTACGATTACAACACACATAACCTCACAAGAATATTAATGTCGAAAAATTTAGTACTTTAAAGCCTCTGTTTCAAATTAAATCGGCAGTTGTATTTTAAAAATGTCAATCATCGGTATAAGGTGAACCAGGATCTATTGAGGGTGCGCCATGTTACGGAAATTTGTTGGTACTAATTTCTAGCAATGGCAACAATTTTAATAATAGACAACATCTACCCTCTATGATAGTTGTCAATATTGACAATGTAAACATTGCTTTGTCTAGTTTCGTGTGAATTATTATTAGACTGCAATAATCATGCCGAAAGTTTTAGATTTTACAAAGAAAAAAGTTGTAAATAGTGTGTATATAGTTATTTATTGGAAAAAAAAACGTGCGCGAGAGAAATTTCTTCCATTAGAAAACATAACGAAATTAGCATCTGAATTGACGGGTAAGTTTCAAACTTATAGACAAATGTCACTATAGTCAGGTCGTCACGATTTGGTTGATGTCTTAATGACTGAAGAATATTTAGATCCCGATTTCAACTATGCTGATTAGAACATATTTGGTACGTTAAATAATTTTATTTGTAAAATTATCTATATAAATTCTTATTTATACCTAACTCTTGCGTTACTTATTGACTTTACGCTATTCATTTTATCTAAATCGAGTCAGCTATTTAAGCGTAAAAACCGAAGAAATATCCAAACATCAAACTTCGCACTTATTAAAGTTGTCGGAATAAAACAAAAATCATCTGCCAATTTCCATTGTCCCCACTATACAAATTGTTGCTATATAAAATTCAAAACGAGCGCCCTCTTGACAATACTCCCAAAGTTCTGGTTTATCTATACCTATCAAAAATATGTAAGGATTAGTATTTTCTTTGGAAATTTAGTAAGTTTAGCAACAGCAATAATAAGTTTGTCAATACACAATAACATGAAAATGACACAATAGTATGCCCGCGAAAACAATGTACTTAAGCATGCTCTTCTCAGCTTTACGCCATGGGGACATGAGGCGAGGGAGCTTGGCTTATAGAAGTAGTTCCTTGAGCTGTAGTATTAGGGTTCATAATAATAATGTAGAAGATTTTACGACTGAAAAACATAGTAATTTCGATGTCGAAGGTAAACATCGAACACGTGTTAAGTAGGGTGACAAGACAAGCAACTCACTTCCTTTAATTTTATATACAGAACTAATTTTTTTTTAAAGTATGACGATATAGTTATATGTCTTCGTATATAATATAGGTACATATATTTACTAACCGCAAGAATTCATTTACTTAGCGCTCTGCCCCTTAGCCCCCTGATTAACAGTCCGCCGGACGATATCGGCCTGTCAGTTAGAACCAAAAGTTGATAGTTCCGAACAACTGACAGGCCCATATCGTCCGGCGGACTGGTAATCAGTGGGCCCCTTTACCTAGTTATAGTTTGTGACAAAAACTGTATTTCTCATTGGCAGCAGAGCTGCATCTGGAGCCACGTCTTTAACAATACTATCTACATAGGTATTCGTTTTTAGGCGTACACATAGGTATGTATAATATATCATTCCATAAATGCAACGAGAAAATTCAACATCCCTTCATACTCAAATTAAATTCTAGCACCTCTAAATTCTAAATCTAAGCCAGGAGCTCAACCAAACCCATCTGTATAGTTTGCGAGCTGTTCTAATATGCCGAGCGTCGTTTCTCTCGCTGCAGAGACTTGTAGGCCGAGATGAATAGGCTTTGGTAACGCGCCTCTGAATTGTCTGGAAGGTTAAATAAAATAAATGAAATCCTTTTAAATATTACATACCGTAAGAGAGACATACATTTTTTAATCAGTAAATATGTTATAATATATTCCTTGCCCTTAGAGGTATATTCCCGTAATAAGTACGAGTATTAAGCTGCGGATAAATAATCGGGATCATTAACACGCAACTAACGCATTTGTCGCGCAATATTTACTGAAAACCAGCTCCATCGAGTAGGTAATGAAATTTTGTGGATAATATTATAAAACATGCCGTATTCATTTGGCACTTACTTAATTAAACAACATTGAAAACCTTGTCACCCTACTAACACATCTAGCTGTCACCATCACGATTCTCACAATCCAGTTACTTTACTGACGAGTTGTCACGTTCGTCACGCGTCTCATTGTCTCGTGAAATGTTTACCGATTAACCTTTAGCTCTGTAACTATTTCGATACTTTTGTTTATTAGGTTTTTTTATTTATTGAATGGTAGGTTAGGTTTTTTATTTGTTAATTTCCTTTTTATTTATTGAATGCTACAATTTATTACAGTAGCCGAGCGGCAAACAACCATAAATCCTAACAATAAGCTTTTAGCGGCAGCTATAGCATATGCACGATTGCAAATATATATAGGTACATATTGCTTATATATTTATGTTCATAGATGTATACAGCTTAGGTTTAGATTTATAAATTGAGAAACAAATCTTTCGCCGTCATTGTCAACAAATTCCTATCTCAAAAGCGTTAGTGACATAAAAACAAACATACTTTTTATGCCAAAGTCGATCCAAAATGCGCGGTTAGTTGGTACAGACACACATAATAAATACGAATCCATTTCCAGAATGGGCCGCATATAGAAAAACAAATAACAATATATCATCCCCTAACCGCATTATGCAATGCATCCCCTGTTTACATTTCAGAACGCAAAGTTTGTTAGTATTTACTAATTGACACACAGACACCCCCTGCTAAGAAAATAACCGTAAAATTTACACCCCCGCGCCCTTAGACAGAAATAACAGTTTTGCCAAACATCTGTCCGGCCCCATATTGGATCTATTAGTACAATTGTATACGCGGTAAACAGAAGTGTGAAGAGATGGGCATTAACATTAAGTAGTTTTTTTACAAGCTTCTGTTGTCACTTGGATTTTGTGTATTAATAAAATGGTGCGATGAACAGAAAGGGCTTACGTTCAACGATGTTTTTATTAGTCCGTGACATCGTAAATCAAATGCGGTGGAACCAGATTTCCCTTATGTTTATTTTTTTTATATGATTTCATATTGCAAAGGGAAGCATCAACTCCATTACAAAATTGCTAAGTATATGGTAGGTAAGTTTGCAGTTTTCTTAACTTACGACTTTGACGATCCTTCTCAGGTGAATTTTTTTCATATTATTAACTTATTTGGTTTGGATTAAGTATCTTGTTATTATTTAAATGTATTTCTGACGATCACAATATAGATTCTTATAAATTGACATTAATGTAATTTGTACTGTAATCATATATTGTGAAATAAATAAATCTAATCTAATCTAATCTTAATCAAATTTAGTATCGTGAAATTAAGTAACAATCTTAATATCGGACGCTTTTTGCACGGGTACAATCGCAATCAGTTGTCACATTCCAATTACGACCCGTCTTAATGTTAATACTGTTTACTACAATCAATAGGTGATCAATTTTACCACTTATAAATTACCATCTACTGTTTAGTGCTTTAGGAAAATAGACCAAGTCAATGTAGTCAGTAGTCGCGTCTTTTAAATGTTGGCCTCAAAAGTCCCTAATTCACTACTAATAAGTTATCTAAAGTATTTATCGACATTCCTTGTAAGTATGTATGTAATAACAAATTATTTTGAATCATATTTAAAATTAGTGTTACTCCTGTTTTGTAAGAGGGAAAAATACCGTATTTAAATAGTCGATGACGTTAAGTAGGGTTGTCGAAGCCATTTTTGGACCAAAATAAATGTAAATTCTATTGTGAATATGTCGGATGGTGTCAAACACATGGCTCTCCCGTCCCTCCAGCTATCGCTTTCAGGGCGACCTTGTAAGGCATCCGTTTATTTTTATATCGCTACCCCGATAGTTCACATTTCACGTCCCAGTAGGGCAATATCATATTTTTGTCTACGCGACTAGTTGGGAACTACTTGAAGTTAAACCAATTCCCTTGAGCCGCAAGTTTGTTTTCGGAAATTCCCAATACATTTTTACTCAATACTAACATTTTATATTAAAATAAACTACCTGTGACAAATACCGAAGTGATCCCGTCCCAATTAAACAAAATTTGACACCGAACATAAACTTAAATTAACAATTAACGAGTGTAAATGCGCAAAAGTAATTAATGGGGTAAATGGTCAATATAACAGTCCCCTCACAATGTCATACAGTTGACGCTTCATAATTTTGTTTGCCGATGCCCTTATTGTGATAACGATTCGTGCCTTATTACTTATAGAATATTTATTTAGTAAATGATTTGTTTTGATTTGTACAAGTTATTGCGAAATAGTCAATTATTACCCAAACATCACACATTTTACCATTCATAACGACTGACGACCACGAACTTCTTAACTTTTTTTTTACAAACGTTACACATTATTTCCGAGCGCGTCTTACAACTGGGACTGGGAGTTTGTTCAGAACGGAGTAAGTAAGTATCATCCGAGCTTCTGATAATATTATTTGATACGGTCCGCAGAAATACCACTGTTATTATCATCGCCAAATATTACGAGATTCGTTCGCTTTTATAGAACTGTCCTATAGTATTATGTTAGCTCCTGACTGATAGAAATATCTTTACACTGAGGGTTTTGAGATTCATTCCCGAATGACATTTTATTTTCTGTGTGATTTCACTGCAAGCATTTTTATAAAATTATACTCAATACAGCAAAAAATATACAACGTTTTAAGTTTTTGATTATTATAGAAACATGAAAATTTTCTAAGCTTAAATGCAAATTCAAAAGGCAACTGCGGTGCCTATCAAATCTGTGAATTATCAGTCAGCAAGGTGTATAAAATGTCCGAGCGACTGCTGAGACTGGCCGTAAGCACCTCATATCACATGGTGGCCTCAAAACATTAAAATTGAACACGCAACCTGTATGCTACCATACAATGTAATGCACTTCATGCAAGTCTTTAGAAAGTTAAAATAAATATCATCATTATCACAAATGTCGTATTTGGTTGCGAACTTGCGAAGATAAGACATTACACTACAACAAAACATCAACCGACCATTTAATGTGTTGGGTTCTCATTGCAAAGAAAATTGGAAAGTTGTTAAAAGTGTAATAGACACTTACTCGTAGTTACTCATACTTAGTTATATATATTTTAACTGTCGCTATGTTTACTTAAATCTAGCTTTCTAATGTACGTTTTCAGTGAAATCACAACAGCAAATATGGAAGTAATTACTGTAATTAAGTAACTACGCACATGTAATGGCACATAAAATACGTGTCAGCTGTTCCTTTTAGTGGTTCCTAGTGTTTTTACAAAATTATAATATGTGCCAACAAATGTCAGGCTTTCATTATGAAAATAATGCAACAGACAACGTTTAATATGAAATTAAACATTATGGATCCCTAAAGCCCAGAAGATGTATGTATTCACTTAATTATCGGACCATGATGGAAATTAGTGATAATATCGCAAGTCGCCGCCGCGAGATAAGAGTCTGTTACCGACACACTTACCCAATCTCAGACCCGCCAATAAGTACTTAAGCCGCACTAAGAAAAAACGTCGTAAATATACTAGGTTTTAAAGGCACTTACGCTCTTCTTTCATTATAGCAACGAGCAGGAGAGCTCATTCATTACCTGTATTCTTTATTGGATGAGGTTTGATTATCTTACATTAATTTGATTTTTTGAAAACGAATAATATTCGACCCTCTCTTTGCTATAAAAACAGACCGCGAATTTACGTTCATCCATCGCCATTCTACAAAGTTTCAGAATAATGCAAGCTATGAAAAGAAGAGCATGTTTCATAATATTATACATACTTATATAGTTACTATGATAATAATAACTCAGGTGTATGCTCATTTACAATGCTTATTTTAGCTTAGCAGGTTATTTACTAAAGATGGTATTAGATGAAAGCTAGATAACACTGAAGAAGCCAGATATGTAGCCGTACGTTCAAACTTTAATATGCATTGCAAACACATGCCAGTTATTTTATTATACAATACTATATGTTTATATGCATATCGATTCTGCCAATAACGAGCATTCACACATTATAATATGTCTTGTCTAAAGAACGTATTGGACATTGGTGTTAAATTATCCTCCCTTATGTGAAATCCAACTTATCATTACTACTATAATACAAGATTGATTGTCTAAAATCGACCTAATAACTAGTAGGTTAAAGACACATGCTTATATTTGTGGCTGAAAATGTATCGTGGTAAAAAGTGAACAGTTCTGTGGTTGAAACGGTTCTCAATAATTTATTGCTTGGATTTAATACTGGCTATTGTGAGAATGTGGCGAGCTATGGATGTATGTTTCCACTGTAGGTATTTAAATTATTCGAACATATTCCTACCCATTAATTTAATAATGAACCCAAAATTAACACCTATTACTTTTTTATCGATGTACAAAATAAGTACCTAATAAATTACTGTTTATTATTTGATTCTGTATAAGCCAACATATTTGATTATTTTTATTACACTTAATGGGAGTGAAAAATATCGTAAGCAATAGGCATGTAGGTACTAGGTATGTAGGTAGGTAACTTTTGTGAAATTTGAGCATAATTATATCGGAAAAGTCCTTCATCTCGCTCACTCATTATGATAGTACAGCATGGTAGACCGTAGTATGTACGTACCTAACAGGCGTTGTTTTTCTTCTTGCATGTTATAATCGTTATTTTTCTTCTTTATTACTGCGAACATTCCGGATCTACGTATAGGGATAGCCACCTAGTACAGGCCCCTATTTCACCACAGCGACAGTAGTGACATTTCGACAAATGTCACTGTTGCTGACGTCACAGGCGTCACAGGCATCCATGGGCTACGGTTACCGCTTAACGTCGGGCGGGCCGTATTCTTGTTTGCCATCATTATTGCATTATTTAAAAAAACTTTATTATATCGGCAAAAAACAGAAATTTCTCTTTCGAAGTTTATGATGATGATGATGACAATTGTCACACGATTTAATAGACCCTTGGGTAATTCTTGACACGAAATGAGTTCTGTGTCGGAATTTCGTGACAATTGTCGTGTTTCTTGTGACAATTGTCATTAGCTTCGCAAAATAAGTACTTATTTATTGGCGATATAATGGAGTTTTTTTTTATTAATATGTTGGTGGCAAACAAGCACACCGCCCGACCGATGGTAAGCGGTTACCGTAGTCTATGGAGGCCTGTGACGTCAGTAACAGTGATGTCGACAATTTTCACACCTGTCACCGTGGTGAAATAGGGGCCAGTTCTCGGTCAAACCTCGCAGCTTCGAACATATTGTGAACCATTTAATTTCGAGAAAATGTAACTCCTCCTGGCGTAAATAAGAAGTGTTATTAGTTTACGTCAAAATTGAAAACCTATAAAGTAGTAAAATGCGAACGGGTCCAGCCTCCGTCGCAGATGCGATCCGCAATCAGTCGTGTGACGTATGATCGATGAAGCCACGAGTCACAGCGAGTGCATGGGTGCCTCCGGTAACAAGTTACGAAGTAACTAGTTAATAATCTGTAACAAGCAAACCTTAAAGACTTCTGAAAACTTTAGGTCAACTTAATCAACAACTCATAGAAGTTTGCCACCTGTAGGGATAAAATCGTTACCACATCATTATTGTAGATGGTGTTACATTTTACATTAGCGAGGTATCAGTTCAGTTGTGTTTAGTAAGGCCCCTTCCTGGTACTGGAACTCCATATATGTATTCTCTCTCTCTCTCTCACTCTCACTCTCTGGTGCTCGCTCACTAAAAGACGTGTTAAGAAAGGAAAAAGAGAATTTTAAAGTACTGTATTTTTTGCGGATTGACAGTCTTTATAGTTTACAGGTCTCCCAAGTCATGTACCTACATAAAAATACCTATTTATCTATTGACTACCATGCGACATTTAGTATCGTACTATCGGCCAAAGCCAGAGTCGACCAGTTTCATATATACCCAGGTGCAATTGATGGCTTGGTCTCGGACTGTCTAGAACACAAAATGACTAGTCTAATATTTTGCCTATATCCCTTTTTAGTCTACAACGCAAACGGTCTAGAACACAAAATGACTACAAATATTTAGACCTTTATTTACCTACATCTTTCAAGAGGTCAGAAAGAACAAACTACTGAAATACGACAGAGTTTCAGTGACATTAGAGACGAGATCAGGACGATAAAGGTCGCAACTGACCAATTAAGTGTACAATATGGGCAAGTCTGGAATTACGTCTGGAATTAACAGACCTCAAAAGTGAAAATGTGGAGATCCAGGAAAAACTTCATAACCTACAAGAAAATGTACATCAATTGCAAATTTCTCGACCAGAAACCGATTCCGCAACCTCAGCCTCACAGACCTCCGCCAATCCGCTGCCCGCCTACCGCGAGGACATCATCACAGAATCGTACGACCGATATATGCGCATGCACAACATTCTGGTGGCGGGCATCACCGAAACGAACGACAAAAATCCAGCGTCCAGACAGCGTCACGACCTAGATCTATTCATAAATGTATTGAAATCTGTTCATAAAGACTGCCCTACACCTTCAAAAATATCAAGATTAGGTAAATACGACCCGAAAAAGAACCGGCTTATCAAAGTATCATTCGAGTCTACAGAAACGGTAAAATACCTATTAAAAAACAAGTCCAAGATTGCTAAAGATTATCGCCTCTATGGTGATGAGACGGCGTGTCAGAAGGCGTACCTCAAGCATTTAAGGGACGAGTTACAACAACACAGCACAAGCGGAGAACCAAATCTTACTATAAAATATATTAAGGGCGTGCCGAAGATTGTAAATATAGAAAGTGAAACAAAAAACTCCAACTAAACGACGGAAAACAACAGAATGTCAGTGTCACTAAATTTAACTATATTAAGGTGTTGTACTGGGATATATTAAATTATTATTATTATTCATATATCTGCTATTTATTTATTTCTATATTTAGACTCTATTGCAGGAACCTGTTCTATACAAAATGGATACTTACATGTTATCTTATTTTACCTAAAGATATTTTTATTTCGTGTCAGTGTCAGTATTATTGCCACTGTGTGAAAGCGGTGTTACTGTTGTTACTTTTATTTCTAGATTGGCGTCATGCTACCTATCTGAGGATTTATATCATAAACAATAAGTACGCAGAACTCAGATTTTCTTTTATTATACAATTTAAACCGAGGAAAAAACCTCTGCTTTCTATAGGTTTTTTGAACCCAGGTTCTCCTGGTACACGGCATGACGAATTCTTGGTAGCTATGGAACGTTACCCAGTAGACATTTTGGCTATTAACGAGACGTGGCTTCAGGTGGGCGAGGAGGGCCGCGCGCCTGCGCCGCCCGGGTACCGGCTGCGCCACACGCCGCGCCCAGCGGGTGAGCGTGTGCGCGGCGGTGGCGTGGGGTTCTACCTCAAGCGCGGCGTAAACGCGCGCTTGCTAGTGCACCCGACGGCTCCTTCCATCGAACAAATGTGGCTAAGCTTGACTTACAACGGTATTAAGTTGGCCATCGGCACCACATATAGGCCGCCGTGGCAAAATCCAGATATTTTTATCAGCTCGATTAGCGATTCGGTTTCTTATTTTTCGTCATTCGATCAGGTAATTATCATGGGGGACTTTAATATAGATATGTTGAAAAAACAAGACACAACCACGAAAAAGCTAAACGATTTTTTATACTGTCACAATTTTACTCAATATGTAAATAAAGCCACCCACTTCACAGATCATAGCCAAACGCTGATCGATTTAATTTGTTCGACTGCAAAGCTTTCCGATATATGTGTCAATCTCATTCCCGATCTAAGCAGCCATGCATTAATATCGTGTAAAGTAAACATCACCAAACCAAAAGTTCCTCTACAGCGTATAATTTACCGCCCCCTTAAACACATAGACTTGGAATGCTTCAATTCTGACGTTGATCGTATTGAGTGGGGAAAAATCTTATCAATCGATGTCAATACATCTGTTATTACATTTAACGCATTTTTACTTAACTTGATTGATCGGCACGCACCACTTAAATTAACTATAATTAAAGAGCGCTCGTTTCCGTGGATAACCTATAACGTTAAAAAAATTATGGCTAAACGAGATGAGGCCCATGAACGATATAGGCGGGGCGGACTGGACACTCAAAAAACGTATTACAAGGATTTGAAAAAGGTAGTCATTGATGCTATACATAGAGAAAAAACAGCATACTTTAATAAATACATTGTATCTCAAATAAAAAACCCTCGCGCTCTATGGAAACATGTAAAACAAAACATAGCTAACTTTAAAAAGACGGACTCTGACATACCTCAACATTTATTGGACCCTAATGCTATTAATAATTTTTTTCTTGATGTACCTGGTAGAGACGAGATTAGTATATCTGATTTGACATATTTTGAGTTCAGTAGATACAGTGACGCACGTTTTAGACTTCAGCCGGTAACAGAGGTCACTGTCAGTAAAATAATAAGCTCTATTCGTACTCAGGCCCAGGGAACCGACGGTATCTCTCTCGACATGTTGCTAATGACCCTACCACACACTCTGCCTATTATTACAGCCATTATAAATCAGTCAATTAGCACAGGCGTTTTCCCCGAGCCTTGGAAAAGCGCTGTGGTCAAGCCCATTCCTAAACAATCGTCCCCGACAAACCTTAAAGATTTACGACCGATCAGTATTCTTCCTGTAATGTCAAAGATACTAGAGAAAGCTGTGTGTCTACAATTAGTGGAATATCTGGAAAATAACAATATTTTACCTCCTAAACAGTCAGGCTTCAGAAAGAAACGTAGCACAGCAACTGCCCTTCTCGACGTCGTCGATGATATCCTCGCTGCTCAGGATGATGGGAATGCCACTATCCTGGTCCTGCTAGATTTTTCACGCGCTTTCGATACAATCAACCATTTGTTATTATTATCGAAACTGACGTACTACGGATTTGATCGTAAGGCAATAAACTGGTTCGCTTCATACCTTGGCGAGCGGACCCAGCAGGTTGAAGTGCGAAACTCGGAGGGCTTATCCTTGGTCTCCGAAAGGACCACAGTCACCAGGGGCGTCCCTCAGGGATCTATTTTGGGGCCCATCCTTTTCATTTTATACAGCGCCGACATAATAAATTATATCAACAATTGTAAATGCCACTTATATGCAGTTGACTTACAAATGTATATTTCGTTTAAGCCTGAAAACACTAATTTAGCCATTACCAAATTAAATCAAGATCTCAATCAGGTTGCATACTGGTCTAAGAAAAACAGTTTAGTTCTGAATCCCTTGAAATCAAAGTTTTTAATACTAGGTACGAAACATCAAGTGGCAAATACAATACTACGCAACCCACAGGTCCGTATTCTAGACGAAATCATTCCTCGCGTGTCAGAAGCCAGAAACCTGGGAGTAATTATGGACGAGAAACTGCAGTTTGAAAATCACGCTCTAGAAACTGTACGTAATTGTTTTTACCGCCTCACAGTTTTATACAAGATTCGGAACTATTTAAGTGTTGACATGCGAATAAAACTTTGTGACACCCTTGTATTGTCTAAACTAAACTACGCGGATACGGTAATTGGAAACTGCTTGTTATCTCGTACAAAAACTCAGCTACAGAGGCTTCAGAATGCTTGTGCCAGATTCTGTTTTCCGATTCCACCGCGAACACATGTGACGCCGTTTTTAAATAGTGGCAATATGCTTAAGATGGAGGCCCGTAGAAAATTACACTTTGCTTCCCTCTTGTTCGGGATTATGCTGACCAAACAACCATCGTACCTCTATGAAAGACTCACGTTCTCCCGTAAACACGTAAGGCAAGCCTCCCGCCTCATCTGTCCAAGTCACAGGTCGGCTAGTTTCCGTGGCAGCTTCCGGTACGCAGCCACGCGGTGCTGGAACAACCTCCCGCCACCAATAAGAAATGCCAGTTCACTATACGTGTTCAAATCTGCACTGAAACTACACCTTCTCAAGGAACAAACGATCTCCACCTAGCCGACCTACCCTCACCTGTATTTATATCGACCTCTGTGTTATAGTTTATATAGATATATGTATCTATTTATGTATTGTCCAAATATTTATAAATAAACATGTCCCGGTTTTATAAATAAATTACAGTGTCAACTGCACATTCTATTGTATTCTGCTTCGGTTTTGTTTTTATGTTCTGTGTTGTTTTGTGTTTGTTTTAAGTGTCAATGGGTACACTGAAAATCAGCGTCGTAACACAACTCATGTGCTACGACAGATGCTGAGTGTTATCCTTTTCTGGAACCCCTCGCAGCACTGTTACTTACCTACTAATATACCTAGATTTAAGCCTATTTTAGTGTTGTTGTGTATGTGTGTTTCGAATAAATTATCATTCATTCATTCATTCATACATTTCGTCGGTTTATCTTCACGTTAGCGATGTCGACGGAGCCCCGCTGCGCGGGGCTCCTATTTCTGTGCGGTTTGGCCTTCGGCCATTTGAAGATACCTAACGAACCTAACATACCTATATGTGGTCATATTGTGTTCTAGACCGTTTGCGATGTAGACTAAAAGAGATATAGGCAAAATATTACACTATTCATTTTGTGTTCTAGACAATCCGAGATCAAAGCCAATTGATGTAGCGTAGTACCTAATTAACTTGTGTCATAGAAAGTTGTTTTGTTATTTAAAGTTCTATTAGGTATTAACATAAATTTAATTTTACAAGTCATATAGATAGGTAAGTAAACCCTTCATGGTCTGACGAACACTAGGCTCTTTTCTATTTGCCAATCCGGGATGACTCGGAAGTCCGGCCCGCTCTTGGCCGTTTTTTTATCCCAGCTTAGTCCAACGTTTTTTGTATTTTTATAAATAAACCTAATATATTTTTTTATAAATAAAAATGGTTATTTTTATTTTGTATATAAGTATTTTAAAGTTTTAAACATTAAAGCTATGCCACGCCATCTATCGACGTACGTACGAATGAAAATGTCAGCAACCACGGACTGTCGCTAGGAAGCTCCAAGTGCGCAAGTTGCGTCAGAGTTTGTAGAGCTTTACGGTAGATGGCGCTTGTAGTGTTTAACAACGCGAATTAAGCATAATTTTTAGGGTTCCATACCCAAACGGTAAAAACGGGACCCTATTACTAAGACTCCACTGTCCGTTTGTCTGTCACCAGGCTATATCTCATGAACCGTGATAGACATTTGAAATTTTCACAGACGATGTAAGTATTTCTGTTGCCGCTATAACAACAAATACATACTAAAATCAGAATAAAATATATTTAAGCGGGTCTCCCATACAACAAGCGGGATTTTTTTGCCGTTTTTTGCGTAATGGTACGGAACCCTTCGTGCGCGAGTCCGACTCGCACTTGGCCGGTTTTTAGTGTTCCATACAAAACTTTGATATCGGAACACTTGATGGCGCATAAGTGTCCGCGAGTTTAAATTATTTTCGTTGTTTACCGCGTAAAAAATGCGTTTAAGGATTATAGTTGCCAAAAAAAATCTTTTAAAAATGTTTTAAGTAGGTATACTTATTAGAGCAATCAAAATCTATACATTTTTACCAAAATGTTAGAAAAAAATGAGAATTTCATATTTTTAGGTTATTAATTTCGTATTTCCGTATTGTTGAACATGTTTATTGAACAAACATTGTAACATGTTTTTTAATATGATGCCCATTACAAAAATTGTACTAAGCTTGATTGTTTGTGATTAAGAGATAGCTATTAAACAGCCCATTAATTTTATACCCTACCGTATCAAAATTAAAATAAATTACGGTTTTAGGATCACTTTTCCTAAATATACCTTCTAAAACTTAGTTGAAGGAAGGAGATAGGGAGAGAAAGATAAAGAGAGGAGAGCATTTCGCGCAACTGACTTGTGTTTTTGCTTTTTTCAGTAAACCGAAATGGGCTAACAGTCTGTTTCGACCGGATTTATTACCCACCTTACTACGACGGAATGCGTTTTACCCCCACATCACTGAAAGTAGTTGCAGTGTTCCCCTTTTCACCCCAACACGAGATGTAAAGACATGAATTGGGTTCATTTCATTAAGGCCGAACTTCGTTTGGTGTGTTCTGCTCATAGAAAATACCTATTATTATGGTTATTGTTGTATTTTATGTATCTATTGAGCTTATTTATTTAAACTTTATTGCACAAATATATATACAATAACGCCAAAAGTCATTCTCTACCAGTCAAACATAGGACCAAACAGTCCAAACACAATTTGGCTTGACACCGACTTCAAACATATTAGTTACTAGCGCATAATATATAAAAAGGAAAATATTTTATTGTTATATTTTATGGAATATTGAAATCGGTTAACAAGAGAGAGAGAGAGGTGTATAAAAGTAGGGATTATATACTTGGTCAACCAGATCTTGACAGTAGAAAAAGGCGGCAAATTTGAAAAATGTAGGCGCGAAGGGATATCGTCCCATAGAAAATTTGAATTTCGCGCCTTTTTTTACTGACAAGGTTTGGTTGACCAGCTATAATGTTACAGACGTCACACACAAACGAATCAAACGACCGAAGTTTGTTGTGTTTGTGTGGGTTGTATCCAGAGATGTGAAAAATACTTTATAAAAAGTATTTAAATACAAAATACAAATACTTTCTTGATATACTATTTCAAATGCAAAATTCAAAATAGTTTTTGAATTTGTATTTAAAATACAAAATACGAAATAGGTATTTTCAACATACTTTTTAAAAATACAAATACTTTGCGATAAAAGGTACTCTGAATAGTGAATACCCAGTCTGAATTAAAAAGTAGGTATTACTCAGAATATCCGAATTGAAAAGACTCTCTTTATTCTTTGAAAACAGTGTGTCAATCAGTCCTCTATCTAAAGTGCAAATTTCTAGTTGTTTGCTCATATTAACCGGAAGGATGGATAGATGATGGTTTATAACGGACAATTTTTAAAAGCATTAATTTAGATTTGTAATGTTTTACAGCTAGTATAATGCCTCTCGTTAGTGTGATGAAAACGTCTCGTTTGTGTTTCATCAGGGCAGAAAAGTTTGTTGTCCTCTCGTACCTTGAAACCCTCGCAACACTTAAGATTCCACTTTTTTAATGATGAGCGACGTTACTAAACAGATTCAACAGTTCCATGTTAAAAGAATGAGAGAGTTGCCAGGATTGTAACATCAGAAGAGATTGTAACTCCTACCAACATTACCTACTATAAAGTATTTTGTATTTTGAAAATAGAAAATAGGTCTCAAAAACTATTTCAAATAAAATACAAAATAGTTTTCTTCAAAAGGTATTTAAATACAAAATACAAAATAGGTATTTTGCATTTTGTATTTGCATTTTAAATACAAGTATTTCAAATAAGTCACATCTCTGGTTGTATCTCTAACATCTACTCAGAGTATTCATGTCAAATAGACTACAGACGTAACGGAGTGTGCCTGCGCTTGCATAGTTGCAGGCCTAGCAATGTCCCCGGGCAATTAAACATTACGTTGGCACCCGACGAGGGCTCTTAGCGGCACCCTATGCGCCGGGCGCTTCTGCGGGGAATTATCACTGGGCATGCCGAACACCAGTCAAAGGTGCATGGACATGGAATGTTTATAGTCTACTCTATAAAACAGGAATGCATGGTGTAGTATTATATGATCTGTGATGGTTTATTGTACAAGCAAGATATCGAGAACCTTACAGATTATTTAAATAAATGCTTTATGTTTGACACCCATAGCACCAAGTAGACCCAATTTAATATCTTTAAATATCTGGGCGACCGAGCTTTGCTCGGAAAACATACAAAAACTCAAAAATGCGCGTTTTCCCAGAGATAAGACCTAGCTAGATCGATTTTTCGCCCCCCAAAACCCTCATACCTATAGCAAATTTCATCAAAATCGTTAGAGCCGTTTCCGAGATCCCCGAAATATATATACATATAAATAAATAAATAACTAAACAAGAATTGCTCGTTTAAAGGTATAAGATAAGTTAGAACAAAACTGAGGCACAATCATTCAAACATATAAGGTAGGTTTTGCATTATATTACTTTATAATTTAAATAACTAGGTACCTACATACGTAAAGTTTAATTTATATAGAAGTTAATACATACAATAATGATCACAAAAAAAATTGCACCTAACAAAACAAAACGACTAAACTAGGTATATTAAATTTCGTTGTATGAAGCGATGGAAATAAGTTAATTTTGTATCATTTTATTTTTCAAGACAAGAAACAAACTATTACACTGATACTATCTCTAGCGACATTTATACAACGCCTGTAGCGTTATGCCTACTGAAACCGGCTTTAAAGTAATAATCTTTAACTTTAGAGTAAACTTCACCTAACTTGTAAGTTGTAAGTTCAGTACACCAGAAAAGTTAAAGGCAATTGCTCAGGCAAGTTGCCTTCATAATGCACCTTATCTTTCGCTCTTAATTAATTTATTTACTAAGAAAGTCTGTTAGTTTTCATGTTTCGTAAAAGTTTTATGCTAAGCATGGAACAGTTGTTTTTGCTAGACGGCGCTTGTTTCAAAAGTTTTCTTGAAATACCTTTAGAGTCAACTACATGAAAATTATTTATGAATACACTTTTTTGTCTGCGAAGTTACATTAATACTAAATAGCCGCGTACCTTTACTTATTTTAGAACTAACAAAATTTACTTACTTTATCCTTTAAGATTTCACTTCGCAGGAAAAGCTAACTTTGCTCTCTTATTTAATTCACGAAATCTCCTACAATCTTTATTACGAGCTTCTTGAGTCCTGAGGTACCCTGATGAGGAGCAAGGTATTATTGACACTCCAAAAGATAAATCTGCACCTTGTTACCACTCTATGTGCTATTTTTCATCAATAATAGCTGAAATTTTCGCAATTTTCATTGTTATATTTCTGATAGATTCTTCGGCAACCCCACTGAAGTCATGTCTTGATAAAACAAAGCGAAACAAATCTTCATTTCTGGTTAACTTTGGGTGTTTTAGCCATTCTTCAAAAAAGTCCTTCCTTGGCACTTCATACACGGCATCTAGAAAAAAATTAAAAAATAAATGTTGTACTCTTGTTGTTGTGTACTTTGTTTGTAGATAGGTATGATATACCTTTGCAGCCGTATCCGACAGTGGATGATGCACATTTCTTCTTCTTTAACTTTGGTTATCAAAGAATCCATCGATATTGGACGTGTTTGATTTTCGCTTTACAGACTCCTCTGGCACACATGTTAGACTGTCCTCTGCATCTGACGTTATCTCATAAATAGAACGAACAAGGATTTATTCAGCCATATTTTTGAAAGAACTCAAGATGAATACACACGAAATTAAACACTGTATGAGTAAGATAGACATGGAATGGAATGTATTTGCAGCCAACCGAATGCCTATGTTTGTTCAACTACTTACCTGTTTATATCATAAGAAATTTAGATCAAGATTTTAAACCTGGTTCACATTGGATAGCCATTTACATTTTGATAATAATGGCATTGTTGAATATTTCGATTCCTTCGGTCGAAAACCGGACGGTTATCATAAGATGTTTTTAAAGAGAAATACTATTTAAGAGGTGGTTTTATAATCACCAACAATTGCAAAGTTATTTAACATCGGTTTGTGGAAAATACTGTTTAGTTTATCTCTTTTTGAAGATGAAAAATGTTAAAATTTTATCATGTTTTCTGTACTGTAAACACAACATGTAATGATATTACCATAAGTCATATGTTTAGAATAATTTTTAAATAAATATTGTACAACAATAAATGTTTTTTATTTCGACTAAAGGTAATAACAAGAATTAAATAAAACAGGAAACTGCGTCAAGTTTATATATTATGTACTAAAACATTTAATTGCATATACCTACTTAGCGTTTGGAACAGCACCCCTGGGGGGTTAATTGCCGCAGGACGAACACGACGAAACACGCGTGAAGCCTTTGCAGTGTTCTACTGTGTGCCCGCGGTGTAATGCATCTTGCTTAGTGCCACGTGGAAATAGAAGAGTTCCCACTCTTCTTTTGCAGCTGAATAATGGAATTTGCCATCGGCATCTGTTCCATAGCAAATAGGATTTAGATATTTTAGAAGAACGTGAGAATAGGTTATTAATGAATTAATTGGTTGCGTTGAAAACAACTCAAACCAACCACAGCTTGTTAAAAAATTAGTAAAATTTATACCACCGATAATCGATAATATGATGATAAGTTAATAACCGATGACGGGTTGACATACTTATAAGGTGGGAACGAATGGCTTATTTTAATTAAGTTATATTTTTATGCAATGGCATTAACAATAAAAACTGAATTAATCTGCCCTCAAGTATTTATAAGTAGACCAGTTCTTCGTCTTCATCCAATTGTGGCATGGGAATTTAACTGCGAATGAAACAATAATACCTCTGGAAAACCGACGCACAACTACCTCACCAATGATATGCTAGTTAAATGGATGTAAGTACTAAGCTTTATAAAGAAAGTTAAATTAGACGCCGTAATGATTTCAAAACTTTTAAACGGACGTCAAAAGTGTGTGGCTAAAGCAATTGACTCTTCGTCGATGGCTAATTTGATGCTTTTGAACTATATTTGAATGTTGTAGCAACCAGAGATATTGCAAAAGTTAAAATAGTATTCATTCAAGGAAAGTATAGTATTCATTCTGAATCAAGTTGTGCAGTCTCCATAACACGAACACAATTGATCTGACATCCATTTCCAGAGTGACCTGAATCGCCTGGCACCAACATCCATTGTCTAAAAGTATGAGGTTGATTCCTGATTTCATAATCTTCACATTTGATTTTATAATATTTGAGGTTTGTAACATTTGATTTTTTCAAGAGGTGAGAGGTAAGGAGAGGTTAGAGGAGGGTTTTTTCAATGCATTGCAACTGAATTTTTCGCGCTGAATGTTAAAGTGTATAATTATTATTATTAATTATGTCGAGCTAAGCTTATCCACACTATCCACAGTAACTGATACAAGATATGGATAATATTTTCAATTATTACTGCTGAATATTTAAACACTCAACCTTAATAATAACAGGACAATATGCACATACTTCGGCGAAAATTTAAAATCCCATTCACACTTATTTTCAGAGTAAATTGAGCGCGTTTAATATACTGTTACGATTATCTCCAGCAATAAAAAATGTGTTTTACGATCTGTTTGTTTTAACATTACAATATTAATACACTAGTGCAGTAAATAACCTAGCGTTAAGTATTAATAATTAATATGAATACTATTTCTAATGTTAATTCCTTAAATCGGTTAGATTTTCTTGTGTGTGTACACCTGTTTTATGCAAATCGGCACATGGTAACTATAGTTAGCTTAAGAAAATCATATTTACGTAAATAGGGAATTTCGAAAACTGCTATAGGTGAAGCAAGAGATTTAGTTATCACCACTTTCGTTCATAAACGTTGAAGACTATGAAGAACACTACATAATATAATAACACCAGCGAATAAGCAACTTATTTTCTTGTAAGCTTTTTAACATCGAGTAAAATTGCGTTCACTGAAAATAAGTCTGCATCGAGTAAACGAGCAACTTTAAAGGTTTAAATTAAAATGTAAATACTATTTCAGTGAACCCGTTCTGTATTTGATCGTATTGTGTAGTTAGAAATGCCAATAAATGCAATACTGCATTTGCACGTGCGTGTACGCATCGGAAAGCGTTAACTGAGCACATGGTAGATCAAAGGAGCGGCCGGACGGGGGAACTGTTTGTGAATGAATTTACTGTTTTGTTAAAATTATGTACGGATGCACGTTTATGAGCTCCGATTTAGGATTCCAGATTTATTTTAAACTTCCGAAGGAAGAGAATACGAAATTTTATAAAAGAACCATTACATCATGAATAGTGAAATATAGTAGCTAACAAAATAACAGGGCAAGTCAAATAAAAGCTTGTAGAAATTTCATGGAAATTTAGAAACAAGTGCGAGTTGGACTCGCCCATGAAGGGTTAAAATTATATTAGAAACCTCAATATCATTTTTGAAGACCTATCCATAGATACCCCACACATATGGGTTTGATGAAAAAAAAAAAATTTTTAATTTCAGTTCTAAGTATGGGGAACCCCCAAAATTTATTGTTTTTTTCTATTTTTGTGTGAAAATCTTAATGCTCTTCATAAAATACATCTACTTACCAAGTTTCAACAATATAGTTCTTATAGTTTCGGAAAAAAGTGGCTGTGACATACACGGACAGACAGACAGACAGACGGACAGACATGAAGAATCCATAAGGGTTCCGTTTTTTGCCAATTGGCTACGGAACCCTAAAAAACAAACCTGATTTATATTCCTGAACATTTGCGACATGCGCATGCTGTTCTTGGGCTTGAAGGTCAGTCCGACCGCGGCACGAATATATATTTTTTTAAATATTATGTGCGTTGGGCAAAGCAGTTAACTAAATTTTAATTGCTCTTTCGCTAGAATCAGCTACATTTTCACTTCACAATACACAAATAACATTAATATGCAGTTTCAGTCGTTTGAGTGATATCATGAAATGTCAAAGTTGACATTTCATATTAGTCTGCGCCAAGAAAAAAAAAAGGAAAAAAAAGAACATTATACAAAGAGTCACAATTTGATCAAAACCGCATAAAAACAAAATAAACTGATCCATAAATATTATATCTATGTGATGCACGTAAACTGACGTCAAATGTCACAATCACAACGCCATATAAAGAAAATATAGTACATGTGTAAATATCAGAAATGTGTTTAAATATTGTAATAAATTCGATACCCTATATAATAACTTCGTGTTTGTGCTCGATAACTTTATGAAGATCTAATTGGTGTAGAGAAGCAGGCGACTCTGCCAAATGGACGGACAGTGTAAGTATGCTGGGGGATGGCTGGGGGGCATATTTTGGACGAAGTGTTCGGAAAGGTCCAGGAGAGGGAAATATTATAGGGCAATGGATGGATGGAGGACAGGAGTAGGTACGTGACAAAACGACCTTAGATATTTATTTGTATAGGACGTGGTTAATCTAAAGGTGGCCACTGACGAGCCTTCCAACAGTCCAAATAGCGTGGCTGCAATCCAAAATCGGTCCGGGTCAGACTGTACGAAAGGGGGGGCTGGGACTTTTTTTGACAAAGTGGTATCATTATGACACTATTTTTAAATGATTGTAATGTGTAGATCACGTCAAAATAAGCATCTTTTATAGGAAACACTTTTCTCTAAAATAAAAAATGGCCGAGTTAGACGCGACCAAATATTGATGTTTTTAAAGGGAGCTGGGACTTGTAAAATTGTATTATTATAAAAACGTCGGTTCTGGCGCTTCGCCGGCCGCTGCCGCGGCACGCTCGCTTCGCTCGCTCGGCTCGCGCGCTGTATGGTCGCAGTTCTACCTAACACTCCTCCTCGCTTCGCTCGTCGTCGTACCTACTCCGACCTGCCTTAAAAGCCTGGCCTGCCTTAAGCTCTATCTCCGCCATTTTCAGTTTTAGTAAAAAGTTTTCCAAGTAAAAGTTGCTTATTTCGATGTGTTCTATACATTAAAATCATTTAAAATATATGTCATAATGACACCACTCTCAATGAAAATCCCAGCTCCCTTTAAAAATATCAATCTTTGGAGGCGTCTAACTCGGCCATTTTTTATTTTAGAGAAAAGTTTTTCCAATAAAAGATGCTTATTTTGACGTGATATACACATTACAATCATTTAAAAATAGTGTCATAATGACACCACTTTGTCAAAAAAAAATCTAAGTCCCAGGTCCCAGCCCCCCCTTTGCTACAGTCCAACCTCGGTCCGTGAATGTCATAAACGTGCAATGTTTAATATTAGGATGCAGTCCATTTGGATGAATCCATTGTAACAGCAGCCATTTGGAAGGCTCGTCAGTGGCCTGCTTAAGGTGATTTTTGAACTAACTTGTATCAAAAAAAATATATGTATCTCTTTCTACCTACCTGATAAATAATATGACTAGGTTTTTACATGAGTTACCTACTTACAAATAGTCGCCACAATATGGAGCTTTACCTAATTGCGTAGTTGTAGAGTACGTGAAGTACATCTAAGCGAACTCTGCACCGACTTTAACGGAACAAAGTGTGGCAGTGACATTATATACTTAACAGTCTCATAGAATTATAGTGATGTCTCACACTTTGTCACTGCAAAGTCTGTGCAGGGGGTAAGCTCGGTCTGACTCTCATTCATTTTCCAAGTGACTAAATCACATGGTTCATTAAATTACCTTATTTAACATCCATTTGGAATGTAGGTACTACAAGTCCACCATTTTTTATTAATTTGTTCCAGTACCTAAGGCTATTTAAAAGGCTGCCGACGAGGAGGATGATGTAGCAATGCAGTTCTCCAAGGTGATCAACACAAAAATATATCAACATACTTAACAGGTAAGTTATTTGCAACTTGCGTTAATAACAGATAAGATCACTCGCTGACTGATTTATAAATGACGCACCGGATATAAATCGACAAGTGCCATAGTTATATTATATCTGAAAGATGCGTCCGGATTTAGCGAATATGCCGAGAATGCGAAGAAACAAGGAACAAAGCTTAATTTAGTTGTAGTTGTTCCATATGCTTTGATTCTTGTTTCGGCCACATAAATTATACCCATGGTAGCCGATTTAATTCATTTAAAAAATGTTTAAAAATGTTAACATACAATCTATGTTATATAACACAAAGAGATCACAGTCAAGTGTCGTCAAAGTCAGACATGTCACATGGATAGCGTACAATACTCATTTAATTATGTAATTTTTTAGGACTTGGTATATTTAATCATGCTTATAGAACGTTTATTGTAATTTCGGCTCCTGTGTGACAGTCAGGATGGCCGAGCGGTCTAAGGCGCTGCGTTCAGGTCGCAGTCCACTTCTGTGGGCGTGGGTTCGAATCCCACTTCTGACAGACTTTTTGTATTTTATTTTAAATGTATAACCAGTCTAGTATTTCCTAGCCTCTGATAAAGCAGACAATAATGATAAGGTGGATGTTCGTAAACAAAGCTATGGATTGATGAAAACAAGGAATCTTTAATTTCTAAGCGATGAAAATAGCTTCTGATAACGAATACAGATGGATTAGTATACTCCTTATCAGTCTGTAGGTTCTTATCAATGCCGGCGGGATGAATCATTTACTTTGAGTTGAGCAAGTAGTATTTTTCTCACTTACATTCCAATCATTAACAATTACTATTTTACGTAAGTTCTATGGGTATGTTTAGTGGATAAGAACTTTAAATTTTAAAACAACCGATTCCTAAGAAAAGAGCACTACTTTCACTGTGATCGTCTTCCAACTGGTTCTAATTTCATAAGATTTTTTTAAATGCTTAATGTTAGTGCTTGAGAAAGGAGACCTAGGCTCTCCGAAACATGTCGCGCGAGTGACTTAAAACAAGTGAGTCTGAAAACCGTAAAATTATTCAATTTTTAAAAAAATTTATTTGATAGGTGCTCTTACACCTGACTTAACCTCTCTTATAGGTACTTGAACCTAGGTATTATTTTTATGGCGCATCTAAAGCCGGTACTTAAGTCCTAATGTATTTACAAGGAAGTCGCTTTAAAGGTAAGTGCAGACGGCATTTATATTAAGAATGGCTTATTATGGCGCCAATCGATGTAAACCTAATCAAGTCTTAAGCTATTTTCTCGATACAATCATCAGTATGAAGTTTTACCATTCTTCTGATTTTACCAGTCTTTCCATTATTAGATATCCTTCTTTAATAAAACTGTGTTTTTACTACTCATGACAACACCATGACAGTATTGAAAAACACAAGTGCATAAGAAGATAAGTAACAAATACACACTGCATCTTTTCAAAAACAAACTTACACTTAAGTACTTAATATTGGGGAAAGTAGGTATTAAGTCAACCAATTTTGTAATTAGATTATTACAAGTTCCACTGACAGCTTTTAGATTTTACTTCTATACCAACGATCCATTCGTAAATATAATATTTTTAAACTTTTCCATAAAGCTCCAGCGTGACCTCAAGTAGCTCTTAGAGATAGATAAAACTTTCATAAGACTGGAGTGGCCAGCTTAATGGCTCGCCATAAATGTCCTGAGTCGAGCTAGACAAAAGCCATGGGCAGGCCATCCCCATTCATGTGGCCATTACGGACCACGCACAATAAGTCTATTCAGGAGTATAACGATTGAGATGAATAAGACGTTATTGTGATGCTGTAGAAATATTAAGTGATCTTGAAGTGTGAAACTGTGAAATACAAAGTTGCCGCAAAGTTTATATTTTTAGCAAATTCAGTGGCGGCATAATTAGCAAAAAGCCAGCAAAGTGAGTTTGGAACCTTCTTCATAAGAATTCTAAATTCAAATTAGTCCTTTTAAAAGCCAGTCCAGTATGATTAATATGATATGATAATATGATTAGTTACTTTGACATACTCGAGAAGACCTTGGTAGATCTTAGCCCTCAATTTGATCACACCATTATCATGGGTGATTTCAACACATGTCTTTTAAAAAAAGATCATCGCTCTCTTAAACTTCATTCGCTTGTAAATTCCCTTAATCTTAATATTCTGCCCCTTGGGCCAACTCACTTTCCACACAACGGTCCTCCTTCACTTTTAGATCTAATTCTAACTTCTTCCCCGGATTTAGTTACTTCGCATGGGCAATTTGATGCTGCTTCCTTTTCTTGTCACGACTTGATTTTTGCTTCTTTTAGAATACGTCCACCCAAACGGAGACATAAAGTTATACTACGACGTGACCTTCGTGGCATAGACATGCGGGCACTGCAGGATGACTTGCGCAATGCTGACTGGCACAGCGTTGGAAGTGTTGGGGATATAGACGTAAGAGTAGAGGCTTTCAATGCAACATTGCTTGCGATTTTTGATCAACATGCTCCTTTGAAGCCTATGCGCGTCCGTCACTTTCCTGCACCGTGGCTTACCCCCGAAATTAAAGGACTCATGGAGAAGAGAAATAGAGCTCGCATTAAACTTAGATCTGATCCTTCTGAGAGCAATCGTCTTCATTATAGTTCGCTGCGTAATCGCTGTAACAGAGTTTGTCGTGAGGCAAGACGTCGGTATATTCACAAGTCCATCGACGAGTGTCCTCCGACAAAACTTTGGAATTTTTTGAAGTCACTAGGGGTGGGTAAAGTTCAACAGCGTCCAGATGGTACTCTCGACTTAGACGGTATGAATTCTCATTTTAGTTACTCTCCTACTACTCTGGACCCATCTGTTAAGCAGAGCACAATTTCATCACTTTCTGACAGGCCACGCCCCAACTCCTCTGCCTTCGACCTGGGTATCATTTCTCCACAGGAAATACTTTCTATCCTCAAGAGTATTAAGACAAAAGCCATTGGTGAGGATAGCCTGAGTCTGGATATGCTCATGCTTGCAGCGGATTACATTGTTCCTGTCCTTTCCCAAATTATAAATTACTCCTTTTCATCTGGTACCTTCCCGTCTATATGGAAACACGCCCATGTAATCCCACTTCCCAAAACTTCTAGTCCAATCTCTTATTCCCAATATCGGCCCATTTCCATCCTTCCAGTTTTATCAAAAATAATTGAGCACGTCGTAAATCGTCGCCTTTCTTCACATCTCAACAGACATAGTATGGTCAATCCTCTCCAATCTGGTTTCCGCCCCGGGCATAGCACTGTCACGGCGTTGGTTAAGGTAACCGATGACGTTCGTCTTAATATCGAGGGGGGGAAGCTCACTCTCCTTGTGCTCTTGGACTTTAGTAGTGCCTTCAATAATGTAGATTTTGATATTCTCCTAGGTATACTTAATACGCTTAACCTTTCTCAATCTGCTCTTGCTTGGTTTCGAAGCTACCTCTTTGGTAGGCGCCAGCGAGTAAGGGTCGATGACAAGGTCTCCGGGTGGTGTAACCTTACCGCTGGTGTCCCCCAGGGTGGTGTGCTCTCTCCTCTGCTTTTTTCCATCTTTATTGACGGCATTACTAAATCTTTAAGGTCTAATTACCATCTGTACGCAGACGATTTGCAGATTTACGCGGCGGCTAACATTGACGAACTTCCTTCTCTTTTCAGTAAGATTAATTGCGACCTAAGAGCTATTTGCAACTGGACTTTGAATTTCGGGCTACAAGTGAATGCTAAAAAATCGCAGGCAATTGTAATTGGCAGTCCTCATTTTGTCTCCAAACTAGCGAATATGGTGTTACCCGATGTTACCTATGACGGGACTTTGATTCCACTTTCCTCTACTGTCAAGAACTTGGGTGTCATCCTAGACCAGACACTCTCATGGACGCCGCATATATCGGAGGTCAGTAGGAAGCTATTTGCTTCGCTGCACTCTCTGAGGCGAATGCAAAACTTTCTTCCTCTTTCTACTAAAATCTGTCTTGCTCGCTCTCTCTTACTGCCACTCCTCGATTATGGTGACATTGCTTTTGTGGACCTAAGGGAGGAACTGCTTGACAAGCTAGAGCGCTTGCAAAATGTCTGCATTAGATATATATTCGGGTTACGTAAGTACGATCGCGTGTCTGCCTTCCGCTCGCAGCTTGGCTGGCTTCCGATACGTCGTCGTAGGGATGTGCATGTTCTGTCATTACTCTTTAACGTGTTATTTAATCCCGCATCCCCTACGTATCTATCAGAGAGATTTAGTTTTCTGGCTACTGTTAGCGGTCACCGTCTGCGATCTAGTGAAAATCTGACTTTAGCCATTCCGCCGAAAAAGTCGCGTGCGTACTGTAAGTCTTTCACGGCCTACTCAGTTAAGCTGTGGAACGATCTACCAGTGGACGTAAGGAAATCGCAATCTGTTGCCTCACTCAAGGAGAAGTTGAAAAAGTTGTGGTTATTAGACTCCTGATGTAGTTAGAACTGAATACTTTGTATATATATATTTATATATTATTTATATATAGATTATATGTTTATGTAGTTAGTAAACAGCGGTATGTTTATGTATACGTATATGTATATGTGTATATAGGTTATATATGTATAAGTATGTTTATAGTTTATGCGTATTTATGAGTAGGTAGTACTGGTTTTCTCTTTATTTATTACTCTCGTCTTCCTTTATGTGTATCCAAAATTCTTATATTGCTATTTGTCCATATTAAATTGTCTTTCACCTGTTAGTGTTTGATCCTTTCGCATTTTCTCAAAGGTTAGCTGGAAGAGATCCCTTTTAGGGATAAGTTCGCCTTTGTACATAACATTCTTATTTTTGTTTTGTTTTTGTCCGTTTTATGTAAACCTGTTTATGTGCAATAAAGTGACATACATACATACATACATACATGATATCCACCACCATGTCATACTATGTCTCCCGTAACATAAACACATGCATCCAGTGGCTCTGAAAACGTGCAACGTCGTCGCACCCAATAATGACACTCGAATAGGAGCGTGCCTTATTACGTATCCTGTTCCTGTTGACATCACCTTATATGTTTTATATATTCCTACTCATTACTTAGGTAACTAAAAGTTTTACGAATTAAAATACTATTTAAAATACCAATTTGCAACCTTTAAAATTAGCTGTATTTTGAAATGCGAACGATGTTGAACTAAGTGAAATGACTAAGAGCCAGAGACCTGAAGAAATCTAACTCTAAGGTTAATTATATTATTTATAGAAAGCGCTTTTGATACTCATTTTAAACTAATAAATCTCTGCTACAACACAGCATGCTCATGAGTGAATATACAAGAACATTAAATTTAATAAATCTTACTTACAATTTACAATTCACCATGTCATGCCTTTTTAGACAAACCTTTTTCCTTTTTTTCCTCCTCACATGTCAAGTAAAGCCAATAGCGATCGCATAACAGTCTGCATATTAGATGCCAGTGCATGCCTAGAACCGTGGAAACTCGGAAATGCGCACTTGACTCCGAAGTGTACAGACGCCGGGGTTAATTTGCACTTTTCTCTTTCGCGCTGGAAAACGTAACTATGACGATATGTACTAAGCATACGCAATTACGCGCACGATGACATGGTCGCATTTGACAAGTCTGAATCTAGTAATACAATAATAAATATTAGCTAATGAAATAACAATTACACTTAGTTAATTGATGATGGGCACTTTGTTCTTTCCGACCATTTTATAAAAGGCATGGAGTTGTCAATTAGCGTACCTAAATATTGGAGGCTGCGCGTAAAATGGTTAGGGATGTTATTCTGTCTGCTAACTGCCCTAATATAATGCGTCAATAGTGAAACATCACACTAAATAAATATTAAGTTTCCGTTAGAAATGTAGGGCCCTATTAAAATTAAAGTTTGCTCATATAATTAACCAGTGAGTATATAAAAATTAACAACTGCCATCTCAAATGCCAGTTTTATTCCTGTATGTACCTACCTACCATTATAATATAATATTTAATTATAGTATTTTATGCAACCGTTGTTTAAGAGAGGTCAAAAAAGGCGAGTGGCGTGAGTAACATTTGAGGCGAAGCCATAATTGTTAATAAAGACGCCACGAGTATTTTTTGACTCAGTTAAACAACGTTGCATATAATACTTTTTCTACGACCAAGCACTTTGAAATAAAATTGTAAATTTAACAAATATTTATTTAATTCAAGAATTAGCAGAAATTGAGGGTACGGGCGGGAAAGGAATGAATGAATGAATGAAATTAAAAAAAAACATGTCTATGGTTCACTTATTTGTCAGAGATGACATTTAAAATAAGGTTGGCAACACTGTATTTCATTCAATATTTTGTAAGTGGTCATTACACTAAGTACATATCGTAAAATCGCCAAAAAGATACTGCGTGTATGCACAAATTATTTTTTGGGGAATAGACTAAAGACTTGTCTTGACAACTATAAAGTGGTATCCAGACATGACTGATCAAATCAAATCAGGACAATTCATTCCATAGATAATTACTATGAAAATTGGCATTTATGTGTCCGCACCTGCTGATTCGATCGGAGAATTTCATCAGATTGGCGAAAAATTGTCTCATCTGGATACTACTTTAGGTAGGGTTTAAAAGTGTGCACGACCCTTTAATTGACAAATAAAAGTACGGGAGTAGACGAAAAATATTTACGAAATTTTTAGAACAAATTCCCTGTCCGTATCCTTTTATGCCTTGTGGAAGATTCCGAATTAGTCCCTCATTTCAAATAAGAAGTAGCCATAATTAAACGCTTTCAAAGGCTGTCTGCAGTCGAGGAATGTCAAAATATGACGGTTTATATATAGCATCTTTTCATGTCGTTTATGCGGGGCATGGACACCGTCGGCGATAGACATTTAATGTTGAGGTGGAAGCCAAGGGCTGAAGCAATGAATGCGCAAAGTTGACTAAGTGGTACAAATAGGTAATGTGTTTTGCTATAATATCAAAACTTAGAATCGATAATATTATAATTCCAGTTAAATGGTTAAAAACAAAGTGACCTCAAAGTTTTTTATGTCGTTGTTGTCATAAATAATACCGTAATAATACCTAGTAGGACTAGAGCAGAAATAAAAGCCCCAATTATAGAAATAGAAGTCACTGAACTAACTGTATTCATCTGAATTTACATAGATAGATATGACGGAATTCGGAACGACTAACCAATATTACGGACGCAGGTATGTAAATTTGAAATTTAGAATATGTATGGATTATATTTTCGATATTTATTCCAATGAATCTATCGTTACAGACTATCTTACTTGGTAAAAAATGCAATAATGCATTACACTATGTACATGTATTAGTTTAATTACCCAAGTAACAGCCGTATTCGAACTTTAAGATACTGTTTCTTTAAGATTGTTTGACATTGACATATCCAATCCATATCGTTTCAATCTCTAGTATTTGACGTATCTTAAAGTTCGAATACGGCCCAAAGTCTGTGCGTGGAAATATCCGCCTTCACTCGTAGGTTGTACCACATTATATCGCGCATTACACGTGTGTAACTGTTTGTTGTTGGCTGTCATCACAAACTTACATATTATCTCGACTCGAGTTTACCTAACCTTATATGCATTAACGTTGAAAGTTGAAATATTTATAATCTCTTCGTTGTAAAATTAAAACATTGAACTGGTACTTAAAGTACTAGTCTCGTAGAATACTTGTTTTTGTACCACAAAGACTCATATAGTAAAGATCAGATTAAAACGGAACTCCATGCAATCGGTATACACATACATACATCGTAAACACAATTTGAATTTTATTTTACGAGAAATTATAGCGTAAATAAAGCGAAATAAATCGTTTATAAAAGTGATTATAAATGTGTTTTTATAAAGGAACTTTGCCGGGTTGATTAAAATATAATTTAAAAGGACGATGAAAGGACATTATCGCAGTAAAATTGGATTGAAAGTACTTTTGTGTCGTGTTTTTTTAGTCAGCATTGCCGTTTTTAATGTGAAAGCAGGGTTTTTGAGTATTCGTGTTTTGTTTATTTGCTAGGATTGAACACGAGAAAGAAAAAGAAAATTACTCTAGAGAAAACGTAATCTCGCTAAAAGCGTATTTAAATAAAATACCGCAATATTAATTGTGAAGAAATTTTAGTACCTACAATAATTTAGTGATCATAATTCTGTACCTATGTATGTCTAAACAACTTTTCTGGTCATACCCCAATAGGTATGTATTATTTTGATGCACATCTGGTCAACAAATATACTTTATCTAAAATTTTATATGGACTGTACCTACGATTGACAAGGAACAATGGACGGCTAAGTAAATAAAATAAACCCCATTGTATCGGACGCTGGACTCTGACAATTCCTACCTATTCTAGCCTGCCACCTGTTTCATTCGAAGGACATTCTGCTCTGAGGCTGTATTTAATTACTTACATGTAGACGCACAGTTAACACGCAATAATAATAAATGACACGTGAAAGCGCGCAAAAAATATGACGAGCTCTTATGGCTCTGGAAAACGGTCGTGACAAATGTAGTTAATCGCATGTTTTTGCGTAAACATAATAGGTACCTATTGTACCGCAACAGTGGACGTGGAAAGCACTGAAAGTTTTCAGACAGAAAGAATTAGGCAGTCAATCTATTTTTTAAATGCATGTCTAAGCAATCTATTTTTAAAAGCTTTCTGGCGGCGATCATACATGCTCTGTAAGATACAATCGCCCTGAAAAGCACACGGCTCATTTATTCAAGTATTTTTTTTGTAAGTATGTTGTTTTTTCGTTCTCAGTGTTTCGTATGGAGATTGTGGTGCACACGTTGAGTTTTTTTTCTGACGCACTACCGTCACTGACCTAAGGTCAAAACACAAATTTCAATACGCAGTTAAATGTTTTCAGTACATTCAATAAATATCTGATTAATGTCTACTTAACTTTTGCCTTAATTCGGGAACAAAACGCTGTGCACTTATACGAATGCATTTAATAAATCTACGCGGGTTCCATGAATAGGGTTCAATGTAGTAATTAGGAAAAATAGCCTTTATGTTTTAAGCAATAAGTAAATATACAAAGGTATGAAATCGGATACCGCTGAGACGCTCGGGTGGTATTGGTTACAGAAACATTAGTCTAAGCCAAAAGTAATTTACTTGTAGTATATTGCTTTACTGTAACAAGTACTGAAATATGACGAGATGATTTGACTATTATGTTGTTAGGTTAGTCTAGTGTTTCAAATGTATATCAAGGTTTTTAAAGACCTTGAAGGCACCGATTAGTCACTTTACAAGAGGCCAATTTAATCAGAGATTGAAGGAGGTAGGTTGGGAACATAAACCCTCACAGCGCTCATGATTTTATTCCAACACACCTACCTAGACATATTGCTCCATTTGCCATTGCCATAACAATATACCCTCTGCTACTCACTTCACTGATAATATCTGGGTGACCAACCTTTGCTCGGAAAACATATAAAATCTCAAAAATGCGCGATTTCCCAGAGACATGACCTAGCTAGATCGCCCCCGGAAACCCCCATAGAGCAAATTTCATCGAAATCTTAGAGCCGTTTCCGAGATCCCCGAATATATATATATAAATATACAAGATTTGCTCGTTTGAAGGTATTAAATTAGATAAAATACTATCTATATGGTCTTATTACCACCATTTTCCGGTTATTTCTGTACAACGTTCATTGACTGCTTAGTTCCTATAAAGGTGTTATTAATGCTTAGTGTGTTGCATAAACTAGGAATCCTCTAGACTGAGCATAGTAACTCTACCCCCTCTGCCACTTATACGGTAGTTTTACTCCATCTTCGAGTCAATCCTGTGCCGTGATTGGTCCGTGTCTTTGAACGGACCAATCACGGCACTGGATTCGCTCACCTCGTCCCCCCGCACCCCCGTATTTTTGGCAGCATCGGTTTCATGAAATAATTGCTCTAAACTCAGTCTAGAGGATTCCTAGTCTATGGTGTGTTGTCTTACCTATTGCTGTGATAGACGTCCTTGGGGGGCGGCATGGGAGTGGGGATCCTCCTCCCCCCCTTAGTCACACTCATTGTGCTAGCTTGGATTGTCCTCGAGACCTGAAAAGAAATGTCCCAGATTATTCTACCAACACT
The DNA here is from genome assembly GCF_948474715.1 of Cydia amplana. Taxonomy (NCBI): domain Eukaryota; kingdom Metazoa; phylum Arthropoda; class Insecta; order Lepidoptera; family Tortricidae; genus Cydia; species Cydia amplana. The sequence goes on from NC_086069.1 coordinate 21,363,550, forward strand.
CTAAATAATACGCTACGGGAATTATTTCTACACCTAAGGTGTTATTAAAATGAAACTTATAGTCACAAAGAGGTTTGGTCAGGTAACGACATAGAATAATAAATATGTACTTATATAAATAAATTATTTTCACAAGTGATCGCTTACATATTTTCTAAACAACGGTACCTATCAAAAAAAGCGGCCAAGTGCGAGTCGGACTCGCCCATGAAGGGTTCCGTATTTAGGCGATTTATGACGTATTAAAAAAAAACTACTTGCTAGATCTCGTTCAAACCAATTTTCGGTGGAAGTTTACATCATATATTTTTTTTACTTTTATCATTCTCTTATTTTAGAAGTTACAGGGGGGGGGGGACACATTTTACCACTTTGGAAGTGTCTCTCGCGCAAACTATTCAGTTTAGAAAAAAATGATATTAGAAACCTCAATATCATTTTTGAAGACCTATCCATAGATACCCCACACGTATGGGTTTGATGAAAAAAAAAATTTTGAGTTTCAGTTCGAAGTATGGGGAACCCCAAAAATTTATTGTTTTTTTTTCTATTTTTGTGTGAAAATCTTAATGCGGTTCACAGAATACATCTACTTACCAAGTTTCAACAGTATAGTTCTTATAGTTTCGGAGAAAAGTGGCTGTGACATACGGACGGACAGACAGACGGACAGACGGACAGACGGACAGACAGACATGACGAATCTATAAGGGTTCCGTTTTTTGCCATTTGGCTACGGAACCCTAATAAACGACAGATGTCTATTATCATGTAATCACTCCATGAATTTTTTCGTTACTCGTACCTACCTACATATATTTGATGCTTGCAAGTAACTTCTTAGATTGACGTTTTAATACTCTATTACTTATTCGATTTTTCGATAGCATTTTTGACAATTTCATAATAAGAGCGGAAAAACTTTGGAAAATATCTAGTTTTTGCTATCTCAGGAACAAAGTACGGCTCCAAGTAGCTTTGAACACCATCACAATGGTCTCCCATTCGCTGTCTTTGCTTTGACGAATCCTGCCACAAGACAAACATATCTCCAACTCCTTTATTCCAAAGTCATCCTTCATCCGCACTAATAAGAATTCAAACAACCGCATTGCTAGATGTAGAAAACAAAGTTACTTTTAACCCTGGACTTCGGAAATTGAACTGTATTACCTTAGTTTAGGGCACATAAGATGCGCGTAAGGGTTACTTGGTATTCATCTCGCTCTCTCTGATTATTAGTCCCGTTGATAGTGGCAAGGATGAGATAACCGAGGCCGGAGTGTTATGGCGAGTTATGTGCTACGAATTACATTGTAGAGGATTTTGAGTAATACTGTGAGATTATTTAAATGTAAGCCAAGTTTGGCCTATCAATCAATCAATTTATTTTGCTATAATAAGGGTTGGTTTACAGGTGTTATTACAATGTTATGTACATTCCTTAATTAGCCATATTCTATAGAATGCAAAATATTCACAATTATTTACATATGTACAAATTCATTGAAAATTGACTAAATAACTAAATAATATTATATACCTAAATAATAAATATTTCTAACATTACATTACAATATTTATAATTTACATTTTATTTTATTTTATTTAAGCCTTTATATTACTATAGCAAAAAATCATTCAATTTATAGAATCTGCGTTCTAACAGCCACTCCCGTATTTTTTTATTAAATTGGCTATCGGGCACTTCTTTGAGCTCTTGTGGTATTTTATTATAAATGTTTACACACATCACCGTACAATTCTTCTTAAATCGGCTTGTTTTTTGTTGTTTGTCCACCACAAGTCGGCTACCGTTTCCTGTGTTCCGTGGATATAAATCACTAGCAGTTTTAAAAAGTGTTCTGTGCTTTCTTACAAATTTAGACACTTCTTCGATATATGTATAAACATGCAAGAGGTAGTATACCCAATTTAAAAAATAAAGGTTGACAAGATTCTAATGGGCTAACCCCACACATAGCACGAATACAACTTTTTTGGGCAACAAAAGCTCTCTGAATGTCACCACTATTGCCCCAAACAATCAAGCCATATCTTAATATAGATTCAACATATCCATAGTAAGCAGCCATAACTGTATTGTGATCTGTAGTTTTTCTTAATCTACGGAGGACATATACAAATCTATTAATTTTATTACACACATTATTTATCTGGTCATTCCAATTTAAATTACTGTCAACAAATATTCCTAAAAATTTTGTAAGGTCATTTTCTTTTAATTTATGTCCGTTATAAAGTATGTCTAAGTGCTGATTAATGTCCTAGAGAGAATAATGTCGATAAAAATTAGGTAACTTAGTAAATCGCAGAAATGTCCGCCTTTCCCCACATACATACATACCTACAATAAAGATAAATATCCACCTACTTTACTGAGACTAAGGTAGTCTAAAAAAACTAATAGGTTTTGTATAAAAACACTTCTCACGTAATTTGTGGAGTTAAGTTGCCTATTATTCGTAACAGTAGCCTATTAGGAAGCATAAAAATTATTAGAAAGCAAGAGCATTTAGCACACACATTTAAAACTTAAAAGACACTAACACACTATATTAACACTTAAAAATTACAAATCACGAAGCCTAAAAAAAGCATGGCTTTTATTTGTTAAAAATATTATTTCTCAAGTACAGAATCATTGACATATAAAATTAAAATTTATAATAGGCCCGATATTTAATATCGGGCCTATTCAGGTCAGTGAGTAGGTAAGGCAAAAACCTGACCCCGTATAATTCATACAAAAGAGCAAACACGGGACGTACCATCAGGTATCTAATATAACGCTACTTAGGTTTGCGGTCTTTCGGTTCGCCGAACTGAATTTTTTATATGAAACAACTAGCCTCCGCCCGCGACTTCGTCCGCTTCGAACTAGTTTAAGATATTATGCTTAGTGGATTTCTACTAGGCATATTTATGTGAAAAAATAGAATGTGCTTTGCCTGTCAGCATCAAAATAACGAACACATACCTATACTTATTGTTTTTACGAATGAGTACCTAACAACATGGACAGTTATGAATTTTTGTCCCATATAGCTGTAAACCTTGCATTAGGTACAATTTAGTTGATGACTTAACGACGACGAAAATAATTTTATCAACCATTTTGCACATAGTACCTACCTACTTAAAGACTTATGTTAAAAGTTTAGTGTATTTTTTCTGTGTTTTCCCTTTCCACATATGTTGGCAAATGAGTGTTTCCAGTTATAGTTTTGTTAATTATCTTAGACTGGTACTCATCCGACGTCTAAAAAAGACGAGGTTCTCAGTGCGATTATTTTTTATTAAGAAAAAACTCAGCTGAACTGCCATGCTTATTGCACGTGGGGACACTTCGGAAACTAAATATGTTTCCAGATCTTGCAGAAAATTCTTGATAAACATACATAAGAGGGCCGGTTACGACACCTCAAAAGTTGCAAGCGGCTAAAAGCTACGGTGTGTTCTTATCATCAGACTGGCCGTGGGCTTGTTTTCCACCGTCGTAGTATACAAATAATGGTAAGATTGCCGCCGCGAAGCAACCGCTCAGCATTCAGCTGAATATGGAAAGATGGTAATCTCATCCCATCGAGATGTGACCCAGCTGCCAGGCTGACCGACTTACGCCTTCTTTATTTACATCTGTTTCAGGCCACAGAAAAAATAATACTACTTACGTACAGAAAATCCACAGCCTAGGAAAAGTGATTTCATAAAATATGCCATTTCCGCCCGAAGCACTTTCTTTTGGCTATAATCATGTATCTAAGATACATTATATATGTCGACCTACACCAATCTGCTTTTCCTACCGGATGAAACTTGTATTTTATGAATGTGTGTGTAATTGTGTTTTCGCACTGATAGCGTTTCTTAACGCTTTAATTATTGTTTTAGGTACTAAACAGTTGTAACACTGTATAAGTATATATTATTAAGCATAATGAGTTCCGGTCAAATCACTTATTAAAACATATAAAAACTCGAAAATGCGCGTTTTCCCAGAGATAAGACCTAGCTAGGTCGATTTTTCGCCCCCAAAAACCCCCATATAGTAAATTTCATCGAAATCGTTAGAGCCGTTTCCGAGATCCCCGAAATATATATATATATATATATATATATATATATATATAAATAAATAAATAAATAAACAAGAATTGCTCGTTTAAAGGTATTAGATATAAGAAGTATCTCAAAGGAGTGTTGCAAAATTAGGTAAATGTAAAATTACCACAAGTAATGCATCCAGATTTGCAACCCTCGTATAAAGTGTTAATATAATAAATGATTAGACTAGACAAGAAGACATCGCCATAATGATTATAAGACTGAAGAGTATCATAGCTGGCACTGAGTGATCCTCTGTTATGCATCGGTTAACGTGAAGAGGGCTCGTGCCCTCATGGCAGCCCTTGGCACGCGTGCGATTGCATAAACGCCAACTATTTCATAAATTTTAAAGGTTTTCATTAACATTTCATTCCTAATTGGATTTCTAGTTGAGTTTGTCTACAGAAACGATGATAAAGACTTTAAGTACGAGAACTCTTGAGAACTACATCTAATAGCATTTTTATTTATTTTACTTATGACAGTACGTCTCTTAGGTAGTGTGTGTCAACGTTCTACAAAGCTAAGAGTAGCCGAGTCTCTTTCGGTTTTAAACGAGTAACATTTATGTACTATGCACTAAATATATGGTCTGTGCGGAAAGAGAAGAGTCGTAGAATGTATGGGCTCCCCTACATTTCACGACTCTTCTCTTTCCGCACAGACTCCATATATAATATTAATATATAGTATTAACCCTGATACAACTAAAATATCCAGAGTTCAAAACTTGTTAACATTCCGCTCGCTATTCAGAACTTTTATGGTAGAAAATTAACAGGATATCCAATTAATACTCCAATATCCCAACAATCCCGTTGAAACTAAAAAAAAAACACAGCCAATTTTACAATAAAGCTTTTTAAAGGCATTCCAATATCCCGCTTAAATGCAATCCGAAGTCTCAATTGTATTCAATGCAATTGCATCTAATTCCTTCGATATCTGTCCCAGCGGGGAAAAGGACAATAAGGGCCCGATTCGGATTTTGAACTAGACATCTATTATTTTATAGATATTTATATGTATTAGACATCACCAAGATACGACAACGGTATTTTTAAGATCTAGCCTGTCAAATTTGACATTTCCGCGATTCTGGAGATACTCTTGAACGATTTCCACAACGTCTAAAACGTCTCGTTATGTATTTTTAGATCTCAAAACGATTTTGAAACGATCTTAATACGATAATTTAACGTAAAAGTGACATTGGTTGAGCTTCAAAAGATATCTAGTTGAAATCTAAACTACCACGTATCTAGTACATATCTTATCGTTCTCTTCTATAGAACGGATCTTGTCTTCCGAATACCGCGGTAAATTGTCGATGCTTCACGGTAATGAAGGCAAGGAGTTGGAAAGTAGAATGGATATTGGCATGAAATATAAAAGTAATCTATTTTTTTTAAGATTTATGAGCCATGGAGGTTGGGATGACCTTTGACCATGCGGACTATTTGTCAGTAAAAAAAACTTGTTTTGAGTTTTTGTAATTTATAGTATCGTCAATAAATAATATCATAATATGTAAGTAAATCAATTTCTTAGCCTTACGACGAGCTTGTCACTAAAATGGCACTGACATAGCGTGTGCATAACATACTGCGAGCGAGATATTTAGAAAATAAAGTAATTTCGCAGACGTTAGGAAATATGCCAGTGTCACTTATCAGTTCAGTGACAAGCTCGTGGTAGCCGTACTAGTAAACCCCTTGTTTAAACCAATTATTCATGATCACACGCTTTCGTTCACTTTCTTTCGGATACCAGTTATCGTTAAGCGTAAATATTATTGAGTCTTTGCCGTTTTGATATTAACATGTATTACAGAATTATTCAATTGGCTATTATAATTTTAATAAACTCCAGATACTTGCAAAATGAAAATATTTAACGCTTACGGGAGCCATACAACACACATTACACACACACGGGGGCTACATTTAATTAAACAAAGCTACGCGTAATGCAGCTCTTGCAAATAATCCCCCTCTATTTATTTAGAGACGTCAATACGCATCCGCTATTGATGTTTGCTTTAAAATCAACATAGAATTCCCGACAAATGCGATCAATGTAAATATGACATACATGGCTCTCCGACATCAACTTATGTGTATCAATTCGATAGTCGCACCCATTTTTGATAAAAAAAGAGCTATGAAAATATTCTAACATTGACAGATGTTTGGGCAAATTACAACTTAGTTTTTGAGCAATTATACTGTATATACTAATAAAATACACGTTAGGAATAACATAATATATGTAAAATTACCTGACGTAACAAATATTTTAATGCAAAGCATTCTAACCGAAACTGTTACCGATTTATTTATCATTTGTTTGGTCTTTAAAGTAAAAAACATGTCCAAAACATTGCGAAAAACATCTTGGGGATTATGAACATGTTTAAGAAATATTTTTATTTACTTTGTTTCAATCCCGCCCAACTTTAAAATGCGTTTGAAGTAAAGCTCCACTGATCAGTAAATACAGTCAAGTCCGTCGACACAACGCTTTTAAAAAACGAACCCACGCAAACTCGGGACATAATATAAATACATTTTAAATAAACATTTTTACCCTGTTTATTTCAGCGGCTTTTCAAAGTAACCTGCGGTTCGTTGACTCGCCTGTTATTCTTGCACCTCGGTAGTCGGTCAGGGGTGTAAACTCTGAGGGCGCTGGCTGCTTGTTTATGGGATGCGCTTGCGTCTAGCGCCGAGTGATTACGGGGAAATAACTAACTTTGTTGTTAAGACTGTTAATAGTCAAGCCGAAAACCCACAGCGGAGTACATACAACTACGCACGAATGCTAACCCTGAGACCAGACCCTTGAAAGAATTAAAACATAATATCATATAATTATGCCATTGTATAATGGAGGGTATACATTTTATTTTCTTATAACATTAAAAGGCATTGAATTTCTTGTATATACTGTATAAATTTCCTTTGTGTAGTTTGCCAAAAGGATTACAAACATATTATTTCCGGTCAATAGGCAGGTAAGCTAGGAACCCACTCACACACTCAGCTAGCTAGCTCAGCTAGGAATCTTCACATATGTAAATTTTGATACATCCACTCACAATTTTGGTAAAATATACTTCTAAAAATATTAAAGGTACTCTTGTTAGAGAAAAACGTCAGTCCCACGCGATTGGTCATTAAAATTTCATGCATGCAACAGACGAAAAGCGGCGCACACTGAATTTTCACGTTCCGTCAAAAGGGAATAAAAAATAATCCTGTAAAACCCGCTGCCCGACATTTGTGGCACGACTGGTTGAACGTCTAGCTAGAGTGAAATAAAAATGTTATAAGTATCAGATATTCTATCAGATTTTGTGTGCCTTTTGGTTTCGTTGTAGTCAGTGGAAACGATTGGTGTGGCGTAAAGCCAGTGGACTGTAGTTTTTTAAGTTAGTTCATTCGACACTATACTGCTTTATCTGATGGTAGAAGGGCTTACCGGTATTTGTGGTCTGCAGGTGGCAGAGGCCTCTGCGGGTGGATGGATTGCTCGCTGGTGGCTTCCTCGTTATTTTAAGGCACTGCACACTGTTTTCTGGTATATTTCGCGAATTCAGATATTCTTTCTGTTGCGATGTTCTGATGACACTGACACCGTTAGTTATTACTTTTTAGACCATTGCGAATGTGTCGCCGGCCAGTAGCCTCGCTACCTCAAATAAATCAGTATAGCAGTAGGTTGAATACTAAACACCCCCCACCGAAAGCACTATGTGGCTTTCTCATAATATGAAAAAGAGAGAACAGAACTTGCGCATGTATAGGCGCGAAAATAAAATAAAATATATGCAATTAATGCGATAAAAGAAGGGGATTTAGTGAGTATAAGGCAGAGGACACAGTTTATTAACAGGTCTCAAAAAGGAATTGTTAGCTCTTGTGCGCAGAGTAACCTTGCGCACAATGCCGTCTAAACCGGGATGTTTTTATTGGACAATTGCAAGTGGCCAACTGCAAGGAGAAACTCGGTCGTCCTTGACTAACACTAAGTCTCCTACATTAATATTGGGAGGCGAGGTGAACCATTTTGACCTTTGCTGTAAGGTATGTAAATAATCTTGGCTCCATTTCTTCCAAAACAGTTGAGAGCAATTTTGCAAATATTGCCAACGTGATAGATGATTTACAGGTACAGACTGCAAATCATACTCTGGTACAGCTGTCAGACTCTTGCCTATCAAGAAGTGTCCAGGAGTTAGGACTTAGGACATTAAACTCATGAGGATTATCACTAGCTGGCAGAGCGCATAATGGCCGTGAATTCATTATGGCTTCAATTTTACAGAAAATTGTTGTCAGCTCCTCAAAAGTCAAGGCTTTGTCACCGACAGCACGCACAAGATGGTATTTCGCAATACCAACGCAACTCTCCCATAAACCACCCATGTGAGGGGCGCTAGGAGGATTGAACTGCCAGTTAATCAAGCGCTGAGCGCAGCCGTTAAAAATATCCTGTTGAGTGCTCTTGTCAGACATGAATTTCTGAACATCAGCAAGATGTTTACTGGCTGCTGTGAAATTCGTCCCGCAATCGGAATAAAAACATGCCGAAAGACCGCGACGGGATACGAATCTGTCTAGAGTAGCCAAAAAGCAATCGGCAGATAGAGAGGAGAGCGTTTCCAAATGCACGGCTTTAGTTGAAAAGCAAACGAAGACCGCTAAATAAGCCTTCTCTATCTTGGCATTGCGCCGTAAGCTTTCCTTTATATAAAAGGGTCCGGCCAGGTCCACACCTACATGCTCAAACACCTTATTAGGTAACAGACGAGTTGATGGAAGGTCACCCATTTTAGGCTGCAGCAGAGTGGGTCTACATTTGTAGCAGCTCTTGCACTTTGAATGAATGGAACGAATTAGGCTACGAGCCGACAAGATCCAATATCTCTGGTTGAGAATATTCTGCAAGGTCTGCGGACCTGTGTGTAAATATTTCTTATGAAAATATTCAACCAAGAGCTTTGTAAACCTACTTTGCTTCGGCAACAATATAGGATGCTTCGCATTGTAAGGCAAGTCAGAGTGCGGGATACGACCCCCCACCCTGAGGAAGCCTCGATCGTCAAGAAAGGGTGCAAGCTTCCTTAACGAAGGGATGTACGTTACGCCCTTTTTCAAAGTTTCAATTTGCTCTTTGAAATAAGCTGCTTGTACTAATTTGATCAAGCAATCATGGGCTTGATTCAAGTCTTTTGTCGTTAAAACTTGGTCGCAAATCGAAACGTCACCACGGAATCGTCGCAGTAAACGTAAGATCCAGGCGATGCTTCTTTGCATTCTAGAATAAGAAGAGAACTGGAAGCAAACACGATCAACGAATTCCAGTTTACCTTCTTCTCCCGTTTGTTGAGATAGTAAATTAAATGTATTTGTATTTAATTTCATCTCTGGGATTTGTGTTTCACATTTGTTTATGAAAGTGGAAACAGGCCAATTCTCACAATCGTCATACATCCAGGCAGGCCCTTCAAACCACTGAGTGTTACCAGCCATGAACTGCGACGGAGAAACACCTCGCGAGGCGACGTCTGCCATGTTGTTTTCGCTGTTCACATGACGCCACGCATGAGGAGGTATTGACTCTGTTATTTGTGTAACACGGTTACACACAAATGTTTTTAATTTATAAGCGTCAGTTTGTAGCCACGCCAAGACAATAGACGAATCTGTCAAAGCTGTGATTTTTGTCACATTAACCCGAATTAAGCATTCACACGCGTACTTCATTAGTTTTGCAAGAAGTGCTGCGGCCATAAGTTCCATTTTCGGGATAGTCTGAACTTTGACAGGTGCTACCTTTGACCTTGCCATCAACAATCTGCACTTAACGTTAGACTGATGTCGTGAGATGACGTAGATGCAGGCGGCGTACCCACGAGAAGACGCGTCGCTAAATCCAACAAGTTCGCATTCAGTTACATTTGGAAGCAAGATATGCCGTTGAATCTGCAACTCGGATAGTCGGGGTAGTTCGTCAATGAACGTCAACCACTGCTCGCATACGTCTTGAGGAAGTGGATCATCCCAACCGAGACCCACCTTCCAAAGGTCCTGAAGAATGCACTTTGCAACAAATGTGCATGGAGCAATGTATCCAACAGGATCATAAATTGACGCAAGAGTCTTCAGTACAGATCGCTTAGTATTGACGGTATCTTGTTTGTTCAATGAGAAGCTGAACGCGTCAAACACCGGAGACCATTTCAAGCCTAAAAGCTTAATTGAAACGTCATCCCTGTCCTTTTGAAAAGTGACAGTAGTTTCACGATGTTCGGCCGGGACGCGCTCAAACAACTGTTCAGAGTTGCTCGACCACTTCTTAAGCACAAGTCCTCCGCACTGTAGCATATTAATCAACTCGTCCTGTAATGCACATGCCTGAGAGAAGGTGGCGCATGACCACAGGATATCATCCATATAGATGCCTTGACGTACAACTTCAGCAGCAGAAGGGAAACGTTCGCCTTCATCACTGGCTAATTGTAGTAAAGTGCGTATGGCCAGAAATGGACTCGAACTCACGCCATATGTGATTGTTTTCAACTCATAGACTTTTATCGGCTCGTCAACTGACGACCGATATAAAATATGTTGATATTTTCGGTCAGATTCGCGCACAAGGATTGCACGATACATTTTGCAAATATCACTTGCGAAACAGTATTCGAATAATCGAAAATTTGTTATAATGGCTCCTATATCACGGTATAGGTTTGGTCCCGTCAACTGGGTGTCATTAAGAGAGACGTTTGTAGACGTTTTCGCACTAGCATCAAAGACTACGCGCAACGGCGTAGATGTGCTGCTTGGCCTTAAAATACTGTGATGTGGTACAAGATATTTGCTCGGCTCGCTACCAGTATACAATTCCATGTGGTCTAGTTTCTCATACTCCAACATGAAGTCATTGTAAGCTTGCTGCAGCACTGGTGAGCGCGCGAGTTTGCGCTCTGTTGCCAGCAGTCGTCGCTTGGCAGCAGCGCGAGAGTCTCCGAGTATCGGCGCATCAGGAACAAAAGGCAGCGGCACGATATACCTCCCCCCCTCATCACGGGAGTGATCACGCACGTAAATATCTTCAGCCAGCTGATCTTGTGGGCTGAGTACAGGTTTGCACGGCAATTCCTCTAGTTCCCAGAAGTCACGCAGCGTTTTGTCCAAAGTCTTCTCTAGAGAAATCGTCAGATGGAAACTCTGTGTTGGTGTTTCGGTGTCGTTACTGTCGTTGTATAATCTTCCGCTAACGACGTACCCAAAAATGGTTTCAATAACCTTTGGAATGTTCGGCTTGACAGTAGTAGGCTTGTCCATAATCAATTCGGACACGACGCCATTGTCCAGTAGAATATCCACCGATGACTTCTCGAAAAACAACGGGTCAGCCAATTCAAAATTCTTGTATTCTTCCACAACTTCTGGCGGAAACGAAACATTTGGCATTTCAGATGACACTTTCTCCACGACGACCATCTCCACCTGGAAACTCGGAACGTCCAATTTACACGGCTTCAAGTCGCACGTCACCATGCCAAAGTTTTTGACAAGTTCACCTCCAAGTCCTGATACTGTGTAAGGACATTTGTTGCGAGGTAAGCCCAAACGTTGAGCACAATTCAAAGTAATAAATGAGCTTTGCGCTCCAGAATCAAGAACAGCACGGCAGTTCTGATGTTGTCCGGTGATGTCAACCACTAGAGTCCTCGTAGTCCCCAACACTACACCGTAAGAACCTGAATTTTCACTCACGGAGTGAAGATTCTCAGTTCCAGTTGGAGCGGGCGTCACACTCACGGAGCGCGGCGGCGAAGGCCCCGCTGCATGCACGGCAGCGCGGGGCGTCTGCAGGGTCGGCACGGCCGGAGCCTGCAGAACACTTGCATCCCGATGTAGCAAATAATGATGAGGCTGAGAGCAAACTCCACAAGTCATATTGCTCTTACAACTTGACGCTTCGTGACCACTTTTCAAGCAGTTGCTGCATATCTTCAAGGCGTTGACACGGTCAATCCTATCTTGAATCAACAGTTTACGAAACTGTTCGCAACGATAAATCAGATGATTTGAGTTGCAATGCACGCAAGTCAGTTTGTTTTGGTACGAATTATTTTGAGTATCATTATTACGCGAAACAGTTAATCCAACCTTTTGCGAAGACGAGGTCGCGTTCGAATATTTGAAACTGGCAGGTTTATGAGTCGGTTGTGTGAAGTTGACAGGTGACTTCACTTTGACTTGTTGATGGTTTATAGTCCGGGAGCTAGTACTAGGAAAAGTATGTTCCAACACTTTTATTTGTTTGTTCACAAAATTTATTAATTCCGCGAAAGTCAGTAATTCATTTTGATCGCGGCTTTCTTCAAACAATTTCCGAGAATGACTGTCTAGCCCGCGAAGTGCCAGATGGCAGAATAGATAGTCGTCCAAGTTCTCAATCTGCAAGGCGTGAATAGCTTTCAAGGAATGGTCAAAAGTCTCCACGAATGAGGTTAAATTCGCTGCACTGTCTTTTGTCAAAGGTGAAAAATTCAGCATTTTATCCAGATACCTGCCGGTCAACGCTCTGACATCTTGGTACTTATCAAGTAAGCTTTTCCAAACTACAGGATAGTTGTAAGACGTGATCGGAAGACTCTTGATAATATTCAGTGCTGGGCCTTTGACACAAGACAGCAGATAATGAAATTTATCTATGTTCTCGAACTTGCGACTGTGAACCAAAGACACAAATGTATCATGAAATGTGGCCCAATTCTCCACCTGACCATCAAATTCAAACAAAGTCAGCTTCGGTAAATGTGGCCTAGCGAAACAATCATCCTTGGTTTCAGTGAAATTATTTTTGGTTGGCTCCTGGACTATACGGTTGCAGTTCAAAGCTATCTTTTTACAAGCAAAATATAAATCGTCGAAACTTTCTAACGAGCTTGTTGAAGGTTTAGCTTTGGGGTTTGCCTGCATCTCCAGCATGATAATCTCCATGACAATCTTTTCGAAGTCGCAACGTGCGTCATCGAGTTCCGAAAACTGTACCATGTAATCTTGCACCGAGTCTAGACTATCCAATTTAACAGTTTTGGATACATCATAAGCCTTTTGTAATTTGTTAAACAAATATTCTTTTTTGAGTGTCAACGTATTTATTTGCAATAACAATTGCACCTCGCCTTCCGCCATTGTTTGTCACGGACAAAAATGTATGACGAATTGGATATTTTATTGAAATAAATATCAGTAAAATCGTAGAAATAAATAGGAAACAGCGAGATAATATGCGGATACGATCCGCAAGGGAAACGCAACGGTTAGCCTATAGAAGTAGGTATAGAAGATAGGATTTTGGGGAAAAAATAAATCTGGGAGGGTTCGAAATTTGGGAAATTTAAGAATCCGGCTCGAAGGACCAGAAAATGTGGCGTAAAGCCAGTGGACTGTAGTTTTTTAAGTTAGTTCATTCGACACTATACTGCTTTATCTGATGGTAGAAGGGCTTACCGGTATTTGTGGTCTGCAGGTGGCAGAGGCCTCTGCGGGTGGATGGATTGCTCGCTGGTGGCTTCCTCGTTATTTTAAGGCACTGCACACTGTTTTCTGGTATATTTCGCGAATTCAGATATTCTTTCTGTTGCGATGTTCTGATGACACTGACACCGTTAGTTATTACTTTTTAGACCATTGCGAATGTGTCGCCGGCCAGTAGCCTCGCTACCTCAAATAAATCAGTATAGCAGTAGGTTGAATACTAAACAATTGGTGTACCTTACTATTATATAGTCAGCCGAAGTAACATCATATATAAGACAAGTAAGACAGCACGCATGCACGCAAAGTATAATAAACGGTTTAAAAGCTCTATTAATAAGGTATTTTCAGATTTAGTTTTAGAATCCCGTCATCGGAACAGGACTAACTTATGACAATAGGGTCCAACTCTGAAACAAAAACAAGAATGTTTTGAATCGGTCCAGCCGTCTTCGAGAAATTACGGAAATAACATAACATAACAAAAATAAAAATTATTACTATACTTTTTGAATTTATATAAAATTATACACTCAGAAATTGACTCTGCTGCACTATTATCATCCATTACCTTTAACACACCTAGATTTAGAGGTCGTAACACTAAACTTTTCGCACTTAGAGTGTACAAAAACAACACTTCATTCTATAATCCAATTACAAGAATGTGCCGCCAATATAACGATTTAACAGCCGGTGATCATCGCGGTAGGGGCATTGATATTTTTGACCCTCACATCGCTAGGTTTAGGAAGTGCTTGGCTGGCGTAAATATTTTTCACTGTAGCTATAATATGGTGTTAATTAGTTTGTAATATTTCCGCTAAATTGTAAAACATGATGTGTACACTTGTTTTGGATCTCGTGCTAGATTTAAGCCATAATGTACAATTGTATTACCCATGATATTGTACGATGTCTGTTTAGTGTACCTAACAAAGTAAAAAAAAATAAAAAAAAATACGATTTCGACGAATTTAGAACATACATTTTATTGAAATCGGATAAAAACAACCTCTCATAATTATAGTTAGTTATACGTATAGAAAAGCACAGCAGTTTCGTTTTATTTGAAAAACGAAGACATAAGATACGAATGAAGTATTTCGCTACAAAAGTTATATCGCTTCTTGTGACATTGATGTAACGTTTTTTGGGTAAACTTTTATGAACGTAGATCATTCAAAGACTGAAATAAACAATACTTATAAATATTTCCTTTGAATACCTAGTTACATTGTTGAAATAAATACGAGTAGATGATAATAGCTTATCTGTCCCATACTTGCGGCAAAGATTTAAATACATCATTAATTTAAAATACTACTTGTTATTTCTTTGATACATACCAATAATACCCACTAGTTGTTAAGCTCAAGTAAAAAATCAATCAGCCTTAAACCCCCAACAATAGATACACCCCAACTCATTAGGAGGGTGATAAAAAATTCAATATTCGATTCAACGGCAAGTAGTCCAATCTAAAGTTTCTTTGTTTACCGAGTGGGGTGTGCGATTTTTTCCCCAAAGTTCAACTCTTCACATCCCTTGTGATTGACGTGTTAACACGCCGTGCGTTGGTGGCGGCTTACATGCCATGGCTCAGCTTTATCACGGTAGAGCATTCCGTCTGCTTTTCACGTATTTAATTTCTGAAAACAGCTGTCAATTTGCAACTTGAAGAACCTAATTGAGCTGTGTTATTGACGGGCAGCCGGACGGAGGGATGGATGGACGAAAAAACGGATGGACACATTGAACATGATTAAACTATAAGGGTTACGTTTTTGCCAGTTTGGTTACAGAACCCTAAAAATAGGAAATTTTGGTTTTTAGCTTAAAAACATACCTTATTATCATAGTCGTTTCATTCATTTAGGTAAAGCCTTTTCTTGTACTTTCTTGGCGTTCTGCTTTAAAAATGGTCCTTAATACTGTCTCAAGGGCTCGCTCGCCATATAAACGTACTCTAAAGCATTGTTTCCACTTTTCAATGCACCTATTGTGACCGCCGAGAAGACGAGATGTTGTGGGGTACGATCTAATGGTGCATGGTGGATAGTAGGGCTTACGTACGTTCATACGAATAGGTACCTACTGTACCTACATGACCTATGTACTTGTACTATCATACGTATAGTCCCCATAGGAAGTCGCTGTAAACTTTTTTAGGGCAGTAACAGGTAATAATGGATTTTTAACCAAAGGATGAAAATGAAAGTCACCCAAGATATTTTGGCGCTCGAACGGAGTGAGACCGCCAATAGTTCAAGTCAGATAGATGCCATTCACCCGAGTTAAACACTCTATTTTATATTTCGAATACCTACGAACAAAAAATTATACAACTGATACACTTAAAACAGAATTTTCATTGCTAATTGTTAAAAAATAATTCATAACATGCCCTAGGGCCAAAAATGCTTCCCTATATACGCTTCGTAGATAAACTAAATAAGCTTTAAAAATAAAAAGGTTTAAACACTTTGAACGTGACAATTCAACGTGGTCTCTAGTACTTTGATATTTTCTCCCGGCCACATCTTTTTCACGTATTTTTTAATTAGTTAATTATGTTATACAACATCTGCCTATATAATACAAGTATTGATTCGATGGAATATGAGTTCCAGAGGCTCTATTGGAGCATATTTTATTAATAATAGTATTTACCAAAACAGAAATGAATCACGTTTATCATTTATAGTCAATATATTAAAACAAAATTTATTAACAAAGCAGACAAGAGCAAAATTTTGTAGTTAGATCTACGTGGATGTAGGTACTCAGTTAATAACTTTTGTAATACATTTAACTATTGTTAATTGGACGCGGTGCATGGCCCACGTGACCCTTCATTATATATGTTCGTGTAAAATGGAATTAAGTTCGTGAAAATGCTCAAACAGTCTGAAACTACTCGAGTACGTATAAATAAAATGAACAAGGTTCCGAATATTAGTATACAACGCCAAAAACAATACAAGAAAAAATAAAAAATGTACCTCTTCGTTAAATCTTGCTTAGTCTAAAAATACTTAGGTACCTACTTAAATATTTAGATTTGTACTTTCCATAAGTTGATTGTACCCAACTCTTTATTTTGACACGATGTTAAACTCTGAACCCTGTATAACAAACATTAACATGGTTTCCACATTTTATTGTTACCGCAAAGTTTGATGCCGCGTAAATTATAAAAGTTAAGCTCATTTTTGTAACTGCTTTATTCTTTGCGAAATATTTGCGTAATATTTTTTCCATTCTCTTATAAAATAGGTCTCGAATGCTTCAAGTAGTAATTTCTATAACGTCATCACTTTAGATATACCTATTTAATTACAATTTGATATTTTATACATTAGATTACTTATATTTAATAATCGTAATCAATATCGTCATGTCTGTTGGCTTTAAATTATATACTTATGTGTTGCTACTTACTACTTTACATAAAATCAAAAAGGAAATACTTATGTATTTTATATATAAGAAATAGGATAGGCATGATGGTAGGACACCTGATACGGCATGACAAGTTTTTCCTGAACATCTTGGAAGGCAGGATTGAAAAGACAAGAGAAGGGAAACCTAGAATAACTTATCTTAGCCAAATAAAAAATTATACGTCGTATGAGGAAATGATTGGCACAAGGAAGAAATGATTGGCGATTACTCCACCGACAAGAGCAAAGCTCTTAAGTTATTATGATCATGATGTATTTTACGCAAACTGTACCGTATATTAAACCTGCAGCAGTTAAAGCTAAAATAAAGTCCAAAACTCAAGCTTCCCGTTCCAAACAACTATTTGCCACCTGAAGTCCTAAGTTTAACACATGCACTCTTAAGAGGAAAGTGAACGACCGCTTCGCCATACTAGCGTAGTCCTTGTTTTTTAAACATTTCGATGTATATTTCATTGGCCTTAGCGTCTAACTAAATTGTAGACGATTTATGGTGTTAAACCGGAGAGACATCCCATTTCACCGCCTGGGATGGAATTAAAGAAACGCAGGGATGATGTATATTTACCATAGTTATATACCCTTTCGTTGGGTAATTTTTGACTTTTTAAGTTCTATAAGAGTTGTAAGCAAAAAAGCAAAATGGGGAGTACGTTTGTATGCATGGAGAAGCGGTTAACCACTATCCTCTTAACTGTTAAGGCACAACTCGCCAAGACATAAAACCGGAGAACAACTTGTCGCTGCGCGCCATAAAAGTAATTCGTTTCAGTTCCAAAGCATATTTATAAAATACACTCTGCCTACGTTTAACGGCTTGTGGACTTCAGGACAATTTTGGTACCTACTGGTTTACACTTAATAAAAACAAATGGATTTTTATGTACATAGTCAACATTAAAAGTATAAAATCATGTAGGTAGGTACAGTCACCTATAATAAGGTTACAAAATGAAGGCCGCAAAAATGTGTTAAATATGTGATCTTGTTTGTAGCGCAATAAGAGCGTGTTACATACTTTTGTGGCCTTTGTTGTGGTAACATTTAGGGCAGCGTGCAACATATTTTAAGGTAAATAAGTACCTACCTCTATCAGTCCTAACCTAAGCGTAATCGACGTGACGTAACTTTGGTTACGTCACGTCGATTCATCATCAAGTAATCAAAATAACACTTATATTCATATTAATTAAAAATAACAATTAGATAACCTAAAGATAAATACCTTAAAATGAAGAACATAAACATTTCCCCGCCCGTTACCAAAGCATGTAACTCCAGTTTTATAACTTTCATTACAGAAGCAGTGAATTTCCCTTTCAAGAGTTACTGCCAACCTACAAACTGAGAAATTCCAAGAAATTCGTTAGCAACCTTTATTGCTGTTTCCATCGTCTGATGCTACGTTTAGTTTCATCTACACTTCACTACTCCATACTTTATACCTAATATTATAAATGCGAAAATAACTCTGTCTGTCTGTTACCTACAACTTCACGCTTGAACTGCTAAACCGATTTGATGACATTTCGTATGGAGATATTTTGACTTCTGGGGTAGGATATAAATCATAATAGGGAAAAGTTTTCATCCCAGAAACCATCTGAAAGGGGATGAAAAGGGAGGTAGAGGTGGAATTTATAATGGAAGTAGTATAACATAATTACATTGTAAACAATCTATGTAAACATAGGTAGGTGTGTGAAGTTTCAGCTAAATTGAATAATGAGAAGTGGATCTACTTTACCTTGCATGATTTAGACAACAACGGGACAGGTGAAACAAAACAAAAGCTTGTATGAAACAAAATAACTGCCAGCCTGCTAACAACCTACCTACATATCTATTTAAATGGTTATTATTCTTCAACAACTTATGTTATTCTATATTCTTTTCTATCGTATATTAGTAGTGAAGCCATTTCACTAAGCCTCACCCATAACTTAAGACCAATAGTAACCGTTACGGTTAGGTGCTCTTTATAGGAATTTCGTTATGTTGGTTAAAAAGGGACCCGTTCTACATTTGAGTGCATCTAGAATTAAAAACTGTACAGTCGACGTCAAAGATATATTTACAATTGAAAGTTACAAAAATATCTTTACATTAAAATAAGTTGCCATGTAATGTGACAAGTACTTGTTTACGTGATATATTATAGTTTTATATTTTCACACAATGTGCCCAAAATATGTTTACACTATTTAATCCGTGTAGTTTGCCCCTTTTTATGACGTATGTTCGTTTACATGACAAGTTACAGAATAATATTTACTCTTAATGTACGAAATTAAATTGCATGTAAAGATCTAATGTAATATTTACAATCAACCATACATAAACAGTTTTATACCTCCTGCTACATAAATATCTTTACAAACATTTGAAAGCTGCATTCTAATTTCAAATAATGACAATCGTCGAAAAGAGTACCATACTGTCAAATGGTCTGTTTGTCTCGTTCGTTTAGATGACGTCAATGCTATGTCGAGTATGTAATTCCGATGTTTACATTTAAACCATTTTCAGTATTTTTGATTTTCAGGGTTTCGTACCCAAAGGTTAAAACCGACCCAATTACTAAACCTCTACTGTCCGTTCGTCTGTCTGTCTGTCACCAGACTGCATCTATCTCACAAATAGTTAAAACTTTCAGACCATGTATTTCTGTGCCGTTAAGTTTAATAACAAATACTAAAATCAGAATAAAATAAATATTTAAGTGGAGCTCCCATACAACAAACGTGATTTTTTGCCAATTGTACAGAACCCTTAATGGACGAATCCGACTCGCCCTTGGCCGGTTATTTTGTAAATGCATAGATACTGAAGAATTATAAGTTAACCCTTTTCGGCGCCATGTCAAACGCAAAAGCTAATATGAATATTCTTAATATGAATTAATAAAAATAAGTGAGAAGGTAAAGACAATTATAGCAAGGAGGTTTCATAAATAAAAAGTAGGCCAGAATGAAATAGATGAATTATAAAGAAATTAGTAAATAAACAGGTGAATTGTGTAAATATGTTTTTGTAGCAGAATGCGTAAAAGTTTTTATGCATCATGAAACGTAAAAACAGAAATGTTGCTCTTGACGTGTATCACGTTTGACACATTGGGTGTAAATATTATTCTGTAACTTGTCATGTAAATGAACATACGTCAGAAAAAGGGGCAAACTACATGGATTAAATAGTGTAAACATATTTTGGGCACATTGTGTGAAAATATAAAACTGTAATATATCACGTAAACAAGTACTTGTCACATTACATGGCAACTTATTTTAATGTAAAGATTTTTTTGTAACTTTCAATTGTAAATATATCTTTGACGTCGACTGTACCAGCAGTGCATGTTGAAGATCCAAGAATCCAATGAGTCCAGTTGCTTTATTGAAGCCACTTATAATATTATTTTTTAAATAATAAACGGTCCTTGCAATGTGGTACCTAACATTTTAATCGTGCAAACGAATTGGGGATCCAAACTGGTAATTCAAGTGCTTAATAATTGATTAATTACAGCGTCTGCCGTTGGCGTGACAAATGTCATTGTTTTGGCTCGCCCAGACAACTGAGACACGGGTACTCATAGTAATGCGAGTAATAATTCTTGTATGTGTGGTACTTATTGATTTTTTCCAGAATTTTTTGGCCAGTTCTTTTAAATATTTTTTCTACTCCAGCACTTAAATGTGTCAATTAAATGACTGACAGTGATATCTAAAGCAATGTCATAGGCTCATAAGATGACTGCTAGCAGTCATCTTATGAGTATAATACAACTGCTTTATTTTTTTTAAAGATACAAGTTCCGATCATCTTGATTGAAAGAGGTATGTTTTCATTTACAATAATAACTCTTTTTTTTTTAAATAATAACTCAATTTTTTTTAAATAATAACTCTTTTTTTTTAATAATAACTCTTTTTTTTTAATTTTTTTTTTGCTGCAGCTGTCATAGAAAAAGTAATGTATGCAACAGCTCATAATTGGTTCTTAAAATTCTCGGGTCTTTTTTTACAAAACTCGACTACGTCTCGTTTTGTAACTTCGACCCTTGAATTTTAAGAACCCTTATTATATCACTGTTGCATAAACTACTATAGACTACAAAATGCATATCCTACCTATATTCCATAAACGCCTTAAAACTCTTAAAAGACATTACGGCAAAACTCCAAACAAAAATAACCTCCCGCAAACGCACGGTTTACGTAATCGAATACATTCCGTTAAGTCTGAAACTTGTTATTCTTATAACTTCTTCTTTGGAACTTACAGATGCCGGGCCCAAGCGAAATACATAACAGTTATTTCGCTCTTTGTTCTTAGAAAACTGTTAAAAGACTTCTCGCAGCGTACATGAAATACCTATTTTAAAATCGTTCTTGTATTATATTTAATATTAACTTGTATCCGGTTAGACTTTGGTTACAATTTTGGGTGCATGTTTTTTACGTAATTTGATTTTGATTTCGGGATTTTATATTTGTGTTGTTGGATGGAATATGTTATTTTATAAGCGACTTTGAAGATTGTCAATCTGAGTGTTTTTTTAATTAACATTCTTACTGCCAAGGAAAGTTTTAGATTAATTACAAAATAAATGTGTAGGTATTCGAAGAAAGAAGATGATAAAGGTAGTTATATTTTTATGATTATTGATTAGTCTTTGCATAATACTGAAAGAAATATCTTTCAATTTCAAATATATGATTATGAGTTCCAGACTAACTAGTGTGGTTAAAGTCACATAAATATTACAGCCCGACATTCCGCAACAGAGGCAAATAAAATTTCAGTGCTTTTCATCTTTATTGTACCGTTCCGTTATTAGCGCTATGAGAACGCTACCTGAAAATTGAAAAGGCATAATTTTGTACCTGCATTTTGTATTAGACTCGCCCGGCCTCTAACGAGTAGATTGAGACGAGGTGTACATACGCAATGTGTTCCGTTAGCCGATTGGAGACTAAAAAGGATGTATTGCCTATTAAGGTGTAATTCCCTGGGAATTTATTTTTGCGTCCTTTTACCCTACTTTGTATCTACACGGATTACTGTGAATGAGAAATCGTGCCAATTTATGAAGCGCGTGAAATGTAGGTACGTGTATTTAGCCTGAAAAGTCGCTAATATTCGACCCTGGGATAGTGGCGCTGGAAACAGTTTAAATATGGAACTAACGTATAATACATATGTCAAAATAGTTTTTTCACCTCAGCAGCTCGAACAAGGGTACTTTGCTACTTAAAAACAGTGAGCAAAATCGAATTTTGCTGGGTACACGTATGGGTTTGATGAAAAAAAAATTTTGAGTTTCAGTTCAAAGTATGGGGAACCCCAAAAATTAATTGTTTTTTTTCTATTTTTGTGTGAAAATCTTAATGCGGTTCACAGAATACATCTACTTACCAAGTTTCAACAGTATAGTTCTTATAGTTTTGGAGAAAAGTGGCTGTGACATACGGACGGACAGACAGACGGACAGACAGACGGACAGACAGACAGACATGACGAATCTATAAGGGTTCCGTTTTTTGCCATTTGGCTACGGAACCCTAAAAATGATATTGAGGTTTCTAATATCATTTTTTTCTAAACTGAATAGTTTGCGCGAGAGACACTTCCAAAGTGGTAAAATGTGTGTCGTCCCCCCTCCCCCCTGTAACTTCAAAAATAAGAGAATGATAAAACTATAAATATATATGATGTACATTACCATGCAAACTTCCACCGAAAATTGGTTAGAACGAGATCTAGTAAGTAGTTTTTTTTAATACGTCATAAAGCCCCTAAATACGGAACCCTTCATGGGCGAGTCCGACTCGAACTTGGCCGCTTTTTTGACTTGTTCTAGCTGCACTTTTTCTTTATGACGTCAAGAAATGCACTTTTATCTTCACACTCACAAATAAGTATCTGTACCAGATAGAGTAAGGACTCTGGACTAGGCCTCCACACATTCGAGACAAGATGACAATATCTTATATCGACAAACACCGATCAAAAAATAATGTATAATGACATTTAATGACATATGCAACAAAATGTCACGTGGTCATTTGCATTGTACATTATTTCAGTTTCAATTCTCTGAACGAAATAGAGACTATAGCCATAGCGCTATCAAAATTATCCCCCACCTCATATAAAACTAATTCCCATATGTGCACACATTGCAAAGCTCTTTTTTGAACAGTCAGCAGCCGTACCCCAGCTTGTATAGCATTAAGGTCCATAATAAGTGTTTATATTGTCGCTAATTGTAAGAGGGATGCACATGACGGCGAGGGTAGCGTTATTGCGGACCTCGTTGGTTAAAACAAGTGGCTGTTTGATTTGGGGGTCTGGTGGACTCGTATTTTCAAAGGATCGGGCCATGTCAATAATGAGTACAACGCGAAGCTAATCGATGCATGGTTTACAAATACTTCGGCAGTAATTAAAATACACCGGAAATGTTGAGGTAGGTTAAGTCTTGCGGAGGTTTTATTTTTCAATTATATACCTATATATGTACATACCTACATATTTAGGCATTTTTATTTTCTTACCCACCCCCATGACATGACATTTTTAACTACCTATTTAATAAATTATGAGCTGGTTATTAACCAAATCTGTGAATCAATTGACAACAAAATGAATAGGTATACCTATAGTAAAACTATGTATGTTAGTACCTATTGGGGAATTCTTGTGTTAGATGTGAAAGCAAATATTTTGCTTGCATATTTTTGTTAGGAAACAACCTGAACAATTTTGTTTAACCCATGTTAGTGGTATGTACGTGTATGTAATGTTGCGAGACTACAAAGGGTAGGAATGTCTGTTGTATGTGGGTAGCTGGATCACTGGCATTACGAGAACTTTTTAAATAGTCTATTGGCAAATTGTATTTTTTTAGGTATTCGATACAAAAACCATGGATTATTTTGTACAGCACGAATATTATTAGTCTAAGTTGTACTTAATGTACCTAGATTAAATGATGATACATAGGTATGTTGTGGTTTTCGCGAAAGTGTTTAGTGTTGTTCCATTGTATAGTATTGATTTAAAATCTAGAGTTCTATAAATTGAGTATATTGGACCTAAAAAATTAAGAATAAGAATATACAAGTAATAAATGTTCCCAACAAGAAACCACAACACAGGTTTAAAAAAAAATATTAAAAACATAATGACGATTATCACATTAAAAGAAAGGTTTAAAAAAACTATGATAACATTATTTTTACCGACAAAATATCGAGATTGGTGGGATTTTCTTGATGTATTTATGCTTTCCGATTTCTTAACCTCCATTTTTCTTTAAAAAGTGTAACAATTTTTGCACTTGTACCGTAAATAACTATAAATAAGTGCTATTTCTCGTATTAAAGAAAATATGACAGCTCGGTCTTCGCTTGACTTGTTTATTTAATGTTTATTTTTAAATTAGGAAATGACAGTCTAGCTATAGTACATATTAATCTAAAATGATTACCTACCTTAACCACATCAAACCATCAATGCAAAACAAATTCACCACAAAATAAAATAGTGCCAACTTAAGTTAAGCACTCCACAAAAACTGTTCTAAAAACGTCCTTTACTTAAAATACACTCAAATAAAACCAAACTTATAAATTTAAAATTCAGAAGTTCATAAGTTCGTAATAAAGTTCGTGAGTGAGTGAATGATGCGGGACGAGTGTACTCTGCGGACCGCGCGCGGACTCTGCGGGCGGGAAACCGGGGATGAACGAACGAAAGGGTGAATGACTATTGTTTCATTCAAATATTTATTCCTTTTATAGACAGTGCACAAATTGGACCATGACGTCCATGACGACTCCGGGCTTACTACGCTGTACAATTCGCCATTCGCTTTGGTTGTATATTCAGCGTCAATTGAAGTGCCCAAATATGGAAACCAAGTTATATTTGACAAAAAAACCTATATTTTAGTTATAAACTAGTGGTGAGTATACTTCGAATGGTTGTAAAATGGTAAATAAAATGATAAGATAAATATGTATGTCTTTCCAAAATGTACAATTACACATATACCTACCTACATACAGGGTGCCCAGTAATTAATGGATAACCATCTAATCACCAACAGGGCACCTTAGGCTGGTCCAGAAAATGCACTTATACGTAGGTCTAGTAAAAGTTTCGTGGTTTTCGAGATAATCGAACTTTTCTGTCTTTTTAAATAGCTTAAAATTTAGAAAAGTGCGATTATCTCGAAAACCACGAAACTTTGATTAGACCTATAAGTGCATTTTCTGGACCAGCCTACGGTGCCCTGTCGGTGGTTAGAAGGTCATCCATTAATTACTGGGCACCCTGTATATGTTATGAACGTAAACTTACTTCTCTTTTTCTAAGGCCTGAGATACACTTTGTATGTTTTACTTACGTAAGTATAGGGACAAAGCTATTTGTTAGAACGATATATCGATATTCATCTCTCATTCTGTAGTATATACTCGTACCTTTGTCCCTACTTACGTAAGTAAAACTCAGGCCTAAGAGAAGTCGCGTTTGTATGACTTGGTACCTTCACGACGAGCTATTGACGATAGGTACATAACAAAATGGCTACACGTTCCTAACTCAATACCTAAGTAATTATATTATAACCTAGTATAGTATTATAAGATGTATTTACTTAAGCTTCTCATCTCCTGACTGGTCACGAAACGATATTAAAATAAATAAAATAAAAGCTGCAAAACAGCTTACCTATCATAATTAAATCTTCTGTTCCGAGTAGTAAAGTGCTTTGTAAAGCTTCTGAGTACCGACCCGTACCGTACTAAAAATAATAAACAATTTTTTTCTATAAATATATCTAATACCTTTAAACGAGCAATTCTTGTCTACCTTTAAAAGAGCAATAGGCTACATGACTATTTTTTTTTATCAATTGATCGGGTTTGTTTTTAGGATCAAATGTCTATATGGGACCCATTGCATTAAACTTTAATGATTAAAGTAACACAAAAGTCAGAAATTGTAGTCAAAGACCGACAGTCGCACTTCACTCGCGAAATGCCCTATACAAAACGGCCAGAGGCCGTGACGTCATCGCCCATCTTGTAGTATGGACAAAATAAGAAAATTGCGTTTTTGTCGGTGAAATATTGCGTTTATGTATATAGTTGCTATAGTCCGTCAACCAAATCTTGTCAGTAGCAATGTAAAGCAAACTAAAGTAGGGCAACACTCAAAGAGCAGTATTGCGCTAAGAAAAGCAGCAATGTACATCGAACCAAAAGATTTTTTTTTCCGCTGAGCGCGTCCTGCTTACGTCAATTCAAATTGTCACTCGCGGTTTATTGAAAATATTTGAAACATGGACGGACAATTTAAAAGCGATGTTAAAACAATGTTAATCAAAATGATGAACAAATTTGAAGATATCAAAAACAACTCCTTATCGTAGTGCTTATATTCTCTTTGTTCCCTATCTAAGTCTTCTAAGTTTACTAAAATAAAATCATATCGAAATGCAGATAATTAGATAGTGCATATATTTGTTATTTACAATATAATATGCCACTTGTTAATGTAAATTAGTGTACTCTTCTGGATGAATATGACATACCTGTGTAATTTTTTTGATTGGTATATATTGTACAATAGGATTACATATTAAAAATAAAACAACTGATATTTGGGTGTTTATTTAATTTAAAGGTAAATAAGATAAGGGTCACTTTAGCTACACTATAATTCAGGTCATTAATTGAAAAAATATAATGAAGTTACCAATGTTACCGGGTCACTTCAACCAAGCATAATACCATAATAAGTTACTCTATGCATAATACTCTGTAGTATTCTATTGCATCTTTGTAAATAGTCACAACTGATTGCTGAAAATATTAGACATGTGGGCCTATGGACGGTTTCCAGGACACAATATATGGTCTTGTTGGATAGATTTAGGCATACGTTTTAATTTTATTTATGCCTTTTAACCCTAAAACAAAAAAACTGAACATAATCTTAAAAGTTCGAAAGAGTTCTTCCAGTATGTACTTGTCATAATCTCAATTTTTAGTAATGTTTACCATCAACGAGCATGATTGTACATTGTAGGCCCCTTAGCTTTGCTTATTCTTATTTAATGTATTGGTATTTAATGGTGACAGCAGAAATATCTCTTGAAACAGAAACGATTCAGAATGAAAACCAAATGAAAACAAATAAGGTGACGGCTGTCATTCACGATCCACATTCCACAGATAAAACACAGATGACACGCATTTTGGAATTATTCGAACACAGTGTTGCTAACCCGCGATTTTTCAAATTTGCCGCCTTTTACTACTGACAAGATTTGGTTGACGGACTTTATACAATATTTTTTTTGATTAAATGTAAGGAATCTAATGGTACCCTTACTTTTATCGTTTTTGGAAGTTAAAAAAAACTTAAATTTCAAAACTTTCAGGTCCTGTAATTTTGTAATTTTTTAATATTTTATTTTAATATCCACATTATTGTGATAAATTGCTCGTTTGCTATCTATTTTACTAGATTTTGTTATAAAATTCAACAACAACATCATCCCTATTCTTATATACCTATTTATTTATTTATATGTATATATATTTCAGGGATCTCGGGAAAGGCTCTAACGTTTTCGATGAAATTTGCTATATGGGGGTTATCAGGGGTGAAAAATCGATCTAGGTTTTATCTCTGGGAAAACGCTAATTTTTGAGTTTTTATATGTTTTCCGAGCAAAGCTCGGTCTCCCAGATAGTTTGTTATATTAATCTAAGCGCTGGTGGCCTAGCGGTAAGATCGTGCGACTTTCAATCCGGAGGTCGCGGGTACAAACCCAGGCTCGTGCCAATGAGTTTTTCGGAACTTATGTGCGAAATATCATTTGATTAACGATCACTTTTCAGTGAAGAAAAACATCGTGAGGAAGATCATTTGGGTTGGAAGGTCAGATGGCAGTCGCATTCGTAAAAACTAGTGCCTACTCCAATTCTTGGGTTGGGACTAGTTTCCAGGCTCCCATGAGCCGTGGCAAAATATCAGGACAACGCGAGGAAGATGATGAATCTACGTAGGTACTAGTTATTTTAAACAAAACATTTGAATTTGAAGCGAATATACCCACTGCAGCGAATGTTACATTTGAAAGGACGGTATTGAACGAAAAGTGCGTTCAGTGTAGTATATGACTGTAGTTACATAGCATAGATGCTGTGGAAGGGTAGATGTTGTTTTTTTAATAGCCTTTGGCTATGATTTCATTTAGCCGTTAGAATCTCCCTCCCACACCGTTCCCGCTTCATTTTGATCCAGCGGATGATTTCCGGAATAAAAAGTAGGTATCCTACATTCTTATCCAGGATTAGGTTAATAATCCAGGCTATAATATTAATTAGGCTTATAACCTTGGTTATAAGCTAAGCTATCCGTATGCCAAATTTCAGATAGAAAAGTTATGCCATTTTTGCGTGATTGAGGAACAAACATAAAACATTTAAACATCCAAATATCCAAACATACAAAATTTCAAATTTAATAGGTATTTACTAATAATAAAGCTAAGTATACTAAATAAACTGGCCAAGAGCATGTTGGGGTCGTACAAGGCAAAACTATAAGTAAGGGTTCCTATAGTTGACTACGCTACGAAAGCCTAAAAAGCGTATACTCCTTTCTGTGCGTTGCTGAGCTAAACGTTAAAATAAATGATGAGTTTACCGTACAGTCGCCATCACATCGCGTATCTGATGGCGACTGTACATAAACTGCAAGTCAGAAGGTAAATAAAAGCGCCACCTGTGTCAATAACATTGAACTTGTAAGCCCCTGGTACTGGTTAGATAGCTTAGTAGTCACCATTGTGTTTTGGAAAACGCTACTAGATGGCGCGATTTATCAAACCTATTCTCGTAGATATAAAGTCGTAGATAGTTACCTACATAATGTAATATTAGGATACTAATAACGTGAAGGTGGTCCACTGTACTGATATTGAACCAATATTTAAAAAGTCTATTCAATTTATATGCATAACATTTACTCCGAGACAAACGTGCTCTATCGTTCAAGAAAAAACTCTACTAGAGAGTAACTAGAGTACTAACTTAAAGAACAAATGTTGTACATAGTACATTGAGCCCGCGTTGGTGGAATTTAACATCTATTTAACGCATTCACTGACAACGTTTCGTAGCGCTACGCTCGTAGCCGACACCAGCATTTTCCCGCTTTGTAGAGGAAAGCGACTACGAACAGAGAACCCGATGTGTTAAAAAGAAGCTTTTGTTAAATTTTATTACATAATTAAATTATTTATAATCATGTGTCAACCTAGGCTGGCCCTTCTTAATATCCGTAGCATCGTATAGTAGTACACCTTTACGCGTACTTTATTTGATTTTAATAAAACGTAGGTGTATTTTTTCCTCATTCGGTAAGCTAGGTAGCAATTTTATATGCTTCGGAATAGATTATGCGACGATAGTACATGGGGATTATGGCACACTTTTTCGGTTCCCAAAATCGAAAGCGCAATGTTTAAAAAAAAAGAAAATCGGTTTAATTCACTTATAATTTGGAAACTCAACCTTTTGCCATCGTTAGAACGGAGGCGGTTTCAATATATTCAGGATGTATTTATGACGTAGGTATTTGAAGAGATCCCTCGGTGACCTGATGACGACAGGACCCACCGTTAAGTACCCATTCGAATATTAAGTACAGGCAGCAGCGCACGAAGTGCTTAGATTATCTGCATTTACCTAATTCTACATGTGTATTGTGATGTGATGATGGTAAAGTATCGCGGGAATGTCACAACCTTTACTGCCTTAAACCACAGAATAAATAATAGTACTAAGTACAGAAGACTCATGCACTCTCTAACAAAACGCGTCTGTTACGATCAGCACAGATATGGCCGCTAGGTGGCGACAGCGCCACGCGCGGCTTATGGCTTTCCCCAAAATTGGGGCCGAACGGATGTACTTTTAGCTACCTGTAGCAAAGCGACGAAATCGCGGAGTGAGACACGCCTGCTTAAACTAAGGTTGAGGTTGGTGGAAGGTTCCAACAACTGGCTGGGTGATGAACAATAGAGTAGTTTATAAATTTATAATAAGTTTATAATGAAAATTATTTTGAGCATCTGTGCGAAGCTACTTCTGTTGACTGTACATATTTACATCAATCTTCACAACGGTCTCGACGAGCTTTGTTTCCTTAAGACAAAAAGCTTTCTAGTTAATCTACTTATTGTTTTGATCCGCTTAATTTCAGATTATATACATCTGAAAGTGAAACGAAAGCTAAATGAAATAGTATCTTGTTGGTCATGTAAAAACAAAACCCCTTTAACAAGGTACCAAATATGAAATCAAACTATATACCTATCTACATTTTCAAACATTTCGGGTATTTTTAAAGTCAGCCGTTTTGTCAAGAGAAATCTTTACATATGTACTTGGGTATATATTATGGATGTCGGCGGCCGATCGTAAGATCAAGCAGATCGTAATGTTCCTGTGTAATGTTTTGACGATAGTGACATTAAACCAATATATAGGTAGGATAGGTTCGTTAGGTTGCTTTAGATGCCCGAAGGACAAACTGCCCAGAAATAATCGACTCAGGGAACGGGTCAAAGATTTTCACATTTCACGATATGCCTAGGAATTTCACGATATCTGATCTTACGTTCGGCCGCCGACATCGATAAAGAAAGCTCTACTTGAATCCTGTTTTTCGAAAAAGCGCCAGACTTCGATCTCCTAAAATACTATTACAACCCAGTTAAAAAAAGCATTTCTAATAGCCAGTGCGGCAACGGAAGCAACAAAAACATTGCACCGTTCTTCTTCGCGTAAGGTCTATTTTAGAGCACGGTGTCGAGGACCGATACGCGCATGCCCGTCATTATCTCATGTACTAGCTCAGTTTGCACGCCGCAGCTCAGAGCGCGGCCGCGCGCCGCCGACCGATGCTCAACCGTCAAATCAGTGCTCTAACGAAAACTAAACGAGCGTCCTATAGTGAGTGCATTCCATTATCAAATCAAGATGAGGCGCAACGTGAAAATTATGTTCCTCGTAGGAACTGCCTGGATGTTTTTCCTTTTTTACTACATGCAGTCTGATGCTCCACAGTCTAAGGTAAGGTTTTCGACCACGAGCATCGCGATGTCTAGCGTGATCTAATAATGCATCACTGGGAAATTCATTGAGAATTTATGTGTTGTTTATAAAGGATCAGCTGTGAGGTTAGACCGTTTTGACCCCCGGCTGCTGTGCAGTGCGCATGACCCTTCCCACGCGAATGCGACGCGATAGCTGCAACAGTAATTACTTACATACCGTAACGCAAAAATAGATCACAATTAAAAATTAAGTTTGAAATATTGAATTGAAGAGCAAACAAATGTTTTAGATTATGTATATGTTTAAGTAAGGTTATGGCTCAAAAACATAAATATGTAAAGCTATGGCTCTAGCTGAATTACAGTTTGACAGCAGGCAACTTTTTGAGTATGGTAGAGTAGGTCATAGGTTCATCCAGTCTTAGTCTCTTTAGGTAATATGAGGACATCTCGCCATGCATTATGATGTATGAATCACCCATTGTTTACAAGAATTACTTAACTAAAGTGAGTAAAATAAGTCGGCATGTTACGTGAGTTACCTATTTTACCTGTAAATTATGTACAAATTGCGCTGAACAGGACTTAAAAATTTCATAACCTGACATCTTCGTACACACCTGATAATAAGAATGACATACTGCTAAATAGTTTTCACATAGTTGCTTTAAAATAGAGAGTTGTACTACATCTTCTTCTTCTCGTAGGGGAGGAGATATAGTTATCCATCTGACGAAAGCAATTTGACTCGTCTATCAGAATAGCGACACCAACCCAACCAACCAACAACGCCAACGCGAGCTCCTGATGACACACGGTACGGAGTGAAACATGTCGAGTGAATTTCGGCTTAAAATACATGAGTGACCCGTTTTAATATTTTTAATGTCTGTGTCTCATGGAAGTTTTGTTATTAAAATTGCGACAGACAGGTATGTCTAAAATGGCCAGCTCAATGGCAAAATAAGAGGAATCAAAAGTTAACTGTATACCTACCGCTTGTACAAATCAGTTCCGCCACTTTATGCAAGCAACTACTTCTTGTCTTTATTTAGATTGAGAACTGCAGAAACTGCATTACTTAACACTTTTTGTTTCTCCTAGACACCTAAGTAAGTGTAATTATTAGTTTGCAAAATTTAAGTTGCTTCATCTTCCACAATTAAGTAAAAGTGTTCGCTCTACATTTCACGTATTGGTTTTCTCAGCATGCATACTTACTTTAAATCACTGATTACATAAACTGGTAAAAAAAAACTTCTAATGTTTCAGAATTTATACTTCTTAGTACATTTTCACAAAGTACTACATCGGATTGGCCTAGATCCAAGAATACATACAAATTACTGTCCTCTTTCATAGCGATGTCCCCCAATATTTATTTATTTATTTATACTTCGATTTACTGGGTTAGTTTTATTTAACTACAAGCTTTTAAATTGTCGGTGTTTTTGTTACGAAACTTAAAAATACACGTAGCTGTAGTTATAATAATAAAACTGTGTTAGTGGTCTGTTTATTTCAGGATGACAATACGATTTTGTATTTGTAATTATCTTTGACCTATTTTAGGGTAATTACTATCTAGTTTTATGGCTCTGGAATGGCATTAAATTAAATAATAATTTTTGATGTACCCCTAGTTCACATGAATGGTTTTTTTTAATCAATTTGTTAGGAAACTAGTAGACCCTTCCTAGTTAAAGAACGTGTCAGATGTATAGGAACAGATTTATCTATATAAGTCAAATATTGAATCTCATTACAGTGATAATTATTTCAAAGTACTAATGGATAAGCGTTTGACACATACAAATGCATCGTATACTAATGATCTAAACTGGAAACTAATGGTGACGGTCTGTATAATAATTACAGGATCTTACAAATGTATTTGTAACAGTAATTCAGGCTAACAAAAATATTCAAGTAATGATATCAATTATCTAAACCTTGCGAAAAACGAATAATATGATAAATTTAGTTGTATTCGTTGCAATTCATTAAAAAGTATACTTTTTTTGTGATAGACAAACAGAAGTGTATTCCTACACCAAACCATAAAAAAGAACAATGCCAAACACGGGTCAGCCTATTTCAATTTATCTAGAGATGGTGTTAGGCGAAAATAATAAAACAGACCACCTATCATGGTCGCATTTTTATCACCTGTCATGCCATGCATCACATTCGCACTTACATATTTGTTGGAACGTGACAGCCATGGTGACAAATGATAAAGAGCCGGCCATCTTAGCCCTACAGAACTAGTCCAGTGTAATTTGACCGCAGGTATTGTGCTGGCCGCAAAATTACGCGTGCCGGTTATCCGTACGTAACCACCTTCACTTTCAGACCATCTTTATTTTTACACACCTCTTAACAACATCGTTATTTCTCGTTTTTAGAGTCCTGCATAATCTCTTATTTATTAATTCTTTGTTGCTGTTATTATCTTAGAACCGTTGATATTTACAGTACCTATTCAGAATTTGTTTTCTGACTAAACGGGAGTATTGTTTGCTATGATATTTTTTATACTTCGCGTTGTTGCCGACTTTCCGTGATATTGGGTACCTCACAAATTAAACTAATTTGTACCTATGTATATCAATTTTGTCATTAAAGAAACATATTTCGAATTGACTTATCCAGTTTGTTAAAAAAAAATGCAAATTATACGAATATAAAGACAACGTACACATTAGATATTTTGTCAAACCAAGCATGGCAATTAATTACATATACCTACACTCAAAACATCTTCATTCTTCGGAAAAGTTGGATAAATGAACTATGCAATTATTATTGAATGAAAAACATACACACACACAGAACCCGTAACGCCAAAAAATATCGCGAATCCCACTCTCGTACTCGTATGTAAATTTATAAAGTGTTTCTCGGAGTTATTTTTACATTACGCTCGCATGTTATTTTATTATGCACATTAATGTTACAAACAGAAAAACGAGTTTTAAATTGGGATTATTTTGACTGTTTCACAATGCTACAAAATACAATCGCACTTGTCTTTATAATTGTATGTAAATAGGTAGAAAAAACGTAACATTTAAACAATACTTGTAAACCCCGGCTCGTACCAATGAGTTTTTCGAAACCTATGTACGTTATATCATTACTTACAGTATATATTTACCAGTCACTTTTCGGTGAAGGGAAAGATCGTAAGGAAACCGGACTAATCCCAATAAGGATTAGTTTCTACTCTAGGTTAGAATATCAGATGGCATTTGTTTTCGTAACAACTAGTGCCTATCAATTCTTGGGATTAATTGCTAAATGGATCCCAGATTCCCACGTGCCGGATCAAACAGCCGGAACAACGTGAGGAAAATGATGTAAAATCTGAATTAATCCATTTTACTTATTCGTTTAACTGAAATGTTAATTAATCTATCATTTTAATTTTAACTGCATTGTTTAACTATGTAGAGCACTTTTTATTCTTCAAATTTAAAATCCACCTTGCTATAGCAGTACAAACTGGTGTATCTGACAAGAGGCATAACGTGGTGTAATGTGCCGCCTGCTGTGGTTAGCTTCGTGGTTTTTTTGCAGTTTAATGTTCAAAAAGACTTTCATTTTCTATTGCCTAATACCAGGTTTTAAATGCCACCAATATCATGCTACAATTGTCCGTGAAATGGCACCATGCCATGCAAAAAATTACCTTTCCAGGGTTTTTTTTTTTTTTTTTTTTTTTTTTTTTTTTTTTTTTAATTTTAATTTTAATTATGCTGGTTAATTATTATTCTTCTCTTGTAAGTTCATAGTTCTAATCATAATTAAATATGTTATGAATACAAAAATGAACTGTCCACCATTGTTTGTGAGCATCATTCGACGGGCAAGGTGCCGTATTTTAAATCAATCAGAGTGCCATAACTAAAATTCGACTATTGAGAAATTTTAAATACACTGTAACTAAAAGCATGATATAATACAACAGTTGCTGTTGAGCTTCCTTAAGATGCAAAAAATACCTTATCCTAACCTAAAATTCCTAACCTCTACCCGCGACTAATTCCGCGTAGAATTTGTCAAAAAGTTTCAACCCAATTTTCACTTTGGACTTGAATTTCAAGGAATCCCTTCTTGATGTAGTATAGTAACTGCAACATAAGAATGAATAGGTATGTAAGAAATACAAATATAGGTACCTATTTCAGATCAAGGTCCTTTCTGTCTTTTCTTGATAGAACGATATACAAGACTAGCGACGTCAAACACACTGATGTCAGCGTACATTGAAGGCAATATTTATTTTGTATGAAAAAGAGGAAGTCTAAAGAATTCATAATTTTTAAAAGTTGTTTAATAAAAGTTGGTCACTTTCAGGAGTATAGCCTACAGTTTAATTTATTGCTCCTGTTACAGGAAACTCTCTGTATGTACGTCCTTATATAACGGGGCTGTTTCATACGTACTTATAATTAAACAAGTAGGTAGGTGGTAGGTACTCTATTGTATTCTACGCTTACCATACTTGAAGGCAATGCCGACAATATACTCGTATTTATCTTGTTATTCTTAAATTATTTTTGGGTATTTTTATTTTTGCACATAACCATTCAGTAGAGCGGAGAAATTGTCAAAGTTGCTAAATAATGGTACTAACAGAACGCAACTATATTTAGCACCTCCGCTGCCATCTTCACCACGGATACGCATCGGGAAGGGGGCAGTTGTATGCCAAATGAATGTGTATTGTGTACATTACGGATTACTTATAATATTTCACGGACATGATGTAAGCACGCTAGGTTGCGCGTAGGTAGGTACACGAAGATGAAAAAAATAGGAGAAAAATGAGGAATTTGTAAATGTTGTCTTTGAAGAAGTGTCTATTTAGAACACTAGAAAACATTGATTTTGTTACCGATTCTTGAAAAAGACCTTCCCCGTGCTTCTGACGAAGTAGCTTAGACCCCTCCCATTCAGTCAATTTTATAGATCTTCCTATACTACGAGTAAATACTTAAATGAAAACTAATTTGAGCATAATTTACCTATTACGAAAAGTATTAGACGCGATGTGAACGGCACTATCGAATCTATAGCCCCAACTTTACTCCCTTTCACGGATCCTCATGTTTAGAAGGTTATCCTATGAACCTCGCACCTTACAGGCTTATCAACCTTCGAGCTTCGTATTCATTTCTACTTCTTTCTTCGTATACATTACTCGAATGATTGACCTGTTTGAGTATAGCCGAAAGATTATTCGTAATTGTAAACAAA
Organism: Cydia amplana; assembly: GCF_948474715.1. Classification (NCBI taxonomy): domain Eukaryota; kingdom Metazoa; phylum Arthropoda; class Insecta; order Lepidoptera; family Tortricidae; genus Cydia; species Cydia amplana. The sequence continues at coordinate 21,400,128 of NC_086069.1, forward strand.
AAGATTACAATAGGTACATTCCAGTGAACGCATATAAACCATGGAAGTATTCTGTCCGCTCAATTATGACCCAACGTAAAGTATTCGATTGTAGGCGGTGCTTACAGAGTGTTCGATTGGCAACTTCAGTGCGGCCGAGATGACAGTCAGTGACGGATGGCTAAATTGGTTTATAAAAACTACGTTTTTTTGTAATTAAAAATGTCTTCATGTGTCGTGAAGTGGTGCAGAAGTTGTTTTAGTTCATATCAAGGACAGTGGAATCACTTTTCACTTGTAGTAAACAGATAACTTCAGTAAAATTTGGAATAAACATGACGACATTTTTTCAATACTACCGTGCTAAGCTAAAACGTAACAACTGCATACGACTTTCATAACAACATACGACTTTTTAAATTGCGAGGATAATAGGGATGGTTTTATGCCAAATGAAGTAGACTATTTTATTAACTTATGATTGGTTTAGGTATTTTCTATATACAGTAGAATCCGCTTATAATGACATTGAAGGGAAGTAACAAACATGTCATACTAAGCGGATGTCATATAAAGCATAGTTGATAAACTTTTTATTTTATTTTTTCCAAATTAATCTCAAACAATTTTGTGAGAGATGAGTTTTATTAACCTTATACCAATTATCAACTTTCACCGAGAGTAAAAACTAAAACAATTTAAACGCCACAGACGTCCTCGCAGGGAAAGATGTGGGGCCGGCCACGAAAACCAGCGAATTTGTCAGTATAACCGGACATAATTCCATAAAAATAGTATTTATAGGTCGAAGTTATCTTATCCGACTTTGTCACAAAGAATTTCATATGAAAACCAAACTTCGCACAGTAATTGCGTCATAGTAAGCGGTTGGTCAGTATAAGCGGAGTCATAATAAACGGATTCCACTGTAATTATAAATGTAGTAATAAATTCCTTCTTACAGATTTGTATTTTCCTTTTTTATTTCATGAGATGGAGCTATAAAAAAAACTACCTAGTTATTTCAAATTAATAATCAAATTTGGTATTGTCATTTTACATTACTTTCCATTCAAATTCCCACAATATGCTATTCGCAGAGAACTATGGAAAAAAGCTGTCCAATTAGAGAGACATGAAATTGAGTGGATGCCTGGCAAGATATATAATGTTCTATTCATGAGATAACCCGTGAGATAATCATATCCGGTCTCCTATATGTAGATACATTTTTTTCTATCACGCTTTCACTGAATTAATTTAACAAATACACACATTATCTCAAAATGTTGATCATTTTAATCCACCCTCTACTGTCACATATATGTAGGTTCTCTCTCAAGCCATTTCCGTGAGTAGAAAAGAGCGGCGAATTTAGAAAATGTAAGCGCGCGAACGGTTATGGTCCCATACAAAATTGTAATTATGCGCCTTTTTCTACTGACAAACTTGCTTGACCGGCTATATACATATAAAATATTTCCATTGGAACTGAAAGTGGGGATTTATTGTGACTCCGCCTGTTCAAATGTTTTTGACCCGATTCGTGTACCTACCCATGTAAATTTTGCAGGCTGTATAGCCTGTCCGATTTCTAAGATCAAGTTCGCCATACATTTACTATGGCGTACTTGATCTTAGAAAAACGGACAGACTATACCAGTACGGCTACCATCAGTTTGGCACTGACAAACGCCGTCGAGAACGTAATTTACTTTCTATACATCTCGCTCGTACTCGCATATTAGTGCAAACGAGATGTATAGAAAGTAAATTACGTTCTCGATAGCGTAAATGTCAGTTTTGACACTGTCAGTGACTCATGGTACGGGCTCTGAACGTGACTTCGCACTGCCATACAGATTGATAATAAAATATACAAAATACTTATTATAGCGGAATACATTTATACAACAATGAATATTTAATTATGTTGAGTTAGTCTGTCATTTAATTTCATATCAACATTTTAACTAAGTAGTTATCTTTTAATCTGCATTAAATTATTATACGTGAATTATTTGACTGGTTCTTCAATGTATGGCATAAACCTATCCCTGTCCAAGTCATATTCTAATCAAATATGAATCGCGAATTCTCAGCGGCCAGTACGTACAGCAAGAAGGTTATTAGCGGATTAATGTCGCTGATTGGTAGTTATTGACATTATATGCATTTCATCTACACTTAGCTGTGTACGTTAGTGTAATAGAGACAGGCTCTGTAAACGTATCGTCTTATTTAAATGTAGGCGTAATTGTGTATGTGTGCTAATTTGGCCCGAGAATTTGAACGGTAATGTTCCCAAAGGCGGTTTCCAGTTATATGCTTTCACTGGTACATTCCTATAAATCTTTTTCTACTCCAGCACTTAAATGTGTCAATTAAATGACTGACAGTGATATCTAAAGCAATGTCATTTGAATGCTTTGTCTATAGGCTCATAAGATGACTGCTAGCAGTCATCTTATGAGTATAATACAACTGCTTTATTTTTTTTAAAGATACAAGTTCCGATCATCTTGATTGAAAGAGGTATGTTTTCATTTACAATAATAACTCTTTTTTTTTTTTAAATAATAACTTTTTTTTTTTAAATAATAACTCAATTTTTTTTAAATAATAACTCTTTTTTTTTAATAATAACTCTTTTTTTTTAATAATAACTCTTTTTTTTAATAATAACTTTTTTTTTTTTTTTTTTTTTTTTTTTTTTTTTTTTTTTTTTTTTTTTGCTGCAGCTGTCATAGAAAAAGTAATGTATGCAACAGCTCATAATTGGTTCTTAAAATTCTCGGGTCTTTTTTTACAAAACTCGACTACGTCTCGTTTTGTAACTTCGACCCTTGAATTTTAAGAACCCTTATTATATCACTGTTGCATAAACTACTATTATTGCACATTTCAAATATCAAAACACTGATACAAATGTAAATACCAAATGTAATAATTATATTTAAAAATTAAAATATTTGTAGTTTAGCTTGTCATTTGTTCACAAAAATGCTGTTTTATTGTAATACACGTACGTTTGTAAATCATTTACTGCAGTAAATAATTTATTCATTTTTGCAGACAACATTCAAGATTACACGTGAGTATCGCGGAAGAGCAATCTCTTCCTGATAACCTTTGAGGGGTGAAGACAAGAAAAAGCAACTAGGTATTATTAGGGTGACACATAAGCTGATATATTTTCGGCTGGTTCGTTTTAAAAGTCGGTTAAATATATAATTAAATACCCGCATAACTCACCCTTATATGTCAATAAAAACGTTATAACATCCTCACAGATAATTTTTTTAACCGACTTCAAAAAGAGGTGTTTACCATTGCAACCGTTTTTTTGTATGTTTTTTTTGTATCTTAGAATTCCATAATTTCTGAATCGATTTAGACAAATATTTTTTGTGTGAAAGTACGTAAGTATATGCTTATGTAGATCCATTTTCAGTTGCTAGCCCATATAAAAGCACCTAGTGCATATTTTTTTAACCTTTTTTTAAGTCGGTTTTTAGGGTTCCGTACCCAAAGGGTAAAAACGGGACCCTATTACTAAGACTCCGCTGTCCGTCCGTCCGTCCCTCCGTCCGTCCGTCCGTCTGTCACCAGGCTGTATCTCACAAACCGTGATAGCTAGACAGTTGAAATTTTCACAGATGATGTATTTCTGTTGCCGCTATAACAACAAATTTATACTAAAAACAGAATAAAATAAAGATTTAAGTGGGGCTCCCATACAACAAACGTGATTTTTGACCGAAGTTAAGCAACGTCGGGCGGGGTCAGTACTTGGATGGGCGACCGTTTTTTGCTTGTTTTGCTCTATTTTTTGTTGATGGTGCGGAACCCTCCGTGCGCGAGTCCGACTCGCACTTGGCCGGTTTTTCTTAATGAATTGGTATTTAAAATGTGCATATCTAGCTAGACGTGGTAGAAATTAGATTAGATGTAGTTATGTAAATGGATTGCGTCTGCTCAAGGCATTTATGCAAATACAAGCGGAGGTAATAAATACCTGTTACTGTCATCGTCAATACAATACATCAGAATTCAGATAATATTACCCGTAGCTTTGAAGCTAATTCTGACACCTGTCAATTCAATACATTTTGTGTATAAAGTAATGTTTTTTAAACGTGGTGAATTTGAATGACAGATGTCAAAATTCTCACAACAATAACTAGCTGTTATTGACAGTTAATATTGCGAACATCGCAACCGTAAAGTACCGTTGACATTCAAGGAAAGCAAAATGTACTTATCTAACGACAGTTCCATTCCCAGACCCTGTCTTTGTTATGCAAAGGTTCTCAATCTTTTCTCGGCCAAGAATTAGCTTGAATACTTAGTTGTTAGCAGGAGCATAAAGTATCTTATAAATTTAAGTGCCGTTTAAATTTAATGGTCATGATCATATTTATGCTATGATGTCTATGACAGCTAACTAATTTTAGAGTGCAACTTAGAAAGTGTATGTTGTAGGTTAGAATCCTGAAACGACCTTAACTTTAAAATGCGTTACATTATTAATATGATTTTCTCGCTACGAGATGCACTAATAGAAATATCATATTAATGAAAAAATATTTGTATTTTATATTTTTCACATCGAATTTCGCAACTTGATATTTTTCACTAGCTATTATGTGAAGGAAAACTGGGTTAGATAGCAGACATATTTGTAAATAACTAACGCCACTTCTAATAAAATCCTATAAAAAGAACCCCGAGCTAATTTAAGGAAACGAAAAAGCACCAAGATGAGAAGTGGTCGTACTTATTAATATGTCACGAGGTAGCGTTCGCCAAAGACAGACAGACCCCACTCACGGACTATTAATTGAGAATTGCAATTGAAGTGCAATAGCAGCAAAATAGCGTGTCGGGCAGATTGCGTGAAGAAATGAAAAGCAAAGATTGCGTCTTAATTAATGATTGTTTACCTTCTTCCGGATTGCCAGCTGCCAATTGCCCGCCACTGTGGCAGTGGGCCATTGGGCAAGTAGACGGTCAATTATAAATGATAGCTGAAAATTATTGAACGCACTGGCCCACTTTTTTACACGTGGGGTAAATGGTGTGATTTATTTAGGACACAATATTTGTAAACATAAGGTTACCAAAATACAATTTTTATTCATTAGCATTACTTTTAGTAGTAATTTCACGGCAGATAAAGACTCTATTCGAACATTTTAACGATTAATTTGATTTCATGTAGTTGCCTTGACATAGAATATGTATTTATTTATTTTAAGCACAGACATACAGACATAAAATCTATAATATAATTGGACAAAAATACATCTTAGGTAACAGCCTCGGCCAATAAGCTAACTGCACCAACTCCCAAAAATATGAGTGTATACCTACATAATACATAGTGTTTATTTACTACATATTTTGGGTACTTAAACGCATCCTTATCTCATATCTACAAACACGAGAGTCTTAGTATGTTTTTAACTTATTATTTATATACTTAACTAGCTTCTGCCCGCGACTTCGTCTACGTGGAATAATTTATTTTATGTATTTAAACTTTATTGCACAAAAAATAACTTAATGTACAACTTGATGCCTTGAGACAATGATGATGATGATTAATAATAAATATTATATGTCCTTTCCCGGGTCTCAAACTATCTCCATATTCTCGATTCCAAATATCATCTAAATCGGTTCAGTGGTTAAGCATGTTACCTCTTAACAGACAAATAGACAGAGTTACTTTTGCATGTATAATATTAGTATGGACTAGTATAGATTAGTATGGATTAACTACAACAGCTGCAACTGTAATGCAAATAAGTGAAGTGGAGTGCATTGCACCGTATCTAGTAGCGACCTAATCCTTACGCTAAGTGCGAGCCGTAATCAAGAGGAATCTAATTTGTTTGCATAGTTACGACATACTTACGGGCATACGGCTGCGTTACTATCTTAGGTGACAACAAGTAGGTAGCATGATACGGTTAACTATTATACGAGATAACGATAAGACAGGTCAACTTCTCTTTTCAAAAACCGTTAGTTGATTTAAATAGAAAAAAAGATCTGAACTGATCTGAATGTATTGGTATACATTAAGTACGAGTATTAATGCGTTGCGCTGACGCACAGTTTATGCTTATAAAGGATAACAAGCAACCAATACTTTTCCTTAATCGACCGTATAATTGGTACGTTGTAAGTTTTATCAATTAATGTTAAATTAAAGAATTACGAGCACATATTATGTTTTGAATGTAAGCCTATTTCAGAAATAAGTGGTCATGCTAGCAACTAATTAGTTGCTAGTGTTACCTATAAAAATTGAGTCAATCGTTTCACGTTACGTTTGGACGATTTTGTAAATTGTAAACTATACAGTACAGTATAAAGTCTATTTTTTTATTCGGTAGACTGAAATGACAGTTAATAGTATGAAATGACATTTCATGTTCATACAATTAGCTGTCATTTCAGTCTACCGAATAAAAAAATAGACTTTAGGTAACTAAACATTGCTGCTACCAATGTTTTTGTCCTACGCCAAAATTATTCCTATAAGGAAATAACTTGATATTATAAGTAAAAAATGTTGTGGACAAACATTAAGCACCCCTCAATAACCCCTATAGTATTATATTGATCGTAACACCCCTCGGCTTTCATTCAAGTCGTACGCTGTTTTACTATTGTTCTCATTTTTCCCTATAATGCCATCTTTTTCGCACTATTTTCGCAATTAGGTTGGAAATGTGTTAAGATACGTAAATGATTGGTCTTTTTATTGAAAAACGCTTTTGAAAAATAAGTCACAGCAAATATGTAACAATTATGAATCATATACGATTATTTACATTATTTTGCTTTCATAAGAAATAGTTACTGATTTTTAAAAAGCGTTTTTCAATTAAAAGACATCAAGATCGCGTAGTCTTTTTCTAATGCTAAAAAAACGAACTATAGTTATCCAATTTACCTATTGCAATAGGTAACGTAAAACGACATAATGTCAAACGAATTTTGGAGGTTGTTATTGCAGACCGGAGGTAGTTTTTAACACTCAATGACATGCTAAAATTGGATAACTAGATTTTTGTCATTGCAGTACCTACTAACTATAAATAGTTGAGGAGTTAACAAGTCACTCTTTAGCGCTATTAGTTTTATAGGGTGTATAACAAACCCAACTATGACATAAGATACCTACATTTTGAATGCGTTATTATGTGTGTATACTCGTACCTAGTACCTATAGCAGATCTCATTACTCCAAATGAACGATTCGTTTGTAGGTACTTCGACCTTTTACAAAATATCACAAACTTGGATTCTTACAAATAAGATCGGTTTCTTCTCAAGTCACGGCACGTTTTCGATAATGACGATGACAAACTATTTCATTGTAGCCTTTTTTTGGTAATAAGCATCCAATACGTTTACAATACAGAAGTCATCGACCCACTATTGTTATAGTAAGTTTGTACAATCTACACTACAATTGCCTTAGATTTTTATATCTTTAGAAGGAAATGCCGATTTTATGAAACGGACTACGGAGGAAATTCAAGAATTCAAGATCTAAATAAATGATTGTTTGCACCAGGGATGTTGCGAACATCCGCATCCGCATCCGCAACCGCGGAACTTCCGCATTATTTTCAACATCCGCATCCGCATCCGCATCCGCATCAAATCGATGCGGATTTAATGCGGATGCGGATGTGGAACAGGTCGGTACAGAAACGCCTTAGCATCGGCGTAAGTGCTAGACTGCTAGGTAATTTAGTCATTAACCAAAAAAACCTATTAGAAATCAGCAGTCAAGCGTGAGTGGGACTTAATGTACGGAACCCTTGGAACGGGAGTCCGACTCGCACTTGGCAGGTTTTTTGAAATAAAAATTACTAAAATGTAATATTTGACGTTTTTTATGGTGCTATCTTGACATCCGCATCCGCATCCGCATCCGCGGATGTGAGCCTTAAAAAATCCGCATCCGCATCCGCATCCGCGGATGTCAAAAAATCGGCATCCGCAACATCCCTGGTTTGCACCGTCGATTCATATACGTATCATATTCAGGCATGCATAATAATTTATTCAGGCATTTCATGAATATCAACGAAGCATTTACCACTGTTCTAGGGCGATTTCTGAACTTAGCAAAGCTATTAGACCAGTCAATGTGGTATGACAACCAAAAGTAGCTAGTTTTTGAGTTCTAGAGGACACAAATTAAATTATTTCAGATGAAAATTTTTAGAGTTTGAGTTCTGGCCATGTTACACCTATCGTTCTGCTGAGTCAAATAGGCCCTATTTTAATTTCTCAAAAGTCTAAAATCACTCTTACTGTAGCCATAGAAAAATAAGTAAGCTTAGAGAGCTCTCTCTCTATAGTTGAATTTCTTTACTCAATAATAAAAGTTGTAAATATGAGGTATGGTAAAAATTATTATAAGTTTTAAAACTTGATTAAAACTTAATAGGTACTTATTACAAATAAGTTTTCGCAAAGCTTCGCTTAAAACTTATTATAGATAGGTTTTTTTATGTATGACGTGAACAATTGTTAGTAGTTCTGTGCGAATGCTGAAAGTGATTTAAAAGTTAAACATAATTGATTTACGTTTAATTAGATCGTGATTACACGACACGTGCCAGTTACGCTTCCCGGACACTTTGTATACGGGGATATCTTCGCCAGGCCCTGAGCCGCTTGGAACTGCCTAGAACCTATAATTTACTAACCACGGGTGTAGAGAAAACCACTTTCTCTAACTAGGAACTCACCCACAAATCATAATTATTTGCGTACTTATAGGTTCTGTATCTGTAGGTAGGTATCTGCTTTATATTTTAATACACTGTACAGAATAAAATACGATTAAACTCGCGTATTTCATATCATGTATATCGCGAAAGTTTTAAACGTTTGTATTTAAATTGTAAAATATTTCTACTTATTTTATTTTAGTTTATTTGCAATTTAGTTTAACCAAGTTTAACTCACGAAAGTTGTGATTTCACGTTTTTAGGCTTTTTATAGGCCTTCGGTGTACATTATTTTACATACATATTTGCATTAATATTGCGTAATATGAATTAAATAACGGTCCATTTCATATTACGAGAGGCAAGAGATTTACTAGCTTCTGGTATTATAAATTTATCTATGATTGCTCTAATTATAAAATGGTGGTGTCTCTTTAACTTTGCTCACCCGTTACCATCAAGATGTTCTCTCTTTGACTCCCCAATCCAAGTGCACGAGTCTGCACAACCGTCCGTTTAACTCCCACTTACCCCTACCACTTGCTAACTCAAGTGTTGCCAGGTAAGTCATTAAACATTACCCATTACCCTAATATTAAATTCAGGTATTTTCAGAAAGTTGCCAAGTAAAATTCATATTTGCTTACACTTTTTGATATAATTACCAAAAATCATGACATTCGGCCATCCTACTTCGTGCATGACTCCGGCGCACGAAACTCAATTTAAGGTTGAAAAGAAAATAGCTAAGAAAGCTCCTTTAGAAACACTTATAAAACATTTCTTATACACTGAAATAAATCGTACCTACTCCATAAAATTCCCCTGAGATCGAAATGCTTATTCAGCTTCTTATACCTAGTTGTAAACAATAACATTAAATGTGTAAACTTTGTTTTAAATCAATATGTTTGAGCTCGCGTCTATTATGACATTCGGCCTTCAGTTCTTTCCTTTCTTTATGTTTACTGTCAATTGCATATGTTTAGCTTTATGAGAATTTGACTTGTAGTTAATTATTTACTTGATGTTTACTACGTGTCTTACAAACGCTTAAAACATTTTTCATCATACAGCGATATAAGTTTATGCAATAAATAGATTTTATTCAATGAATTCGATAGTCTTCAAGTAAAATATGATATTGTACCTTTAAAAGTTTAAATTTTAATATTATGAACACAAACTATGTTTTTTAATTGTATTTCTCTGAAACAGACCTGACAAATAAATCAGATTTTGGTACCTCCCTAGGAAGAAACTTGGCCTGCTACAATCCCCTTTATGCTTTATAGTATCAACGAGTATGTATGTACTAGGGTACTCTGAGTGTAAATCCATATTGGTATGTTTATTTCCGAATAGGTACCCAAAAAAAACGGGATAAAAACAATTCTCAAACTTACAAAAGCGTAGCTGCTACATTTATAGTAAAAAAAATGTTTTCATTATTTATCGTTTATGATTTCTAACTGTAATACTATTTTCAGCTCGTACGTTACAGGTCTTGAGCTATTGGTGTTACTTAATATATACATATTTTCTTTATTTTATTAGCATATAACCTTGCTAACCTGTTTCCGAATATTAAACTCAAAGTCGACAGAAACACTTGAGACAGGTTTCAGTAGCAAAACGCAGACTTTATCAATTTTATCATGCATAATTGTAGATTTTTATTTTTGCAAATAATATTAAATAATTGTATAATGTCCAATATTTTGATGCATTTTCTAAATTTCAAAGTCTATTTGACACCCAATATATCTAATAATTAGCAGTTTTTCTTGAAGATTTATTTTATTTCATCTATTGTAACAGAAATAAATCAACTGGTCGGACCAAACGGAAGATTTGCATTTTGTACACACCCTTTTGATATCATTCGTTACAGCAGTCTTCTAAAGATGGCAATTTTTTTTTTTTTGTTTTTAATCAAAGTAAGCTTTCCAAAAAAAAACATGTTTCTTCACACTCTTTCAATATTATTTCTCACAGCAATCATGCAATGATAGCAGATTTTTCAAATCAATGCAAACATTTCTGACGAAACCAATCTTATTGGTGCAATTGGTTTCTTCTTTCATACTAACTTAATTGATTTTAAGTACCTATCTATAGTGCATATAAAGCCATTTATGGCAATTATAATATTCAACTCTATTGACAGTATTAAAATTCAATTTGAAATAAACAATTTTATGTGACATACATTTTTTAAGCGTACCGACATATGTTAAGTACCTAATCAATAACCGTTTCAATATTATTTTATTACCTCTGTTAAGATGAACTTTAAAATGTAAGTGTTTCATTAATAAATAAATGAACCATAGACACAATGACACGAAATTAACTTTTTTGAAAATAGAACGTAAATAATACAGAAACTAGATATTAAAAGCGGAAATGTAGAAAGTCATGTGATATACCAACTACAACTTATGAAAATTATGAATTTTGAATTACACTTTTTTTTATCCTGATCCTGATACGAACGAAACATCACAATCATAACTTTGAATACGAGAGAGATAGGATGGTTTTAATTTTGGATGTCTATATCATTGATGTATATGTTACCCTATATAACCCTTTCTAGATATGCTAGAACAGTTATTAACAACTACTAATGCTATCCCATCATTTAGATAAACTATTCTTCTAGACACTGTTTTAAATCGATTAACAAATCAATAATAATCAAGCAGAGTATGTTTAGAGTTAGACACTGGCATAAATACGACTAAACTCACAATTCGCATAATTTAAAAGCAAATCAGTTACTGAAATCACGCATAGGCAATGAATGTTACCTATTTCATGTCTCTAACCAAAATCTAAGTCAAATACCTAATTCAAATAATTTTTTTTTAATTTACGACTATACATGTACTTTATTATTTCTATGCTTCAAACATATTATTACGTATCTAGAGGCTGTAGCTCTAAACTTCTTCACAAACTCAGCCATTTCTACAATTTCGCTTTTATAACGTGATTTGTAACTGTATATAACCCTAAATATTCTTCATATAGACGTACGCACAACTAAAAATAAAATACCTTTTGACATTGATATCTAATTTACTAGATCTTTTTTTTTCATTTGGATATTCTAAGTTTCAAAAATAAACTCGCATCAAACTTTCTATCATAGAGAAAGTACATTTTTATTTCAAAATATTTCGAGACCGCATGTAACGATACTTAAATACTATTTTGTAAGAGAGGAAATCAAGCCCAACCCCTACATGACACCAAACTCGATCGCACCTTATCGTCATCGAGATCACCACTAATACTTACATCAAGACCTCTGAGTCAATTGCATATAGGTAACTCTCTCAATTTAATAATCCTGCTAGCTATAAAGCTATAATCGTATCAAACTTCACAAAGATCAGAATAACCTTGTATGTATAGGTATTAGGTACCAAAGTTATTGCGGAACAGATACTAAAAAATGTTCCTTATGTTTCCATAGGTAACGCAACTTAAAGAAAAAAAAACAACTGCATACAGTATAAGAAGAGAAAAAAAAACAACGGGCTGCACCCAGGGAGCGCCAGCAGCGAAAACTCAATGACATTGTAACAGTCCCTCGACCAGGCCACGTGCCCGTCCCACGTTTTACGAATCTTACGTCTTACGCTCTCGCGAGTTTAACATTTTTTTTTTTTCATCACAAAAAATGCACAGCGCCGCCAAAGAAGTTTTCACTTTAAAAATTACATTAATTATCACCACTAATTTTGAAACGACGATTTCGTAATATTAAAAAAAAATGTTTACTTATAGTTAGTTTTTGAACATTTACTGCTTCATTGTTCATTAAAATGGGATTGAAATATTTTAACTACCACTCACTTATGGCACGTACATATACTAATTTAATTTATACAATAAGTTATTGCCAATTGCGTTAGTGTGAAAAATTCTAAATCAAACAGTTTTCTGACATCAATCAGTCAACTATAGCTTCAAAAAGATCATTGTATTTAATATTCAACACAGATATTATTTTATTGAATTCATTTCATGGTCAAAATATATTCATTAGAAAAACCCGATGAGGTAAAAACCAACTACTCTTTTCAATCTTCCGCCAATGACAAGAGTTCTCTGGTATAAAAAAATATTCTCTAACCTTTGTTATAAAGTTAGCACAAATGTGACATTTTAACTAACTCTGTAAATTTTCATTGACCCCATTTCACAATTCATTCAACAATTCTCAGTCACCTTGACCCCTCACTCCTATTTGAGCAGGTCAAAACCAATATCAACTTCCTTTGATGCTTTCAACGTTTCTCGTATCTCGTTTGTTCCACCTCGTACTCCAGCACATGATCATTTTAAAATAAACAAAATTCTTACACTTCCTTCTCAATACATTTAATATGACTTTGCAAAACACGTTAATGAAAACTTAACTACATTTCCGTGCAAACAGATCACTCGCACAAGACAGGGATCAAAAAATCAACTCCGAACTCATCCTATTAGACTGACCAAGTCATATGGTTGGTAAAGTTTTACTTGTCATTAACTTCTGTCCTTTTTAAGAGAATTACTCCCATACTGTTGTTAATGTTATTTCAATTTGTTCATTATGTTGAAACTATTTGCAGTATCTCTCATTAACCATGTCGACATTTTAAAAGAGGAATAAGACATTAACATTTACTGCGCAACCCGATCGAAATAATACACGTACTTATCCGTGAAATATTTAAAATACTTGAAATGTAAGTACTCAAACCCTTTTCATGTCTTTACATTACAACCTTCCAGACTCAGTCTTACATAGATTCAAAATGCTTGTTATCACAAAAACACAACAAGAACTACCAGAATATTAATAAAAAAAATCTGTGGAGCTGTCGCTAGTACGACATAAATCCTCTGCACTCCCACGATATCTATGCCTACTTTTTTCCACTATAAACATTTTAACATGATCTGCAATAAATGATCAACATTAGCCTGTCAGATCCACATCAGTTTATTTTTTTAACTTTCAATAACGTACACGCGCGCTATACTATGTATTTTACTTGTTCCAAACATCTCTAAATTTTCAAATCTAAATAAAAGGTCATCTTCATCAGACGCATACCCGCGTTACACAAAACGAAACTCCAATAACGCATGCTTAAGTAGTACAAATGACGCACTTTCGTGTCATATAGAACTTAACCTCAATGACGCCCCAACGTCAAAAATTCAGTTTCAATGACGTCTCCACGTCATACAAAACAACATCAATGACGCCACAACGTCACACAAATGACAATGCCATGTCATACAAATGACGCTTCTACGTCACACAAATGACGCCTCCACGTCATACATAAATGACACCTCCATGTCATACAAATGACGCCTCCACGTCACACAAAAGACGCCTCCACGTCAAACACAAATGACACCTCCATGTCACACAAAAGACGCCTCCACGCCACACAAAAGACGCCTCCACGTCAAACACAAATGACACCTCCATGTCACACAAAAGACGCCTCCACGTCACACAAAAGACGCCTCCACGTCACACAAAAGACGCCTCCACGTCACACAAAAGACGCCTCCACGTCAAACACAAATGACACCTCCATGTCACACAAAAGACGCCTCCACGTCACACAAAAGACGCCTCCACGTCACACAAAAGACGCCTCCACGTCACACAAAAGACGCCTCCACGTCAAACACAAATGACACCTCCATGTCATACAAATGACGCCTCCACGTCACACAAAAGACGCCTCCACGTCACACAAAAGACGCCTCCACGTCACACAAAAGACGCCTCCACGTCACACAAAAGACGCCTCCACGTCAAACACAAATGACACAAGCTCATATTAACGTCGATTTAAAGTATCAGGATCCCTGTGCTATTGTTATCTTACTAATGTCATATTTATTTCGTAAATGCACTGCATTGCACAATACTACTTATACGGTACTCATTTAAATTAATTGTAATGATTATATTGTATCATAAAATATTATTAGTTTGCATATGACAAAAAAAAATCAAATAGGCTTTAACCGAGAGGAACAAAGTACCGTTGTCACTAAAAATTGCTGGACAAAAACTATAGGTTATAGTTAATCAGTTCAATTTCGATGAACAAGGCTTATTCCGTCCCAATTAACCGCGATATGCTACACATGTACTATATTTTATGAAATAAATAAGACATAATTCAATAGCACAAATTTCCGATCACTGATCACCAGCACAAGCCCACACATCAATCTGTAATCATAAAACACAAAAAGATCAAAATAATAGGCATTTCAAATATGTACTTATCTACTCATAAATGTATCAATTTTCTTACGACGTTGCAATTTGATGACAATAATTTTGATCATTTATAGTAGATAATAGGTACATATAAAACAATAATCTGTGCTAAATAGCCATTAAATCGACGGGTACATAACTATTAACTTATGAACTCATTCCAAAATCAAAAGTCTGCCGCTTTAATACTAATACAATAATTATAATTTCATTGTAGGTAGATGTCGTAATAGCAACCGACTAAAATAATTGTACCATTCAAATGATATCGAAAATTATGGTTATATTCCAAATACTTTTGCAAAGAACACGTACCTAGATCAGATACTCTAATTACTCATCCATCTAAGAGTATATAATTAAATATATAACTTTTTACCGTTAGCAAAATGTAGGTTACCTACCTTCATTAAAACAAACCAAACTAAACTCAATACTTTTACAATGAATTGATGTAAAATTTTACTTTGTCGCTGATTATACAACTACCACTCATGTATAATAAAACTACCTTATATTTTTTTTTGCATTAAAATATCTTGATAATTTAAAACAACACTACAAAGCAACAATGTAAAGAAAGTCTAAGCTTCTTACAGCTACAAAACTGCATTCGAAACACATAAACTACTCGAGGTTCATAAAATCAATCCATTATGTAGGTACTTAGGTACCTACTATTGAAATCTCAGATCATAGAAGGTACTAGATATCTGACGGAGGCGTGGCGCGTGTCGCCCCAACATGGTCAGGCTGACCATTTTTCTTTCCGCCGTAAGACCGGTAAGACAGTCGCAATTTAGCTGTCGTAGAAAAATGTGCTCGTCAATTTACGTAAAATGCCGGTTTGTAGCGTTGTTTCGTGTAGAAATAGGAGTGCTAGCAAAAACTATAGGGATCATGGAGTTACATAACACATGTGAGTACATTTTTTTTACGTATTTAGTCAATAAAACAACAAATTTTAACAAATAAATCCAGTGACATATGATTTTACTGAGTTGGACCATTTTGCCAAACAAACGCGTAGCAATTTGAATATGCATTCTACATTGACGGCTTAGCATGGAAAACTATTTGCAGTATGCTAGGCAACGGCGCAATGCATTAAGCCGCTAACGATATCCACAACGGCATTATTGTTTCTTGGTACGACCGCTAACCGGTTCCCTTCTTTCCGCAAGGAACTAGAGTGGCGCTCGTGCATAATTGAGGTTTAAGCGTTATCGATGGAATATCGCGTCTAACGACAATCCCAAAGTAAACAATATAAACAAACAGTAAATAAAATCGTTACTAAATTTCATACCAATTATGTTAGGTACGTTTTGATAAATATATAACAAGCTTTCGAATCATTGCTATTTTTTTATTATAAGCTTTGTATTACATTCTATCAGTAGAAACCTTTGTGACAGAACTTTATGGATCGAATAATATAGGTACTTACCTTAATCGTACATTAAAAATCTTAGCTCGCAAATAAGGTCAAATGTTTAAAGGTATATAAATTAAGTCAATGGCAATTATTACTTAAAACATTTTAATGCCAAAACAATAAAGTCATGTTTAGAACATAATTCAAAATATCGATAGCTGTTGTAAATTTATCGACTTGTCCTACTCTCTAGCGTCGCCGCTCTTGTCCTTTACCCCGCGCGGTTCGGCCAATCACAACGCGTGAGTTGGTTGTCTGGCCACGCCCTTAATGATGTGGTGGGGCACAGTTGGAGACACCGAGTCTCGTTGAAATTATGCTTCGTTATAAATCTCCTTACTTCTATGATCTGAGATTGAAATAAAATAAAGACAACTTACGTTTTTATTCTACCGATCGAATCTAAAAATCTTATTGTGGGTTAGTGGTACGTTAACACTTCTGAAATATTATAAATTTATCTATGATTGCTCTAATTATAAAATGGTGGTGTCTCTTTAACTTTGCTCACCCGTTACCATCAAGATGTTCTCTCTTTGACTCCCCAATCCAAGTGCACGAGTCTGCACAACCGTCCGTTTAACTCCCACTTACCCCTACCACTTGCTAACTCAAGTGTTGCCAGGTAAGTCATTAAACATTACCCATTACCCTAATATTAAATTCAGGTATTTTCAGAAAGTTGCCAAGTAAAATTCATATTTGCTTACACTTTTTGATATAATTACCAAAAATCATGACACTGGTATTACACTCATTCATATATCAATACACCGCATAATTAACTAATTCATTCATACGGCAGCAGACAATGTAACAGATGCCACGGAGTTTACCAGAGCATGACAAACAAAACGAAACCATCTTACGCAATGAACAAGGTTTGAATCTATTAATCCGTTCCGTTAGCATCTCAAAAACGAAACTGTGACGAACACTTCCGAATTGGGTAAATCGTTGTGTAAATTATTTGTTTGGATTTTAATTGATGATATAAGTCTCTAAAGCATAATCGCCGCTAACCTTTATACTTATTAAGTTATTTTTATCCATATCTGATAGTTAATTTTTCATTGTTGTTTCAGGTACATAAGAGCTTATTCAGTTACTGCCAAACAGGTAAATAAAATTAATTTCAGCAAATATACATGCAAAGCCATCTCCTTTTTCGAACTAGCCGTAGTTACGGTGTTTTCGTGACATGTTAAAGCTGTGGGTTTTCCGACCGCGATCGACAAATTTATTTACTGGAATTGTAAACAAGAATATCCGATAAAACCCTTCTAACAAATTGACTGAAATTTATGAAATAATCTAATAAGTATAACAGGACATACTCAGAATATTCTAGGAAGCATTTCATTACAATGGAATGGAATACCAGTACCAATGGAACTGGAGTACCAGATTCAACAAATGGTTTTCGTAGGTTAACATACTTAGCTCCAAACCCCCTTGACTTTTTATAAACGCAAATAACGCAATTAAACAAATACCCTTACGCCATTACCAAGTGAATCGAATCACTTTCTGTCCGATTATTGCTATCAATTAGACAGTTGGTCTCGAAAGCGACGCGGAAAGTGTGGAAAATTACGTTGCGGGTCGATGGTATCCATGGTCCAACCCTGCGAACTTTGATTTCACACTGGTTACGCGCGACTAATTACTTACGCGACAATGCCTTACTTTAACATCGCAACTCTTGAACCGTAAATAAATTCACCGTGCGATCCCATTGCCGCTGATTACGTTTTTCGACACATTTCCGTAAAGGTACTTTTTCTTTAACGGGTACGTACTATATCACTGTTTAATCTACCAACGTATATTAAATTGCAGTCTGCCGTGACATCGGTTGCTACTTTTAATAGAATGCGGTTCAACCTAGTTTTTATTACAAAAAACGGCTTATTCAGCTGCTATCTAAATGTAATCGTCAAATTACTTCGATTTAAAAAAAAATACTGTAAGCTTCATAATAGTTTCTCCAAAGATCCATAATATAGACAATATATATCTTTTGGTGGCCTAATTCATACCTGCATCACCAAAATTTGAAAAAAAAAATGACTTTTATACAATTATAATAACTTAACCCTTTTATTCAATCATTTAACATCTACAAGGTTGCCAAAAAATCCTAATATATTCCAATTAATCCAACTTAGACGATTCATTTGAAGACAACTCACATTTCCCGAAAGTACAATCTAATTTGAACCTTAACTAGGAATCATTGACATAGATATCTAGGGACTGGCTTTACGGGCAATAAAAATGAGGCATGACAGGGGCCAGTACAGCGGTGTGAAACCGCTACAACGCGATTGGTTGATGAGTTCGCATCACGCGCGCGATTGGTTGACGAGTTCGCATTACGCGCGCTATTGGTCGCAACAACTAGTTGCGTTAGACTGCACGATTGGCTGGAATTCGTGAGTAACACCGCTGAACTAGTACGATTTTTAGTGCCCCATTATCCCGTCCTTAGATATTATACGTCAATGCTCGGAATGCTAAAGTTGAAATTATATTGGCGAGTATGTGGTCGATAAGTCGTACTATGCCTAGAAAAGAGTGAACAGTACTTCTCACATACGTATAAATATGGAATAAAGCCGGTCTTCACTATCCTATATCATATACTAAGATTAAGACGGACACCTACTGCCGTATTCGAACTTCAAGATATTCACAAGAGACGACACATACTAGATCCATTCTAGATACGTTATAGTTTAGATTTCAACTAGTTCTCTTTTGCAGCGCAATTCGAGCAACCAATGTCACTTTTACGTTAGATAGAGTAAGATATATATTAGATGTGAATTGGATCTCTAAGCCATATCTTGTGGAAATCGTTCAAGAGTATCTCCAGAATCGCGCAAATGTCAAATTTGACAGGTTAGATCTTAAACATATCGTTATCGTATCTTGGCGATCTCTAAAAGATATCTAACAGATCTCTATTTCAAAATCCGAATCGGGCCGCTAGATTCTTGCATGTCTTGTTAATTTTATACTGTGTTACATCTAGTGATATTGTGTCGTTTTGACTCTGATTCTATGAAGAGGGCGTCAAATACCGCTGTAGCTGACTGTTCAGAATAACGACTTAATTTTTTTGTGTACTTTCGACCTCTGAATACTTGGATAATATACGAAGTGTGGTCGTGATTTTAATCTCTGACATGTCATGATCGCTTACTTTCGTTTGCTGACATAATCTATCCCTAAGTACCTATTAACATATCAGTGCCTTTTCCTAACTTTTCTAAGAAATACCAGACCAAAGCATTCAAGCCGTGTGCTTACATTTTTTAGCTACTAGATAAGTAGCCAAAAGATAGCACATAAAATATATCCTATGGGTCATCTCGGAACTTTTCAAAACAGGTAATGGTAAAATGAGTGGTAAAGTTGAGTGCAGTATCGCTATTGTTTCGTTATATATGATAGTCTTATCGCTAAAGTGACACTTCAATTGAAATAAGCTGTTCTAATTCTAATCAAAATAAATCAAGCCTAAGGCAGTCCAATGAAACGTGAAAGGCGTCGACAATGAATACAATGTCGTTAGTGAAAATATCGCAAATCCATGGGAAAGGGGCCACACCAGAGACAACAAAAACCACTTTAGCATTGTTCTATTGCAGAATGGCATTCAGTCGTGTGACATTGATGTTGGAATTTAGTTTTTGTGAAGTCGTTCATAAACTGCTTTTAAAATTATATTCAAATGCAATTTCTTACGTAACTTTTTCATTTTCTTGTTTGAAACAAGAAAAGAAAGTTTGATTGTTGACTGTGATATTGTTATAAGTGCAGTTGTTATAATATAAGTATAAAATTGTATAGATGACAACTAAATAGCTTCATTACTATAATGCTTTACTGCCATGACGAAATCAAGACTTTTAACATTTTTACCCTCTGACAAAAACCTACGAGTTTATTTTTTATACTATTCTCGGCAATATGCAAATATGCATTCAGAAACCAATTAAGTCAATTCCATTTTGTCTTGAAACTTCATATTTAATCGAAACCGGTTAAGAAATAAAACCAAATGTGCCTAAATACTCGATGAACACTAAGTTCAGCATAGTACTCTTAATTGCTTTAACCTAACACAGCAGCAAGTCTTAAACTTTTGGCAATTCATCTGAAATCTATTTATTTTCTCCTATGGCCTTACCCATAGTCAAAATAATCACCTGCCCTTATTTTATTTGTGCATGTTACCTTTCATCTATATTTGTGTCTTACTTTAAAATAGAGTCGAATTACTAACCAACAGTAGGTATTACTTACATTTAGTAATAACTACTTTAATTTCTATGCTCGGTATATTTCCCTATTTTCTGGGACTGAAGATTTTTATTATTCAATTTCCGACTATAGACGGGTACTATTTTAAAAACGAGTTGATGAGAACTTGATAAATGAGTTTTTAAAAGAGGACTTTGGGGCTGTTCATAAATTACGTCATCTATTTTTGACGATTGTTGAAAGAAATCATCCAAAAATCATGCTTCGAATGACCCCGTTTCCTCCTACGTCATGCAACCATCATCCGATGTCCAGACCCCCCCCCCCCCCCAATTTGAAATGATTTGATTTATGAATAGCCCCTTTCACTTAACAAAAATGTAGATCCTTTTACCGCTAGGCGTTGAGATTGATTAATTAAGTCCAAAATTCAGCAAAACCTCTTAGTATCGCAGTACAATCGAACAACATGATGGATAGGTATGGTACGTACGCCTTTAATGAAACTTGCGAGCGATGATGAAGCGAGGAAATTCTGCAAAAATCTACTATAATCATCACCGTCGTGTATTAGTTTGACACACAAGACGAATTGTACGTAAGACTATGTAATCTGTAAACTAAAACTATTTAACGTTGTTAACGTCAGCGTTTGGGTAGTCACATGGGGCAACCGTGGAAATTGAATTGCAGAATTCCCACATTAAAACAATTACACACACTTATGGAATCTTATTCAGCATATCACCTTACATTGTCCAAATACTTAATAGTCATATTTATTTGGCGCATACATCATCTTGCGAGGACAGGCGATTGTCTGGAGATTACTACACTAGACTATGTAGATTTACTTTATGAAAATGCAGTAGACATACGTTTGTTGCGTCTATAGTTAGCCTTAATTATTCACAAATTCACATGCTGAGTAGCATTGTGTTCGTGAGACGATCAACCTCATCTAACAGGTTCTAAGTCAAACAGATTCTTAATATTTAGGTATTAAGTTTTAACTACATACCTCCAAATTGCGAATAAAATACACCACAGTACAAAAGCAAAGTGTAGACATTTATTACCTCTTCTTCCTCGCGTTATCCGGGCATTTTTGCCACGGCTCATGGGAGCCTGGGGTCCGCTTGACAACTAATCCCATGATTTGACGTTAGGCACTAGTTTTTACGAAAGCGACTGCCATCTGACCTTCCAACCCAGAGGGGAAACTAGGACTTATTGAGATTAGTCCGGTTTCCTCACGATGTATTCCTTCACCGAAAAGCAACTGGTAAATATCAAATGATATTTCGTACATAAGTTCCGAAAAACTCATTGGTATGATGCCGGGGTTTGAACCCGCGACCTCCGGATTGAAAGTCGCACGCTCTTACCGCTAGGCCACCAGCGCTTCCTAGGCCACCAGCGCTTCCTTCCTTCCAGTGTAGACATATATTACATTTTTTTTATATTACGTCGGTGGCAAACAATACATACATACGGCGCGCCTGATTGGTAAGCAGTCTCCGTAGCCTATGGACGCCTGCAACTCCATAGGCTGAGTTACATGCGCGTTGCCGACCCTATTTAACACTAACAACTTATTGAAAGAAAAGTTTCAAATTGTCTCTATTCACCCCGCGGCGCGATTTTCATTGAACCCATTTTACGGTACCATGATGTATACAAATCTCTTATACAGTGAAACCTGGTTAAGTGGGACCTGGATAAGTGAGAAACCTCTATAGCTGGGACTCATGGTGCGGTCCCGACACTTTAGCGCTGAATTACCTCTGTTAGTGAGAAAAAACGAACCTCTATAACTGGGAATAGTTGTTGTGATTTTATAGTCACATTTACCTCTATAAATGAGACTGAGAGTGTATTTTACCTCTTTTACTGAGACTATATTTATAAGATTACATTTTCCTAATTATTTTTTTTAGAATTTTATAGGAATTGACCTCTGTATCTGAGATAACGTCAATCTATGACCTCTCTAACTTGGACTTTATTGATCAATTTCCGTATTCTTACTAACTCTTAGTTTATCTACAAATTCCGCATTTGCTTAATTGTGTCTAAACGACTTCAAGTTTCATTTAGTTACTTTATGTAGTTAAAACTATCGAAAAGAAAGCTGAAATCTTGATAAGTAACACGAATAAACAAGTTTTAATTTAATAGATTTCTAAGACGCAATGAAGTCCGTATCAAATTTAATTGAAAAAATCTATCCTTTGGAGAATCATTCAAAATAAATTCAAATAAATATTTTTAACAGACTTAAAAAATATTTAGGGACAAGGATTATTTTACCTTATTTATTTTTAAAGATAATTACAAAATACCTTATTAACCACCTCTATAACTGAAATATATCCTTTATCTCACCTCTATTAATGGGACCCTCTGTAAATGAGACAGAAATTTATTTGTACCTGGCTAACTGAGAACCTGGGTAAGTGGAATACCTCTTTAAGTGAGACAAATCTGCTCGTCCCTTGAAGTCTCACTTATCCAGGTTTCACTGTATATATTTTTTTACATTTTACCCGATTACGGGAAGGGTCATGATATGACTGGTTATGAGTCTTATGACTTAAACAGTTTATATAGTCCTTCGCCAGAAATTAAGAGTGTCAAATAGATCGCCGTTAATAAAAACATTCAAATTAGTTAAAATTTGACACTGAAACAAGACATACAGAAGAATAATAATTCCACTTATAATTGTTATATCAGTTATATGTTATCACACAGATCCTTACCTTTTAAATAATTAATCGAGAACAACCTTTAAAAAGCTTTAAATTTGCCCTATCACGCAGTACAAAACTTAGGACCATTATAAGATTATATAGTCATGATAACTTTCGCTCAAACGGGTTAAAATATCATTCGGAACATGGTAAAGTTACAAGCCGTGTAATTCTAGGCAATCTCTTAGCACGTAGATATAAAACTACTGGAAATTTCCTTTGTTACAATTATTACTCTACCATTAATTTGTATTTCCAACCAACACCAAGCTACAGCGGAAAGGAAGGGTGCGTGGCTTATTGACTATATATTGCAATGTTTGAGAAAAAAAAATACTTTTCTGTTCCTAATGATAGGCTTTGAAGTAGAGTTAGACCGAGGTAAGTCTGCAACGGTTTTAATAGCACACGCAGTGCAAGTGTTATTTATACGTCATAATTTCATCGAAGTTTGACGTTTAAAAAACACATGCAATGCGTGTGCTATCAAAATCGTTGCAGACTTATCTCGGTCTGACTCTAGCCCGTTTCGGGCGCAGTAACTCGAGAGTAACTGTAATGGGATTTTCCTACGAAATTGAAGGTCCTGCAAAATAACCGTCTTTTGTTTCAATGCACAATGTCATTCATTTTGTTTTTTTTTTTCAAATTTCGAAATGGTTAATAGACTAAAATATCCGTTGTATGGGTCATTATAGACGAGGTGAAATTAAGTGTCTAAAGCACTATTGCTACATTGGTTACCTACTAAATTAATTCAGGGAGTTAAAGCTATTGTCCTTTTATAGTCTGTCAAGCCATTTCCGTCAGTAGAAAAAAGCGGCAAATTTTAAAAATGTAGGCGCTAAGGGTTATCGTCCCATAAAAATATGAATTTCGTGCCATTATGCTTCGGCTCATATCCGTTTCCAGGTTCGCTACGCTATCTATACCTATTCGGCCCGCAGCGCAAGCCCTTCTTTCCCGGTCTGTGCACTCTCTACAGTAATGTCGGTACTAGTACCGACAATTCCAATGGTGACCTACCTAATGGTGGCATACCTAGGTATGTAATTGAAATTATAGTCAGCATATCACCAGTGTATAAAGTATAGGCGAATAAGCATACTTATGGTAGATTATATCGATGTTTCGTTTATAAAAAAAAGCAAAAAAGATAACCGATAACAATTCGGTTAAGACAAACTACCTACCACACCACATCTAGTACTTCCGTGATTTTACGAAGGAGAATGTTAAAAACGGCATGACTTCAATGTTCTCCTTACGTAATCTCTAAATCGGTTCAACTTGCGCTCGTATTTGCGAAGCTCTCACATAATTACGCTTCAACTCTTCATGATATCCACGATAGACTATTAGTCAAATTTTTATTTCGTAATTTCTGTTTCAAATTACGGTTAGATCGTTAAAGTTAAAAGCCATGCATATAGAGAACATGTTAATATTTGAGCGATTTAAGTAAATACATTGCGTTTTATCGTTGAAATTGCAGCAAAAAAATGTCGGTAACTACGAAGGTTTGATCAATATTTAGAGTTTTTTTTTTTTTTTCGTATGGCTTTGTGTGTTACTCTACTTCAGAGATTTACAGTTTTTAAGTACTGTACCGCTTCTATTGTTAAGGTGGTCAGATCTTCAACTTGCCCTTGGTATTTGGTTAGAGGACAGTCAAATACCGTGTGGTGTACGGTCTGCTCGGCTGCTCCACAGGGGGTCGATGTTGCTCCACGTCCGTAGGAATTACCTTAGATAGCCCTACACGTGATCCCCGGGTGGTGCTAAGAGCGCAACAACTTTGGCAGCTCCACTGCCTCTTCAAGGTCTCGCAGCTTACTCTACTTCAACAACCAATACTCGATATTTAGAGTTAAACTAATATTAAAATAAAAACAACTATGGTAGGGTTTGCGATCCGGATACAAAGTAAAAAGTATGCGTTGGGTTCGGTACCTACATTCAAGTTAGTCTCTGATTGCAAGCCCTGAGTTTGCTAATACCAAAAGCTAAAAAAACGTGGATCGATAATACCAGTTGAATATTTATAAGGAAACTTAGTATTAATTGAGACAACATAGGTATACCTAGCTACTTAGTACCCGTAAACAATCTATTAATACCCAAGTCGTTTTATGATTCAGCTTAAATTATCGTACAAGCTTACCTACTTTACTGACTTTTTTTACAAAAATATTTTTACTTGTATATTTTAAGAGCCAACAGGAGCTAAGATTTAAATATTTTAGGTAAATATACCCGTCTCGCTAACGGAAGCGGCTCCTAACACTAGTGCGATAAGGACAAGGCGAAAAATCCTGCGTAAAATATCAAAAATCGAGGTTTCGTACTCGACTGTTTCCTCCTCCAAAACTTAACCAATCGTAACCAAATTTGGAAATCTAAATGATTATGACATTATCTGTGTCGGACCCTTTTGCTTTTTTGACTAATTGATGTCAGTTTTGAATAGCACACCTCTCATTGCGGCATAGTCAATTAGGCCATTTTGGCCATTTTTGAAGGGCTCTAGCGCCTTAAAAAACAAAAAAATCAAAACGGTCCGACACAGATATTGACAATATTAATCTGTGTTGAAAAATTCATTGCTCTAGCTTCAAAACACACGGAGGAAACAGTCGAGTACGTTTGTATGGAGAAATGACCACTCCTGTTGGCTCTTATTTTCCATAGACCGCCTGTAGACGTCCTGTGTTTTCGCCGTGAAAACACCGGACGTGTACACTTGGCCTTAGCCATCGTAGTCGGCAAAAATCATACGAACACTAATCCCCTCGACCACGCAACGTAAGCCAGCAATGCCTTCCTAAAACACTACACCAGCAGGAAGCTTGCCATACACTACACGTAATATAGTAGGTACGGTATTGCCGTGTTTGATACGTTTGGGCCTAGCATTATATTTATGTAAATTTCCACGTCGACACTAATATGTGTAATGATACTCGTATAAACCTTGGAGGATATAATCAAACGGAGACGCCATGTCTGTAATTTTCTGTACAAAACAGTCTGCCGATTTTTGCGGGGGAGGGGAACGTCAAATGTATGCGTAACGTAAAAATAGCCATGTCAGATAAACGTCAGTCCATACATTGTGTATGACCGTTGGCCGCCTATTTTCGACAGAGGGGAAAGCCTGTTAATGGCTACTCCGTTTAGTTGTATCCTCCAAGGTATAAACAGAGCCGCCTGCGGTAATATAATTATGTATTTTGAAAAATATGTATCACTGCAAATAAGTGACAGATATGAAAATATAAATGAAAATACAAAATAATTAATAGTTATTTAGTTATACTGTTTTAATTTTTTTTTGTGTCTTAAACGAGCAACACTGTCTAATTTGGACTGTCAGAAGCGTAGTTTCTATGCTAGCCATACTGCGGCACAGTAAATTGTGCGTTCGGTGTGGCAACCGCGAGGGGCGGACAATGGTGGTTTCACCACTAATCTAACAATCTAGTTTCACATCACTAGCGGTTTCTAGGCATGTAGCTCAGCACTTATCTAGAATTGTATGATGTATTGTAAAAGTAAGGCCTACGACCTAACCTGTTGCATTCAAACTTGTATTTGCCATATTCAAATCTGTAACTAACATAATTGAATCCAGCGGATAAATCCTTACTTGAAACAGCCTAATGATTAATCAAATGAATTAAGTTTCTACGTATATTAAGCACGTCTAAAACATACAATTAAATTAAATTAACTGTTATTTCAAGCTCTTGGCTCATAAAATGTTAGTTAGGTACAATAAAAGTTAGTTATTATACATAATGTTAAGAAAGAATAATTAAATTAAAGCATACGTTACGACCTTGTTTTTTGACGGCAAGTTAATTTTGACCTCGCTTTCGGGTTCGAGAGGTCGCTAGTTGCTACGTGGTATGCGCCTCGAGCTTTCGGGTGAGAAGTATAACTGGTTAAGGCTTTAACCAGTTATACTTAGTTTGTAATGGCTATTACAAATAGACCGTAATTATTTAACACTTATGGTTTCGCACTCCATTACTAAACCTGTTAGAGTAAACTTAATTTCTAACTATTACATATGCAGTTCGTTCGTTATAACAGGAAATTAATTTCGCTAGTTAGACACATGCGTTTAGGAATTTCTTGACACATTAAAAGGGCTATGTCACATCCCTGGTTCCTTTTTAGGGTTCCGTAGCCAAATGGCAAAAAACGGAACCCTTATAGATTCGTCATGTCTGTCTGTCTGTCTGTCTGTCCGTCTGTCCGTCTGTCCGTCTGTCTGTCCGTCCGTATGTCACAGCCACTTTTCTCCGAAACTATAAGAACTATACTGTTGAAACTTGGTAAGTAGATGTATTCTGTGAACCGCATTAAGATTTTCACACAAAAATAGAAAAAAAACAATAAATTTTTGGGGTTCCCCATACTTCGAACTGAAACTCAAAATTTTTTTTTTCATCAAACCCATACGTGTGGGGTATCTATGGATAGGTCTTCAAAAATGATATTGAGGTTTCTAATATCATTTTTTTCTAAACTGAATAGTTTGCGCGAGAGACACTTCCAAAGTGGTAAAATGTGTGTCCCCCCCCCCCCCTGTAACTTCTAAAATAAGAGAATGATAAAACTAAACAAAAAAATATATGATGTACATTACCATGTAAACTTCCACCGAAAATTGGTTTGAACGAGATCTAGCAAGTAGTTTTTTTTTAATACGTCATAAATCGCCTAAATACGGAACCCTTCATGGGCGAGTCCGACTCACACTTGGCCGCTTTTTTTGAAAATGCATCTTAATTAACCTACTCGTAACAACATTTTTATTACTTACTTAAAAAATTCTTACTCATAAATTTTGCGTTTATTTAAACACTAGCGACCCGCCTCGGCTTCGCACGGATTAACAAATTATACATAAACCTTCCTCTTGAATCACTCTATCCATTAAAAAAAACCGCATCAAAATCTGTTGCGTAGTTTTAAAGATCTAAGCATACATACAGCCAGACAGACAGCGGGAAGCGACTTTGTTTTATATGTACTATGTAGTGAAGTCACAACGAATATGCGATGAATACGATTGCATTTAGGAGGGTTACCGTTTACAAAATAGAACCCTTGGTAAACTATATTAAACATATATAGACTGTTATGAAGGATTCATTAATTATTATTTTAAGACGGAATGTATCTATAATCAATATCAAATACTGTAATATAACTGTTATATTTCACAAAATATCAAACAATAGATAACGTCTCGATATTATAATGTAATATCTGGGAGACCGAGCTTTGCTCGGAAAACATATAAAAACTCGAAAATGCGCGTTTTCCCAGAGATAAAACCTAGCTAGATCAATTTACGCCCCAAAACCCCCATATAGCAAATTTCATCGAAATCGTTAGAGCCGTTCCCGAGATCCCGAAATATATATACATATAAATAAATAACTATATACATAAATAAATATGCAAGAATTGCTCGTTTAAAGGTATTAGATAATATATGAATTCTGACAAACGTCTTGTTGACGATAAATAAAACCGGACTAGTCCAACAATGGGTCCTGATAAAAGATCAACAGCGTAATGGAAACCTCGTTGTAGCATAGTTATTCAATACACGTTGATGCAATTAAATAGTCGAGTGCCGGCCACAACGAGAGTGAAAGTATTGATCGATGATCAAAATCAATCCGTTTAAACACATGGAGCTTAAAGAACAACTGGATTAACAACTTTTATGTACTTATTGTATAATAGGCATAATAGCATCTATTAGCACCACTTAAATTGAATTAAATTAGCATGCAGTTGTTTTTTACGCGTAAGTATTATTATATTGGATTTTCAGAACCGATTCTTTAGATTTTGTCACATTGCCTCTGTTTTTTAGTAAATACCTAATTTACTAAAAAAAAACAGAGGCCGTAAAATCTAAATTAATTGTAAGAAAAAAAAGAAAGTAAGTACCTACTATTTCTATCGGGTTGGTATAGCTAAAATTTATCTTTTCATAATTATTATGAAGTTTATTTTGACCATAATTATAGCAGTAGAAAAAAATGGTTCAAAATGATTAAACCGGGTCATAATCTGTCTGTTTTTTTTGTATCCTTCAAAAACATTTTTTTTATTAATATCTATCATAAGTTCAAAGGTTCGAACAAATGAATAGGCCGTCAATACGAGTATAACAGGTAGCTTGAGGCGTCAACTATGCCTAAGCAGATGATAAATGCATGTTTATCTTTTATTCATGCTCGTACGTATCATCTGCTTACGGTCGGTATTGTAATGATGTGTTGACACAAGTACTCGGATTAGAGCCAGTTAAACAAATGACTTGCGTTTGTTTTTAACATAATGATCGGTTGTTCTCGACTGCATAGTTTTAGCACCTGTTCTTTTTACTAACTGCAGGACTTTGTACAGTTTGTACCTACAACATATGTATTTCATTGGACCAGTAAATTCCTAGTCACCACTTTTCAGTTCTATGTCATTTTTTTGTGTATGGGCCCGATTCTGATTTTGAAATAGACATCTACTAGATATATTTTAGACATCACCAAGATACGATAACGATATTTTTAAGATATTTCACTAATTTGACATTTCCGCGATTCTGGAGTTACTCTTGAACGATTTTCACAATGTCTAAAACGTCTCGTTATGTATTTTTAGATCTCAAAACGATTTTGAAACGATCTTAAAACGATAATTTATCGTAAAAGTGACATTGGTTGCCCGAATTGAGCTGCAATCTAAACTAGTTGGTATCTAGTACATATCGTATCGTTCTCTTTTCTAGAACGGATCTTGTTTTCCGAATACCGCGGTATGGTTTACCGCTGTGTAAAAAAAGTGATATCTTCTCAGTGTGCAAGTCGGACTTGCTTACCAAGATTTTCATAAAATCGCACTATATTTTGTTATTTTTAATATATGTAGATCAATACTATACCTCTCGCATCGAATGAAGGTCCCTATTATGATAGTAAATTTTTATATGGAGCTAGCTTTTACGTAAAATGTTGCCAACCTTTGAAAGCATTCAATCAAATATCTATGTATGTTAGTCAAAATTAGATAACAGACAGCGATCGCTCCCGTTCCGTCCGTCCGCGAGCTTTTACTTTTGTTTCGTACCGTTACGTCACACGCTCGTTGCGTGAAATAATTACACCTGGTTCAAAGTTTAACCAAATCGGATTGCATAAATGCTAAGCCTTTCATATTCTGGGGTAGAATCGTTTTTGAGAAAATCATTGAGGATTATAATGGAACCTATGGCATAAAGGTTTAAATAATTTAAAACTAGAGAATCGATACTTGAAAATGTAATACAAGGTATAATAAATATTTTATAGTTTAATGAAGAATACAAACACAAACACCAAGTAGATGCTAATAATGTACTACTTAGTGATTTCCTAACAAATTAGATAGGTGCGTAGTCTGCGTAGTTAAAACTAATACATAATACAAGCATTACAAGCATAGTTCAGTTCTCCAGGTATTCTGGCGCAAACATCTTAGTATTCAAGAGGCATTATACTCCTATCTTAACCCTTTATTCGTCTCAGCCTTAGGAATCGATATAGCTCTCAATTAACGACACTAAAGCAAACCTAATTACAAAGCACTTAGGTTGAGTTTGGAGTGCTCGCGATTAGGTTAGATCATGACTGGAATATGCCCGGCAACTTTCCAAACCCGTTTATAAAATCCGTACCATTCCTAGAGAAACTAGTGCCTATATAAGTACTATAAATAAATACACTTAGGGACTAAGAATCAATCGTTTTAATGTTTTATATTAAAGTTATTTAATCATAACTACAGTAGTTAATTAAATACAGTATGCAAAGAATAACTAAACTTAGGTAGTTTCTTTAGAAATGTTAATATGTTTCGTTCATTATCACTCACTCACTTCACTTCTGTTAGGTACTTGAGAAAATTAAATAAAATGTAGCATTTTCTCTTTAACATTAGCCAATTAACCTAACGTTATTATTAAACGTATTTGCGTAGAACGACAGGTCTTGGCGTGGAAACTACTAAAAAGCCCACTTTTATAGACACTCTGATCTGCTTGAATATTTTAATGTTTGAAATATTAAACTGTCTGTACTGGCGCAGGCGGCTCGGCTTGAAGGCTACTCTGTTATCATCGCAATCGCAGGCTGCGCCGTCTAAATATAAATCTTCCCCTGGGAGCCCACATCTATCCTTCTGGCAGCAGGCGCCGGAGTCAGGCCTGTATTCCTATTACCCGCGATCGCTCGTCTCAGGCCAACCAGTACAAGAGTAGTAGGTACCTGTATAATACAGTAGTAACTTTATTGTACACAATATAAATTAGGTAGGTACAACATAAGAAATGTAGGTACAGAGGCGAAGTTATCCCTATAAGGGATCTCTTCTAGCTAACCTTAGAGTAACTGAGTCGAAAATTGCAAAAGTTAGATATTACAATATGGTATCTGATCATACAGCTGTTGTAACACTCTCCCACTCTCCCACCTCTCTACTCAACTAACCCTACTTTACCCTACCTAGCTAGACCTAGACTTGCCTAAAATACTAAAAATTCCAATAAGAAAATCTAAAATTCTAAAACCCTTTTAAAATTCCGCAATCCGTAAATACCTTTATTAATAAATATAAAAGTAATGTAAATAACCTAAAAAGCTAATTAAATAAGTTAATATCTTGAATTGGATCAGTAAATTGGCCAAATGATCGTCTAGTGTTTATGTAGAACCCTTCGTCGTAACCGCTAATAGTAACCGAAATCCTTTTCGCATATAAGGAAAGAGTTATGAATCCTAATAATGTCAGATAATTATCAAACCGTAAATTATGTCAGAATAAAATATGTCCGAGTTGTAAGAAAGAATATTGCAAATTTAGTAATGTTAAACTTAGTTTGACTAAGTCTGTAATATGATGTAAAATCAATAGTAAAATGTCATAATTAAGTCTGTCCGAGAAATGTCATAGTAAAATTGTCAGTAAAGTATGTCAAAGTAGTAAAGTCTGTCAAATGTAATAGTCAGTGTGTCAATGTCAGAATGAATTCTAATAAATGTCACAATTACAAACATTTTTGTTTTTGGGGTATAGATGTCGCTCCGCCTCCGCGACACCCGTGATCATCATCCAGTTGCAGGTCAGAATCCCCGCCCCAGTTCGGAAGGAACTATTTTGTGGTCCAGAAGGGACATCTTTTATAATGACTGGCCTACTTCACCATTTGACCAAGTCATTATTTTGTGACATTTTTCGTCAACATTGAGAGGACATCAAAGGGACAATTTAACATAACAAAATACTGGTAGTAGAGCAGCTGTATTTGATCTACCCTAAATCCCCAGAATACTGTAATTTTGTAGTATACGTATTTTAATATTCAATGAAATGATATTATCCAAACATTAGCTGTAGTCATTTTGAATCTCACTTTCGGACCAAAATAAACTACGGTCTTGCATCTGCCTCGACCTAGCCCAGACAAACCACTCATTGATATATTTCAATAATAATATGACCTTGTATTTTTAAGGCCAAGTGTGAAAATTACAGATCTGTAGAAAACAGAATGAAATCGTCATACAGACTGCCAAGGGACAGGCAAAATAAATATTTCTTTCATAAGCAAAGTGACTCTACAATACTACAGTATATTGTGGTTATTAACTTTAGTTTTTCCCACAATATATTTCTACCAGTAGCGTTGCAAAGGACCAAAATATATTTAAAGTCATAAGTAAATAAGTCAAGTTTGTCAACAAGTCATAAATAAGTATATGTAAGAAAATCCTAATAATCCCTAACCCCACACTACATCCTAGCTATTGCTATTTTTAATATGACCCATAAACCCATAATTATATTCGTACTAAACAATTAAAATAGCCATATCAAATGTATCGACAGGAATCCTAGCTATCTACTGTGAATATCTAATGGCTTTGTTAAATTAAAATTATAAACATAGATTAATCCTACATTCCCTAAGCCAAACAAATATAAAACCTAGCCCTAACAGCTAAACTAACCAACTACTCTACCGATATATTTGCAAACTAGTATCCCGGGATACACATTTAATTTACTCGCGTAATTACTCGATGTGCAATGAGTAATCTCTAGTCTACAGCTAACTAAGACGAGTGAGGAAGCTCGATTTAGTCTAGATCCTATTCCTCGTGTGCTGGCCAATATATCCACACAGGGGGTTGGGACAGCGGATATATAGCCGGAAAGGGTAATATAAAAGTGAATATATAAGTATATAGATACGGGATATTTGGACTAGAACCTGGCTTTTTTAAGAAGTCTAGTTGACAACCCAAATCGTCCAGATTCCAGGGGTAAAACCTGTCTTAATAAACGCAGGAACTGCCAGGTCCCACCTGGTATTTATCAAAAATCCGCAATTAGTGAACTAGGGCTGTAGTTGACACCGTTTGGTTACCCGCCCTATCTCTCTAACCACCCAGCACTGTGCTGAATTGGAACTTGTTCTATCTACCCCATAATTTATATAAGAAAGCTATGAAATATATCGCAAAACTACTTTAAATTAATATATAAAGTCCTCCAACCAAGATCATTTCAGTGTTAAATATCACTAAAATAATCCAAGTCAAAACACTAAATATATTAAAGACAATTAAATCACAAATTAATAAATTGCACTGAAAACTAAACAAGACTTTAAAACCTTTAGTAATCTATTGATTTGTAACCTAAACTTCACCAATATATTCACATACATTAGCGCTTGTCTGAGCACAAATCAATAAATAAATAAAATAATTTAAATTCACTATGAAAGGCACTATGAACAACACAAACTTTATAATCTTATTAAGTCTATTGATCAATAGTTTAGACTTCACTTAGTACAATTTTAAATACTAGCGCTTGTCTAATCTACAAACCAATAAACAATAAAACCCTCAAAATTAACACAAATTAAATGAACTTTTCTAAAACTATCAAATAAAACCCCACAACAAGTTACGTTATATTATGCTCCAACCCAAACTCTACCAGCATCATAAGATTCTAGCAAAGTCCAGGCCAGGACACAACATAGGTAACCTAGATTAACCTAACCACCTACACTATTGAACCAGTTCCAACGGACTGCTGAAGGCCAAGAAAATGCTTGTGCAATTCCTTATAAACATCCCTACCATGCCATGACGCTTCCCCGCTATTCCCAGTTCCTTTGCCCTCATTGGTATACCTCAAACTAATGCTGAACTTCATAATCGCATGCAAATTAAACCTTATTTACTAATTAAAATAAGGTCCAACTTGACCTACTTAATGGGTGTGGTTTAAAATATTATTATGACGGCTGTGGGTTGACACCTCAGTTTGTTTTAGAGTTCCGTACTGAGTAAGGCAAAAACGGAAACCCCATAGGACCACCCGTGCGTCTGTCTATCCGTCTGTCACAATCTACCTTCTCCAAAACTACTGGATTATTTAAGTTCAAATTTGGCACACATATGTAAGTTTGTGACTCAAAGTCAAACATGTATTGTAAACAAATGAATTTTAAATATGGATGCCGTTCGTGGGGAATAAATGAGAAAATCTAAAAATAAAGTTCTTCAAACTATATCGCGTTGCATATCAAACAAAAGAGCTCATTGCAAGAATCTCAAATATATTCCTTTTTTTATAATTTTAGGATAAATAGTTTAGATATTTCACTCACGTTTAATATAAAAAATAGATTGCCAAAAACCGCGCAATGCACGAAACCCCGGAACGCAAGCCCGACCCGCATATGGCCGTTCTATTCTAATCGCCTTTGTTTTTCTGTATGAGCCATTTATTGTAGGGCTCCGCCCTTTCTTAATTCTTTATAATATGGTTCAATTTTGCATAGAATATTTTAACCAAAACAAACATATCTCATTCATTTTTATGATGACGTGCGAAGTGTTAGTCGAAATTTGAAACTAGTACTTGAGCTAAGAGAACCAATCTAATTTTTGGGCAATGTTTTATAATGCAAAAGCTTTATAACATTGAAATAAAGTTCAAATTATTTTATAAACAAGTATCTTAATAAATTGGATTACTATAAATCACCAGGCCCTTCAAAACTTTATCTAGAATTTCAGTCACTTCGGCTTATTTAAGATGTGAGACGAAAAATAGCTGTTCCAATTACCGTGAGAAACAAGAATTAAATTTAGCCGATTTAAAAATAAAATAATACTATGTTTACATATAATGATAACATGGTAGATAGATTCTGGCATGTTACAATCGCCTCCCAAAATTTGCTGTAGCTTAAATATATTAACAATATATTTGCGAAAGTAAATTTTCGAACAAAACCAAAATAAGACAATTAATCGTAATCAAAATAATGCAATTAAACTCTAATAAGAAACCTTTTTAACATTCTTCCCTTCTGTGTGTGCCTTTTTTTTTTTGTTGCGGCTGTGTGTAGTGTGTGTTTAAACCAAACAGAGGAATGAACACTTCTGAGAGTATAAGTTAACAAGTTCAGTCATGTTAAAAATAAACAATTAAAAGCGCAACCAGTTAATCCTGCCTCAACAAGAGAATAGAAGTTGTGATCCTTCTATCGATCCGAATGATACATACGCACGTTTCCGACTTAAGTCTGCATTTTGACGACCAAGAAAGGAACTGAACGTATCCCTTCGTAAGACAAGATTGAACCTTCTGCCAAGCAGCATATAATGCCACTCGACGAGTCGCTTCCCTCTTCTGCCAAGCAACATATGGAGATGCCACTCGACGGGCTTTTCTTTTTTAAAAGATTTAAATCCAACACCGTAACTCATGACTTATATCCCCAAAAAGCCTTTCCTAGTCTGGAGCATGTACATCATTAACGGGACGTTAAAATAAAAGATTAAGCTCTGCTTAACCCTTAGCTTCTACAATGAAGCGCCAAAATGTATTAATTATAAACATTATTTTGTATATAATTGAACATCTAAATAGTACTAACCAATAAAAAAGCACAACTAATCATTAAGCTGATTCGAAATGAGCTAAATAATACACTTCATCTTTAAACATTTTCTAAGCTCATCTCGCATTATGCTTTTCCATATGAAGAAAGCACTACGACGTCACATTAATGATGGGTATGTAGGTTTCTAGTTCTGATGTTGTGTGTAGTGTAGAAATAACACGGCGGCAGTTTATAAATCTGCAAATATGCTCTTTTTTTTTTTTTAGCGAGCCTAACCTAACTCCAAACTACCGTGTTACCTCCCTTGTATAGTGTAATGTTCCAGTCAGAATGTCAGAAAAGTGTTTTGATTTTAGTCTTGCTATCTTCCCAGGGCCCTGCGTACCTTTTTTTTTTGTTCATCAAACATTCGTCATAGTTATGCACCTCCTTGCTCACTTTCACACACCCCTGAAAATCTAACAATACTTCTGCTAATAAAATAATTGAAATCAAAGAAGTTTTAATGATCTGTAATCTTTTTATGAAAATTTACTGTTAGCAAACATACGATCAATACATTTATTATAAAAAACTACTATTGTTTTTATGACTCTATTACCCATTTGAAAATAACAGAAATGCAATATACTACAAAGTAAAAGTTTAAATATTTATTTCAACTTGTGATAATAAAAAAAACTACAATACTGCTTAATGCTTTTACTTGACATAAAATATAACTATGGAGAGCCCAGCAAAATATAATAAACATGTTAAACTTTAAAAATATTTAAAAATGACCAAATAAAATTAAAACGTTTTTGTCATGAAAAGAAGCAATTTAATGTGATGATCAATTATATTACCAACTATAAAAATAAAACTGTTAATTGAATTGGATACTACTAGAAATTCAAACGTAAATAAATTGTTTGTAATTTGAAATTCACTATTTTTTTTAACCTAACGTACTAATTATTTATTGAAATAATAATTATTTATTTTTATTTAAGCCTAACTTTCTTTAAGTTCCCACTCAATTAGACTTAAACACCAAGACAGGTTAGCTAAGCCAAACTTGTCACTCACTGCAAAAACGTCCTTATTGTATGTGACACAAGTTACAACAAATTACCTAATCATTTGAAAGTCATGGATCTGAAATTATTTAATTCAAACGCAAAAACGTGGCTTATTGAAAAATGTTTTACTGTATTACTGATTATTTAAATAACTCATAAATATTCCTAGCATTTATGTAAATATGTAAATATAAAAGTGACAAATGGATCTATAACTGAAAAAATAAAATCTGAAAGTAACTGAACGTGTAATTGTATAATTATTCATCCTACAATGTAACCTGATTCGTATATACCGTAAAACGTTAAACTCCAATATTGACATATTTTTAATTATTCAATATTTCAATTCTAGCTAGGAAATTGTAATATTCTTAACAAACTTTGTTTACACATAAGAACACTAAAACCAAAAACTATAAACCGCTTCAATACCCACTAGATATAAAACAATAGCTTAATTACAACTGAGTAACTTACGTATTCCTATACCTACTCAAAGAATTCAAAAAATAAAGATAAACCCTTTCTTATAACACCGAGCGAACACGCGTACTAACGTAAATCCCGATTGTATGAAGTTATCCACAAGTCAACGTACCTACGGACTTGTTAAAAAAAGTTTGTTGAATAACGCAGTGTTAACAATATTGAGTATAAAACACCTACAATATTTATGAAATAAGTAATTTGATGTTAATGCTCAATCATGTAAATACCTAAATAATTACTAATATACCTTGATGAATTAAACTATTTTATTTCCTTACTATCTTTTACTTACTATTTTTAATGTTTTTAAATTTTAGTGATTCTAGTAAAATAATGTTATCCACAGCACTAAGCATAACACCGGCACAAAACGTAAGTAATCTTAATATTTATTTGACTTTACACTAAAAGTTATGCCCTACATGATAAAAAATTAAACACATTCACACTTTAACCTCGAGCGATAACGAAAACAACACTCAACATATTGCAGTCAAGAGGTTGGCGCGACGGTTTTTTTTGTAACTTCTACGAATGACTTTAACTCTAAACAATAATAGACTCAACTTCAGGTAAAGTGGCCGTCGCGATTTGTTTTTGTAACCAGTCTAACTATTCTCGATAACTTTTAAGAGTGCCACTAGTTTCTAATTTCTAAATTCTACAACGACTGGAATATTCATATTAGAATCCAATAACAACAAAACTGCAATTTTAGACTATTTTAAGCATTACTATGTACGCCTCCCCATGTATACAACTTTAATAATTTTAGCAATCAACTATCAAATTACATTTAGAACATTACTATATAAGTATGTACATGTACGCCTCCCCATATATACAACTTTAATAATTTTAGCCAACTACTTTTAATAAGATTTTTTTTTAAGTTCTAATATTTAATCGCGTAAAAGTATGTAAAAGCTACGACTATCTTGGCAATGAATACATACGCCTAAAATGTATTTTCAGAATGATCATAAAAAACGTTTTCTAATTAACACATAAACTCAATCCCATAATATGCTATCCGTTTTCACGACAACAATTGTGTTGCTATAATCGATCGTTAACACAAATCAACTATAACAACAACTTTGATCCAAAACAAGACATGTAACTCAAAATAAAAATGAAACTAATAACGTTGATCAAATAATAGAAACAAATTAAATAAACTTAATCTCAATATAAATTATACAATACAAAACAGTCACGGTATAATTTTATAAATGAACGAATTATTATAAAATATAAGCTATAAAAAATATGTTTAAGTTATCCGCGGTCACGGAACCAATTATACAAATTAATAAAATCAAATGATATAAACTTTATCCTGGTCTCTGGCACCAATTGTAACACTCTCCCACCTCTCTACTCAACTAACCCTACTTTACCCTACCTAGCTAGACCTAGACTTGCCTAAAATACTAAAAATTCCAATAAGAAAATCTAAAATTCTAAAACCCTTTTAAAATTCCGCAATCCGTAAATACCTTTATTAATAAATATAAAAGTAATGTAAATAACCTAAAAAGCTAATTAAATAAGTTAATATCTTGAATTGGATCAGTAAATTGGCCAAATGATCGTCTAGTGTTTATGTAGAACCCTTCGTCGTAACCGCTAATAGTAACCGAAATCCTTTTCGCATATAAGGAAAGAGTTATGAATCCTAATAATGTCAGATAATTATCAAACCGTAAATTATGTCAGAATAAAATATGTCCGAGTTGTAAGAAAGAATATTGCAAATTTAGTAATGTTAAACTTAGTTTGACTAAGTCTGTAATATGATGTAAAATCAATAGTAAAATGTCATAATTAAGTCTGTCCGAGAAATGTCATAGTAAAATTGTCAGTAAAGTATGTCAAAGTAGTAAAGTCTGTCAAATGTAATAGTCAGTGTGTCAATGTCAGAATGAATTCTAATAAATGTCACAATTACAAACATTTTTGTTTTTGGGGTATAGATGTCGCTCCGCCTCCGCGACACCCGTGATCATCATCCAGTTGCAGGTCAGAATCCCCGCCCCAGTTCGGAAGGAACTATTTTGTGGTCCAGAAGGGACATCTTTTATAATGACTGGCCTACTTCACCATTTGACCAAGTCATTATTTTGTGACATTTTTCGTCAACATTGAGAGGACATCAAAGGGACAATTTAACATAACAAAATACTGGTAGTAGAGCAGCTGTATTTGATCTACCCTAAATCCCCAGAATACTGTAATTTTGTAGTATACGTATTTTAATATTCAATGAAATGATATTATCCAAACATTAGCTGTAGTCATTTTGAATCTCACTTTCGGACCAAAATAAACTACGGTCTTGCATCTGCCTCGACCTAGCCCAGACAAACCACTCATTGATATATTTCAATAATAATATGACCTTGTATTTTTAAGGCCAAGTGTGAAAATTACAGATCTGTAGAAAACAGAATGAAATCGTCATACAGACTGCCAAGGGACAGGCAAAATAAATATTTCTTTCATAAGCAAAGTGACTCTACAATACTACAGTATATTGTGGTTATTAACTTTAGTTTTTCCCACAATATATTTCTACCAGTAGCGTTGCAAAGGACCAAAATATATTTAAAGTCATAAGTAAATAAGTCAAGTTTGTCAACAAGTCATAAATAAGTATATGTAAGAAAATCCTAATAATCCCTAACCCCACACTACATCCTAGCTATTGCTATTTTTAATATGACCCATAAACCCATAATTATATTCGTACTAAACAATTAAAATAGCCATATCAAATGTATCGACAGGAATCCTAGCTATCTACTGTGAATATCTAATGGCTTTGTTAAATTAAAATTATAAACATAGATTAATCCTACATTCCCTAAGCCAAACAAATATAAAACCTAGCCCTAACAGCTAAACTAACCAACTACTCTACCGATATATTTGCAAACTAGTATCCCGGGATACACATTTAATTTACTCGCGTAATTACTCGATGTGCAATGAGTAATCTCTAGTCTACAGCTAACTAAGACGAGTGAGGAAGCTCGATTTAGTCTAGATCCTATTCCTCGTGTGCTGGCCAATATATCCACACAGGGGGTTGGGACAGCGGATATATAGCCGGAAAGGGTAATATAAAAGTGAATATATAAGTATATAGATACGGGATATTTGGACTAGAACCTGGCTTTTTTAAGAAGTCTAGTTGACAACCCAAATCGTCCAGATTCCAGGGGTAAAACCTGTCTTAATAAACGCAGGAACTGCCAGGTCCCACCTGGTATTTATCAAAAATCCGCAATTAGTGAACTAGGGCTGTAGTTGACACCGTTTGGTTACCCGCCCTATCTCTCTAACCACCCAGCACTGTGCTGAATTGGAACTTGTTCTATCTACCCCATAATTTATATAAGAAAGCTATGAAATATATCGCAAAACTACTTTAAATTAATATATAAAGTCCTCCAACCAAGATCATTTCAGTGTTAAATATCACTAAAATAATCCAAGTCAAAACACTAAATATATTAAAGACAATTAAATCACAAATTAATAAATTGCACTGAAAACTAAACAAGACTTTAAAACCTTTAGTAATCTATTGATTTGTAACCTAAACTTCACCAATATATTCACATACATTAGCGCTTGTCTGAGCACAAATCAATAAATAAATAAAATAATTTAAATTCACTATGAAAGGCACTATGAACAACACAAACTTTATAATCTTATTAAGTCTATTGATCAATAGTTTAGACTTCACTTAGTACAATTTTAAATACTAGCGCTTGTCTAATCTACAAACCAATAAACAATAAAACCCTCAAAATTAACACAAATTAAATGAACTTTTCTAAAACTATCAAATAAAACCCCACAACAAGTTACGTTATATTATGCTCCAACCCAAACTCTACCAGCATCATAAGATTCTAGCAAAGTCCAGGCCAGGACACAACATAGGTAACCTAGATTAACCTAACCACCTACACTATTGAACCAGTTCCAACGGACTGCTGAAGGCCAAGAAAATGCTTGTGCAATTCCTTATAAACATCCCTACCATGCCATGACGCTTCCCCGCTATTCCCAGTTCCTTTGCCCTCATTGGTATACCTCAAACTAATGCTGAACTTCATAATCGCATGCAAATTAAACCTTATTTACTAATTAAAATAAGGTCCAACTTGACCTACTTAATGGGTGTGGTTTAAAATATTATT
Source organism: Cydia amplana (assembly GCF_948474715.1). Taxonomy (NCBI): domain Eukaryota; kingdom Metazoa; phylum Arthropoda; class Insecta; order Lepidoptera; family Tortricidae; genus Cydia; species Cydia amplana. The sequence goes on from NC_086069.1 coordinate 21,442,442, forward strand.
ATGACGGCTGTGGGTTGACACCTCAGTTTGTTTTAGAGTTCCGTACTGAGTAAGGCAAAAACGGAAACCCCATAGGACCACCCGTGCGTCTGTCTATCCGTCTGTCACAATCTACCTTCTCCAAAACTACTGGATTATTTAAGTTCAAATTTGGCACACATATGTAAGTTTGTGACTCAAAGTCAAACATGTATTGTAAACAAATGAATTTTAAATATGGATGCCGTTCGTGGGGAATAAATGAGAAAATCTAAAAATAAAGTTCTTCAAACTATATCGCGTTGCATATCAAACAAAAGAGCTCATTGCAAGAATCTCAAATATATTCCTTTTTTTATAATTTTAGGATAAATAGTTTAGATATTTCACTCACGTTTAATATAAAAAATAGATTGCCAAAAACCGCGCAATGCACGAAACCCCGGAACGCAAGCCCGACCCGCATATGGCCGTTCTATTCTAATCGCCTTTGTTTTTCTGTATGAGCCATTTATTGTAGGGCTCCGCCCTTTCTTAATTCTTTATAATATGGTTCAGTTTTGCATAGAATATTTTAACCAAAACAAACATATCTCATTCATTTTTATGATGACGTGCGAAGTGTTAGTCGAAATTTGAAACTAGTACTTGAGCTAAGAGAACCAATCTAATTTTTGGGCAATGTTTTATAATGCAAAAGCTTTATAACATTGAAATAAAGTTCAAATTATTTTATAAACAAGTATCTTAATAAATTGGATTACTATAAATCACCAGGCCCTTCAAAACTTTATCTAGAATTTCAGTCACTTCGGCTTATTTAAGATGTGAGACGAAAAATAGCTGTTCCAATTACCGTGAGAAACAAGAATTAAATTTAGCCGATTTAAAAATAAAATAATACTATGTTTACATATAATGATAACATGGTAGATAGATTCTGGCATGTTACACTGTTACTGTATGTATGTAGTCAAGTGGAATCAGAGGTAGCGCCGTCTAAATATATAACAATCATTCCCACGAGAGAGCATACATTTATCGTTATCTGAAAATCTAGTTTTCCGCGAAACAAGGTTAAAATAAAGCATTAATTTATATTCTTGCAGTAGTCGTGGAAAGCGCTATGTAATGATGCGGTGGAACGGAAGCGCAATATATAGATGGATTAGTATATTAAATAGATATATCTGAAGCTAACTCATCCATCTATCTATTAATTCCCTTGTAACCTCTTCAATAATTCTTTAAAAACTATGCATTTTATATCCAAATTCCGTCGTGGTACCTAAGAAAATATTTAGCCATTATTTCTGATGTTTCCTAACTGCCCCATTTAAATAACCTGTATTGTATACGGCCAGCTACGTTATCCCAGCCGTTTTTGCTCGTGTTGTTTATATCTCACAGTTTTTTTTGTAGCTATTGGCGTCGAGACACTAGGCTCGTGGGGTAGGTGGGCTCGGGGGCTCCACAAGGCGCTCAGCAAACGCCTAAGGGAGGCTACAGGTGACCCTCGCCCAGGCAGCTTTCTCACTCAAAGATTGGTCATAGCAATCCAGCGCGGGAACGCTGCCTGCGTGATGGGCACCCTACCAAGGGATTAAAATTTTTATACGCATTTTGAATTTTTAGTTTTAGTTTTTTTAATTGTAGTTAGTTTTAATTTTATACCACTTATTATATTACAATAAATGTAGTATATTGTGTCCATTTAGTCTTCTCTATGTTTTGCATCAGTACATTTGCACCGCATTTCAGCTTTCGTAACTTGCTGTCTTGCCCAGAATATTTATACCGTTTTGGTATTCCCTGTAGACGGCGAATGCAAGCGTCACAAATACGTGGGAAGTCACTTCTAGGCTTAAGAGGTAGACTCGTAATATAATCTGCTTACTTCGACGCGGTGCTAATGTAATTATTTGTATGGGGTAAATATTTATTCTACGCGTTGTTCTAGAAAATAAGTAGTTGTATAGACATACATATATATAGATAGACAGCGGTAGACAGCGATCGAATCGAAACCAAAATAAGTAGTATACCCGAGATATTTAGCGATGTGACAGACATACGGATAAGGTCACATCATAAGGGTTCCTTTTTACCTTTTTGGTACGGAACCCTAAAAATGATATTCTTATCTATATTAGTACATGTTTTACGCCTTCGCCAATAAGATGTACAAATACCAAAATTATATTATTTCACGTGTGGTATCAAAGATACGTATGAAATTGTGTTAGCTTATCCTAATTTTAGATATTTCATCCAAGCAGTATCAATATCTCATTAATTATATAGAGCATATCTCAAAATATTATTAATATTAATTATCACAGAGTACCTACAATGGTAGATGGTGCGGTTATTTGTTTTAATTAGGTATTTTCCTTTAAGTGAAATCCGGGTCAAAAGCAGCAACCTTGACAATGAAACGCGATAATAAGTTTTAAGGTTCCTTTTTCTAACAATTGAGCAAAGACTTGCATCATGTTTTTAAACATTCATACTTTTGAAATCGATTTACGACTAGAAAAATATAATATGCAATGAGAATGCACTTAGGTTGGGTATATAACTACCTCTATGCAAACTGCAAATTTAACAGAACAGAACTTAAATTTTGAAAAATAATAGGTTGTATGTCAAGACGTCAACTGTCCGCTGGATGAATAAGTTAAAATAAAAAGATTACACAGAATATTTTACCTATCATTACATCTAGAATACACTTTACGATATACCAAAATTTCCATCCAAAATTTTTGTTATTGCTTCAAATCCCAGTAAACTTTTACGACAATTTCCTATATTATTTCATAAGTTTATGAAAATATTCTGCAAATTGTACATTGGTATTTACAAGTAACTTATAAAGTAAACGTGAGTATCAGGTCACCAGTGGTACCAACACAAGTATTCGGCCGGCGAGGCCACCGTGGCATAATTGTTACGCATGCGACATTCGCCATAGCCACGATTGAGACTTTGATACAATCTGTGATCTTTAAAACGCCTGTCATTTAATGCTGTCTATTTATAGTGTCCATCAATGAAACAATGTAAACAGTAATATTAATCTTTTAAAGGTTTATGCCTGTATGAACTTTACGGTAGTATGGTATACCTACTTATTTTTGTTACGAAATATGTACTAATTGCATTCATATCGACCGAACTGTAGCCACCATAGAGTTTTACATAGTAACGATGTTGCCGCAGTACTTCAAATTTCCTGTTCAACATGCATTAATAATTATGCAATCATTAACTACTGTCACTTGGCCACGTTTCTATTTTCATTGTTAATAAGGTTGTGTTATACGGACATCATATTTTATTACGTAGGAATATGAATTAATGTATTTTATTTCTTTAAATATTTTCTTAAACAAATGTCGACTTGATACAGTTTTAGTGAACAGTGCAGCACCATCTGAGGTGCAGGAAGCCATTTATATCGTCGATTCGCGTCAAATTAACCACCCACAGTTCCACCGTCAACGTATTCTTGAATACCTCAGATGCTTGCTCTCTCATTCATTCCATTATCTATCTCAGTCGTGACATCATTAGTATAATAACATCGGTAGCCGAAAGGTAAGCTTCGAAATGGAAGGTTATCGAGTTTCTAAGATATCGTTGAATAACTCCCGGTAGCTCTTTACGAAAACCAGGTTGACCACAATAAGCCCTTCTTTCCAGTCTGGGCTGAAAGTGGTAGAAAAATTATTTACAAATACTGGGATTAAGTTCTTGGGAAAAGTCCAGGCTCCTCTAGCGAGCCATGTAAGGTTTCTGGGCCAATGTAAGGTACAAAAATGTACCTTAAAGGTAGGTGCTGAGTGGGGGTCCTATTTTAGCGTCCAATGTTTTTTTATGCATGTATGTCTTCATTTCTATATGTAATATGTTGTGGCGTTAAATAAATGTATTTTCTTTCTTTCTTTCTATCAAAAAAGAGTACTAGAAATTGCAAAAATTACAACGTAATCTCAACGATCTTCAATCAAATATGTTCATAATTTAATATCGTATATATGTATTATAATATATTTTATGAACGTAATTGTAAAAATTTTGATCGAAATGTATCGTTATGTTTTTCCATATACGCTCGCTTAACTAGATGATTCACAAATTAGCCAATATTTAAAACAAACTGCATTTAAAATCAGACGATGAAAAGTAAACATTTTACAATTGTCATTAGGTGTTGAATTTTAACAATAGTAATCTACATAGTTAAATCAAAACCTCTGTCCGAACAATACACGTGACATAATAAAGGAATGGCAACCAGTCAGACGCTAATTAATATACATCGACATATAAAATAATTATGTTTCGAATTTGTACCTTTTTCCACTGTTATAAGAGAAAAAATATTTAACTTTGATGTCGACGGTATCTAGTCCGAATCCAACCTACACTACATTCGATTCGAATCCGGATTTTTTGTCAAGGACGTGTTCTGGCCGGCACTTTCACTGCCACACACTTGCGTCATAGATTAGGCCTTTATCCCACACATAACAATGCTCCACGTATTTGAGAATGGTTCCGTTGGTAGATGAACTTTGGATTAAAGTACAGTTTTCGTCAGTAATAAAATTAAAATATTTAGCATAATCATATCAGTATTAAACAAACCGTTCATTGTATGCGTTCTCAAGATATCCGTTGTGGACACTATCAAAAAGCCTACTTATTACGAGTAAGTATAGCTGGTGCTGTCAACCAACCTGCAACCTACTCTTAGTGGTTACTGTGAAACAATAAAGGTACCTACTTCGCGAAACAATGCTTATACTTAGTTTAATAGCTTATAATAGCAAACATCTCTCATTCCGATTCGGTGGTTAGTGGTTTACCTTTAATAATGCATTTGCATGCAATCCACAAATAGCCCAGCAATTACATTAGAATGCAACAGTATCGGGCTTACGGATGCACAGTAGTTTATCGTAATGATAGTGGTGTCGGGCAGGAAGTATGGCGTCGAAAGTGCAAGTGTACGGTGGGAAGCAGTGCAATGTCTGAGCCAGAAGCGTGACCGCCTCGCTATTTAGCTAGAAGACAATTCATGTTCTTGTGCTCTTAAAAGGTTCTATTTAGGACACATACAGTCAGCAGCAGAAGTTGCTAAGCGGGGGAGGTGTTCAGAATTAGCTTGACGCGACTTTATTGTTAAGAGAATAAGAGCGTGTCAAGGTAATTTTGAACACCTCGCCCGCTTAGCAACTTTTTCTGCTGACTGTACATCCAAAAGACGGCTATTGACAATGACAACAGTGGAGTTTATTTATAGATTAAAAATAAACTGTTAGATCTGCTAAATCAGGTAAATGTTTTGATGTCATACAGTTTACCATTTACATATAGTAAGGATTGTTGTCTAAATTATGGAATTTATTAGAAGCTTAAACTCTTGTCCAAAATAAGATGTTGGCCAGGCCGTTAGTAAACCTTATATGGAATGTGCACGGCCGCGTATAGAGCTTAGACCTCTATTAGAGAAGCGGTACGCTATTATGAGTGTTGTCCTTGCTCTTATTTAATAGAAGGCTCTTGTATACTGCATATAAGTTTGTTTTATATATGGTTCCATGATATCTCATTTATATTACATCGCTCATATTAAAGAAAACTTTTAAAGTGTAGAAACTATCTCCAATTGCAAGTAAGAAACAGTTAAATACATAGATCCAGATTGATGAATGAAATGGCTTAAAATAGTTGCTGGTGAAAAAGTTAGTCGAAAGAATTGGCTTACACATATGAAATTAATAACGAAACAAACGATAGAGCGTGTTACGCAATTCAAGGCAGTGTTTAGCCGGTAAACGAAACTCACCGAGAGACATATTCGCTAACGCATTTTACAACATAACGAACGGAAGTAATGCATTAAAACGAGATCGAACGATTTAAGTCTTTTATAGCGTTTGCTTTCTCTCCAATACTGGTATTAGTCACATTGTAGGAAGACAGAGAGTACCTACTTACTTCTAGAAAGCTCGCTTAACTACAAGTCTGTTACTTACTTGTAATTAGAAAATGGGAAGGAAACATGTCGGACAGGTAGATGATTTTCACACAGGACGAAGTTGGCACATAAAGTATCCGCCTTATTACTTCTTAATGAATGTTTATTATAAACTCCGATTGAATCGTGTGGTGCAAAGCAGTAAGATAAATTTTATGTTGTCAATATACCACACTATAATGGACATATCTTCCGTGCCCGGGGCATTCTCAATAAATCCAACAGCCCAGTTAAAACTGAAAGGCAACAATTACTTTTGCATTTTAATTACACTTTCGCACTTCGAGATGATTATAGGAATATACATTTAGTAGATGGTTATGGTCTGAACATTAAAAAGTGTCTTGAAACATTGCCACATTATAAATATGTCGGCGACGGATGGTCTCAATGGCGGTGGGCGCGTGGGGGTAGTACCTAGATGTATTACTTCACAGCCAAAATAGTAGGTATGCTACCTACGCATGAAATAAACATTCGGACTCATTAACCATACTAGTGCCTACTATTATTTCAGTACTAAATAATAAAAATAACTAAACGATCTTACGATGGAATCGGAATTCAATAAAAATAAAAAGATCACATGAAATCGTTCAAATCTTTATTTAAGTCAAACTAAACCGGTTCCAACCCTACACCTCTGACCCGAGAAGATCTAACCCGGCAACAAACTCGGCGGGACACATCTTTTCAAAACAACACATAGTTTCTTTATTTTACAAAAGTAAGCTTATAATGGCACATAAGAAATCAAAATAACACTTGGAATAAAACACTTAGCTAAACGGTTAAAGAACGTGAGAATCTATAAGCTTTCAGAATAATCCTTCAGGTGTAAGCCTTCAGGAACGTAGCGAATTAGGCACGAGCTTGGCTAACGTCCGATCTCTAGCGCGGTCCGATCAAGAAGAAAGAAGCCAGTTCCAGCGGCGGAGCCAACCGCTCCCGCCTCCAATTCAAGTTGGTAAACCTGCTTGACCAGTCTACCAACATAACGACAAAAATGCCTGCTCGTGCCTACGTTCACTCAAGATACTACGTCATCTTGACGTTCCAAAGCCTTCTACCTGTCATTTAGTTCAACAATACGCCAAACATTGCTAATCGATTTTATACAGGCGTCTAACTATGAACTGTAATGCTGCAATACGTCTTTCTGGTGTCTCGCTCCGACACGGCCGTCCTGCGCTACACACGTCCTCGTGTGTGGGTGTACGCATTTGATTCTGTAACAAAATACTCAGCACAGTATCTCATCGCTCGGTCATTCCTGACCAACAATTTGGGTCTCACTCAAATTACTATTAAAATCAAACTTTGTTATCAATCAAACCAGAAAAAAAAAATTGTTTAAAATTACTTTAACAATCCTCAATTCTCTAGTCAAAAATAGTCCATCGAGCAACGACTAAATAAAAATAATCATCAGTAATCATCGCCGCTATCTAACGGATACACTCCAATAATCATCGCCTCCATCTGGCGGATACTCTCAAATTTATGTGAAAACAGAACAATCCCAAACATCAAAAACACAAATCACAACAGCTCTAATTCATTGCTCGACAGTATCACTACTACTGTCGTCAATATCAATTTACGGGGAAATTATCTGGCATTAAAAAAAAATTGGTCACATGTGATCTAAATTTTTGTAAGACATCTTAAAATAAATAAGTAAGATTCTGAATTGATAGTTCCAATTTTACTCATATGAACACAGTACATAAACGGGAATTCATTTTTAACAAAACAACAACAGTCCTTCGGTGCATTGCCAGTCCTTCGGCAGATACCAGACCCTCGTCAGAAGTAACCATCTCAGCTGCGTAAGTGCTACTCCTCGCAAAGAGCATTCTGCACATAAAAAGCAGACCACGTGCACCTCTTACATGCTCCGGCACTTCTGATGCGGTCACTAAACAATACCCAGTCCATTGGGCATACTTTCAGTCCATCGAAAGCAAAACAGTTTTGCCCAGTCCATCGGGCGTGCCTTCAGTCCATCGAAAGCATGACAGTATTGCCCAGTCCATCGGGCGTGCCTTCAGTCTATCGAAAGCAAAACAGTAGTGCCCAGTCCATCGGGCGTAATTTCAGTCCTACGAAAGTACAAGCTTTCAGTCCATCGAAAGCACAAAAAATTGTTAAGAGTGAATCCCGAAAAGAAAATAAACACAGGCGTTACAATCATGTAACTCAGAATTACTGACACTATCAGCGTCAACTGATCCGACTGAAACTGAACTTTACTGATCAAAATAACTGAAAATCGCCTTTTACTTTAGCTTTTACAACAGAAACTCGCTCAAGAGTTCTAAACAGATGTAAGACATCTCAAAATAATCCCAACGAAATGGGAACTGCTCACCAGCTTAATAAAGTATGATGCACGCGACCAAGTCAAAGGTGGTGGTGGTGAGGTCCAACCCAAGCACGGAGGCTGATCCTTTCCGCTTGCCGTTGCCGTTGCTGCGGCAGATTGCGAGGGACACGATGTGGTTCAACATGGCTGGCTGTTACTGAAATCATCATTTGCACGGTATCAGGTTTATCATGTATGCAGGCTAAACTCAAAAGGTTTATGAAATGCAAGGTAGCAGTCACAAAAAACATGTTTCCAATGTATACGGGATTTCAAAAATCTCAGAATAAAATTTAAACTTCAATGAGTTCGTTTTATTTCCTTCTATGAACAAACAAACGTGTGTTCCAAAAATAAGTAACACGGTAAAATGGGCCAATACGAAAAGTGACAGCTTATTAGTTACGTTCGACTGTTATGCTTCGCCATTACACTCAAAATAAAATTCACTAATAAACAATTAGAACGAAACCTGTCCTTTTATTTCCAAATCTCCAGCACAGAAGATACTGCACAGCTGCTTCTGTGTCACGGGCGTAATGGTATCTGCAAGTTCGCTCGGCTCTGGCTGCAGGACACTGTAACATTAATTTTCATATGCGTAGCTCATGTTTCCATAGTATGCACGATTTGTGATCTATCAGGGCATTACGAGCAATAATTTGTCGCAATTTTATTAATTACTAAACGTTACAGGGTAAAGATTACATAATCCTATGCATTGGCAAATCAGCAGGATCAATTTCTAACGGTGCATTGTATTTTCATGAAAAAAAATATTTTTTGAGGGTAGATGCACAAGTGAGCGATGAAATGATATCACGTAGTGACGCCAATATTTGATTTTAATTAACAATATGGTTTTCACATCAAAATAACTTAAGATCACTTAGATTTAAATGGATTTTAAAAATTAATTGTATTTTCATGAAAAATCGATTATTGAGGGTATATTCACAAGTGAGCGATGAAATGATATCACGTCGTGATAGCTAATACTTGGTTTTAATTAACAGTATGGATTTCAAATCAAAATAACTCAAGATCGCTTCAATTTAAATGGATTACAAAAATTAATTATAAAGAAACGTGGCGATACCAGAGATGACGTCACGTCACGACCAGTCTGTTCGACAGCCCCAATCATAATTCACAATTTCACAATAATTCTCACCAAATAACAATGAATTACACTCACCATTCAATCAAGGTTAGACACTTGAGCTTACCATTACAAAGTGTCCAGATTATGGAATGTAGGTCACCAGAAATACACCACGCTCCCAGGTGGCTGTGTAAGCAATACATGAAACTCCGCATCGATCCCACTTGCTGATGTCGGCGACGGATGGTCTCAATGGCGGTGGGCGCGTGGGGGTAGTACCTAGATGTATTACTTCACAGCCAAAATAGTAGGTATGCTACCTACGCATGAAATAAACATTCGGACTCATTAACCATACTAGTGCCTACTATTATTTCAGTACTAAATAATAAAAATAACTAAACGATCTTACGATGGAATCGGAATTCAATAAAAATAAAAAGATCACATGAAATCGTTCAAATCTTTATTTAAGTCAAACTACACCGGTTCCAACCCTACACCTCTGACCCGAGAAGATCTAACCCGGCAACAAACTCGGCGGGACACATCTTTTCAAAACAACACATAGTTTCTTTATTTTACAAAAGTAAGCTTATAATGGCACATAAGAAATCAAAATAACACTTGGAATAAAACACTTAGCTAAACGGTTAAAGAACGTGAGAATCTATAAGCTTTCAGAATAATCCTTCAGGTGTAAGCCTTCAGGAACGTAGCGAATTAGGCACGAGCTTGGCTAACGTCCGATCTCTAGCGCGGTCCGATCAAGAAGAAAGAAGCCAGTTCCAGCGGCGGAGCCAACCGCTCCCGCCTCCAATTCAAGTTGGTAAACCTGCCTGACCAGTCTACCAACATAACGACAAAAATGCCTGCTCGTGCCTACGTTCACTCAAGATACTACGTCATCTTGACGTTCCAAAGCCTTCTACCTGTCATTTAGTTCAACAATACGCCAAACATTGCTAATCGATTTTATACAGGCGTCTAACTATGAACTGTAATGCTGCAATACGTCTTTCTGGTGTCTCGCTCCGACAAATATTATAATGTAAGTACTAAGTACATTTTGAACACGTGAAAACAGTTAACTAGGACGGTACTCGGAGCTTGTTTATTTGTGCCGCAGTAGAAGTATAAAACAGTTAAATAACTTTACCGACATGAACTAGATAATCAACGTACAGTCCTTACACACCTAAACAAATAATTATGTAAAAACAACGTCAAACAATTTTATAAATACCTGCCCTCGGATTATAACGCATTATAGCTTATTTTTTCTAGTCAGTGGGGTTTTTCAGACATAGGTACGATACGATCCAAATAGGTACATACGTAGGTAGTTAGACCTATATTAGTACTCATACGTTTACGTATACGTATACAGCACTCAGAAATCGGTACCGTTTTCTGAAATGAATTATTTTAGGTTTCAGATTTGACATTTTTTTCGTAATTTCGGGTATCAGTTTAGAATTTTAGATAAATAACTTCTGAGCCTGATTATCCATGTAGTAAATACGTACCCATGTTACTCTCGTAGCCGATTGGATAATTTCTAATGTCAATAAACTTCTCATTATGCCTGTATTGTGCTGAGTACATCATATTATAAATTTGAGACAACCACAGCAGAACCGGTAGCGAGGCGCAGTAGCCCTAAACGGCGCAAATTGGACACATTTTCACGGTCGGTGAAATAACCCAGAAAATTGCCTAGCGTTTGAAGAAAGCAAAGTGTCAACAACGGCAGCATACATTAAGATTTTCTCGGTTAAGGTTAACGGACATCATCTTCCTCGCGTTGTCCCGGCATTTTGCCACGGCTCATGGGAGCCTGGGGTCCGCTTGGCAACTAATCCCAGTAATTGCCGTGGGCACTAGTTTTTACGAAAGCGACTGCCATCTGACCTTCCAACCCAGAGGATAAACTATGCCCGTATTGGGATTAGTCCGGTTTCCTCACGATGTTAACCTTCACCGAAAAGCGACTGGTAAATATCAAATGATATTTCGTACATAAGTTCCGAAAAACTCATTGATACGAGCCGGGGTTTGAACCCGCGACCTCCGGATTGCAAGTCGCACGCTCTTACCGCTAGGCCACCAGCGCTTTATAGGTTAAGGTTAACGGACGCCTAAAATAAATAAACAAGCGCTTAAATCCGAAAGGATTATTTCATTACGGAAATAATCCTTTCGGAGAATAAAAAGAGGGTGGAATTTTCTATATATATGGAAATACTAAGAAGCTAGTATCAAATAAATACACAACATTATCATCAAATAGTTAAATAAAACATCGTACAGGTTAATCAATTCGCTTTTGGACCCATCGTTTCTTACTTTTAGCCCACTGGGTCTCTCTGAATATCAGAATAAAATAGTTTTAGGTACCTAAGTACCTTAATTTCCACCTTACACAATATGTTAACATATGTTACGATATCTTATTACACAGTTTTATCTGGTGATTTATACCATTTCATTTACATATGGAATAGTTTTAGTAAAATAGTTTTAGGTAAGTACCTTAATTTCCACCTTGCACAATGTGTTAACATGTGTTACGATATCTTATTACACAGTACTATCTGGTGATTTATACCATTTCATTTACATATGGAATAGTTTTAGTATATTACAATCTGCCAAGGTCACATAGCCACATCGGATTTAATGCTTAAGAATATGTACATATTCAAATTGCAGATGATCTGAGGTGGTAGGCCATTCAAGTTCAAAGAAGACACTACTTAAAATGTTAGATTCCATAATTTATTCGAGCCATTTACAAAGAAAACACCTTGAATATTTAAAACAGATTTAGACATTTAGTCTTTTGAAATAAAATCTAATCATATTTTTTTTTTAATCTTGGGGCACGGCAGTGCCCCCGCCAAGTCGAGCGCGAAGCAAACACTGCCGTACCATCCTTTACTGGAACCATTTCGCCGCATTTTCAGGCCCCTATTTGAGAACCTCTGGATAAGACCAGAACGCAGAAATTTTCGTCATCCAGTAAGCTATAATCACATACCTACTTAAAATCCAAAATTTCAAGTCTGAAGGTCATTTAGTTCTGAAGTTAGGCGAAAGCAAAGTTTCGCATTTATGACACTCATTCATTCACTCATAATCATCAGAATAGAATTAGTACTTCCCATAAACTCAGAGAGCTGAAATTTGGTACAGAGTTAGGGTTTAATGGCCACATAAAGGGTAAACCTAAAAATATTGCAATATCAGTCACGTTTTAAAGAACTGCATAAGTAAGTTTGTAATCCCATATAAATATATGATATTACAAAGTTACTGTTGTAGTTCCTACAAATAGTAGGTAAAGTAAAGGTACACTACGATGTACGATGTGAGTATGAATGAAGATATGTTTAGTTATGATATGTGTATACATAGTATGGGTATGAGTACCCGAAAAGAAGGACTGCCTACAAAAAGAGATGAGATCCCATCAAAAACATTACATGTAAAAGGTGCAAGTCTCGCAACACTTTTACTACAAAAAAGTTTTGAGATGTAATGTGAAACCAAGTCGGTTATTTTAATCAGTGCCAGCGGGCTCAGCACGGTTCCATTTTTATCAACTATCACTATGCCCGTCACTTTCGCACTTACATACTTGTTAGAACGTGACAGGCATGGTGATAAACGATAAAAATGCTACCGTGCTACTAGGGCAGGGGGTGTTAAAACCGTATCAATAAGATATCTTTAATTTGTAATACATATAATGACATGGCAATCGCACATAATGCTTTACTCGTACCGTACTCGTAAATATGTGTAATGCTAAAATTACAATTAGCGCTAGCGTTATTTTTAATTAGAATTGTTTTTAATAGGTGACGATGATCCTTTTGTCGTTATGCAGCCGTGCGATGGCCAAGTCATTATACGTATTACAAATTAAAGATATCTTATTGATACGGTTTTAACACCCCCTGGCACTGATTAAAATAACCGACTTGGTTTCACATTACATCTCAAAACTTTTTTGTAGTAAAAGCGTTGCGAGACTTGCACCTTTTTACATGTAATGTTTTTCATGGGATATACTATTATAGCACTACTTAAAACTTCGCCTAAATTAGGTACCTACGTGTAGTTACGTAAATAACCCCGATTCACCGTACGTAATGGTTGTAAATAGTTATTGAATAATATTCGTGATTATTATATATGTACTCGTACACGCACTTTGCAGGTTAATAAGCTTTTAAAAAATAACGATAAATTATTGAATCAAACGGATATCCGCCATGCAGTGGGAGCATGAAACCTGGAGTTGCATTTAAACTTTAAATACCTCATATTGATTTATTTCGATATTGGTGGCAGCCAGTTATTCTCGCTATTGCCAATATAGGAATAATGAGAAAGTTGTACCTGATTTAAGCATTGTCAAATATATACAGTCAGCTGCAGAGATAGTTGACCCCCTGCAAACAAATGTATATGGAGGGAGAGGGAGTCAGGTTTCTCTGCAGCTGACTGTACATAAAGATAAAGATAAAAGATAGTTTATTCAAGTAGGCATAATTACAATGCGCTTATGAACGTCAAATAAAGCTACACCGGCTCCAACACTACACCTCTGCCCCGAGAAGATTTAAATCCCCCTCAATTGGAGGAGGGTATCCCAATATGGGACCGGCAACAAACTCGGCGGGACACATCTTTAAAAAAAATTACATCTTATAATTAACATGCATTACGAGTAGGAAAAAATCCAATTTAACTTGCTATAGAATTCATGCAATACACATAAGGTGTAAAAGAAATTTGATTTCAAAAATATACATATGTACCTGGAACCATACAAATACGTATACATATCAAATCAAGAACAGATTTTTACAGTTGAAATGCCACTCCTGTTGATCAAGACGTCTGGCGCTATAGTTCTTGTTATGGCTCCTTGGCCGCGTAATGGAGCGAGACTGTGCTCTGGACTTGCAATGCTAAGGGTAACAAACCTTGAAGTTCCATATATGGTAGTTGGGCCAATAAACCACACTTGCGAGAGTTTTTACTTGATGCAATTTTACACGTCTAACATATTTTTTGTATATTTTGGAACAGGTCAATCAATTAATTATAACAATAATATTGATTTGCCAATCCGCGATCAGACACCTTATCCGTGAGCATTGTGAGCAATCATTTATATTATTTTATACGTTCCAACTCAATTAATAATTCCATTTTTTTTTTACGTACCTACATGATAAAAAATCACATACTAAACAAGGCAATACATGACCATGAAATTACGAGCTAGGTACTTAAAAAATCAGATGTTGATGTGGTCTTGACGTCGGCGTCGCTTGTATTCAATAATATAACTTCGTAAACAAGAAATAACTAAGACAAGGATTTTTTTCTTTATACATAGGTGATGATCTCCATAATCTCTGTTAGATTTATCCTCCCTACGTTACATCTTTTTTCTCTTGCATGTAACGTTATAAGTAGGTCCACATCCTTAAAATTTAGGTGCTTACTGTATATTTTTGTCAAATTACTTTTAAGAAAAGGTCTCTAGAAGGCTCTTATGGGTCAATTTCACCAAACGAGCATTTTTGTCTAATTCTCATGGAATTTTGAAATACCAACATTACACAAAAAAAAATATGCTGATAATTTGATAAAAAATATAATAAACATTAATTTTCTTATGGGGTAAAAATATTCATAAAACTATAAAAGTTATTTCAATTTAAAATTTTGGTCAGGGCACGGGAATTAGTGTGTCCATGGGAATTAGATTTTACTAGCACGGAAATTAGAACATGGCACAGGAATTGTTTTCTTAGCTTATTTTGGTAGTTAAAACTATTATTTATGTATATTTTAATCTACAATAATATACTTCAACCATACTGAAGCGGCATCGAACATATTTATCTACTTTAATTTTAGTTTCGGACGACAAATCTACGAAAAGGAAACTATTAGTCAAATACGTAGTTTTTAGTGTATCATACCACTAAAAACTACGTATTTGACTAATAGTTTCCTTGATTTTATTGGCAACTAATCTCTCTTTCTTAGTAAAATATATATATTTCAAAACAATACTTTGAGTAGTTGCGTAAACATGTCCGCCTTACATACAAAACTATTCATTAAAAAGTGTCATTATGTATCTGCATGTAGATAGGTACAAGGTGTATGATCTGCTTTATGGCCGTATAGGAAATGATACTAAGAAATAAATAGGGGCACAGAGAGAAGAAGTTATTGTGTAAGTTAATCTGAAGAAATCGAATATGCTGCCTTCATAAATTCATAACACAAACAATTGTTTAACCACATATGAGGTAAGGTGGGGTAAGACTATCACCGGGGTAAGACTATCACAGACAGACAGACATGACGAATCCATAAGGGTTCTGTTTTTTGCCATTTGGCTACGGAACCCTAATAAGGTATCTAATAGTATTACGGTTTTAATACCCCCCTGGCATTGTCTAAAATAACCGACTTGGTTTCACATTACATCTCAAAACTTTTTTTGTAGTAGAAGAACTGCGTTGCGAGACTTGCATCTTTTTATTTTTACATGTAATGTTTTTGATAGGATCCCATCTCTTTTTGTAGGCTGTCCTTCTTGTCAGGTAATCATACCCATACCATACTGATACTATGTATACACAAATCATAACTATATACATCTTTATTCATACTCACATCGTACATCGTAGTGTACCTTTACTTTCCCTACTAATTGTAAGAACTAAAAGGTAAATTTGTTATCGCATATATTTCTATAGGATTACAAACTTATTTATGCAGTTATTAGATCTTTAGAACGTGACTAATATTGCAGTATTATTAGATTTTTATTGGCTTAAAAAGCTTAAACCTAATTACGTTTCAAATTTGGAACTTGTGGGTATGCTAGAAGTACCTTAGAATAATGATGATCGTGAGTGATTGTGTCAGTGACAAAACTAAGGGATTTTAAAGTGCATTAATTCTTAGATTACATGTTCAAATTAAATGTTATTTTGACCGTGCCACTTTGTTTTGCTCGACTTGGCGGCGGCACTGCCGTGTCCCCAGATCCTTTGTCCTTCCCCGGGCCTCAAACTATCTCCATGCCAAATATCATCAACATGATATTGGTTCAGCGGTTTAAGCGTGACGAGATAACAGACAGACAGACAGAGATACTTTCGCATTTATAATATAGTAAGAATAGGATATATTTAATTTTTCTTGTATTAGAAAAGCTAATTTATAACAACTAATCTATTAAACGAGCAATTCTTGTATATATTTCGGGGATCTCGGAAACGGCTCTAACGATTTCGATGAAATTTTATCATATATGAGGGTTTTCTGGGGTGAAAAATCTATCTAGGTAGGTGTTATCTCTGGAAAAACGCGCATTTTTGAGTTTTTAGGTAGGTAGGTACCTATATGTTTTCCAAGCAAAGCTCGGTCTCCCAGATATTTAAACTTTATACGGCATACGCTGTCAGCTGTCAAATTTACAAAAACAAAACATTGCAAATGTGATTCATTTTGTTTCATGTAACCTTAGGTACAGGTATTATAATATGTAATAATTCCAGAAATAGTTTTATGTTTATATAATATTTTAATGTTATAATATGATCAATGAATAAGGTAAGGTGGGGCAAGACTAACAGTACAAGGATTCCATACAAGTGATAGTATTACCCCGGTGTCGTCTTACCCCACGTTACCTTACGTATTAAAATTGCCCGGGTTATTCGGGTCGATCCTGTATGTAAGTACTATAGTACTTATACTAAAAAACTATTCACAGATTTTGTGCATTCTTTAAGATTTCCTTAAATGTAAAATAGAAAGATATACGTCGTATTATTATTACATATAATATATATTCAATGCCAATATATATAAGTAATAATAATATGACGTAAACATTGCCAATTAACTTACAGTGCCCCCAATAAAAGATTTGTTGACAATATATGTAATACTTTCTAATTCCCGTGCCACTTAATCAGCTGTTTTAGGTAAATTTGTTATGGGAATTAGGGCACGGAAATTAGAATTCGTAATAAAAAAATTCGCCAAAAATTTAAATCGTGTTTGACCAAACTGTTATGTTATCGCTTACATAAAGATACATAAAGGGCTCCTAAATATGACAATTGCTATTGAAAAGCTATGTGGAAAATAAAATTTATAAGGGGCATCGAAATTAGAAAAAAATTGTCGCCCACCCGGATTCCGAAATACTTACGCGATTTGCTCGAACACGCCGCGGCTTGACTTACATCCGCTTGCTTTGAGAGACAGCCGAATACTGCCAGTACAGGTGAGGCGGGACACGAGGCGGTTCAAATACAAACGTCGGATGTCAGAGCCCTTTGAGTTTTGCCGACGAAATTTTTCTCGCGCGCTCGGACAAAATTTAAACATCGATCACGAGTTATTTACCACAATGAAGTTAATAGTATATGTGCTCAGTGATAGTAAATATCATCTAGTTTAAGTATTTGACACTAAATTAGTGATACTAATGTAGAATTTTTCGTAGGATTTTTCATTATGCTCAAAAGTAGATTCCGGACAGGGCACGGGAGTAGTAATTTGAGCCTTTAGGTATTTTTATGTGTACTCTAAAAACCAACTAATCAGTGAATTCATATGGAACTCGGTGTGAAAGTGTGACTTCTTTATGTAAAAAAAAATTGGTAAGTATTGTCTGATGCTAACCCGCGATTTTCATCACGGACAGAAAAAAAATCGTGTTCAGAAATTGACCCTTATCAACAAACAGCTTTGTTTACAAGAATCCGTTTATTGTCTGTCAGAACCACGCACTACTAGAGTCTATGCGGAAAGAGAAGAGTCGTGGATTGTATTGGGCCCCATACATTCCACGACTCTTCTCTTTCCGCGTACTGCCGTATTCGAACTTCAAGATATTCACAAGAGACGACACGTACTAGATCCATTCTAGATACGTTATAGTTTAGATACCAACGAGTTCTCTATTGCAGCGCAATTCGGGCAACCAATGTCACTTTTACGTTATATAGAGTTAGATATCTATTAGATGTGAATTGGATCCCTAAGTCATATCCTGTGGAAATCGTTCAAGAGTATCTCCAGAATCGCGCAAATGTCAAATTTGACAGGTTAGATCTTAAACATATAGTTATCGTATCTTGGTGATGTCTAATAGATATCTATTTCAAAATCCGAATCGGGTCCACAGACTCTAACCGTTACGTTTCCATACACATCGTCCATAGCATAAAGCTACTTAATTATGTAGAAGAACGGAGTGGTTCATAAATTCGGGGAAGGTACCTACCTTCTGCCGAGCTCACGCATCTCTGCGTTAAACGTGAAATGAATAACTTAGTAAGCGCTAAATTTTTGATTATGGGACGTCGGTTGTGTCTTCATCTCGCTTAGATTTAGGACAGGACATTATGAAAGAGTAGAAGTGGGGTATTCAGAATTAGTTAGGTAGAGTATTTGACATTTACAGGCGTATTATAATATAATACTTAAGAAATTGGCGTTATAGGGCTGAATAGGTGAATTTACTCGTACCATAAACTAAGGATGAAAAATGTTACCCCAAGAATATAAGCACCCCCAATTTATGTCTTTTCATGGTTTTTATCGGTCCTTTAGTATATTTTATTTTTTTAGTTTTATAAGGGCCGAATTTCAAATTAAATTTTCGAAACAAGATTTTTCATCTCTGCTATGCGAATATGTAGATCATCTTTGATATTTAACTCCCTAACGAACATTATATGTCTAAGTATTTACCTAACATACTATATTACCTATCGGCTTTAAACCTATTTCTGAAGTCAATTGCGCACTACCAGCAGAGCCATAAGGTTTCCCGCTAAATCCAACGAACTCATTCTACTTCAGATCAAGACGTCAGATCATTCCATCAACACTAATCACACGTAAACTTTCTTAACGGTACTTCTGAAATATATATCCCAATCGCGTGTCTAATCTCAATTTCTTTGTTACAGGAAGAAAACATAGCCCTACGGCTAATAAAACAAACGAACATCGAAGAAACAGAGAGCAGTCCATCAGTTGACGAGCCGTACACCAGCACAGGGCGGTACTTCGACGAGGGGGGGTATGTGGCGGGGGGCTCCAAGGACTCCGACCCGTACGTGAGGAACCGCTTCAACCAGGCCGCCTCCGATGCCCTGCCCAGCAATAGGGCCGTGCCTGATACGCGAAATGCTATGTAAGTACGAGTTTGGAAGCTAACCGTTAGTGTCTGGTTTTAGTTTTAGTTTCGGATTCGGCAGGTTTCGGCATTAAAAATCATTTTATGGCCGAAAGGTCAGTTTGGGCCAAAAAACTACCGACCCTTATAACATTGTACTTTCGGATCGCGTTCGGCTAAGTCGAAGAATCCAAATTAGTCGTTCTTAATACGAATAGGCGTTGTTCGACACGCACTTGGCCAGTTTTTAATACAACTTGCACGAATGATAGGTAAATCAAACCATTGTTCATAAGTCTAATAAAAAGAAAGGCCGCCGACATATTAAAGTTGAGGTTGAAAGTACACTAGCACATAGTAGCTGTAGCTTTATATCGTTTAGTTTTCAGACTGATAGTTAGTCGGTACTTAGTAAAGTAACAATATACATATATGTAATTACCTGCAATAAGTAATATATTACACGAGAAAGTGCGCAAAACTATATGTCGCGTAAGTCACGATATTATGGGTCTGTTATTAGGTTAGGTCATGCGAGATTGAGATATTTTTGCACCCGTCGTCATGTAAAATATTATTGCAAATAACTGGGCCTACACTTTTTTGCACGAATGGCTTGGTACGTATTGCATATTATCACTACCCATATGGAAAGCTTTGGCTAAGAACCAAGTATTGCACAGTGGTTTCACACAGCGACTGCAAAACACAAGGACCCTGTCTTGGCTCAATTTCCGTTCATGGCAAAATGCCATACAATTTTAAGTTATTTCTTTGTTCGTTGATATTTTCAGCTAGAAAACTCTAAATTTACAAATGCAGGTGTAAACAGAATAATAGGGTCACAAAACTAAACTGATTTTTGAGAAGCATAGAACCTTTCTCCTCTTCCTTAAATTTAAGGACATTTGAACTTGGGATTTTGGATTATGAACTTATTAGGTGGGTATTTACGTAACTGTAAAAACTTCAGTACTTAATCATTATCAAAATTTAAATTTAAAAAAATTCAATTTATTAAACGAAACCTACTTAGGTAATTCATTTCAAAATTCGCAATATTAGGCGCTGATTATTTTTACTAACACATTATTAAAATACATGTCTGTTAGTCACAGCAAACGCTATAATAATATATTATTTATCGATAGGCCGACCTCAAGCTTCCCGGTTCAAGATGTCTCATATCACGCCCTTAAGATTGCGGGCTTGACTGCGACCGCTGATTGCAAGGCCCTTTTCTCAATGCTCGCCAACTTCTTCGCCATAAAGAGACCAGCAAGTTTGATCTCTGATTGCGTATAGTTGCTGAGAATTTATAGGTCAAGTTATGCCAGGGATAAATAGAGACAGGTTAGTGAATATTTAGTAATAGGTATGCGACCTTTAACCGCCTCGTACCAGCCCAGCCCCGCCGTTTCTATTATCTACGCATTTATGTTCATTACCTGCGGTTAAACGATACTGAAATGCGATATTAGTACCTACCTACGTATATGAAATAAAGAATGCAATGATTTTAAACAAAGTTGGTTGATTGACTTATTATGAGTTAATTAGTGCCAGCTAGAGAACAAACATCGGATAAGTGCATCAAAGTAACTATTAAATATTGTTAACTGCGTGTTTCCAGTTCACGTGAGAATTTCGGGAGATAGGTAATTTGCTTAATTTTGTTACAAGTAAGACGAGTTTAAGGACGCCTCACATTGAGTCCTGTCGGATTCGGTTCCATTTCTTAGGCTGTCAAGCATGCGAAATAACTACCTAGATAAAATACCTTACCAGAAATAGGTGCCATTCAACCGTCGGCTAAGAATTTACTAAATCTATGTTTGGATACAACTTTCTTATACAGGGCTTTGCAACTTTTTTCCTACGGTAGCCGTACCAAATACTATTACTTATTCTGTGGCCGTACGACTTAATATCGTGCGGTTGGATTACATGTATGACCTCTCTTTATCCTATCCCTAATCTATAAAATAAGTAACATGTTAGAAGGTTATGTCATATTACTTTTTTACGGAAATTGTTCCAAATATCCCCAAGCTACATACTTCAGTATATTGTCAATATTGTTTGATACGTTCCTACTATTCTATTTAAAACTAAATGCGTGAAACTCTCACTATGTCACGTATTGTAAACAAAGTCTGGATCTTCCTACGCACGTGATACGACGAAGATATCGATTATCAGGAATTTAATATGTCGGATGGGATAGAAACCGAGACCTTTTGGACAATAGTATATATAGTATATAACGTACATGATGTACAATTAATTTTGCAATAGGTATGTAGTTTGAAACGAGTTCATCATTAGTCATCATCAGTTATCAAACCCTTGGCACACCTATACATAGGTACACTTCTTCACAAACCACATTTAATTGTTTGTGTTAGAAACGGCCTCCTAGCCTAGCCTAGTAGGTTACGAAGCAGGAGGTCCCGGGTTCAAATCCTGGTATGGGTGTGTTTGTGTGTTCATCGCGTAAATATATTAGTTCTTAAGTTACGGAACACTTTAGTGTTCTATATTATACTTTTAAGTATAATCAGTCGTGTCTCACTCCGCGATTTCGTCGCTTTGCTACAGGTAGCTAAAAGTACATCCGTTCGGCCCCAATTTTGGGGAAAGCCATAAGCCGCGCGTGTTATTTAATATTTATACATACTTAACGCTTTAAATCAACTCGTGCTCTACAAAATGTTACACTGATAGACGCTGCTACAATGAAGACGTAAGCATAATAGTGCTGTATAACTTGAGCAACCCAATTGTCGGGTTTTAGAAGTTCGTCCAAGTCTTACATTTATAGAGAGTATGGTTCAAACATCCATTTTCACACAAAACTCATAGCCGTGAACGTAAGCTTTAACGGACTTACTTTGTTAATGACAAAAGAGTTTCTGACAAAGTTTAGTACGAGCAGTTCACCTGCTATGAAATATCTAAATATATTGTATGTACCTATTTGGTTTCTTGCCTTAAAACTGATTGATCTTCGGAGGTTTCAGGGCTTCGGGGGTTTTTTGAGTTTACAAATATTTTACACATTTCGTCAAAAGTATTAGCAATTTTTTTGTTTAACCACTACCATACAGTTTTTAATATTTCATAAGCATAAAATAAAAGAGCACAAAATGTTAAAGGTCAGAAGCGTAATGATCCGAAAATGGTAATGAAGAACCTATAAATGTAGCAATGTGGTTATAATATTTCGTTATATTTAGGTATTGCAATCAACTAATAGCCATTTGTGGAAGAGAGGGCATTTAAAACGTTTTATATACTTTGCTTGTAATCAAAGTCATGAAAGGTAAGTACATATGTATGTACAGAATTTTCAACAGTTTCGTGGTCATCGGAATTACTTAGGTGTATTTAGACTTATTTTCCACCAGAACTAAGCTGCGCTATGTTGACCTACATAAGAATGACACGTAGCTTCGTTTCAGCTAATAGGCCTAAGTATACAAAACGTAGCTTTGGTGGAAAAGCAGCTTAAGATCCACAACGACTCAAGATTAGTAGGTACACTGAGTAGGTATGTATATTAAAAATAACGTGACAATTAAACGTTTGTATGATCGAAACAAAACAATCGTCTTTTGTTTTTGCTTGTGTAGGTATGCAACGATATCCAAACAATTAATAAAATTCATCAGACCATCATGTTGTGGAATTAACTAATGTAATATGGGTCTGGCAGACAACATTTTTATTTTTACTATACCTACATAATCATTTCTAACAGGTGCCGGCTAAAGAAATACGACGAGGATCTCCCTCAGACCAGCGTCATCATCACCTTCCACAATGAAGCTCGGTCGACGCTTCTGCGTACCATCGTCAGGTAAGTACTTAATAATCATAACCGTTATTTCTTTCTACGTTATTTATTTATTTCTCTTCAAACTTATGTTAAGTTATTTTATATTAAGGATATAAAAATAAAACACAAAAACTTGTGAGCTAAGTCTAGGTACTTGCTGGACTTGTTCTTCTCAGCCTTCGCGAGATTGTCATCATGGGGAAGGTTAAATTTTGGTTGATATTTATTTTTCTTTATTTCATTTGGGTCTATTTATTATTATTTATTTATTGTTGATGCCAAAGTCGTCAAATAATCTTAGAGAGTAGACAAACCTACGTGGTGGGCGACGAACTAATGTTTGTATAACTGATAGCCGCTAGGGCGAAAGGGTTTGTAATAAATATTAAACTTGTACATAATACTAAAAAGACTGTCACCCTACTCAATATTGTAATATATTATGTGATACATACCATATTACTAC
This sequence comes from Cydia amplana, assembly GCF_948474715.1. Classification (NCBI taxonomy): domain Eukaryota; kingdom Metazoa; phylum Arthropoda; class Insecta; order Lepidoptera; family Tortricidae; genus Cydia; species Cydia amplana. Next base: position 21,466,502 of record NC_086069.1, read on the forward strand.
ATATTACTTCAGTATATTTAAGAAAAAACTGTAATTATTTTTTTCTCTCGCAGTGTCCTAAATAGAAGTCCGGAACATCTCATCAAAGAAATAATTCTAGTCGATGACTTCAGTGATAATGGTAAGTATTCGAAATAACTTCCTGTAACAAATATTTAAAATCCATTTCAACCAAGTCCATGTTAGATTGCTAACTGCCAGGGCGCCCTATCCATCAAGACCATGTTAAAGTATCATGTTGCAATGCAACTGCAATAAATTTAAATTGGAATTACCTATTAATGTACGGAACCACTTTCGATAGGTAAGTACCATGATGTAAAACGTTTTCATTATACGACCACACGTTCATTTTCTTAAATCGATCGATCGAATCGAATCGAGCGATCATTGCTTCTATTGTTTAAATAGGTTTGCTAGAGGGCTCTTATTCCTTAAATTTAACCAGCTTAAGCAAGTCGAGTTCAGGCGAACCAGAAAAATAGCGCTTTCCGTTACAAGTAAGCATTGCAGGTCTCAAGGTCACGCTAAACTGGTTTTCCTAAAACTCGACTCGTTCACGTCCACACAACCAATAAAAATACGGCGAGCAGACAGCCACACATGCATGAAAATCCGTAGCGATTGCCCACAACCCCGCACTATCTATGATCTAGACTCAGAGATATTCCTCGACCTATTTCTACCATTCACTATTGAGCAATGCAAAATATGCCATTGTTACGTAGGTGTGAAGTTTTTTTGCGGTAGCCTTTTATGTGGTCGAGTAGTTTTACTGTTTTATATTAGATGGAAAATCCATTAAACTTATAAATTAACCTCACAGTGGGAAATCTACAGCACTGCTTTATTAAACTGTTTAGACGGTAACGGTCCGGTCGGTGAAAGTTTAATATCGATCATTGCTTTATTATTCTTAATTCTGTCGGTGATAACCATTTTTGCAACTAATTGTCTCTGAACAACATTAAGTATATCCCTGACAATAATTGATGCACCTCGTTCTACGACTATTTTAAATTTAATCAATCATCAATAATTAACCGTGACATTCCTATCATTCGCTAAATTGGCTAACACCTGCAGTTAACACCAATGTTTAATACCTATATTGAAATGATCACCTACATCAGTGAGTAATATCTACTACACGTATTATTAACTAGTTCGTGATTGCCATACCACTTTTGATAATTTGTTAAAAAAATTGTTGTTGTTATTACTATAAATTAACTTACATAGTTAGATTTAATTTTAAGTTTCTACCTATTATGCTCTTAGGTATAATTAGCAAAAACTTTACAGAATGAATTTCCGTATTTCATCTCCTTGTTTTTTGTAAAACCTCCTAACTACTAACCTTCTCGGTACGTTAAAAGTATTCAATTAATTATACACGTATTTAGGTAGGTAGGTACACTACATGTACCTACTTTAAAAACTAAAGCTAATTTTTTGCTGCCACAGTGTACCCACTGATTAACCCTTAAATGCATAGTGATGCATTTATACACACAACATAAACATCAAATGTTATGCATTATTAAACAAATTCTATTTGTTCTTGTATATTATTTCAATAGTAAAACTAATAAATTTTCCGAATTATTATATAAATTTACGCAGTATTTTAATTTATAAAAGTTACATTTGTTTATAGACGAAATGTCGGAAAACTTGGAAAAACCTGGAAGTTGATGATTTTTAGTATGTGATTTTGGGCAGATTTTTCGGGGTTTGTAATTATTTTATATTTAAAAACTTTATCATAGGTATATCACAAATAGTGTACCTTTCTAATGGTAGTAAAAAATGTCATATATCTATTACTGAAAATTACATATTTACATAAATATGATTAAGCCAATTCAACTTCTAACACTGATTTCGCAGTGAAAATCGAAGTTATATTTGTTTTACTATTTTTCCTAGAATCGGCAAACAATTATGTGATACATATATTAATTTCCGGCTAAAAGAAAAAGTCATGCATTTAAGGGTTAAAAACATGAGCAAAAATGGTATGTAGTACGAGTAGGTACCTCAATAATAATTATATCTTGTAAGTAATGAACTTCTTCAACTCTTAAGCATTTGTTGTGTCGCTTCATGACGGTCTTGCATTCTTATTTTTTATTGTAACATTTCAAATGGCCGTCTACATTTTTGAAGCATATCTTATAGAGGTCGGGGCTCGGCAGCACTTCAACTTAAATACCCAGTCCTACTTAACATTAAGTTTCGTTTCTTGACTTTGAAGAGCTGTCGCGCGCCAACAAAAATGATTGATGTTATTCCTTTACATTCTGATTTCTAAGAATGTTTTATTTTATATAGCGGAAGACGGTGCAGCGCTGCGTGCTATCCGCAAGGTGCGCGTGATTCGCAACAGCAAGCGCGAGGGGCTGATGCGGTCGCGCGTGCGCGGCGCCGACGCGGCCACCGCGCCCGTGCTCACCTTCCTCGACTCGCACGTCGAGTGCAACGCGCACTGGCTCGAGCCGTTGCTGCAGAGGATCAAGGAGGTACTACACTTTTGTTTAAATCACCACTTTGGCAAACGACAGATGAAAAACAAAACGTGTTGAGGGATTCGGCTCAGTAACGAGTAACAGCGCCCATCAGGACACGACATTCCAACAAACATAAACTAGTACTTAATATTCAACCTTAACTATTTAATTGAAGTAAGCAACTCGTGTAGCGAGTAGGTAAGTCAATCAGCTGAAATATTCTAGATTTCTCTTAACATCGGCATAATACAGTTGTTTACTTTAACGATATTTTTTACGTTCTATTTTCACTTTTCACTATTGTGATGAGGTAAAAGTTCATGAGCTGAGAAATGTTTAAGTGCTTATTAATTAGTAGTGTAGAATAATGGGAGATGTTGTTAACTACAACAATACGTGCGTCAAACATTGAGTGTTCCAATTGGAATACCTATGTTGAAAGTCAAAGTAGGTAATCAAAGTAGGGACTCTACATAAATTATGCAGTACTTACCTAATTGAAGATAAAGTATAATTAGGATTAAATATTTCTTTTCAACTGCGGCAAGAGTGCGGGAGGCGGACACCGGAAATTTTCAGCAATCATTTACTTTTCTTCTTTAGTTAAGTACCCATCTACAATTCATGGCATAGGGCCCGATTCGGATTTAGAACTAGATATCAATTAGATAGGTATCTGTTAGACATCACCAAGATACGACAACGATATTTTTAACATCTAGCCTGTCAAATTTGACATTTCCGCGATTCTAGAGATACTCTTGAACGATTTCCACAATGTCTAAAACGTCTCGTTATGTATTTTTAGATCTCAAAACGATTTTGAAACGATCTTAATCTTGTTTTCCGAATACCGCGGATATTCTCTCATCTGTCATATTTTTCACTCCGTCTTCTTTCACACTTATTCAACATACCACATTTAAAAACTCGTCATACATCACAGCACCTTCAATTACCAATATACCTCTCGCAGTCTCTAAAAATAACTTTCGTACATTTTAAAAGCTAGTCTAGCCTAAGTTTCTTCAAAACTGACCTGTCTTAACCTATTGATGGAATGTTGATACATAAGAGTCGCGCTCGTGTCAAGTAGCTTAGTCATCAATCTTTCTGTCAATGAGTGATCCATTAGCTGGTAACAAGATACGCAAACAAACCATCGTGATGCAACAAGGATTTATAACCGTAAGGACTTCTGGCGTAATGAACTGTGCTGCTATAAAAGTATCCTATAGGACTTCGTTTGAAATAGGTAGAGGGTAATATGTATCACCGGGGCTAACGAATATATCGATAGATTAATTCAATTCGGCGCTGTTACCTAGATATCAGTTTGTAACAAATAAGTAGATGGGTAAAGATTTTATGTAAAGAGGAGAGCCATAGTTGTAACTGTTGTAAGTATAGAGGTATAAATAGTTAATTTAACATACGATTCCGTCTCTGAGTATATAAAAAGACTCCTTATACAACTATATATGCTTTTACTATTACATAACAGTTAAATCAGTATTGTTTGGATTGTACTGGATGAAACAGGATACATACTGACACATGTTATGACTTATGAGTAAGGTGCAGAGGGGCAATTTAGACTGCGGGGTAATTTAAAGTAGGTAATCGAAATATCTTCCATGTTTTACATTATTAATTAGAGTGCCATATATGTCCAGATAGCGAAAAATATGTGTTTTGTGTGACTCTAGTTAATAATGTAAAATATTGAAGATTAGTTTAAATTATCCCGCAGTCAAAATTGCCCCGTGCACCTTAACTACATATATTAAGGCACAGTTGCAACAATTAATTTAACAGCACGGCAACAGTAAATCTTTATTTAAAATAAACATAGAAAAAAACAGAAAAAAAAACAACGGGTTGCAGCACTCAGGGAGTGTCGGCAGAAGTGAAAACTCAATGACTAGTGCAAAATGCACTATGTATAATTGAGGTTAACGCCATCTAGCGTTAGCGTTAATTACTTGAAACCCCTAAGCACATCACGGTTAGTACTCGAGTTATATTAATACCAGTTAGAGCGAAACTCACTACATCTAGTGAGCCATCGCATTTAAATCAATAAAGAAAAACTCAATGACATTACATGTAACAGTTTTTCGAGCAGGTCACGTGTCCGTCTTACGGTCACGTGATCGTCTTACGCTGTCTCGAGTTTAACATTTTTCCCCACCTCAAAAAGTGCACAGCGCCGCTAAAAAGTTTTCACTTCAAAATGTTGACACTCATAATTTTATCCTGGCAAACGTGGAGTGCTTCGAAGAGAATCCAATTTATCGAGTACTCGCTAAATGCTTTGTTGTCACTCAAACCCGTCGAGCGGCCTACCTCTGCCTAGTTGTCGCAGGTACTAGATACCTGCGACAGATACCATGGTTGGGTTCGGTATATTTACTCAGTATGTGATAAAAAGGGGCATTATATACCTATTTTTACACGACTGCCCAAACAAAAAGAGTGTATTGTTTTCAGCCTTCATGTTTGTATGTAGAGTGAAACCTGGATAAGTGAGACTTCAAGGGACGAGCAGATTTGTCTCACTTAAAGAGGTATTTCACTTACCCAGGCTCTCAGTTAGCCAGGTACAAATAAATGTCTGTCTCATTTACAGAGGGTCCCATTAATAGAGGTGAGAATAGAGGATATATTTCAGTTATAGAGGTGGTTAATAAGGTATTTTGTAATTATCTTTAAAAATAAATAAGGTAAAATAATCCTTGTCCCTAAATATTTTTTAAGTCTGTTTAAATATTTCTTTGAATTTATTTTGAATGATTCTCCAAAGGATAGATTTTTTCAATTAAATTTGATACGGACTTCATTGCGTCTTAGAAATGTATTAAATGAAAATCTGTTTATTCGTGTTACTTATCAAAATTTCAGCTTTCGTTTCGATAGTTTTAACTACATAAAGTAACTAAATGAAATTTGAAGTCGTTTAGATTAGACACAATTAAGCAAATGCGGAATTTGTGCATAGACTAAGAGTTAGTAAGAATACGGAAATTGATCAATAAATTCCAAGTTAGAGAGGTCATAGATTGACGTTATCTCAGATATAGAGGTCAATTCCTATACAATTCTAAAAAAACAATTAGAAAAATGTACTCTTATAAATATAGTCTCAGTAAAAGAGGTAAAATACACTCTCTGTCTCACTTATAGAGGTAAATGTGACTATAAAATCACAACAGCTAATCCCAGTTATAGAGGTTCGTTTTTCTCACTAACAGAGGTAATTCAGTGCTAAAGTGTCGGGACCGCACCATGAGTCCCAGCTATAGAGGTTTCTCACTTATCCAGGTCCCACTTAACCAGGTTTCACTGTATATATTTATATATCAATTAATGAATAAGGTACTTTTTCATCACACGTGATTGAGGTCGCCAAAGAGTATGTTCCATAAACCTTTAATTTCAAGTTCAAATCCGCTATGTGAAGTGGAGTAGAAATTTGTATCACAGCGATAGCATTTAACAAAATATTTTTTTACTTATATTGAATAATTTTCATTTGATAAAGGTTTTTCATTGACTTTCTGAAATGTAAATAACTGTAAATAACATCTTATTTACTGAAATGTAAATAATTTATAGATATTTTAACTAAAATACAAATGCATATGCAATATATTTTTTGAATTGGAACATAACGAAAATTTTAATTAAAGTTTAAGCAAACCATTGTTTCTATGCACCTATAGTGTTACTAATTGACATTGTATTGTGTCTATATTCGGTTCATTCACCACAAAATGATTTGTAGGTCAGTGTGTCGAGACCATTGTTATGCCTACAACAGGTTTAAATTCAATGTAGGTATTATATATAAGTACATTCTTAAGTTTTTTATATAATATAATGGCAACTATGAGCTTATCCATGTACCTACACTTCATAGCCTCAAGGTTGTCTAAGAGATCACCACATATTCTACTCTATACTCAACCTCCCAACTGTCATAAATCCATATGAAAAATATTCCGACAGGTAGAGTATTTTAATATAAGAAGGGTCAACTTATAACGCAGTAGATATTTCGACTATGTTAAAATTGTGGTATTTACAAACGATATGTCTACAAGTACCTAGTCATGTTTATAAAAACACTTCTACATGAAGCATGTGTGTGTTATTTTAGATACCATACCTGCATCCTTCGCGTGCCCCTGATGGCTCTTGGAAACATACTGCTTGTAAAAGAAGTTGCGAAAACTTGTATAATATCGTAAGTTGGTTCTTCTCTCTATTCGAGTCTGACTCTGATCAATTATTAATAAATTTGGACATCCTAATGTCTGCATACATAGGCCATACATATTTGCTGACATGAAATAATATAGGTAGTAGATTTCCTTCATCATTTTTTTTATTTAGTAACTACAAGATAAACGTAAATAGGAAATAACAGTTTGCAGGGGCGTATTTACCCTAGGGCCAAGGGGGCCATGGCCCGGGGCGGCAGACCACGGGGGGGCGGCGAAGCCGCCCCCTCGCGGCTTTTTCTGGGCGCCTTTTATAATCAAACTTAGCTATATATTTTATCATATTTTAATTGACATTTAAATTAATAAACAAACGAACACTTCAAACTCCACCAATTGCTTAAAATATCTACCAACAAGTACCTAAATTAAGCAACATTTTCGTTCAAGAAGTATTAGTACGGCGTAACTAAAATAAAATGTTACGCGGCAGTCTAGTCCACGTCTAGTCTAGTCAAAAATTTTTGGACTTCAATTTCATTTCAATGAATTTAACCGCAAGTTGTTACAAGTCCATATTTTGTTGGTTTCCACGTTTTGATATTTTTACACAGTACGCAAACACGTAGTAAACGCCAGTACCAAATGTATGGGATAGCATTTTCTTAAATTTTGTATGGACATCAAAAACGCAGTAATCCACCTGAATATGACAAAAGATATGCGTAACAAAGTTTCAAACGTTGCGGTTTAGAAAATTTGGGTGAACAAAATGCTGTAACAGTATTTGTTTTCTTCTTGTAAGCAATTTAGAATGCATTAAATGTATTGCCAAAAATTTTACCACACCCTTAAAAATGACTTTAATGGCATCTTGTAAATTCTTGTAAAAAAAAAAGTTAATTGCACGACATTTCAAATGTATACTATAAAATGTGAAGATATTTCCGGGATTCATAAACGAAAATAAAACATCTATTATGATGATTTGAATTATTAAAATCAATATGAGCATTCTTAAGACCAAACAAAACACATAATCTTTGTTTAATATTCAAGAACATAATTAAATCTTATAATGTTATTGTAAAACCAACTAAAAAATAAGAAGTACATTTTGGAAAAGACATAACGTAATGGGAGATCAAAAGTTAACCAAAGTATATCAAAGTAGTTTGGTTAAAAAAGTGGTTTCTACATTTTCTTATAAAATGAAAGTCCACTTTAGACAAAACAAACTTTCACCAGATACCATAATAAGACCAAATTTTATTTAAGTACCATAAAATCGATACACACACCGTAAAATATTGCAATTTCACATGCTTACAATTGAAAATAAAATACTTTTCTTAAATAAGAACAATCACTTTAACCAAAATCCCCGTAATATTTTACTTAATTATAAACATGTCGACTCACTTTTCACCCCCCGAACCGCACTGAGCGACGGCGCAAACGTTGGAGTAATATCCGCCATAGCCGCGTTAAAACGAAATAAGGCGCAGGAGTTTAAACCTTACGCCCTACAACAGTGAAGTAATTATTAAGTGGTAGTTTTACTTGATCCTTGTAAACGTAGTTAAAATCATGTCTCTCAAATTTTAATAGTATGTGAATTTGTGTTAAACCACTACTCGACTAAACATTATTTCCCGCCAAATAGCGTAACTGCAAGACATTTACATTTATGAGCGGCAAACACGTAGTTAGTAACCTACATTTGCGTCAGAACAACGGAGGTTGTAAATGACAAAACTAGAAATTGTATGGAATTCAAAGTGCTGTAAATACAATGATTTAAATTATTGAGTTTTTTTGCTATTTACTGCGTGTTTGCAGAGTAAATTTAAGAAAAACGAGAAAATTTGTGTTCCTATTTTCCCCATTTTTCATCATATTGGCACGTGGTTTTGACCTATCGACGCAGAAAAAATTGGAGATTCCAAAAATGCAATAAACATTTTTTGACCTTGTGTGGGTTACTACGTGTTTGCTTTTCGGCGTCGATATGTAGAAATTGCATTGCGCATTTTTCTTTGCACCGCAGTGACTAATTGCAGTGCAGAACGATCATTTTCTGTACTCAAAAGAATAAAAAATTATCTACGTTCCACTATCAGCGAAGAGCGCCTGAATAGTTTAACTCTTCTTAATATAGAAGCTGAGCTGACAAACGTTTTATTTAAATTACGACAGCGTCAATGATGATTTTGTCAACCAATTTGTACATAGGAAAACAATGTAAATGCCTATGTGAGTAAATGGTAAAAGTTTAGTTTTTTTTTTCACACCCCATAGGTACTTGTTGCAGGTTTATCTTCTTAAATAAAATACTTTATCGTCACTGATGAAGGGGGGCGGCAAATCAAAATGGCCCGGGGCGCCAAATTTGTAAATACGCCTCTGACAGTTTGGATAATGAAGATTGTATTTATTAATATTTCTGTACAAGGCTGCAAGTATCTCGCGGAACCCAAAACGGTCGAGCACTAGATCACGTCCCAGCATGCTAATGTCAAGGCTCGTGACTCGGCGACTCGCTCCGACGTCCGCCGCGGAACCACTTGCAGTTTTATTTTTACCCTTATTTACCTCGTTATATATTCGCCGCATGTCACCAACACTAGTTTATGTGGAGCGATTTGCTTTTCGCTTGTTTGTAAGCAAGATCGGCTGTGAATTTCACTTGAAATCGATTTTGGAGAGTTTGGAGAAATTTTGTGCTCGTCATGAGTTTATGGGTGTTTTAAATTCCATTGAGGTACAATATGCGTTTGCGAGGACGTACAAATGTTACGTAAGACCTGATGTATCCTTTATACCAGGCTATTGGCTGTAGCGACAACAGTTTAATTTATTAATACCCAGCTAGAGTTGTGCATTGCACATGAATTCCACAGGAATTTCGTAGTCTTTGTATTGACAAATAGATAAGGAGCAATAAACAGCATGTGTTAAACTACTAATGGTGGGTGGGCAGATCATCTTTATTAACGGGTATCATCGGAGGTCGAGTGCACTTAACAAGAGGTCGTGAAGCTGCCTTAATCACCTGTCGCTGTCGGTCTCCGGCTCGAATCCAAGTGGTTCGTCACTTCCGTCTAGGTGGAACTTGATTATATTGAAGCTATTTGAATTGTATAATATGCATCTTTATTAGCTGGTCTAAAAACCGTACCCTAGTGTTATAAATAAGTTTTATTATATATTAGTTGTATTACTAACTTCGCTCAAGATTCTAAATTAGACGAAGATTTCAACAGCATTAACCACGCAACCTAAATTACTCGCAGCAATTATACCGATTTTGTTTACTTTTTATTGCAAAGTCATGTAAGTATTCATCATGTCATGTAACGTGTCGACACATACAACACTTATTTTATCTATTAATGTCAAAATGATCTGTATAACATTTCATCGGGGTTATCCCACAACCGCCACAACCAAACGGTAGCAATTACCTCTGTTGCAACGCGAACTAATGTCGACGCGGAGGAGCGAGCACGGACGGATTACGTACGAGATGGCCACAACCTCGCGTAATCCCACCCAGACACCACTACACCAGTAGATAAGGACTGTCAATCTGCATCGAATAAGAATTTATGTTTCTCATATTTTTTCTAGAAGTCACTTGTAAGGCACTTTGGCTTTGGCACTTGTGGCTGAGACTTCACACAAGTGGCGCATGGCGGCGCCATTTAGGTATAACAATGATGACGAACGCGATTTTGTAATTTGTACGGAGGCTGGCATTCTTTAATATTTACCTATCTATGCGCGGTAACAAAACATCGATAATGCACTTGCAGTCATCAATCAATTCGGAACCTAAAACAACAGCATTAGAACTCAATATCCCCTATGGTTTTACCAGTAATCCGAACGTGCTCGATGAAAACCAATTGTGGGGCATTTCATATGAAGCGGACAGGAAAAAAAAAGTGAGGTTCCCGAATTTGTTTATATTTGGTTTAGTTCTTCTTCTAGTAGGTATAAAACCGGACGCCAAATATTTTTTATATATGACGTTTATTTTAAAAATTATGAGCTTTTCAAAAATTACCGTAATTGAAATTCCGATTTTTTTAAACTCGAATATCGAATAATTAAAATATATAACTTGTTATTAAACCAAGCGTTTTGTATAGAATTTTTAATGATCTTTTCAGCGAAGAAATCAATTTTGAAAAATAAACAAAAAATAATGGTTAAAACCGGAAGTAAACTTTTCGAAACCATTTTTCGAAAACTTTGACCAGTTTTTTTTTATTTATTTTTATCTCAAAATATAGCCCTAAGTATGTACAAAATACACTAGAAGTTGCAGAATGGGATCTCCATTGGTTAAGACAATAGGTCAATAAATGTACATACATGTCGCCCTGAGTGCGACGTACCGTACTGGTAATTGGTATACATACATATAGCAGCTGTTTAGCTTATAATTCTTATTGTAAAATAATAAAAATTATGAAATAAACTGGTTAGAATTGTTGACTTTCTTATTTCATTATGTTATGATTTACCAGCAGTCTTACTAAATACATGTTCTTATAAGTAAAACAGCTGCTATATGTATGTATACCAGTACCAGGGATGTAACGGATGTGGTTTTATCGGAACCGAAAGCGGAACCAGATGTTTTAAATTTAGTTTATCGGAACCAGAAACGGAATCGGAACCGAAAACGGAACCGGAACCAGAACCGGAGCCTGAGTCAGTACTATCAGTAGGTATACATTACACAACACAACACATACAATGATATATAACCATAGATAGGTTATACTCATACTTGAGGAGCATAAAAAATACTTCCATATTTATTTCTGTGCCTACGAAGGAATCTGTTATTTTTGATTAATTTTCTAATTCCATCCATCTTTCTCACACTTGTTGTTAAACATAAGGTCGTCTCTTTCTCTTTCGGTGTGCGGGAGCTCGTTAGCACGTGCACATTTCTCGCTTGTCCAGCCGCGACTAAAGGCAATTTGTCACAAGTTAAGCGCTTCAATTTGGGAACGCCTATAACCTATCTTGAGTTATAAATCATTGAACACATACGAATAGGTACTTTAAATTCGAAAACACGGATAAACCAGAACATCTAATTACTGCAGCACGTGGCAAGCGGGGCTATGAGCGAATGACTGGTATAAACCTGTTTGTTTTTGATGTACACCGCTCATGTCCCGCTGCCGCGCTAAGCATTGACATCCGATATAACTTCCGTTTCAAAAGTAAAGGAACCGGAACAGAAACGGATGTGTAATACCAAACGGAAGTTCCGACTTAAAGCCCTTGCTACACGGTCGCCGACAAGGCCCTCAGACCGCGTGGCCTTGGTCTGGACGGACCGTGTAGACAGTTGTTTCCAACAAAATTTGACCAAAACTGACCAAGGTCAGACCAAGGACAGACGGTTAGAAGGCTTGTCGGCGACCGTGTAGCAAGGGCTTAACGGAAACGGAGCTCTGTAACATCCCTGACCAGTACGGTACGTCGCACTCAGGGCGACATGTATGTACATTTATTGACCTATTGTCTTAACCAATGGAGATCCCATTCTGCAACTTCTAGTGTATTTTGTACATACTTAGGGCTATATTTTGAGATAAAAATAAATAAAAAAAAACTGGTCAAAGTTTTGGAAAAATGGTTGCGAAAAGTTTACTTCCGGTTTTAACCATTATTTTTTATTTATTTTTCAAAATTGATTTCTTCGCTGAAAAGATCATTAAAAATTCTATACAAAACGCTTGGTTTAATAATAAGTTATATATTTTAATTATTCGATATTCGAGTTTAAAAAAATCGGAATTTCAATTACGGTAATTTTTGAAAAGCTCATAATTTTTAAAATAAACGTCATATATAAAAAATATTTGGTGTCCGGTTTTATACCTACTAGAAGAAGAACTAAACCAAATATAAACAAATTCGGGAACCTCACTTTTTTTTTTCCTGTCCGCTTCATATGAAATGCCCCTTGTGTCATTTCACAATGGAGAACAGTTTATTTAATTCGTTGTAATGGCACTCGATAAAAGCGTAGGTAAGGCATTAATACGGCATCAATTACTCAACCCACGAGCCAAATAGCTAGCGATTTCAAAACAGTTAATTTTTTTTCATGATTTGAAAATAAAAACTGTAAGTACACAACAACAACAACAATTCACCTTATGTGTTTTTCTATTACACCTTATGTGTATAATTGCATGAATTCTATAGTGATTTAAATTGTATTTTTTTTCCTTATTTTCTCGTAATGCATGTTAATTATAAGATGTAAGTAATTATTTTTGAAAAGATGTGTCCCGCCGAGTTTGTTGCCGGTCCCATAATGGGATACCCTCCTCCAATTGAGGGGGGATTTAAATCTTCTCGGGGCAGAGGTGTAGGGTTGGAACCGGTCTACCTAGCTTTATTTGACGTTCATAAGCGCATTGTAATTATGCCTACTTGAATAAACTATCTTTTATCTTTATCTTTATCTTTAATTGTGAACAATTATGTTTATTTTGTTATACTTAGATATAAAGAGAGAGGTAAAATATATTAATAACGTTAAATTCGTCAGAAAAGTTGAAGTTTCATTGGGTTTAAGAGGGGGCTTAAAGCCCGGAAATAGGAAGGGGACAAAACATATAACGCGCCGCGCGTATAACTTGCGAAGAAATGGACATGGAATGCGAGTTTCATTTCAATTACTCGGAAAATATACTTGTTGAAAATTTTGCTCGTCAGATCTCTCAGCAATATCAGTAGCAATTTTTATACTAAAATGATACTGCAAGGTAACAGGTAAAATCAGGTATGTTTTCGTGGTATTTTTTTTATCAAGCCAACCAGACCAATATATTATAGTCTATTTAGTTTCCGTGTGAATCTTTTCATGGCATTTACTAAAACATTTAAAAAATTAAAATTATAACTACAATTTTGCGTTAGCCCCCCTCTTAACATAAATAGGTAACAGGCTGGGTTTTAAACTATGTATTTATACAGGCATATAACAACAATAACAATATTTTTCTTTATCGATGCTCGTGGCGTGGCGTGGTTTACAACTCTTACTATGAAAACTGCTGTGAAGTAAACGAGAAACAAGCAACAGCTCTCGAGGGAAATTACGCTGTCACTCTACGGCAAATAAGAAATGAATAGGTACTAAAGGGCAGAAAGTCAAGGCTAAGGCTAATATTAGACTTGGTTTTATTCAATGAAGAGCAGACAAGAATTGAAAGTTAATTTTCAAAAGTTCAGATTCACATGAATTTACGATAAATAATACGTTCCGATTGGATAAATAGTAACTTAATTAATGTAAATTTCCCCGCTTACAAGCACAATTGTTTGTAAGGGTAGGTATAATTTGATAATTTTTAAACACATTCTAAGAATGCACAATTATATATTTTTTTCTACTCCCGTACTTTTATTTGTCATTTAAAGGGTCGTGCACACACCTTTAAAGCCCTACCTTATAGTTGTCAAGACAAGTCTTTAGTCTATTCCCCAAAAAAGAATTTGTGCATACACGCAGTATCTTTTTGGCGATTTTACGATACTTCGTGTAATGACCACTTAAAAAATATTGAATGAAATACAGTGTTGCCAACCTTATTTTAAATGTCATCTCTGACAAATAAGTGAACCATAGACATGTTTTTTTTTATTCCATTCATTCATTCATTCTTTTCCCGCCTGTACCCTCCATTTTTGCTACTTCTTGAATTAAAAATATTTGTTAAATTTACAATTTTATTTCAAAGTAAGTGCTTGGTCGTTTGGTTTGGTTGGTTGTTTAACTGAGCCAAAAAATACTGGTGGCGTCTTTATTAACAATTTTCGGCTTCGCCTCAAATTGTTACTCACGCCACTCGCCTTTTTTGACCCCTCTTAAACAACGGTTGCATAAAATACTATATCGGTACTTACTATAGAATTGTGTTATGTCTCATTACTTACAGATAAAAAGCTAGGAATTAATTACCTACCTTTGATTGATATTTGTATTTTGTACCTATGCTTAGTAACAATCGTCGTACATGTTAAGTTTGTCGTTAAAGTTAGCTCACGTTTTCTGTCTAGGCTTAAAATAAAATTAGCAATGTAAATGAATCGTGTGCTTATAAAGACACGCCGATTCCAGATAAATGGACATTCGTTGTAATCGTTGCCACGTGAACAATTCAGGACACGTAAGTGCAAGATCAAGGTCTGCACTTTACAGGAAAAATATTAGATACCTACCTAAAGACTCGAGTGGATATATTTTTGAACTATGTGGGTAATTAAATCTTAGAAACGACATATTTTCGCAAAACGAGGAACAAAATGCTCAACGACAAGTGGAGTTTCCGAAAAAAAGATTAAGTAATAATAATATAAAGTAGACTAGATTCTAGAAGTACGAAACCTAAGTATTAGTACGTACTCGATCTATAAGTACTTTGGTTTTTATAATAAAATAGTAGAGTACTCAAGATAAGTAAGTACCTGAACTTGAGGCAGTTGAGGCTGCTGTAGATCATCAGATCATTTCTGCTGAGACCCGTTCTAGTTCTAAACTAGAATTAGTTCTTTCAAATAGACACACCAATTTTTCTACATAACACTCGTCTAAGGCCTTACGTAGCTTGTTTTATTGGACAACTCATACTCGTATTAAAGAGTTTCTTTATACTCGTACATTGATCGTATCGCCTGCGCGCGGTACTATACCTCGCAGTCATCAATCACGGGTTTTTGCTGCCATTTGCCGGCACCACGAGTCGACATGTCTGTGTTCAAGGAGAATGGAAGGAAACGAAGATGTTATCCATGTTACAAATTACATTGAATAATAAATGTTAGTTATATGCAGCTTAATATGCTACAAACCGGAATAGAGTTCCGTATAACTGCATTAATTATTTTAAGTAAGTAGCGTCTTTTGGCCTTTTGCAAACCTTGTTGATATATATTATAACCGCTATTTTAATTTATGGTTAAGCTTAGCCCGACATCAACACTATGGTTATAACCACGTTTAAGATTGCTTCTGGCCTTGGCCATCTTTGAATTCAATATCCTATCAGTCTGCACAGCGGGTAGTTACTAGTTACTTGTAAATCTTGTTTGGAAATGTTTAATTTAATCAGTCTCTGAATTTTTTATTGATAGATCTTATGCAGTTATATCGGGCCCGCGCTATTGGTTTTACAAGTACAAAAAAAGAGACAAAAGTAACTAATCGCTAACATCGAATGACGTGTCGAATCGCTCCGTTTTTCCTTCCACTGCGTCATAATGAGACGAACAGCGTCCGAGGTAAAGTTTCACAAGCGATTTAGTTTGAAAGTTGGTTGCCTCATGTACAAAGTATATCTTACGGATAACTCACTGCATTCTAATTTAATACGCGTCCTAAGCTGAGAGTGACCAGCGATTTGACCAATCAATGTTTATTGCACATTATTTTTTAAGTGACCTTAATAAGTGTTTTTGTTGAGTACCTTTTTATTTAAATATTTAACTTTAACATAATGTTCTTTTTAACATAAGTTTCTACTACCCACTATTTCTACCTGCAGTACCTACTAATAATACTACTAGTAAACTGGGCGATAAAAAGGATGAAGTAGGTAGGTAAGGAATATTACCTTTACGTTAATTTCCATCATTGGTAAGTAAATTCATGTCCAAAAGACAAATTTTATCAGTCATTGCGGTGATGGCTTCGCTTTCATAAGCGTTCCAATAATAACATCCTATGTTTATTATCCTTTACATAAACAATTAAAAATTGGAATTAACAAGTTTATAGCTTCCTCTCACGGCGCGGCGCCTCCTGTCGCTCGAATTGCTCAAGCGGTGAGCGGAAGACGCGGAGTTGTGTAAGGATCATCGCTGATCCCTTCACCGAAGCGCTAAGTCTACATTGATAGCTCGTGGACTGGTGGACTATGTGCGACTATGTACCAATTCTGTTGGGAAGAAAAACTATTTATAATTAAATTCTGAAATAGGTACTCATTTTAGAAATTGCGCGCTTTGTTCGACAATCGTTCTAATTTTGTGAATATTTAGCATGAGACTTCGTTTTTCAACATGGACAATCGAGTATGTTCGGATTGACGAATTTTTTCATGCCAGGTCCTTTATGTGACAGACAGGACTTTAGGACTTCTTCTGTAGGACTTTACAGACACACTCAATATTAAACCAACCAAGTCGCCACACTTAAATGCTGCATTCCGTAGTATATATAGACTAAATTATTTTAATTGAAGGAAACGATTTGGCGTCTTAAGTTGGCAATTTTATAGCTGTTTGCTGATTACGCCGATTAACGTCGATGGGTTTTTTGGACGACGCACGACGATACTTTTTTTACCAATATGTCCAAAACTCTACGATGTTGTTTATCGACAGAGAGTGAGGTTTTATTTTACAATCTTTAGTAATTTTACCAGTCAGTTATAAACTTTCTTGTAAGAATGTAGGATCAAATCTTTAATATTTATTTTTATTAGTCATACAATGGACCATTAATTTGGCTAGTTATTCGCTGGTATAATTTCATCGGTTTAAGAAAACAGTAATAAGTAGCTACATAACTTATACAATTTATGTTCCTTATAACACTAATAAGACACCCTTTTGTAAATGAGAACAGATTTAATAATTTAGTAGTTTTTTGGGTAATGTATAAATTTTATCAATAGTTTCTTTTTGTATACTTTTTTTTTACTAAAGTGGTAGAAATTTTACTCGTGTCAGTGAAATATCAAAAATACTCTAAATTTTATTTTAAACGTCAATGATTAGTGCCGTTAATAGACTTATTACATTGTTATTACCTATGTTTATATTAACTGTGACATTAACCTTAATAGCAATGATACTTAGTCTTTCGTGTTAAACATAGATATAGAATGTGTTAAAATGAATACCTATTGAATTGATCAAACGCAGTATTAAGTAAATTCTGGGCACATGCACAAGTAGCAGTTGCAATATTATAATATTGAGAACCTCATCGACTGATATCCGTTTACCAGTGAATGGGGCAACCTATGAGCTCTTTAAAAACCAAGTTGTGCGTCATCCTCTTGCGTTAACAGGATTTGGTTGATTAGCAATTTAGATTTTTATGGAAACTGGTTTAGCAAGTAACAATTTTCATGTGACTGGCTTTTAATCTGAATTGATCAATGAAAACAATGAAGCAGTTAAGTTAAAGTCGGTATTATTTAATTTTTTTATTATATAGGAGGCAAACAAGCAGACGGATCGCCTGATGGTAAACGTTTACCGCCGCCCGTGGACACCCCGCACCTATGCACTTAAAATAAACTTTTAAAAAATGATCCAATTATAGTACATAACTAAACTATACTATTTACATACTTAACTCTAAAATAGTTATATATCCCGAATTCCCACAATCGTTTGGCTTTACTACGGGAGTGCGACACACGCTTGTGCGAAGTATTGTTAGTGCGACGTATGATTAGGCGATGTACGATTGTACGACATGTCATTTGTGGGAACTATTGTTCGTGCGAAACATTATTAGGCGATGCACGACTATACGATGTGCCGTTTGAGCGAATCATCGTGTGTGCGAAATATAAATCAATAGGTAGGTTAGGTTCGTTAGGTAGCTTCAGATGTCCAAAGGGCAAAGCGCCCAGAAATAGGAATCCGTCTAGATCAGTTGTAAAGGAAATGTTTTTTGAGAAGAAACAGTGTAAATGCTGAGACCATGTTAAAAATAAATTACCCGTAGACCCACAAATACTGTCGTTCACTAGAAGTATTGTCGAGCCGTAATATGTCGCACAATTTAACTTCGATCAAAAATACTGCCGGACTATAGTTTGGTCGAATAGTGATATGTCGCACAATATCACTTCGCAGAATTGCAGTTTCGTTAAAAATATATGTCGCACAATCGTGCATCGCACACTGGGGGTCGCACTTATATAATAATCCCCAATCGTTTACAGTACTTCTAAGTATGTAGAGTTAAGATATTATTAAATATAGACGCGGACAAAGTACCGTTATACTTAAATAAAGTCATTAAATACCTTAAATGTATGGGCAATAAGGTCATGCATACATACAGATATTGGCATATTGTTGTGTTCCGTTCCGTGTTTTGCATTTGGCACTATGTAATCAAAAGTAATGTCATCTTCTGCCTCGAGTGACAGCATGGACCAATGTCAGCACATTCCGGTTTGGGCCGTGACATTCGCATACTCTTCTGAATGCTGCGGCCTTGAGCGGTTCACATTCAAGACCCAACAAGATCGATTGCATCTACGGCATTAAAGATCTGAGGATAAGCTTGTTTAAATTATAAACTATAAACTACGGAAGGTTTTGCGGTTGTGAAACAATTATTCTGATAGAATAGACTGCCGTATTCGAACTTCAAGATATTCACAAGAGACGAGACGTACTAGATCCATTCTAGATACGTTATAGTTTAGATTTCAACTAGTTCTCTTTTGTAGCTCAATTCGGGCAACCAATGTCACTTTTACGTTAGATAGAGTTAGATATCTATTAGATGTGAATTGGATCTCTCAGTCATATCTTGTGAAAATCGTTCAAAAGTATCTCCAGAATCGCAGAATTGTCAAATTTGACAGGTAAGATCTTAAAAATATGGTTATCGTATCTTGGTGATGCCTAAAAGATATCTAATAGATGTCTATTTCAAAATCCGAATCGGGCCCAGAATCATTGTTAAAGTCATTAGCAGTAGGTACCTAAGTGTTTCTACATTGCATTGTTAAAACAAGTTACACAAGACCTAAGTCTCAGCTTGGGATCTAATCCGATAGCATGTTCATAATTATAAAGGACATTAATAGAAATTATTTATATAACACACGCAAATAATTTAACAAATTCAGTTATAGCATCGTAACAAACGATACGGAAATTATAAATAATATATGTTATATATATTGCTTTAAATAAAGAAAGCAGGAATTAACGAAGACATACATGAAGTTGCCTTGCAGTTATCATGATTATTACCATAAAATTAGTTAGATGACTATCTGAACATCCTTTTTCAAATGCGGAAAGTTGTCCCCTTTGGACTCTCTCTAACCTGTGGAAAGTGTTTGTTGCGTGACCTTTCTTTAAGCGGAATATAGGCTCAAGTAATGAATATAGGATCTGATATATGTATAGGTAAATTATTAACAATTTATCTACAGTCTTAAAAAACCATAATCGTTAATCAGCCGAAGGTTATCAAATAAGACTAATAAATTGGATACAACTGAACAATTAATTAATTGTTGAACAAGTAATTAATTGTTCAGTTGTTGATTAAAAGCTTATTTGAATAACCTTATACTTTCTAATATAGCAACCATTAAAGTCTGGAACGATTAGACTGTAATACCGACATCGACAGGTCAGGGCCTATCACGTTCGGTTCATGGGTCCGATCATGTTAATTCACTTCGCCTTATTAGCCCAAACATTCGTGTTGGACTTCCTGGGATATAAAAACGAAACATGCCTTATTTACGCAAACATGGCTATTTAAATTGCCATTACCCAAAACTGAGGCTAATTCCGCTACACTAAGGTAAGCAAAGATTTAATATAATGTTAGGTATGTCAGGCTGACATGAGTTAATGCTTCAGATAATTCGGAACATAAACTACTGATATTCCTACGTAGGTACTATAGATATGTAGTTACACGACTATATAAAGTTCGCTCTATAATAAAAACGAATCGAAAAGTCACCATGTCAGCCTCAGCCCACCTCACCTTATACGTGACAAAATTTAACAGTACATAGTAATTACTCACGGATTTAAGTGCCAGTAATTGAGAAGATAACTTTAATTATAAGTCACCTCGCACGTGAGCACGATATGAACTATGTATGATATCCTTTGAATATAATCCATCTTTAGCATTTAGGGAAATCAGAGACTAATAAAGATATCGGAACACTATATTAAGTAAAATGCATTAGCTGTATTTTTTAAAGCACAATTTTGTCAGCAGCAAATGTGAGCAAATACGAGCAAATGGGAAATAGAAAAAAAAGTTTCTTAGATTATTTTTAATGTTTGGAGACAACTACCTAACACATGATAAGAATGTTAACCATACCGAAATTCCGGTTACAAAATGGTATTACAGTTTCTAATAACTTATTACTACCCTGTATCTCTACAAGTTTCGAATTTACTCACAGTTCATTTATTATCTCATAATATACTTCTAGACATGTCGCTCAAAATCTTAATTCCTAATAATCATTAAGATAGCTAGATAGCATTAACTGTCTTTCCTTCCATAATTAATTTTAATTTTCAATGAGCTAATGAGTTTAATTGAAGATTATGAGTACAGTTATGCAGCTACTTGTATTATAATCAGAGATCGGACAAATTTGCGACATTGCTCGCAATAATGTGGACATGACTTCAAAATTGATTAAATAATTAATCATTTAATTAATTTCTTACCTGAGGTTTAATTTTGATTCCTAATCAATAAATAACACAAAGAGTTCTTATAAAGTAAATTTATTTAAAAAAATAATTAGTATGTTTTCCAAATTTTCTGTAGGTACTTATTTTTTTATATCTAAAATATATTTAAGTGCTATTTATTGCCTAGGGAACAAAATTAATTAAATGATTAATTATTTAATCAATTTTGGAGTCATGTCCACATTATTGCGAGCAATGTCGCAAATTTGTCCGATCTCTGATTATAATAGGCTTATAGCTGACCTGATCGTACAGACATACATCTCAGCTTGACCTTGGGTCAACCGGTCGTTAAAAACATCCTGGTTGTAAATAAAATACTACAATCAGTACTTTGACTACGAATAACGTTTATAGTTTAATAAGCACAGTCAAAATTACGTAAAAAATCGCCCTGTTTGTTTAATCTATGCACTATCCTAGATTAAGTCGCAGAACGTCTTCTTATGCATCATTTTAAGTTTTAAAGTTTATGTGTTATGTACTTTTACAGGATGTTTATTTAGTCACCTGCAATATATACATTTTCATTTATTTTCATTTTTTAATACTGTGTCGAAAGATGATAGTAAATTTACTGTGACTATAAAATATATTAGAACAATAACCGTCTATACATTATATTATGTTTGCTATTACCTAATATTTGAATACCTACTCAATTCATCAAAACTTAATTCAATTTAAAACCAATTTTAGATCAACAACACTATAATCTCAATACCAACCTAATATAATACGAGTATAAACCGCTTTGCTAATAACTGCGTGTCATGTTTCCAGGACCCGACTCGCGTGGTGTGTCCCGTGATCGACGTGATCAGCATGGACAGCTTCCAGTACATCGGCGCCTCGGCCGACCTGCGGGGCGGGTTCGACTGGAACCTGGTCTTCAAGGTAACCCAGACTGCCTCGTGACCAGGACCCGACTCGCGTGTGTCCCGTGATCAGCATCGCGTGGTGTATCCGGTGGTCGACGTGGTCAAGATGGTCATCCTTTATTTTTAATAATAGCTCTCCTATACCGGATAAAAACCACCAGGCTAAGAATGGGCTAAGACAATA
Organism: Cydia amplana; assembly: GCF_948474715.1. Taxonomy (NCBI): domain Eukaryota; kingdom Metazoa; phylum Arthropoda; class Insecta; order Lepidoptera; family Tortricidae; genus Cydia; species Cydia amplana. Next base: position 21,488,856 of record NC_086069.1, read on the forward strand.
CTGATCCATTCCACAATCATTTATTGAAAAAGTTTAGACAAAGGGTTGTATTAAACTCTCGTCAATCATTCATCGCTGAGAAGGGTATCTAAAGCCGGTCAAACAACTTTGTCAATAGAAAAAGGCGCGAAATTCAAATGTTCTATGGGACGATTACCCTTTGCCCCTATTTTTTTTTTTAATTTGCCGCGTTTTTGGAAATGACTTGACAGAGAATGTACCTACACCTTACCATACACAAATAAATAATAGCTTCTGAAACGACCTCTATACAGTTTTGTTTACTTTTACTGTACTCACAACATAGTCTAGGTATCCTCTAGACGGAGTTTAGAGCAATTATTTCATGAAACCGATGCTGCCAAAAATTCTGGGGTGCGGGGGACGAGGTGAGCGAGTCCCGTGCCGTGATTGGTCCATTCAAAGACACGGACATCACACAAAGACACTTTGACTCGACGATGGAGTAAAACTACCGTATATTTGTGGCAGAGGGGGTAGCGCTACTATGCTCAGTCTAGAGGATGTCTTGTCTGTGACTCACAAATATAAAAAAGGCAGAAATTAATTACGATAATGCAATACTGGCTAGTAGGGACCGGTGTTATGGCAAAATTAAAAATGTTCAATTTTTATATTTTTCAGTGGGAGTACCTATCTCATTCGGAGCGTAGCGCGCGCCTCAGCGACCCCACGCAGGTGATCCGCACGCCCATGATCGCTGGCGGTCTCTTCAGCATGGACCGCAAGTACTTCAACAAGCTGGGCAAGTACGACATGAAGATGGACGTGTGGGGCGGCGAGAATTTGGAAATATCATTCAGGTAACTGCTTAAAAGCCGAGATCGATAATTATCCTTAACTGTAACTTGAAATTCAAGCGCTTACTGTACCAACTTTACTATTAACACCTGACACTGACAAGTGACAAACACCGTTCGTTTCTTTATTGATACTTGGTGGACCGAAATGGTATATACCTAAAAGGTGATTGTAAGATCATATTCATGAATCAGAGCCAAATAAGGACTACAAAGATATCAGCTTTATTCAAAGGGGTGTTCTACTCCTCCTACAATACATTTATAACCGCCGCACAAACTATATAGCTCTCCATAGTAGTAGAACTTTAACATTTTTTACATGATTTGGTATCAAAGTTTGTTTAGAATACAGTCCATACCATAAAATGATCTCTTCCCTACTTCCAGAGTGTGGCAATGCGGCGGTTCCCTGGAGATAGTTCCCTGCTCCCGCGTGGGCCACGTGTTCCGTAAACGGCACCCGTACACCTTCCCCGGTGGCTCCGGGGCCGTGTTTGCGAGGAACACCCGCCGCGCCGCCGAGGTGTGGATGGACAACTACAAGGAACTGTACTACAGGTCGCAGCCGCTGGCCAAGCAAGTTGACTATGGAGAGTAAGTTTACTTTTCGAAAGACTTTCTAGTGTATTTTAAAAAAAGCTCATATTTTTGATATACATACCTACTTATTATTATTATATATTATTGAAAAGACTAAATATTGTGCCAACTTTAGTCAATATTTTTACAATCCAATTGTAAAAACTCGGTGCATACCACTAATCACCATCTGACGCAGCATCTCGGAGCGCGTGGGGCTGCGCACGCGGCTGCACTGCAAGCCGTTCCGCTGGTATCTGGAGCACGTGTACCCCGAGCTGCAGGTGCCCGCGCTCGCCGACGCGCCGCGCGCCGTGCGCCAGGGCGCGCGCTGCCTCGACACCATGGGCCATCTCATCGACGGCACGTTAGGTACTGTACCTTGAGCGCTACGGTAACGTAGCACTGCAGACATTGCTAAACTTGCCGCAACCGGCACCGGATTCCTGACAAGGACGTCACGTTAAGGCATACCACTGATTAAGATACGCTATCTAATACTATGAATACAAAATTCCATTAATTTCCAGGAATGTATCCTTGTCACAATACGGGCGGCAACCAGGAGTGGCGTTTCGAGAACGGCCTCCTGCGGCACCACAGCCTGTGCTTGTCGCTATCCCGCGAGGACCGCGTCACGGCCGTGCTGGCCGCCTGCGACCCTTCAGACTTCGCGCAGCTGTGGAGGAGGAAGGGCGCGCTCATCACGCACGCCAAGCTCGACGCCTGCTTGGACTCTGACCGACCCGCACTCTATTTAGAAAAGTGCAACGAGGACAAACCCAGTCAACAGTTTACGTTTTAAATGAAAGACTAGTTCGATATCCCTGTTATACCGAAGCAAAATATGTTTAACAATTGAAAATTTTCAGTTAAGCGTTAGTACGAAATAATATAAGATCAGCTGTCAGTATTCCGTAGTAACTTTTCAAAGATATTAATACCACTTCAGTTGAAATACTGTTCGTTAAAAAATACTTGATAATCATACCTAAAATTTGAAGATGGAGGAAGTTGTTATCTCGTGGTGAATCCTCATTATTTTACGTTATACCTAAAAACCACGATCCAATATCTTTATATAGGTTTTACAATGCTAATTATTGTTAAGTAGGTAATAAGAAACTTTATACAACTAAAAGACGGTTTCGCTTTAAAGCCTATTATTAAGAACAATTATTATTCCTTCAAGATATGGATGCCCCTTTTTGGCGTTTAGTTTTAAGAAAGTTGCTGTGATTAATTAAGAATCTTTATGTAAAAAGACTATGAATCTTCTTATAAGAAGCTCTATACTATACTGTACGACGTCATCAACTTGATAATCATAATAATCATCACATATTATATAACTAAAGTCTATTTTTTTATTCGGTAGACTAAAATGACATTTCATAGTATGAACATCATGTGTCATTTCATACTATGAAATGTCATTTTAGTCTACCGAATAAAAAAATTGACTTTATATTATCACATCACGGCAACTTATACAAAGTATTTAAATAGATTAATGTGAGATACCTGATTTGAATTTCGCAATACGAAATGATCGTATTTCATTAGGTTATATACATTTAATTTATCACAATTTCGAGAAACATGAAGGTCTACTCTTACATTTCCAGTATATTTACTTTAGTTTATACTTACTTGACTGTCATTTTGACATGAGTCTTGTTAAAATAAACAAGAAAACTTTAACAGTCAATAACAAAGGTGAAATTTAATATTATATTAGGAAATTATTTTTTTCTACTCCTGTACTTTTATTTGTCATTTAAGGGTCGTGCACACACCTTTAAAACCCTACCTTATAGTTGTCAAGACAAGTCTTTAGTCTATTCCCCAAAAAAGCATTTGTGCATACACTCAGTATCTTTTTGGCACTTTTACGATACTTCGTGTAATTACCACTTAAAAAATATTGAATGAAATACATTGTTGCCAACCTTATTTTAAATGTCATCTCTGACAAATAAATGAACCATAGACATGTTTTTTTTTTAATTTAATTCATATTTTTTCCGCCCGTACCCTCCATTTTTGCTACTTCTTGAATGAAAAATATTTGCATAGTAGTATTTTATGCAACCGTTGTTTAAGAGAGGTCAAAAAAGGCGAGTGGCGTGAGTAACAAATTGAGGTGTTGGAGTATTTTTTGACTCAGTTAAACAACGTTGCATACAATACTGTTTCTACGACCAAGCACTTACTTTAAAATAAAATTGTAAATTAAACAAATATTTTTCATTCAAGAAGTAGCAAAAATTGAGGGTACGGGCGGAAAAAGAATGAATGAAATTAAAAAACATGTCTATGGTTCACTTATTTGTCAGAGATGACATTTAAAATAAGGTTGGCAACAATGTATTTCATTCAATATTTTTTAAATGATTTTTAAATACACGAAGTATCGAAAAAGTGCCAAAAAGATACTGCGTACCTATATGCAGAAATGCTTTTTTGAGGAATAGACTAAAGACTTGTCTTGACAACTATAAGATAGGGTTTTAAAGGTGTGTGGACGACCCTTTAAATGACAAATAACAGTACGGGGAGTAGAAAAAATACTATTTTGTAATAGTAAATTACCTACGTACGACTCTACAACGTGTAACAGTTAAGACTCATTTAATCTTATGAAGTAATTGAATGAATGATTTGCGACTAAGTACATTAATAGTAGTTACCATAAAGTTGTAAATATGTACCTAATTATTATGAGTGCCGGGAAAGTGGAATGTGGATATTATTTAATGTAGGGTTTTGTAAACAGTTGCATTATATTAGTTATAAAACTGTATCCTAGGATATTTTAGTTGAAGCAATACAGTTAGGTTTACTATTATTTGAGAAAATGATTAAAGTATGGCCTACATTGAATTAGACTCAATAAAAGCAAGTATTTGTTACGTATAGCAATGATATTTCAATACTCGTTCGTTTTAAGATTTATTATGTATGTTCGGGTGGTGATTTGCTTACGTATGTTTATCATAGAAGACATAATTTATTGTTTTTTTTTTATTGCTGATAAGTATTTAAGAATCATAATTGTATTTGTTTAGGAAACTATGACTCTTTCTTCCCTTGTATATTTATTAATATACATAGGTACTTACTCCTTTTCAAATATTTAGGTTTAAAGAAAGTTATTTCTCATAAAGCATTACAAAGTTCTTAAATATTTATTACCTACTTTAATCGTTTCTTTTTTGCGATTACCTATTTCCTATACACATATTTAGGTATGTAAAGTAAGCACTATGATCATATTTAAAGTAACTCTGTTAAGGTGTAAACGACTTTTATGGCAAATCCAGCTTGTTTGCGAACACTGGAATTTGGGTACTTTCATAGCCTGAACCATTTAGGTACTTAATATATGCAGCAATATATTATTTCCATAATATTTGGAACAAATCTTGTTGAATGGGTACCGTCATGTGCTGAAGTGAACAAAAGATTATTGTCATGGGAACAAAGCGTACAGATCATGTGGAACCTATTTGTTATGTTATGATTCGTAGTTACTTTTACTGCTGACTGAATTACAATTTTTTTTATTTAATTCATACTTTTTCCGCCCGTAGCCTCGTTTTTCGTCGTTTTTCTAATAAATGGTGCGCCACTATAGTTCGTTTTTTTTAGCATTAGAAATAAGGTAAACAATCTTGATGTGTCTTTTAATTGAAAAACACATTTTAAAAATAAGTTACGGCAAATATGTAACAATTATGAATCTATTACGATCATTTATATTCTTCTGCTTTCATAAGTAATAGTTTTTGATTTTTATAAAGCGTTTTTCAATTAAAAGACATGTCAAGATCGCTTACCTTCTTGCAAGTTCTTTCTAATGCTAAAAAAAAACGAACTATAAAACGAATATCAATAATTGTATCATACTTTCACTGCCGGTAAGTAGAATCTTTGCTAATACACTAACTGTAGGCATTGTGCCTCTTATATGTGCCTAGAAAATTATGTGTATGTAATTTGTATAATATTTCTGTAATGTACAATTATTATAGACTCCGTCTAAGCTGACTCTACACTGGCTGACAGAACAGTCGTATATGTGAAGTGTGAAATTGTCATTGTAAACGTAATTTTTCATAGAATTTAGACATTTATGATGACATTTCCACACTAAGTTACGGCACATGCCATGCGGAGTTAGAATAGACCGACTGTAATAGAGTTAAAAATGTAAGATATTGTGATATAGGATGAAGATATCATTACTGATGGAGCGAGATGGCGATGGCGTCATCAGTAAAACCCTGCCATTTAGAAACCTAGCAGGACACGGTCATCTTGATAACAACTACACGTAATATTCCCGCTTGTCATTACAGTTCAAGCGTTTAAAAGAACCTTTTATGTTGTTCTCAGGAGCGAACAGGATCAGGAGTACGGTCTAACTTATAAGTTAGGGCGGGCTAAATGGCCCTTCTGGCGGTGCCATCTCGGACGTTTATGTAACAAAAGAGCGATCACTATCACGCAAGTTAATGTAAATATTCTTAGTAAGCTGTTGGTAGGTAACCAATTTAACTGATTAAGAGAACTAAACATGTTGATTACGACTTACGAGTATCGTTTTATTAACAAAAACTTGCGAGAAATTTCAATAGGATAGACAGGTTTTTTTTTTTTATTTTATTTAAGTACTTATATTTAAGTATCTTTCATCGTTGTTATTTACAAACATTCCGTTATTATTTCCGTCCTAGATCATTATTTAATGAGCTAAATTGACTGCGAAGCCTAGGCTAGCTACTTTAAATTGCTATATTTTGTTGGAAATAGTCCTAATGTGGCATTCTTAATATTATAGTTTATTGACGCGAATGTTTTGAAATGCTTTTTTAGGTAAATATTGTATTAGATGAAAATATATGATGAAACAATACTGATCCAGTGCTGGCATCTCTTCCAAAATGATTTACTTATCATACTCGTCCTGCTCGTAAAAATCATGACTTTGGCAAATAGTTATTTGTATTTTATCATGAGGGGTTTTATGAATCTGTAAATGAAATGTATGTATGGTAACTACACGCCTACTCTACCTACTAAGTAAGTAGTGATAGCTACGTAAGAAAATTCACGATATTCACTATAAAGGCACCTAGAGCACAAAGTAGAGAATATCGAAACAGAGTTAGAAAAATCTTTTATACATACGATTATGTTTTTTTTTTAATTTTTACGAATTGTTAAATAGCGGCAAAAATGCCCTAGTCAAACTTTGTTAAAATTATTTTAATTATTTGCGAGATTTATGTTCAAGAAATGTGTGATTTTATTTTTAGTGAGAAATGTTTGCATATATAAATAAAAAGACGTATGATGTAGTGATTGGTTTTATTTCCTTACAATATTAAGTATCCAAACAAAAGCCATACAAATAAGTTTTTTTTACATTTTCGTTCACAACTGGGTACAATTTACACACACACACATAAAACGACGAATACATAGAATACATCATCATAACATTAATATTGTATGAGATATATGATACAGATTCAGAAGGAATTGCTCTGAAACAATGGACGTCGAGAGTTGTCATTGTAATCTAAACATTACAGGCGTATTAGAATTTTAGTTATTCAATCAGTATCATATCGGAAACAGATCGAATAACTAAAATTCGAATACGCCTGTTAGCTAAGTCGCCAGTGATTTTTCACGCAATCATTTGCCTCCACATTTTTTTGACCGAATGACAAAAAACGTTCGCACGTGAGCGTGTGTCGCACTCCAGTAGCAAACCCAACCAAAGGTACCCAAAGTGTAGCTGCTTTATATAAAAACATAAATCTGTCCATAGTGTCCATTTAAGTTGCTATAAAGTGTATTCAGGTAATTCTAATAGGCTTTTCGGTAAGATGAGATGAGACTAATGTTCGTGTTTAGAGGGGGTTTTAGTATGTTACGGCTTTTAGATAAACATGGCGTAAACTAATGTTGCCAGTGTACAAATACGAACGATTAATTAAAGCGTTTTTTTTTTCAATTCACAGAATTACTTATTCCACACGTATCTAAAAATATTAGTATCGGTAACTAAAATATATACATTAAATTATTAAATTACATTATAAATAATATATTTAACTGATATAAAAATTAATGTAGAATCTAATAAAGTATATTTTTGTGTTCCCGTATTTGGCACTTATGAGTTATGTGTTCATACCTAATTAAGATAAATACCGTCACATTTAAAAATAAATTATCACAAAAATGTTTAAAATAAGACAAAAACACCTATCAGGAACGTTTCTTTAAAGGGACAGTGGGAAGTGTGATGTATGTAGACTACAAATATTATGTTGTTTGTAATGTTCTGCAATACATTGCCTCTAGCACAGTGGTTCCTAACGTAGGGGTAATTACCCCCGTGGGGGTAAAACTGGTATTTTACGGGGGTAATAAGCTAACCTAATATAACAATACAACAAACGTACACAATTTATTTTTTTATTACCATTTTTTTATTAAAATCAGGTTCCCTAGTCAGTCATAGGGGTGACCGGACTGAAAAGGTTAGGAATCACTGCTCTAGCAAGTAGGGACGTAGTAACATTTATAACCACGTAAAGTTCAATGACCTAAAGCAGAGCAGATTATTGGAAGTAAGAAACCTAAAACGCTATTCACATTGATATTACATATTTACTTATGCCAAATGCAATTTACAGAAACATGTATGTTTTCTTTATATAAAATTCTGGTAGATACCTTGCCTCTTTCCTCAACATCTACCTAGCGATGTCCCGGCCCCCTGAGGGATCCTCGGCTTCGCTCGGTAACCTTTTTCTCAGAATTGCGCCAGGCATAATAGACTACAAAATGTCTTATTTTAATATTTTTAGTATGTTTTGAAAAACTCTTTACGAGATGTAGGTTACCCATTAAAAGTTCCCATTAACGTTCCTTAATGTGTTCATTGTACCATTGAATATTTGTTGTTTTATTCAAAAATAATTCTTATTGATTGTGAAATAAGAGTCATTTAAAAACATAAATAACAGCGGCCGACAACTAGTTAACAAGCGGCCGAAAACCAAAAAAAGTTTCCGAAAACCAGCTAAATTGCTACTTTTCATATTCTTAATTATATAAATAAAACGTTGTAATTAATAACGGATTTTGATACATACATGTCAAGTGTATTATATTTTTAGTTTAAACATCATAAAATGACAAAGATTGGTCGAATATATTGTTCATAAAATACATTTGAATTCGAAATTTTGCTTAACTGGCCGACAACCGGCTAAACTACCCTATTTAACGACAGCGATCTAAATGGATCCAGGCCTTATTAAGATGGGGTTAGTCCGGTTTCCTTATAACATTTTCCTTCGCCAAAACGCAGAGGCTCTTGGCTGATAGTCGTATTTTTACCAATCAACCAACTCTCTCACCCACCAAAATATTTACACTTATTCAGCAGTCGAAGCCTTCTTTCGTGACGAATTTGTCCTTGCCAATACGAATTATTCACACACTACCGCGAGCTTAAAAATATAGGCTTGTTTACTTATTTACCTAATAGTTATATATCGTTTTTTTTTTAAGTTCATTCAGTCTCACCCAAACTAAACGTTACGTACTTATTCTGTGAAGACAATACGCACATATCTAGTCCATTAAAATTACGCTTAAAGCTGCTGGTAACAATCGGCAAGTTCTTCCCACTATACCAGCGGTCGGCAACCCGCGGCCCGTGAACCTGTCACTTGCGGCCCGCGAACCTTCCTGGCTGTTTTGTATGTAATATTGACAAACGACAATGTCTGCATAAAGTCATAAATATTAACAAAGTGCGGCCCGCGTCAACTTCGTTAACTACTATGCGGCCCTTGGCTGCTAAAAGGTTGCCGACCGCTGCACTATACTATACTCTATACTCATCCTTATCAGAAAACATAAATATGCATCAAAAGACGTCCACTGTTGGGGGAATACCCAATAATCAGACACCAATCGTTTCCTTTTTCCGCCGTCTTTCACGCACTCTTGCTTAACTGTTAGTCCAACTTTCGGCACAACAAATCACGCTGCGTTTTTTTTTCTACTATTACCTAATAGGGTGAAATGCTCATCTTCGTCTTGATAAAACTTCCGATGATCTTGATGGCCCGGAAGGCGTAGTTTGGCGACAGCCGCTGCCGCAACAGGTAGTAGCCGGCCATATTCATGGCGCATAGCATCAGCAACAGCACGCCTAAGTCCATCCAGAAAGAGACCCCCGACATGCCCATCAGCTTAACGAAGTACCTGGAACATAAATATAACCATAAACATCAAAGTCTCGTAAGCTTCCATAGACACCATACATTCAATAATAAGACATTCATATAAAAGGGTTGTGTTGCTATTTTTTTACCCAATTTTATAGACTAATTATCTTTTATGAGCTATCAGGCTCATAAAAGATAATCATTCTATAAAATTGAACTACACGGCAACAATATCTGTTGACTGTATGACGTACTTCTCTATTTTGATCTACACACATATATTATCTCTACATAGTTACCTACTAAGAGTAGGTATAAGACGAGAAGAAAAGAGAGAAAATAGCACCTCATGCGACATTTTCTTTTGCACCAACGAGACTAAGCTTTTGCTAAGACTTTGAATCACAGAAGGAAGAGACTCACTTGACATTCTTGTACTCGCAGTAGTCTACGTGGTCCGGGCATATGAGGTCATCCCGCGGCGGGCCGTAGATGGCTACTATCAGCCCCTCTATCCCGTAGCGCATGAAGGAGCAGGCGCGCGCCATCCGCCAGAACAGCGGCGCCGGCACGTCGCCGTAGCCGATGCCGTACACCGCCAGCAACATCAGAGGCACGCTCAATGCTGGACCCAGGAACACCGAGTTCTATAATAAAATATTGTATTTAAATTACTTCAGCCAGAAACATCACTTTTGACTGACAGATAAGGTCTATAGCCAATTCACATCAAATACAGTTAAATTCATAAACTGTTATTACCGTACAATCAGTAGGGCTATGATGGTCGACTGTATAAATGATATAGCTGTATAAATGGTGATAAAACTGACATTTTATCCAGTTTTTATTGATTTGTCGTCTTTTCCACTTTTGACAGCGATAGTCGTTAAATGATTAACTGCATAACATGGTCGTTGGATAATATGTCATTTGTCTACTTTTCCAACTTAAACTTAGTTGATAAGTGGATAAGTTAAATGATATAAAAGACACTTATCTAGATTTATACATTTTTATAACATTCATACCGTTTTGTCCACTTTGACAGCGATAGACGGTAAATGGCTACGTTTGTTGGATAATTAGACATATAGTCGATTTTTGACGGCTAGCCTTTGATTAATTTATCGTAGTGCTCACTGGGTCACGATAAGGTGCTCTCGTGTTTTAAAAGTGGTGAAAAATATTTATTTTTGGAATTACTTAAATATCAGTAAGTATCTGTTTTTTTTTTCAATATAATATATAGGTACAATTTGAACTCCATTTGTTTCCATATAACAATATCATTACATTATTTGTAGGAATGGCAAGATATCACTTCTTCTTGGCCGCGGCTGTCATGGAAGAAAAGCAACAAAGGAAAATCCAGCGACGGGCCATAAGGGACATATGCAACCCCTTTGATATGCCCAACGAAGAGTTTCGGCACATATATAGAGTGCGCAAAGAGTTGGCACTCTATTTGTGTGCCGAACTCGACGCCGACCTCAAACCTAACCATGACGATGGATTGCCGGCACATCTTAAAGTAAAGATATAATGTTGCACTATTCCTCAAATCATTATTGTCACTTTTACCACCACCTTGATCATAATACTTATTTAATAATGACATACCAACTTACAACTCTTTGTTTTAGGTTCTAACATCACTGCACCTATTGGCTGACGGTAGTTACCAAAGGGGAACTGGTCAAGACCATGGCTTGTCTATTGCTCAGTCCACTGTCAGCAAGTACCTGGACCAATTTGTTACTGCAGTCAATAGAAGGTATGTCTATTTTGGTACTTAACACCACTGAAACAGGGGGTAACAAGGTAAAAATATAAGAGTGCAGTGAGATATTTTTTCTATAATGATGTTCCTTTTATACGGCGTAATCACTACAATCAGATACATTGGAACGCAAAAATGACTCAGTCAGTAACATCATATTAAATCTTTTTTCTTACGCAGAATTTTGGGGACTAGAGCCCGTACCATGAGTCTCTGACAGTGTCAAAACTGACATTTACGCTATCGAGAACGTAATTTACTTTCTATACATCTCGCTCGTACTCGCATATTAGTGCAAACGAGATGTATAGAACGTAAATTACGTTCTCGACGGCGTTTATGTCAGTGCCAAACTGATGGTAGCCGTATAGGTATGAAATAGAAATTTATTAGGCTTGAATGTGTTATAATTTTTTTTTTTAATTTTGTACTTTTATAGGGAATTTGAATTGTTTCAAAATATTTAATTGCATAATAATCATACCTAACTTTTGTTATTACTTCCATATTTATGTAAGTATTATTCAATATTAGCTACATGTAGCTAAGGTACCAAATCATTAAAGTGGTGGATTGTTTACAGACTCAAGGACAAATGGATACTCTTCCCAGGAGACGAGCAGTCCCGGCAATCCATCGCCAGAGGTTTTCAGGAGGCATATGGGGTTGCTAACATCTTGGGTACAGTAGACTGCACCCAAGTAAAAATATTTCCACCTCCGTTACCACACGGTGTACAGTATTTAAACAGAAAAGGAAATCATGCACTCAACGTTCAGTTGGTATGTAAATAATAACTTCAAAATCATAATTTGATAATTTTGAATAAATCTAATGCATTTTGTTTGCTTGTAAACCATAAGATCGCCAAAGTAAAGTAATCCCTATTAGCGTTGCTTCACCACAGACTGGTACGTTTTGTTACAAATAACTGGTAAACATCTTATTTAATTAAGTACACGTTTTTAGATTGCGGACGTTAACTGCAAAATACTGTCGGTGAATGCGAGGTTTCCGGGCCGGGTACATGACTCGTTCATTTTCAATAATTCTTCAATAAAAGACGAGTTACGAAGATTGCATAACGAGCATATTGGAGAATACTTTCTTCTGGGTAAGCAGCAAGTTATAATATACTCGTATTATCATGGAAATAAGTATTTTTTCATAAGTTTAATCTTTTATAAAAGCCTTTATCTTTCTGTTCTTACTGTTATTTAATAAAAAAACACCTAATATTCATTCAACTAAATTAGGATATAAATAGGTGGTCGAGTATTTTGTTATTTTGAAGATAATTAAGATATTACATATAATATAACCATTGTTATAATGTTTTAGTTTATACTAAACATAAATTGTAAATAAATAAAAATTGTAAATGAATGAATTAATTAATTAAATTCGTAAAGTGACCATGTAATATTTCGGCAGGGTTACATCGATTGCCACGGCCAAGACTGACTAGTTGGTGTAAACTTAGCGTGCTAAAATATATATAGGTATGTCCGAAAACGTAGAACACCAAAATAAAATATAAATATAAACATTTCAGGTGATTCGGGGTACGCTCTTGAGCCATGGCTCATGACGCCCGTGATGAACGCTGCCCCGAATAGTCCGGAACAAAGGTTCACGGCCTGGCACTGCCGCGTGCGAAACACAATAGAAAGAACAAATGGATACTTAAAAAATATATTCCGCTGTCTGGGGCACGACCGTGTGCTCCATTATAGCCCGGCTAAGGCTTCGGCTATTATTTATGCTTGCTGTACACTATATAACATAATGGAGCATTACAAGTAAGTGAGCTCTAGCATTTACATAGAGAATCAAGTAGATATGTTACAAAAATGTTTTAAAATACAGTACTTGTACCTAGGTAGTAGGTAGGTACACATAATGAACTAAAACAAAGGTTCAAGAAAAAATAAGGTTTGCCTACCGCAAATAATAAGGTTTGGCTCCGCTGCTCAAAACTAAAGAACCTAATACCTATATAGTAACCCTTGTATGATCACTCGAATCTTTCTATCCGTCCGGTTGTCGCGTAATTAAACCACTGACATATTTTTATGAGAATGACCCATTTAAGATTTAGGAGGATAACACTTTATAAAAACATTAAAATTACTCAACAATTAGACTAGGGTAGACGGGGGTAAATTGAAACATTTATTGTTTGATGGCCTGTAACTATTTTATTTTTACAGTTAGCTATGAAGGAAAACATCGTGAGGAAACCAGCATACATCCGCAAAAAACATTTAAAGGTGTTTGAAATTTCACAAATTTAACACATATCAGTGAAAGAACAAGGTTCAAAGTCAAATGGCGTTCTACAAGTTTTAATCATGTGTCTAAAGATGGCAGTAAATTTACTGTGACTACAAAATTTACTTTGACAATACGCCTCTTTACTAAATTCTCTTTGATATAGGTATTTCCTTGTTCCAGAATTCTGCCAGTAATAGAACCAGAGGCAGTATTTGAAGAAGACGCTGCTCAAGGTGGGATGCATTATCCGCAAAACGGACTTCTGTTAAGGGTGGCACAGGAAAAACGTGCCCAATTAATAAACGATTATTTCGCCTAGTTCCGTTCCACGGGGCCTAGGGCCGTTCCACGACCGATGCTGCTTCGGTACTCATTAAACATATTTATAATATTTGGGAAATTCTTGTGATGCAATTGGCATATTTTGTGATCTTTCTAAAGCATTTGATTGTGTGGATCATGGAACGCTCATTTTGAAATTAGAACACTATGATCTGTCAGAAAATGCCCTAAACTTTATGTCTTCTTACCTTAGCAATAGAACACAAACAGTTGTTGTAAACAAAACCCAGTCTAGCGGAGCTGTAGTCCAATTAGGAGTACCAGAAGGTTCTATTTTGGGTCCATTCCTGTTTTTGGTTTATATAAATGATTTGCCATGTATAGTAGAAAATCTTTGTGAAATAGTCCTTTTTGCTGATGACACATCATTACTTTTTAAGGTTGATCGTAAATCTTCCGATTACAGTGTAATTAACAGCACACTCGTTGATGTAGTTAACTGGTTTACTGTGAATAATTTGCTTCTTAATGCTAAGAAAACCAAATGTATTAGATTTTCTATGCCGAATGTTAAACCAGTCGATACTAAAATACTTTTGAATAATGAATGCTTAGAGATGGTAGATCAAGCACTGTTTCTTGGTTTAACATTGGACAAAAATCTACAATGGAGTCCTCATGTAGGAACACTGGCTAACAAATTAAGTTCGGCCGCTTACGCCGTGAGGAGAATTAGACAATAATGACCTACATAAGTATGTATATTTGCACTGGATTTAGTATTTTCGTACCAAATAACATTTTTAGGACTTTGATATTAAAGTACAGTTAGTGTTGTTATGGTTGATTTCAATATGCTTCACGATCGGATCAAGAATGTTTAATCCATCATTGTAGTGCGACCGAGGGAAAATGCGGTGGAACGGATCGGCGTACTGAGCTCGCGGGGCCTGCCGCAGCGCGTAAAATACCTAAACTCGCTCATCCCCGAAATGTAATAGCACTCTTGCCGCTTACGCCGTGAGGAGAATTAGACAATTGACTAATGTTGAAACAGCTCGCCTTGTTTATTATAGTTATTTTCATAGTGTAATGTCATATGGTATTCTGATTTGGGGCAAAGCAGCTGATATACAGACTATATTTGTCTTACAAAAGAGAGCCATTCGTTCTATATATAACTTAAAAGCGCGTTAATCATTAAGAGAACATTTCAAAGAAATTAATATTTTAACTGTAGCTTCCCAATACATATATGATAGTATTATTTATGTTATTAAGAATCTAGACTGCTTCACTAAGAATTCTGATGTCCATAACTTTAACACTAGAAATAAAAATAAGCTTGCTATCAGAAAGTTTCGTGTCCGTAGATACCCCATACGTATGGGTTTGATGAAAAAAAAAATTTGAGTTTCAGTTCTAAGTATGGGGAACCCTGGGGGAACCCCCAAAATTTATTGTTTTTTTTTCTATTTTCGTGTGAAAATCTTAATGCGGTTCACAGAATACATCTACGTACCAAGTTTTAACAGTTAGTTATAGTTCTTATAGTTTCGGAAAAAAGTATCTGTGACATACGGACGGACAGACAGACAGACATGACGAATCCATAAGGGTTCCGTTTTTTGCCATTTGGCTACGGAACCCTAAAAAGTCATTGATGTTGAAGGCTTATTACAGAGTCGAGGACTAAGTACTTGACAGACAAACGTGCATGGTCCAAACCAGAAATTAATAAAAACTAGTAGCAATTAAAACATTGTATTATGTATAGAGTTATAGGTGACACCTTAGAGGATATAATCAAACGGAGACGCCTTGTCTGTAATTTTCTGTACAAAACAGTCTGCCGATTTTTGCGGGGGAGGGGAACGTCAAATGTATGCGTAACGTAAAAATAGCCATGTCAGATAAACGTCAGTCCATACATTGTGTATGACCGTTGGCCGCCTATTTTCGACAGAGGGGAAAGCTTGTTAATAGCTACTCCGTTTAGTTGTATCCTCCAAGGGTGACACAGCTCAGTTAAGAAAGCACATCAAATATTTTATGTTGGTAATTCATAACAATCAATCAGATTTATATATGTTTTCCCATTTATTTTTAATAACTTTATTTTCTTTTCCTTTTGTAAGAATTTGATATGTTTTCTGAAAAAGCTACGTATTTGTATGATTCCATGTACATATATAAATCTGGGGGCACGGTAGTACCCCCGCCAAGTCGAGCAAAACAAAGAGGCACGGCCGTACCATCCTTTTCTCGATTTCTATTACACCTTATGTGTATAATTGCATGAATTCTTTAGTAATTTAAATTGTTTTTTTTTACTTATTTTCTCGTAATGCATGTTAATTATAAGATGTATAGTTTTGTTGCCGGTCCCATATTGGGATACCCTCCTCCAACTGAGGGGGGATTTAAATCTTCTCGGGGCAGAGGTGTAGGGTTGGAGCCGGTCTACCTAGCTTTATTTGACGTTCATAAGCGCATTGTAATTATGCCTACTTGAATAAACTATCTTTTATCTTTATCTTATCTTATCTAGTACTATTTTGTTTTGTTATGTTAACACTGCCTTCCTGAAAACATTCTAAGGAAACCGGGCTATGCCCAAGTAAAGTTTCTCCCTGAGTAAGAAGGTCAGATGGTAGCTTATGTAAGACTGCCTGTGCCTTCTCAAGTGAAACGTGGCAGAATATTGGACCAGTGGCTTCGCGTAAACCAATCTAACCGTGGGCGAAAACCACTACTGCGAAACCCTTTTCAACGTGTTTTCCCAAGGTATTAAAAAGGTTGGCTTTGAGAGCCCCCCCTAAGTGCGAGGCCGTGGGCGAAGCCCCCGTTCGCCCACGCCTAGCCACGCCACTGTGTTGGACTTATT
Organism: Cydia amplana; assembly: GCF_948474715.1. Taxonomy (NCBI): domain Eukaryota; kingdom Metazoa; phylum Arthropoda; class Insecta; order Lepidoptera; family Tortricidae; genus Cydia; species Cydia amplana. Next base: position 21,505,755 of record NC_086069.1, read on the forward strand.
ACAGCCCGATTCGAATTTTAGTAATTCGATCCGTTTCCAATATGCTCCTGATCTGTCCAATAACCAAAATTCGAATCGGGCCGTCAGGATCAAACCTCTGTCCTTCTCTCTCTGTCTGTATGTGTATGTTTGTGTCTTAGGGCCACCCCACATTTAGCGTCTTTCGAGCGTCGGCGTCTGGTCAGCGCTATGGAAAATGACGTCGCTGTGCAGTTGTGTCGACGTTGCGTCGAGTAGCGGCCATAGAGTTGTAGACGCCAATTCGCTTGAATAAATAAATGTACAAGTATTTAAAAAAATAATTTATTAAAACTTAAAATAAACACTTTGTCAGTCAGTAAGCTTCAGGAAAACTATACACATCCCTTTCTTTTGGGTGCTAGTACTTACTAGTGTAGGTAATTCAAAAACTGTATGAAAATAAACACTTTTTACAAGAAAACGAAAACCGACTACATAATCATTGACAGTGCTTTTGACAATTTGTTCAAAAATGTGCGGCAATGATGACATTTGTCAAAAGTCAGAATCTTATTAGTGTCATGAATAAAAATGATAATTGGTATAGCTTTTAGTGTTAGTGTCTACTAAAATTATTGCAAGTAATTTTCTACCAAAATTTCCGTGTCGTCTAGTCCTGTCGTTTGCCTGAAACAAAAAACGCGAAAATAAAAAAAAACGAAGTTATAAGTCCCTAGCCCTAATCCCCTAGCTATATATATATTATGGCTTTAGGAAAGTGCCTAAGGCTAGGCTACCGACCCCTAGGAAACTATTGATACCTGATAGGAATGGAATCGATTGGCATACAAAAATATCATGTGAAAAATAAGAGTTTTCATTTTCATACAAATTGTATGGGAAAAGTTATCCTCGATTTGTGGCTTTTCTAGCCGGAATTTTTTTTTCTGTTCCATACAAGTTTTTGATCCTCAATAGGAATGGGATCGATTGGCATCAAAAAAGTTTGTCAAAAATGACCCTTCTAAGCCAATCTTCATTAATTTGAAATCGAGGGAAGAGGGAAGAAGAAAAGAATATATTATTTATATACATATATAATATATATATATAATAAGCGCTGGTGGGCTAGTAGTCCATGGTGCAGACTTACGGCAAATGATGATGATGGAATTTCCTTTTGCAGAGTTGCTCCTTTTGACTCACAGATTGATTTAGGAAGGGGAGCCAATCGAATTTTTCATGCAAAATTTTGACTTCAGGGGCGGTGCCCCCCGAAATTTGTAAAAAATCAAGTTTTGCTATTTGGTCAAGTTTGGTACCATTTTCGTGTAACTCAAGGATGCTAAATTCATTTCTGATAGTTAATTTAAATGGTTTCATATAAATAATTTGAAAAAAATAAAAAATAAGAAAATGCTATAACACACATCGTTGTATACTATTCGGTGAGCTTGTGGTCGAAAGGTCTACATTTTTTTTCTTCACATTTTTTAGAAATAAATATACCATGTGTAAACTTTTTATAACGAGGAATAGTAGGGCTATTTCATGATTTTTTTATTTTTTGTGTATATATTAAAATAAGAAAAATTTTGGCATTTATTCGGAAAAAAATAAAATAGCAATTTTTTATTTTTTTCAAATTATTTATATGAAATTATATAAATTAAATATCAGAAATGAATTTAGCATCCTTGAGTTACACGAAAATGATACCAAACTTGACCAAATAGCAAAACTATTTTTTACAAATTTCGGGGGGCACCCCCTTGAAGTCAAAAATTTGCATCAAAAATTCGATTGGCTCCCCTTACTAAATCAATCTGTGAGTCAAAAGGAGCAACTCTGCAAAAGGGAATTCCATCATCATCATTTGCCGTAAATCGCACTTTTTTGTCGTGTGCGCCAGGGACTATAGCGGTAAGAGCGTGCGACTTGCAATCCCGAGGTTGCGGGTTCAAACCCCGGCCACCCCCGCCTCGTACTTACCAATGAGTTTTTCGGAACTTATGTACGAAATATCATTTGATATTTACCAGGCGCTTTTCGGTGAAGGAAAACATCGTGAGGAAACCGAACTAATCCCAATACGGGCCTAGTTTACCTTCTGGGTTGAAAGGTCAGATGGCAGTCGCTTTCGTAAAAACGTGCCTATGCCAATTCCTGGGATTAGTTGCCAAGCGGACCCCAGGCTCCCATGAGCCGTGGCAAAATGCAGGGACAACGCGAGGAAGATGATGATAGCTTAGCCTAATGCACCAAACATCCTGTCTATATATAAGTACAGTTGTGTGCAATATAATAGCAGTGAAGAAGATTGTCATAGACTTTTTGAATCTACTTAAACAAGCAGTCAATAGTAAAATGAAAATTAGGGGAAAACTATAACTTAAGATCAATTATATGGGATCTTTTTTACAATTTTATGCATTACTTGACATTGTTTCAAAATTAACTGTAACCTTTACTTAAATCATATTGGAAGTAAAAAAAGATCTTCTTATAGAAATTAGTTCGCGTTTATGTCAAAACTCTTACCTGTTCGCCAAAATCCGATTGCGTTCTCTTAAAGCTAGAAGTTTTTGTTCCTCAATAGTGTTCCTTTTGACCAACTGTTGTAGTATGTCCTGTGAAAATAAAGTCATTAAGATGAAAGGGGACAACCGTCAGTTTCCGGTCAGTGCTTATTCTGTATAAGGGTGTAATTACTTTTAAAATTCCGTTTTGTTCTTTCTGCATCTCCACGAAATTTGTGGTTGTAGCAGGCTCTGCACGGTTGCGGACGGAAGGACGGGCGGGCTGCTCTGGTTGAGCTGTGCGTGGGAGTGCGTGATGTTGTGGGACAGCCAGCTGGGGAGGGGTGGCGGCTCGGGGGGCAACATATGAAGAAGCGTGAGCTGCACGTGCAGGGGGAAGGCGTATAGGCTGAGTGGGAGGGTGAGCGGAAATGAAAGGTGCGGATAGAGTAGGGAAGGAATATGCAGGGCTGGCCGGCGAGACGTAGGAATGCGTAGTAGTGGCGATGGGTGTGGACGAGGGCGCAAAGAAGTCCATGCTATTTAAGGTAGTATCACTGCACCCAGCAGCGATAAAGTGCAGGCAGTCTGTCAACTGGGGTCATCAGCACATGCAAGTTTAAAAGATAATTATTAAAACCTAACAAAAAAGAAACAGTTTTATATAGGTTACAAACAAATAATGGTTGTGTCGTTTCGTTTATCATTTTCATATAATTTAGGGCTGAAAACATTATATTCATACTTTTAAAACGCAGAGTTGTTTTTTTACATTTGTAATCATTGGCTTAGGCCATAATTTTACATATCTATGGAAATCGCCACTCAATCCTTTGAAGTGATACTTTATAGAATAAGGAATCCCTAAATTATTTATGTAGCATGTATGTTTTGAACAATAAAGATTTATTTATTTATTATTTATTATTATTTATTTGAAAATTATAACTAAAGTTACTGGATTATTATTATTAGTTGAGGTCTGGCCTAGTGGGTAGTGACCCTGCCTGCGAAGCCGATGGTCCCGGGGTCGAATCCCGGTAAGGGCATTTATTTGTGTGATGAACACCAATATTTGTTCCGGAGTCATGGATGTTTTCTATGTATATAAGTATGTATTTATCTATATAAGTATGTATATCGTCGCCTAGTACCCGTAGTACGAGGGGTATTCAAAATATTCTCGGTATGAGAATGAAAACAAACAAGTACGAAAAGTTTGATATTTTTATTTTTCAATATACTCCCCCCCTATGTTCATACACTTAAAAGATCGATCAATTATTTTTTTTAATCCCTCGTTACCTATTTGTTTTACAAGGGGGCAAAATACCCGAGCAAGCGAAAGATTCAAAAATTAAAAAAGAAAATGTAATCTTGAGCGTTGCGACGGTTTCAAGGCACGAGGGTTAAACAAATTTTACCACCGAGTGAAACAAAATTTTTCGCCATACCAATACAAGGGAAATACTAACTGTAAAATATCAAACAAAATAGAATCATCGAATTTAAACTGTTGTGAGACATACTAACATTGAACCGCACACTGTCGTCAGTCCCACGTGCACCGATTAACAGAGCTCTACGTCTCTGTGATCCGCAATATATACAAGGCGAGCTGCGGCATGTACGACAGGCGTTAGAGAGGAATGGGTATGGTTGGAGACAGAGCCAGCGGGCAGCAGGTTCGTCATCGGTTCGAAAGAAGCATACAGCGGAGAGAGCACCTGCTTACCTACGCACCTGCTTACCTACCGTACATTAAGGGAGTGACGGATGAAATTGGACGCCTATTACGCCGGAGGTTTAGCATTAGGACAATGTTCCGTCCTCATAAAAATTAGAAGTGTGCTGCGCTCTCCAAAGGACAGGGATCCGCTGGGTAACCCGGGCATCTTCGAGATACCATGCGATTGCGGTGTCCTACATCGGAGAAACCGGATGCAACGTGTCCACTAGACTCGTAGAACACATACGGAGTGTAAAGAAGATGGACTGCAGCATCTCCGCAGTGGCAGAGCACGCCCTAGGTACAGGCACGTCGCACTATCTTCGATTCGACAAAATTAAAATCATTCAAAATTTAGTACATTCTACCAGCAAACATAAGAAAACAACTCAAAATTTGCATTTGATTGCTTTGCCTCACATGTGAAGAAAATGTCACTTCTCGAACTAGTGCGAGAAAGAGCACTTTCCGTGCGTATGTCGAAAGTTTAAGTGCCATACGTACTGTAAAACGTTGTACGATACACGTGCGAATAGGTAATTCGCAACTCGTGTCGATTTAAAACATTCGCTTCGGTCGTGTTTTATTTTATCGCCACTCGTTTCGTATTTCCTCTTTTCCGCACTTGTATCGTAAATAATTAATGTCGTGCACTTACATTTTCGGAGGCATGCTTATATAGTAGTATAATAAGTATACCAAATTTTCTGCTAATATAGTTGTACATACACGAATTAACATGAACGAATGTCAATATTGACAAAGAAAATCAACCGAGTACCAGTGTCAGTAGTATACATTTTTAAGTACTTACCTTCATAGACATTGCCTCTGCTTTTTTTCGAATTGATACTGTCGTGAGACTCGTGAGTCATAATAACTTCAGCCACAAAATAAGTGTACCGCGAACAAAGTTTGTGCGGTACACTAAAAAAATGACCATTGTGAAGGAATATAGGGAATATTACTGCAATGTTCTGTCGCCAGAGTGCAGCTCCTAAACCATGGAGTAATTTATACATACTATATGCCTTAAACAGTTTTTTGACAAGTTTTCACTATGACATTGATGCAACAAGGCGGTTTGTTTGACAGGTGGCCTACCGCGAAACGCGAAAATCGAAATTTCTTTATCTGCCTCTCTATCGATCCAATAAGTGTGATAGAGAGGCAGAAACAAAAATTTCGATTTTCGTGTTTCTCAGTAGGCCTAGTGATTGTGCTAGTGACGTCCTCTACGCAGAGTTTTGCGTAATATTCCCTATTGTAATCTTATACAGTGTGTAAATCCCATGTAAATCCAACACGGGCGAATATACTTACCTATATATGTACTTACTTTACTCTTTGGTTTGACGTATACAATTCACCGTATTTGAGGTTAATAAGATCTACTATCCTTAAAACTTTGTATGAATTTACAAGCAAATATCAGCCTTCGTTAATTAAGTATTGCAGCCGGGTCTACCTTAATCGGTTTCACTTTAAAAATCACCTTAAATAAACGCCATTAGAATTTATATTTCAAAAGCTTTAACCATGGATAACTTTTAACTATAAATGTCACATGTGGATAAGTGGTGATAGGATGTCATTAATTAAAATACGCTTTAAGTAAACTTGTTTAGAATTGATTTTTCAAAAGCTCAAACCACGGATGATGTTTATGATCAATGGCAAAAGTAGATAAGTGGTGGAATGTGATTAAGTAATCTATTCTTTAAAATAGGCCTTAAGTCATCGAGATTAAAATTGATTTTTCAAAAGCTCAAATCATGTCACGCTATCATTAGTCACTTGTACTTTATCCTCGCGTCTTTTTTACCAAATTTAATCACTTATCAGGTATTTCACATATCACGCAATAAATGATTAATGATTTGGTGACAAAGCATCATAGCCCTCCTGAATACGCCTCTAGATAGTTATCTGCTTAAAGGCCCTCATAGATTGGTACACTCGACTTAATCACGTGATGCTTTGGAAAATGAAGCGCGCTGCGGGCGCAGCATGGTTCCATTTTTATCGCCTGTCACTATGCCCGTCACTTTCGCACTTACATACTTGCTAGAACGTGACAAACATGGTGACAAGCGATAAAAATGCGACCGTTTTAGCGTGAGTCATTTTTCATTCAAATTTTTCGTGCAATTGCCTATAGATCCCCATAATTTTGATTGGGGAGATTTTGAGCCCCATTGGGCTCAAAGATGGACGCTTTGACTTCCCTTGACTCAAACAATTATAGTTCATCGTTAGTCCCAACTTGGCAACTGTCATTACACAGAAACCAAAGAAAAACCCACTAATGATTTTAATTAGACAAATTAAAGCCGTAAGCAAATTGTACTTACAACCACATTTAACGTTGACGATATAACCGTCCCCATAGACTCGGAGATGAGCGCCACCACGATACAAATAGAGGTGAACATGAGGATGCGGTCGAGTTCCATGGGCTGCGAGGTGAGCGGGTAGGTGATGCAGAGGTACAGCAGGCTGAAGGCCACGGTGGCCGGCGTGCGCGACACCACCAGCGCCGCGTAGTACGGCTTCAGCCCGTACCAGCGGTTGAAGTACTCCCGCTTCACCAACTGGACTTCTGTTGGGACTGAAAACATTTAGAAAAAAAACTGCTAACACGTGAACATACTCGTACTTGAACTCCTATATATGAATAAATACACCTACGCGTTAATTAGAACTTCTCATTGAGAAGTGTCATCACAAAAATATATTAACTTCCTCAATAGTGAGAAAAATATGCTAACAAACGATTGAGTGTCAACTTCATACTAGATGTAGGTAGTCTAAACTATAAACATTTAACTGTTTCAAAACTTACAAGCCAAAAGCACAGGCATCATAGGAATGTAGAACATGGCGATAATACAGGCGTAGCAGAAGCCGAAGTTGAATATGGTCTTGGAGGCGTCGTAGCCCATCCTGCTGAACAGCGAGCCGATGATGAAGCCCAGGAACAGGTGCAGGCCCACGCGGAGCTGCAGGTAGCCCTGAGGAACGCAGATACATTGTAACAACATCCATGCCACATAAGTAATAGTATTATCATACAGAACGGCCACGCACCGCCCCACCCCGACTCGCATTACCTCGCCCCGCGACCATTCTGCGACATGAATCTGACGGACTTCTGGCGTGCTCTCAGTACTGCGACTTACGCACACACACACAATGACGCGTGTACAGACGTGCCGTGCACACATATAAACGCAAATGATTTTTGATGTATGGCGTGTCCGCCCTGTGTCCATAGTCCATTCCATGCTTCCGTACCGTCAGCAGCAGAAGTTGATAAGCGGAACAGGTGTTCAAAATGATCTTGACGCGACTTTATTGTTAAGAGAATAAGAGCGTGTCAAGGTAATTTTGAACACCTCGCCCGCTTAGCAACTTCTTCTGCTGACTATAATGAATAATTATTGCAAGTGCCGACATCTATGGGGAAACAGAAAACTTTACTTTCCGAATTACTCTAACAGATACCACAACGACAAAACTATAAAATATGTATGTATTTACAATATACCTTATATGTTACCTTAATTGAAAGAGTTCAAAAATCATTTGTCAGTTACTGACAGACTGGACTTGTTCTCGCAGTCGGAGTCAAGATTTGTGTTCACAGCCACTCACTATTTGGAGTCAATTAACACTCCTATCACAATACAGTATTATTAGATAACTTGTAAACGTTACGTCTGAATGTGCACCAAGATTAATGTATATATAAAAAAATTGACACCTACCTATAAATTGAAATGTATACGTGTTTGTCAAATCATTTAACTTAATGCTATTTAAGATTCCGTCGCCGTACATATTTATGTTATGAATACATAATTTTATATTTTTGTACTGTGGCCTTTATAGCTTTCATGTTTGGCAAAATGTTGTTAACGTAAGTTGGTTTAATAAATAAATAAATATATTATGCCGGCCATCAGCACAGTAAAAAGTATTGCCGAAAGTATTTCTTGATATATCGTCGTATGTTATTCATACGTAGTATCGCAAAAAAATCCAGTACCTAAACAATTACTTGACGTGACATGTCTCTACGAACAAATAGAGAAAATAGTACCGAAAGCGAAGTTCAACATTATTATCCTTGATTTCACAATAGGTTCAGGTCACTTTAACTGTTGATTTTTTTTCTATGTTTGCTTTGACATAAATATTACGTTTGCATAAGTTATTACTTATTTGTATTGACCAATGCACTCCAGTAAACATTGCATTTCGATGCCATGTAGCCAACGTGTGTTTACGTTGGGCCCTGTGTGTTTAGCCTGTTAACCTTTTGCTAAAGACTTAGACACATTTAGGATGTTCGTAAAACGATGTCGCGGGCGCGGGGCGTTTAGATGTCGGTCAGTTCGAGAAGACCCTTGCACTTTGCATATAAACAGGCCAAAACAGTTAACATTTCAACATGTTCAAATGCGGCTCTTGGGTTATACTAGTCCGATAAGGTGCAAGCCTATTAATGCTATATAGTTTCTATGTCCAGCGTTGATTGCCATTTTCCGACATTTGTCTCTAGGCCTTTTTATTTTCCCCACGTTTATGAGATAATTAAACGCGACAGAACATTGTCATGAACATTTACCTAGATAATAGGAAAAACAATTACCTCGCTCTTTTCCTCATTGTGGTTGAGGTAAACGCAAAACAACCTTTTTTTTTTAAATGGCTTTAAACCGCCAAATCGATTGAGTTTAAATTTGTATAGCTATAGAGATAGTTTGAGACCCGGGAAAGGGCATTGGATAGTTTTTATCCTAAAAATCATCCCTTCGGGGTGTGAAAATGGGGTGAAAGTTTGTATGGGGAAATTGGGGAATCAATAACCGATGAACCGATTTAGATGAAATTTGGTATGGTCTACAATTCAATCTTTGAATTAATAGACAATGATACCAAACGTGACTTAAAACCTAAACTTAAACAGATAAACCTCAGACGCGCCTGTTTGCGGTATGTTTGACACACTGGTACTCAACCGATTTCTAAAAGTCTGCAGTATCGAGCGTGGCCTAATGTCGCGAGTTGGAGCCGTATTTGTACCTATTATGTTCCTCGAAGCCGTATTAGCGCCGGCTTCCCTTATGACACACTGGTACTCACCCTATTTCTGAAAGTCTGCAGCAGCATCCGCCTCAGCAGTACACAGAACTGCTGTTTCGAGGTGCTGCCGTACGTGTAGTTGTGTTCCTCGACGCCCCCGGCGTTGAGCTGCTCGATGTCGTCACGCTCCGAGGCCGCGACGGCGTAGTCGCGCCAGCGCTGGCTGCGCCCGTTCTCCACCGCAGCCACCATGCGGTCCATGTGCGACCCGTATTCGCCGCTTGACACTTCTATCACTAGAAACGACGTTAAGTGTGAAGTAGGTTTTCATAAATTAAATTGTGACATCCCACGGATAAAGGTACCTTATGGCCGTTGGCGCTTACGCTATTATTAACGCCGCTCCGCCGCCGCGCGCTATTATTATTGCGGCGCTATGCGACGTAAGCGCCAACTGCCATAAGGTACCTTTTGCCGTGGAACGCCACAATTAAACAAGGTTAAGTTGTACCTAAGGTAAGCTTTCGTCAGTGAGATGGTAAATGCGCCTTTGGTAAAATGTGTCTATCTTGCAAATTTTGGAAAAGCGATTTTATGTCGACATAAGCAATTTCCCCGGTTGACTTTAAATTATATCTCATGAGTACGTTAGAGATCCGGTACGTTAACGTAGGTACGTCACGAACGGAATTAAAACATCCTCTATAATGTGAGATTTATACATTTGATTAATTTATATAAATTATGGTAATAACTTAATGGAAAAGCAAAATAATACTTTATTTAAATAATTGAATTAATTACCTATTTAGTCGATTACGTAGGATGCAAAACGTTATTTTTGCGTCGTCACGCAAACACTATTAATTATAATCGATTATTACCAAGCCATGATTTAACCCCACTTGGAGCCAACTTTTTTTCAAGACCCTGTCTGTGTCATTCAGTTGAGTGGTATCTAAAAGAAGCAAGTAGACTCTGACCACGCTGACTAAGCAGTCACAAATGCGATAATGCCATACTTGACGTAGCACTTTGCATGAGGTGGTCGGACTCTAGGAAGCTAATTCAGCGTCGTTGACATACCAAAGTCAGCTGGGTTATAGGTCGTTGGGCATATCAGGTTGAGTTCGTTAAGGAAAGGCACGACGCCAGCCGAGGTGCCCTGGTAGGCGCAGCGGCCGCCCGCCACCACGTACACGTGGTCGAACTCCGCAAACAGCCGCGCGGAGGGCGTGTGCAGGGAGCACACCACGGTGCGCCCGCCGCGCGCCACTCGCTTCAGCAGCGACACGCACGTTGAGGAAGCCACGTCGTCTAGCCCACTGGAATGTGAATTTCCTTTTATACGCAGCAATAACTTTGAGGTTAATTATTTTCTATTGTTAAGCGCCTAACCTAACCACGCAACGCACATAACAACCGTAACAGCTGTTGGAAAACTCGTTCATGTATTTGCCATAATGTGGCGCAATAAATTCCGAACTCAAACTGGTTATTCAATGGTTGTTATTAATATTATGAAGACGTTTTTAACAACTATAATTAAAGAAATAAGTGAGCTTAAAGTGCTCACTCCATACATGAGTTTCGTATGGTATTAAAAAATATAATAAGTATGTAAGTTTGAAACTCGCTTAAAACGTATTACCTATAGGTATGGGTTTTATGTATGTATGGAGTGAACACTCTAAGCTTACTTATTTATCTATCCTCTAGCCGCCCAGAGACCTATAAAAAGGTCTCCTTTTCCATTCTAATTTGAACTTTGTGTTGACAAAATAAAATTTCATTTTGCTTGGCAAGGTTTGACGTATGGGCGCCTAGAGGCCTATAGGAATACTCATAATTCTCATTTTTGAACACGCAAACTTCAAGAGATCGTGGTACAGCGAGCTGCAAAATTGCATTTATAAATGGAAATCATTCATAAAGTGGCTATATGCTCTTTTGCAGCGGGGTGTACATAAAATAAGAAAACAATACCGTACGTGGTAGGTTCGTCGAGGAACACGACGGGCGGGTTGTTGAGCAGTTCCAGCGCTATGGCGAGCCGCTTGCGCTCGCCGCCCGACAGCCGCTCCGTCACCGTGTCGCGCGCCTTACTTAGCCGCAACAACTGCACGATTTCTTCTACCTAAGCAACACAGATTACAGTACGTCGAATAATCCTACTTAATACACAGATTATCAACGACTAAGGGTCGGGTTCACCAAACCACCTGTCACCGTTAAGGCGTTCGCTAAATTTTATTGTATGGGAATTTTCATAGTTCTCTGCCGAGTGATGTTGATCAGTCTGTCAAATGTGGTGGTGCAACTGGCCCTAAGATTAGATAGAGTATGAACAGCTACAGCCTACATGCCGTATACTTACAATAACCCTTTTCTTTTTCCTGCTGACTTCCGACCCTAGCTTGAGGTCCGCCGCGATGGCCATGGCCTCCTGCACTGTAATGAGGGGTTGCAGCAGGTCCTCCTGCATGATGTATCGAGACAGTTTACGGAACTGCCGCAAATTTCGGGACTCGCCATTCGTGCATATCTGCCCGCTAGCGCCTATTACTCTGTCAAATTCAATAAGAAATACATTTTTTTATTCTTAAAAACCAAAAAAAACTGTGTAAACATAAATTACACAGTAGTGTATACATACGAAGTAAAATTTAACGAAAAAACACATAAGTATCATGTTAGAACACAGGTTTTTAGACGATAATGAATCATAGATAAAAAAAATAAATAAATAAATAAATAAAACGTTTATTCAGAGATCTTTCTTATAACTAATTACATATATTCTTCTGCCAAACCACAGAGTGGTTTGTTGGCAGACGAGGCTCCTTTATGTATTTGCAAGCTAGGTAGTTGATAGGTAACTTAAACTTAGGTATCTACTTAACCCTTTACCTCATGCGCAGCCCTATATAGCAACTATTAAAGTTCATTTTTAAACAAATACTTTTTATTTATGACATGAAGTAAGGGGTTAACTCTATATTCTTAGCATACAGTAAAAGAAAATCAAAATAAAATTAAAATGTAACGTATTATTGACTTTGTATTTATATAGATATATATATAGATAGATATATATAGATTTATATTTTATTTTGTATAGATATGTATGTAGATATAAATAATTACCTACTCTTTATTATTTACATACTTCAAAAAAGTCACCGTTACAAAAAGACACAAGTGATTCAAGATAAAGATGCAGACAACAGACGATCTTCATGTACCTACCTATCATCAATATCATCATCTTTCATGTATGTCTTTTTTGCATTTATATCTACAAATTAGCATGAACACGACATGACGCAAATAATTTCCTTGTAACTTCAGGTAGAACTTCCTAGTCAAGTACGTCAAGCACGTAGTTAACTAGGTACTTATATTTCGAAAATTTACGTAGACGTAGGCATCGTAACATGACGTCATTTTCTAGTTTGCTAAATAGATCTTAGTTGCGTCAAAATGCAGTGTATTACATAATACAACCGCAAATTGAAACAAAGCGTATTAGCAGACATAGGAATCCGTGGGGCAAATTTTCTTGACAGGTAGGGACTTCCTATATCGATAAACTCAATTATCGATGCTCGCTCTATATGCTAGTGATCGCCCCCAACTTGTGTGTGTTTTTTGTAACTATTGTTTTGAAGACAAGTATAACATTCACACATAGCATATTCCAAATAATCGCTAGGTTATATAAAGGTAGGGCGTAATACCTATTGCACTACAAAATAATTAATATTATCTCAACCTCAAAATAAGAAGAAGAAAATTGAGTTATTATTTTATTTGATTTTTACACTTTTAATAAAAACAGTTTTTTACAAGCAAACCTTTGAGTGGTCACTAGTATATAGAACGAGCATCGATAATTGAGTCTATCGATATAGGAAGTCCCTACCTGTCAAGAGTATTTGCCCCACGAATTCCTATGTCTGCGTATTAGGTTTCAATGTTGTGAAACAATTTTTAAAAGAAACTTTAATTTAACCTTAGCTAACAACTCTAGTGCAATTCATTAAAAAAAATAGCGGCAATGTAATAGCGTACATGGTCGATCATCACAGTAGTGACGTCGTGTCAAAAGGTGCAAAGTTTTGAATTAAAAAAGAATTACTTTCAAGAATCCACACAGTACATTATATTATATACTGTATGATTATCAGCTTTATTTTAACTTCGAATGAATGTGCTTGATGGCTTTACCTGTATCCAGCTAGTATGTTGAGCAGCGTGCTCTTGCCGGCTCCCGAGGGGCCGAGGATCGCCGTCAGCTGCCCCGAGCGGAACTCGCCGGTGATCCCGCGAAGGATAAGCTTAGAACCTGCCGGCAAATAAGGTTAAAATAGGATTTTTTTTCTTTTAGGGTTCCGTACCAAAAAGGTAAAACGGAACCGACCCGTCTGTCTGTCTGTCATATTGCTTTTTAATAATTTATCAACACAAATAGGTACGCTAAAATCATAAAACAGCTTTAAGAATAAATACTTAGTTATTACGTATATGTATTGACTAGCAATTATCATGAGTTGGCAAACAAGATTTACAATGTAACAAATATAAATTATAATATGTACCTAGTTAAGTAGGTACTTCTGTATTGTTTTCTGTAATGAGGTGTGCAATAAAGAGTATTTGTATTGTATTGTATTGTACTTCTTTAAAACAACATTTCAATATATCAGTAATGATTCGAGAATAACGGTAAAAGTGACCAAATACATTGGAAATTGGAATACAACCTTATTTCTATGGCAACAAAGGTGTTTTATGATACGAGTACATAGGTAACACTGAAAGTTCTTAGACCGGGCCACTAAACTAAGAGATCACTATCTATGATCTTAGAGCTGACTACCTATCTAAATGATGCTGAGTCTACTGAATATTGGTTTAAGTACCTAAAACTAACAACATGATTGTAATTGTATCTAACAAATCACTTCTCTTCTTAGGTGGATTTGAAACCTCCACCTGAGGCCAAAACCGAGATTATAAGATTTGCACGATATTATAAATATTAGGCATTGCAAGGTCCCTTTGCTAGCACGCGATAAAATCAGTTATCGTCAAGGTTATGATGTAGGTACCTCTAACACAGAAAGGCACAAGAAAGCAGTCGCTGTTTTCTTTGTTCCAGCATTATTCTAAAAAATATATATATTATTCTTAAAAAAATTGCCTTTATCATCATTTTGAATAAAACCAAACAAAGGATGTCAAGTCAATTATTTCGGTAGTCATTGCACTATTTTCAAAACCACACTAAGTTCTACAATAGGGTAGGTCACGATTAATGTCAAATATAATTCGCAGATCGCTGTAAATTACCCATAATTACCTACCTCAAGAACTCAAGTAAACCGGAGTCAAGGCTCGGTGGATATTTTTTACCGTGAGTTCGCGACAGGCATCCTATTATTTGCGTTGTACATGTATTACATACATATATGCCATAAAAACAACAATAATTATCGCAAGAAACCGGAGTGATCATGCTATCATCGACAGTCAAAAAATCTTTATAGGCCCTGTCTGTATAGATATTATGCCCTTCTTTGTAATAGCACCTAGTACCTATTTAAAAATGTATTGTGTAATGTGTACAATATTGAGTACCTATAATTTTCAAATAAATCTAAACAAATGAGTTTAGTTTCTAATTTCGTTTTTTATCAAAGTATGGGTACCTAATTACAGTCAGTAACTTAAAAATAAAAAGTGTTGTGCACACTAATTACAGCACTATTATTATACAAATCTTGTTATAATAGGCTAATAGATCACTTTGGAATATTATGTTTAGTGTTGAATATTATGTTTAGTATTCATCAACCTGAAAAACTTCCAGACCATAGTGCCTAGAAAATACATCAGAATCAATTATTTACAGTAGGAGTCAGCAGCAAAAGTAGCTAAAATCTGATCACAACCTTTTTGTTGAGAGATTCTCTTCCCATAGTATTCAGTGCCTCACCGGCTTATCTCCTTCTGTTGATTGCGCTTTTATCGTGTTTCGTGGCATGCGTCACTCTCGCACTACATTTCGTCACTTCCACACATTCTTGTAAAAAAGTGGCACACATTGTCAAAGAAAAGCCACAGAATTACTAACAAAATCTTCTGTCAATAGAAATTTTGATATTTGAGGTCGCGAATTTGTAATATGATCAATCATTTTTTTGATAACAACCATGCTCCATCAAATACAACACAACACGATGACCTAGTTGCAATAACAATAGCATATTCAAATCACGTTTGATACCCAAAAATAAAACAATTTTCCTATTACTTACTTAGGTGGAGCACGCAGTATTATGTAAAGCCATGGAAAACAGAGGTAATATTATGGTGTTTAAGGAGGCCAAGGACGAGAGTAGTGAACTCGCTGAGACTGATGAGTCACCGTGATAAGTAGAACGAAATAGGTATCACAGAAGCGACACCTAAGGTATGGTTCGCAGATATAGGTATAGGTACTACCTAGCATAAATACAAGAGTTTGATAATGCATGATCTTAAATAATAAGTAAATGGTAATACAATGGTAAATGACGTTAAACCCCACTCTCATACGACGTTTTAACTATACTTTTGAGTTAAAAAGGGGGTGACAGCCAGACCAAGTTGTTGAACTCATACTGCCGTCGGGTAGGTACGTAAACACAATCCCATCAAAAACATTACATGTAAAAAGGTGCAAGTCTCGCAACGCTTTTAATACAAAAAAGTTTTGAGATGTAATGTGAAACCAAGTCGGTTATTTTAATCAGTGCCAGGGGGTGTTAAAACCGTATCAATAAGATATTTTTAATTTGTAATACGTATAATGACTTGGCCATTGGCCTTGGACTTGGCCTCGTACTGCCTAGGGGCCCCGACATGCTTAATCCGGCCCTGGTTGCATTGTGGGTTTCCTTTTAGTAGTTTATGATGGTGATAAACGGTTTTCACCCTTTGATGGTTGCATAACAAATTATGATATTTTCAAATTATCCTGACATTAATAAAATTGTTATCGTGCCTCAACAGGGCGGTGTATATTCGCGCCATTTTTAAAGAACATGAATGTCAAGACTATGACACTGTATTTTTCCTATAGCTGACATCAATCTATTAACATAAACACAATCGTATCAGAGGTTAACCAGATTCAAAGAACGTAAACGAGGAAATTCTAGCAAAGAGTATTTATAATTTATATAAACTCAATGTGAGTATTAGAATTTACTTGGTTTTATGTGTGCATTGCAATAGTAATGTTTTTGTTATGGAATTTCCCAGAATAAGGTGTAGTACAGGTAATAAATAACCTGCAAAGTTCTTGGGCAAATGACTTTGACAGCGCAAAAAGGAAAACCATGTGCTAACTTCGTGCAATACTGCTCAATGATTGCTAATCTTCCTAAGGCTGCAATAATATACCTACTCGCCTGTTAGTATTTTTAGAATTCCGTACTTCAAAAAGAAAAAACGGAACCCTTAATAGATCACTTTGTTGTCCGTCAGTCCGTCCGTATGTCTGTCTGTCAAGACCCTTTATCTCGGGAACGCGTGGAGGTATCGATGTGAAATAAAATTAAAACCATATACTCAGGTCTACATACAGTCCCTTGAAAAAAATTAAATTATATGTTAACGTAAATAATTTTTAAGAAAAAAAAACCGACTTCTATGCGGCCCGGTGAAAGATTATTGTAGATGGTGCGCTATGTAGAAAAGGAAGCATTTCGTTTCTGTAAGGCTCGCAGTTCTAACCTAACTTAACCCACTTTTGTTCGGTTCTGTGAGGATAGCAGTTCAAACCTAACCTAACCCACTTAACGGCGCATGCGGTGCGGTGTACGGGGGTTTGAGCGGGAGGGGTTTGGCCTCATCATATACCTACATTTTATGGTAGGTAACCATAGTGGTTTATTTAGTTTAGGTATCATAGTGGTCTTCCGGGTCAAGGTCCGGGTCTGTGTCCGAGTCCGGGTCCGAGTCCGGGTCTAGTCCAGGTCCGAGTGCGAATCCGAGTCCAGGTCCGGGTCCGGGTCCGAACCGGATCCGGGTACGAGTCCGGATCTGGATCCGAGTCCGGGTCCCAGTCCAAGTCAAAGTCGAAATTCGAAATCACCAAACATGTACTATGCGTCGTTGAAGAGTTCTGTTCTGATCATCATCAGCAGTTCCAGTTCATCAAATGCGACAGTTTTTAATGTTAATACTTTATTTTATGATGAAAATAAAGAAAATTCTATACGTGTGCCTTTAAGATTTGAGGAGTTCCCTCTATTTCTCATGGATCCCATGTTCAGAACTTGAGCTTGACATAAATATGGCTTAAAAACCTAACTTGCTTAACAAACATAACGAAAAGAAAAAATCGCCAAACGCGAGCTATGCGTCGTTAAAGAGTTTCGTTCTGGTCATCATCAGCAGTTACACTTCCTCAAATGTTACTTTTTAAATGTATATGCTTGATTTGTTGATTAAAACACAACAATCACTATATGTATGCCTTTAAGATTTGAGGAGTTCCCTCGATTCCTTATGGATCTCATCATCAGAACTCGAGCTTGACAGAAATGTGGCTTAAAAACTAAACTTGCTTAACAAACATAACGAAGAGGACAAATCGCCAAACGTGAACTATGGGTCGTTGAAGAGTTCTGTTCTGATCATCATCAGCAGTTCCACTTCATCAAATGCGACGGTTTTTAATAAAAATGCTTGATTTTCTGATGAAAATATAAAAATCTCTATACGCACGCCTTTAAGATTTGAGGAGTTCCCTCGATTCCTCATGGATCCCATCATCAGAACTCGAGCTTGACAAAAATGTGGCTTAAAAACTTAACTTGCTTAACAAACATAACGAAGAGGACAAATCGCCAAACGTGAACTATGCGTCGTTGAAGAGTTCTGTTCTGATCATCATCAGCAGTTCCACTTCATCAAATGTCACGTTTCTGAATGTATATGCTTGATTTGTTGATAAAAACACAAAAATCACTATATGTATGCCTTTAAGATTTGAGGAGTTCCCTCGATTCCTCATGGATCCCATCATCAGAACTGGGTTTTGACAAAAACGGGACCAATCTGTATGCATATACATACAATCAAAAAAATAATTTTCAAAATCGGTTTAGTAATGACGGAGATATGAAGTAACAAACATACAACCGAATTGATAACCTCCTCCTTTTAGATTTGGAAGTCGGTTAAAAACAGAATATAATCTTTAATAGAAAAAAACCGACTTCTCTAACTACTAGCCTAACCCACTTAACGGTGCTTATACTTTATTTGGTAATATGTATACATTTTATGGTAATCATAGTGGTTGATTTAGTTTAGGTATCATAGTGGTTTTCCGGGTCAAGGTCCGGGTCTGGGTCCGAGTCCGAGTACGGGCCCGAGTCCGGAGTCCGGGGCCCAATCCAAGTCAAAATCGAAATTGAAAATCACAAAACGTGTACTATGCGTCGTTGAGGAGTTCTGTTCTGATCATCATCAGCAGTTCCACTTCATCAAATGCCACAGTTTTTAATGTAAATGCTTGATTTTCTGATGAAAATATATAAAATTCTATACGGATGCCTTTAAGATTTGAGAAGTTCCCTCGATTCCTCATGGATACCATGTTCAGGACTTGAGATTGACATAAATGTGCCTAAAAACCTAACTTGCTTAACAAACATAACGAAAAGGACAAATCGCCAAATGCGAGCTATGCGTCGTTGAAGAGTTCCGTTATGATCATCATCAGCAGTTCCACTTCATCAAATGCGACAGTTTTTAATGAAAATGCTCGATTTTCTGATGAAAATACAAAAATCTCTATACGCATGCCTTTAAGATTGGAGGAGTTCCCTCGATTCCTCGTGGATCCCATCATCAGAACTCGAGCTTGACAAAATTGTGGCTTAAAAACTTAACTTGCTTAACAAACATAACGAAGAGGACAAATCGCCAAACGTGAACTATGCGTCGTTGAAGAGTTCTGTTCTGATCATCATCAGCAGTTCCACTTCATCAAATGTCACTTTTTTTATGTATATGCTTGATTTGTTGATGAAAATACAAAAATCTCTATACGCATGCCTTTAAGATTTGAGGAGTTCCCTCGATTCCTCATGGATCCCATCATCAGCACTCGAGCTTGACAAAAATGTAGCTTAAAAACTTAACTTGCTTAACAAACATAACGAAGCACAAAGGACACGAAGGACAAATCGTCAGACGTGTGCTATGCATCGTTGAAGAGTTCCGTTCTGATCATCATCAGCAGTTCCACTTCATCAAATGTCACTTTTTTGAATGTATATGCTTGATTTGTTGATAAAAATACAAAAATCACTATATGTGTGCCTTTAAGATTTGAGGAGTTCCCTCGATTCCTCATGGATCCCATCATCAGAACTGGGTTTTGACAAAAACGGGACCAATCTGTATGCATATGCAAAATCGGTCCAGTAATGACGGAGATATGGAGTAACAAACTTAAAAAAAAATAAAAAAATAAAAATAAAAAAAACATACAACCGAATTGATAACCTCCTCCTTTTAGATTTGGAAGTCGGTTAAAAAGATACGGCCGATTATGCCGCAAAAACGTATATTTCGACACTCTAACGGCATCAAAATGTATAGGGTAGGTACTTCTCGTTGACCTAATACATTTATGAGATTTGGCAAGTAATATCGTCTTACAATACAAGAACAGGAAAAATCCTGAAAAATGACAATTTGTAAAAATAATAAATAAAAATAAGTTAAATTTGTACGGAAGCCTCGGTGGGCGAGTCCAACTCGCACTTGTCCGGTTTTCTTGCAATTATTTTTTATTGAAAATTATACATATACCTACATGAAAAAATATAAGAATGAAAGTGCTACTTTATCGCTCTCAATGTAGTTAACCGTTAGGAATGTAATTGCTATTTTAATTATTCCTATTTTAATTGCTTAACCATAACATAATAACACAACACAACAACATAATGAACAATTTTAACTTGGATATATTTAACCTTCGCATTTTCCTGATTACATAATTTACTGTAGTAATGTTTTCATCAGTTCACAACTAACGTCATCATGTAACGAGGCTGATATGATCTGGAGGCGCATTCTGATCGTAACAAAAGGTTATGAATTTGATCTAGATTTGATATGGATACGATCTGTAAGTGCCAAAAGTAACGTTTCTGGTCGAAGAAATGTTACTTTTGACACTGACATGACTGACAGATCATATCCATAACAAATCCAAATCAAATTCATAGCCTGTTATTACAATCAGAATGCGCCTCCAGATCATATCTACCTCGTGTTAAAACTGGACGCGTATTCCTACCGACAACATCGAAAAATCGAATATACTTATCTGCCTCTCTATCGCTGTTGCATACCTATTTGATATCGATTCGATTCGATTGTTGGTGGTAGGCCCCCAAGGTGACTAGCCAAGATGCCAATCGTTCGCTCCGTAGCGAACGATACGGTAATCTCTCTATCACTGTTCATATTAGTGCGACAGAGACAGTTGCGTTTCGTTCGCTACGGAGCGTAAACGATTGTCATCTTGGTAACTCATCCTGTTATTAGAATCAGAATATGCCTCAAGTTTTACCACATCGAGGGAAATGGCGTTTTCAGAACAGATGGGTTAATCTGAGTGAAAATGGGTTAGCCGTTTGAACTAACAAAATATTATAAGTCTAACAACGTGTCTTGACGACCGGTCAGGCCTAGTGGCCTGCCTATGAAGCCGATGGTTCTGGGTTGGAATCCCGGTAAGCATTTATTTGTATGACGATAGACATACAGACAACGGATAAATTTGTTTCTGAGTCATGGGTGTTTTCTATGTATACCACAACCCAAGCCTTCTTGAGCTTACTGTGGGACTTAGTCGATTTATAGAATGTCCAAAAAAAATTATTTAACTGTTATTCAATAAATAAATAAAATGACACACTTCAATATTTCTTATTCCTTCATACACAATTTCTCACAATAATCGAAAATCCACAAAAAGCCTTTAAAATATTTAAACGACTCACAAATATAAATACCAAAGGATGGTAATTGTTCCAATTATTCAATTTCAATTTTTAACTTCATGATAAGAAAGATCGACAAAATTCTACAAAAGAAAACCTCTCAGGCAAAAAGACCAACGGACAACAAATTAATCATATCAGCCCTAGTAGCACGGTCGCATTTTTATCGTTTATCACCATGCCTGTCACGTTCTAACAAGTATGTAAGTGCGAAAGTGACGGGCATAGTGATAGTCGATAAAAATGGAACCGTGCTGAGCCCGCAGGGTTCTATTTTGAGATACCTATGAAACCCTAAAGATCTGTGGCACGCTATCATTGATTCCTATAAAAGGAACGATTCATCACATGACGTTTATATACGTTGAATTAACCATGTTGACATCACCGTCACTATGTGTTTTCATTGTACTTACAAATATGCTGATATTATGTCTGTGTTTTCCTGGTAAAATATTGGTAAGATTATTAAAATATTTATAATTTTTTTTTTTCAATTAGAAATATAAAAAACACATTGAAAAAGGGAACCCCTTACTATTATTTACACTTTACACCATGCGTTGAATACATTTGTACCTGACAATAACTCTATTCGCTACGTGCACGACTAGTGCTGCCCTCATTTTGTCGGACTTTCTACGTTAAATCTTATGGAGTAAAATTAGTTCAAGCGGCTGCCGCTAGTATTCATATCGGACATTCCATAAGATTACCTGTGTTTGTGACGATCAGCGCAACTTCCCCCTCCACCGACTTCGCACATTGCCAATACCTGCAACCTAATTCTCCGTAGGGCCCTGGAATTCCTATATTTAAAAAGTTGGAGCCCTGCAATCCGCCTACATCGGATATTGATATATCAGTGACACAAAGGAAATTCAATCGATCCACTAATGTGTTTGATGTATCCATCATAACTCCGTGGCCACTGGGAGACGCCATCACTGTGAGTACATTTTGCTGCCCTGAACGTGGAAGCTAATAATTATATATGCCTGAATTTCGATGAAAGATCCCGAATTTCGGTTTTCGCGGTAGGCCCTCTGATTGGCTAAATTTGAACTGATAATCGTGCAATTATATTTTCAGTTGGAGTTGTCAGTTTCTATAAAGAAAGAAGGAGGGTACAAACCAGGGTACTACTACTTAAAAGATACATTTTGCACTATCATAAAAACTGTTTTCAACGATGTGTTCAAAACATTTTTAGAGGCCATAGAAGTCGAAGACTGTCCTATACCAAATGTAAGTGTAGAATTGATGAGCTATGTACAATCAGCAAAGCTATAAGCTAATAGTGTAGCTGACTGTACATGAATCTAAAGTTTTTATCGTAATTGCGTTAGTGAGCGTTTTTTATCTTGTTTTAGGGCACGTACAAAGTTAAGGATTTTTATTTGGACAATCAAGAAATGCCAAAGGATGTCCTTTATGGGGAATATAAGACAGATGCAAAATTTTACAGGAATGAAGTACTTATAGGATGTAATGTGGTGTACATGGATTTCGAACCCAAGGATTAATTGTAAAAGTGTCACCAACCATATACATATTTAATCTATTATACAAGGCGTAAAAAAATAGCGGGGATCCGTTTATAGTATTTTATGAAACCGTTGTTTAAGAGGGGTCAAAAAAGGCGAGTGGCGTGAGTAACAATTTGAGGCGAAGCCGAAAATTGTTAATAAAGACGCCACGAGTATTTTTTGACTCAGTTATACAACGTTGCATACAATACTTTTTCTACGACCAAGCACTTACTTTGAAATAAAATTGTAAATTTAACAAATATTTTTCATTCAAGAACTAAGAATGGAGGGAACGGGCGTGAAAAGAATCAATGAAATAAAAAACATGTCTATGGTTCACTCATCTGTCAGAGATGACAATTAAAATTAGGTTGGCAACACTGTATTTCATTCAATATTTTTTAAGTGGTCATTACACGAAGTATTGTAAAATCGCCAAAAAAATACTGCGTGTATGCACAAATTCTTTTTTGGAGAATAGACTAAAGACTTGTCTTGACAACTATAAAATAGGGGTTTAAAGGTGTGTGCACGACCCTTTAAATGACAAATAAAAGTACGGGAGTAGAAAAATGGTATATTCGGTATCGTGTTCTGATTAGGAAAAGGTAGAAGGGTTTTGTTTAGACGCAAAAATGTCCCTCTTCCCTTCCTGTCGCCCTGTATGAATGGAGGGTCGGCCGACTTGGAGGACCTGCCTCGAGGGGATTTTTTTTGCGTCATAATATTTTTGTCTTCTACTTTTTCCTAATTAGAATACGATACCAAATATGTCCTTAAACGGATCCCTATTATTTTTTATACATCCTGTATAATGTTACCGTGAAAATACGTTTTCTAGTTTAATTAAAAGCGCGTTCCGCTAAAAACGAGTTTTTACGGTAACATATAAATATCTTTTCTTCAATATTTTCTGTAAGTAACTCGAGAATATTAAATAGGTACCTACTTATGTACGAAGTAATAATTCATTCACTGTCGAAATAATGCCATGCAAAAAAAAATATATACTTGTGGTCACGTTGAACGGAGGGTTACCCTAGGGTATTTTCCTTTTGTTTTTAATTTTAAGGTATTTGAACGAACGATATCGAACTGTTTCTTTTCAGATTATTTTAAAAGCACCGTACGTCGAATATAGAAGCATATTTAAATTGTATAAGTTATCAGCAGGCGTATTATGGATGGCTTTATCCACGTGATAAAATAACTGACACTTTTTAACACCTGAATAGAAAGTGACGGACACCGTTTTATCACCCTGCCATGTAGGCAATAACGACCATCGTATCCGTACTGCACCACGTAAGCAGGAATGTATTATTATACTCCACGTCCACAGCAATCTCGTCGCCCTAAGACGATCCTACCTACCCGGTTGGGAGTAACTGACAATGACATCACCAAGAAAAGGAAGCAAATTACTTCGTCAATATTAAAATATTAATGATCTTTCGTTGACGAGTCAGCTAACAAAGTTACGTAACATATAACATGTTGTATTATTAAATATATTGTAGGTATATTTAATAATAAAAAAAAAACAACATACAACAATAATACAACATAGGTTGTACGTATGACGTCTGTGTAATGTAAGTATATATTAATATATACAGTGTGTGGCGTACAACACGGGTGAATAATTAAAACGTAGATTCTACTCCTCAAACAATAAAACTTTTGTTCAACAACTTTTTGAAATTATGTAGTCTTAAAATTGTCCCTTTTTCAAATAAACTAAATAATATTTTCAATGTACTTTAAATTCCGTCTAATTGACATTGCCCGTCAGTCTTGTCACCGTACAGGCATAATCAATTTCGTAATACATTGCGTGTTCGAATAAATTTTAAAGTGTTTTAAAATACAAACCACAAGTTATTTTTAAAAGTCGTTGAACAAACATTGTCTAGTTTGAGGAGTAGAATCTACGTTTTAATTTTTCACCCGTATTGTAGGCCACACACTGTATATTTAGCCTTCACATTCTTTCTGAAAACGTTTAACATGGAATTTTACTGACTAACATGTATCATAATGTTCACGAGAATGATAGTATCTGTAGCACAATGTGTCCAGGCAGGCTTAATCGACTGCAGTAAATCGGTCAAGTGCGAGTTGTGCAATGTTGTTGTTAGACGGATGAAAAACAAGTAGGTAGGTAACTATTAGGTATACATTTGGGTTTGACTCTTTGAAAAACGAAACCCTAATTATAATAAAACGGACGGTCTACCATCATATTTAACATTATAAATTATCAGCTTGATTAAAATAGCTATGTTGAAATCGCCACTAAGTGTATTGATTGTACTGTCTAATATTTTTATATTATGTTATGTGGTCGGGTATGAGGTATTGTACATATTGATAAACACACATGATAGTATAATTTTCGGTTTTGATTTAACGCAGTTTGAAATATGTAATATGAAAATGGAGCTCCGTAAGTATTAAATATCAAGCGCATTTATTAAATATTTTTTTACGTTGTATTATTTTTTCCTCCGTAGGGTCTTGTGCGGATATGACGGTCGTCCTTCTCTACATATGTGACAGCGTGATAAAACGGTGTCCGTCACTTTCAATCCCGCGGTGTTAAAAAGAGTCGTATGTTTTATCACGTGGATAAACATCCATAATACGCCTGCTGATCATTCGAACCCATGATGTAATGAACTACATACTGTTGTTCTCGATATTTTAATGTCTACACCCTGGCCACTGTTTGTATGTGTTTTATTTATTTTGTTTTCAAATCCGTGCATGGCCCTTACATACTCGTGCTACTTATTACATTACATATCCTTCGTTTTACAATTCTACAATTTGTATTTAGTATTATTTTTATATTTTAATTTCTGTGTCATGCCCTGATAATTTGCAGGCCTGTAGGTTTTATATTTTAGATATCCTGCTACTCGTATATAAAAGTAATAAGTATGTATATATTCAAGCACGAACGCTTGCGTGGTTCATCCGCATCGCATTCGGTTCAAGTCATGTTAGTTTAATTCGTTTGGTGGCCTCACTTTGCTGTATTGTGTAAATACGGTTATGCATCTCTTTTTTACGTACACTAAGGAAAATTATGCAACGCGAGTATTTAGGGAAATAATACGTTGAAGTATAACAGGCGACATCTGCAAGAGCTATCAAAACTAGGTAACATTTATCAAACTCACGAAGCTCTATGGCCAAGGTTTTTTGGTCATTTTTTCTGGACTAAGTTCAAGCTTTTGGAATTTTGTTGTCATAAGTGAAAACTGTTGTATCTGATACTCGTTATTTTATATAACAAGGTAATTTTGAATTTGATATTAAATTATCTTAGATAGATAGCAATAAATAATTTTAAAATAATACTTTGCATAGGTTTGCTTAAGTTGCGTTTCTTTAAACGGTGGTTTTACATAGATCTCATTTCCGAGCTAAGTCACGTGCAGTAAGTTCGTCGACCCCTCTCAGAAGCCCTAATCAGTGTCTCAGCGTCCTTGGCGGGCAGACTCGAGTCTGGCAACAGAAAGCTAGTTCCTTGCGCCACAGCCGGTGAGTGCAACGCGCCGGCGCACTCTACATATGACCACGGTATTCGTCTCCTTACTAAACCTTTTAATTTGCTTAATACCTAAATATCTGGTAGACCGAGCTTCGCTCGGTAAACATATAAAAACTCAAAAATAAGCGTTTTCCCAGATAAGACCTAGCTAGATCGGTTTTTTGCCCCCGAAAACTCCCATATACCAAATTTCATCGAAATCGTTAGAGCCGTTTCCGAGATCGCTATATATATAAATAAATAAATAAACAAGAATTGCTCGTTTAAAGGTATTAGATAGATAGATAGATTCACCGATTCTTTTTATTATAAATATAATTTGTCTTATAAAATCATTTGTTTTTAGCTTTCAACACAAAACAAATTTTAGAGACAACTTAAACTACCTAAAGTCTATTTTTTTATTCGGTAGACTGAAATGACAGCTATTAGTATGAACATGAAATGTCATTTCATACTATTAACTGTCATTTCAGTCTACCGAATAAAAGAATAGACTTTAATTAGATAGATTTTTTTGCTTTTGTAAGCTCCATTTATATTAAGTAATGTGAATCCGTCAAAGGATTAAAATACCTAAGCCAGAGTCTTATTTAGGTACAGTCAGCAGCAGAAGATGTTAATCGGGCGAGGTGTTCGAAATCACCTTGACGCGCTCTTATTCTCTTAACAATAAATTCGCGTCAAGACCATTTTGTACACCACGCCCGCTTAGCAACAATTGCTGCTGACTGTACTGCCTTTTGTTTATATCCACACTCATCAAACATCATGATATGACAATTTATGGCAGTGTTTGGCTCACGTCAAAAATCATCTACCTATACTTAGCTTGTCAAGCTTTCAGTCTTTTGCTCTTTAACCCCTTAACCTTGTGTTTATTATATAGTTATTGTCTTCCATATTTCCATTATTATGCTTACTATATAGGTAGTATCGGAAGGTATATTTATTTATTAACCAGATGAGCAAGGGACGTTACACATTTGACTTTTTATCTAACTGGCTGTGATTTTGTTAAATCAAAATATAAGTACCTACAAATTTCCGTTATTTTCATCAAAATAAAAGGTAGTATTAAATAATGATTATAATCTCAGCAGAAAACCTAATGAAACTTTCTAGTAAAAAACGTCATTAAGTAATTAATGTCCGTTATTGTTGTTGCCGTTCTGACTGGAGGGGAAAACGTTATTGCGTTTTCTGTTAAGATAAGGACTAGGTATCTTAGGACAGTGTGGAGCAAAGCAAATGTAATGGGAATAGCACGGTGCTCTCACGTGCGCGTCTTTTGCCGTATCCAGGCCGCGTGGCCCGTGCAGAGGCGATTTAGTGAGGCGAGTCGCACTATGCTTGTTTTCGCGATAACTACAAATTCCACGATAGTCATGTCATTTTCACGCTAGTAAATAAGTATTTTTGTAACATTTTAACCAATGTTTGCTATAAACATACTTAACTATTTGGTGCTTTAGCAATTTATTCTGAACTTTTTGTCCAAATAGTAGCACATTTTTACTGAATAAATCCTAAAATTCTTTAAGATTTCTTCCAGATTTTTTAAATTATTTTACCGCCTACTTGTAATAATACTTAGGTGCTGTTTAAAAGTAGCTTAGCTTGCAGGCTCGTTTGCCTTCAGGAATAGGTATGTACCTATTCTGTATCCTACTATAGATGCTTTAATAATGCTAATCATACTTAGAGCGATTCAGTTCACTTCCAAGGCTTCTAACATTGACATAGATTGAACAATTATGAAGCATTTACTAATAACTATAATCTATTTAATTGCTAAGGCAAGACTTGCTTGTATGACGGCTTTGTTGTGTTGATCGTGTTAGCTTGTCATTTTCCTCTGACCTGACTTTTTCCATTACGGGTAATTTTAACTAGTCTCTTCACTCGTCCTCGTATTAAGATAATCACTGATTACACATGTCACGTAAGGATTTTGTGACATGCCATAATTCAGTAGGTACAATCAGCAGCAGAAGCTGCCGAAATGATCTTATTCTCTTAACAATAAAGTCGCGTCAAGATCATTTTGAACACCTCGCCCGCTTAGGAACTATTGCTACTGACTGTATAACAAAGTTAATTTTGTCAGAGTGGTATCGTTTATTATTAAAGTTTGTACGATATCAAATTAGCAATATCAGGGTCAAAGCCAACATCGTGGTAAATAAAGCCAGTTAAATAAATTTTTACATTTGCCTAATCGATATCGGATATCAAAGTAGATATATTTCATTATTATTTCTTCTCAGCTCCGAAACCGATATGATTTCGAATAGCAGCGCAAGACGACCCTATTTATGTTTTTTTTACAACAGTGCCTAATAAAGGTTCATGAAATTCAAGGGCCGAAGTTACAAAACGAATCGAAGTTGAGTTTCATAGAGACACGCCCGAGAATTTTTAAGACCTAATTATTTACCTATGTACCGTCGTTGCACACAATATTTGTTAACGGTTAGCGGCAAACACCTAAAATTAGAAATAAGATCAAAGTAAATATTAGTTTGTAGATCTTTACCTAGAACTTGCCTAGAAAAAAACAACATTTGCATAACAATATTGTACGAATATACCTAAGAACACTGCTGTTAGGATCCTAAGAACACTACGCCGCCGGGGCCCCGCACGCCGCGCTTCTTATGAAGATGATTTTGATCTCACTGGCAGTCATTTAATCGACAAATGAGAGTGCTGGAGTAGAAAAAAAATATTTTGATACAAGTATCGATATAGAACCCATCCCTGCCCGGCACGTGCAATGCTTTCTAGCTGTTGACT
Organism: Cydia amplana; assembly: GCF_948474715.1. Taxonomy (NCBI): domain Eukaryota; kingdom Metazoa; phylum Arthropoda; class Insecta; order Lepidoptera; family Tortricidae; genus Cydia; species Cydia amplana. The sequence continues at coordinate 21,535,031 of NC_086069.1, forward strand.
AACCGGCGTTTACACTCCCGCAGTAGACCCAATGTCGACAGCCAAATGCCACGTTAGTTATGGTATGCTCCGACTCACATACTCAATATTACTTATATGTTATAATACTCTTTCGTCGATACAGGGGCCATATTTTGCGAGTTGAATATACAGGTCATAATGAGCAACTTTTACTATAGGACCCACTCCATAATTGCGATAAAAATTGGCTGTTTCAAACATTTTGGCTGCTCCGATGTTGATATTATCTATGGAAATTCTAATTTACCTATAGTTAGGACTTAGGAGTGTGTGCATTGCATTAATATTTGTTAAAAGTATACACCAGGGCGGCACACGGCTACACGGCGGACCGCTGACCTATTTTGTGCTGTAAATTACATTTGCTTATTTAATGAACTGCTTAGGTAATTAAGCATATCACAATATAACAATATTTTTAGATTCTGACTCCGATGACTTCTGATTTATGTTATGTAGCTGCATCTTTTAATGTTTAGCTTTTACAGCGCCAATTTTAATTATGGTCTAGAGTTTGACTACAAGATAATAATATAATATATATACCTAACTATTTTCTCAGTCAGAACTGGTACATTACCAAATTCATTCGAACTCACTATAAAATATTTATATCTCCACAGGTATGCTTTTAAAGATGTCGTTAGATTTTATAAATATATCACTTACTTACAACTGCTTATACGGATTATTATTATACGATCCGATTTCAAAAAGTACCTATATATACCAATAAATGTTATAACATGTGTATGAGATAATAAGAAATATACCACAATACTTTCAATGCATTAATGACTGCGATAATTATTAAAAATACTTAACCTAGTTTTTACCCGATATGTTGCATCAAGACGGACAAACACGACCTTCCGACCTTACTTTGATAAAAACAGAATAAACTCTGCCGCATAACGTTTTATATAGTCGCCATCAGATATATCGGAGCGGCCGAGGCGCTCACAAATATATATACTACCCGCCTCTATTGTCAAGGCGTTAGAGTGCGTGTTCAGATATTTTTAAGCACCTTGGCCGCTCCGATATATCTGATGGCGACTATACACCTACCAAGTCTGTAGCTGTACCTACTGTATATAGTATTTGTATCAAAGAATATTAAATTAGTAACATATAATCTTAACCACGGTCATTGCGAAAATCCCAAGTTATAAAGTTGTGCATTTGTATTAACTGCGTGCGCGCCCAGCGTTTCTCTACCGCTGGTAAGAACTGTAATGTGCAGTAATCCGCAGCGTTAACTGACCCCCCGCTACATATAAATCTGTTGGCAGGGAGGGCCAGTTATCTCTGCAGCTGACTGTACTCGAACAAACTTACTTCGTCCATTTTGCACGGTGTAGGTGAGGTCCTGGAAGCTCAGGTCTACAGGCGGCCGCTGAGGCAGGTGCGACAGGTGCGCGCGGCCCAACTGTCGGTTCACCCCGACCTCCATGCCACTCGACATTGTCACTTGTAGCCCATGTAATTAAGTCCACATTCCTTTACAAGACGAGCGGCGAGGTGAGACGACTGAAAAGGAAAATTACATTTTTCAAATAAATACATAGGTTGCCGTAGTTTGACCTCCAAAACGTGTAATAAATGTATTTAACCGAATTTTTCGGCAACACATAAATAGATAATAATTTTGAAACTAATAGTTACACGTTTTAGAGCTCCGTACCTCAAAAGGAAAAAAACGGAACCCTTATAGGATCACTCGTGCGTCTGTCACAGCCTATTTTCTCGGAAACGACTGGACCAATTAAGTTGAAATTTGGTACCTACACATATGTAAAGTACCCAGTGTACTGATCCAACGACGGAAATGTAACGTAAACAAATTAATTTTAAACATGGGGGCCACTATATCGTGTTAAATGAAAGAGCTCATTTTAAGAATTTGAAATATTTTTTTTTTATAATTTTAAAATAAATAGACAGAAGTTATTCAAGAAAATTGCCATAAAGTTACCATTCGGCCATAGACATAATATGTAAACTAGACACGCTATCTCGAACAAATTTTGTCCGCCATTTTCGGCGTTTGACCTCTGTCACTAAGATGAAGAATAAGCGGATCTAGGCCAGAGGCGAAACTGTTATGACAGCTGCTCATATTCTGCCTACGTACAGGGTTACTTTTAATGACCTGCAATATTATACGACGTGAATATATAGGTGATACCGAGCAACTTTTCTAATGGGATCAACCACTAAAACGCAAACTTGAATATAATTTACCTTTTTTTAAATTACTTATATATAGCACGAGTGAAAACGAGGATTCTTTCCTAAAATATTATTTCTATACAATATTCCAAGTACTAGTATCACGGACTATATTAATTTTTTTAACGATTCATCACATTTGCTACCTACCTATTTGATTCTCGGTAACAATTTTGCACTTACCACCCTTAATGTACCTAACATAGGTAAATATACATATTATAAAATACGTTATTATAACTAAAACATTCAATAAATAACGAGAAAAATATATATTTCGTAACTTTTGTGCAATTAACCAACAACGTAAACCATCATTTCGTAGGTAGGTACCAATGTGTCACGTCTGTGAAAATTAATCTTTGCGCCGAAGAAAATGGCTGCCAGCCGCGAATATTCGAAAGTGACGTTTCATGATAAACTAAATAATAGTAAATCAACAGTTATTCCATTACTTACCGGTGAAATGTTATTCCATCCCTTTTATTAATTTTATTTTAACACGCACGAATGCATTTTTTTAATTTTTAATTATTTTTTTTTAAATTTTCTGTACATGTGTGGCATCTCGTCAGTGGTCGGTGACGTTATGACGTACTAAAAGCAAAGAAGTGCATGCACTTCTCTGAGGTGCGGAAACATTTTGTTCGAGATGTCGTCTCTTGTTATATACCTCAATGCCATTCGGCCTTATCTCAAAACTACTGGGTCTAAAAATTTTGAAAAAGATGTACACAAAATATTTAGTTCTTTACCTATTATAGATGACAACAAAACCTAATGTTCCGTAGCCAAATGGCAAAAAACGGAACCCTTATAGATTCGTCATGTCTGTCTGTCTGTCTGTCTGTCCGTCTGTCCGTCTGTCCGTCTGTCTGTCCGTCCGTATGTCACAGCCACTTTTCTCCGAAACTATAAGAACTATACTGTTGAAACTTGGTAAGTAGATGTATTCTGTGAACCGCATTAAGATTTTCACACAAAAATAGAAAAAAAACAATAAATTTTTGGGGTTCCCCATACTTCGAACTGAAGCTCAAAATTTTTTTTTTCATCAAACCCATACGTGTGGGGTATCTATGGATAGGTCTTCAAAAATGATATTGAGGTTTCTAATATTTTTTTTTCTAAACTGAATAGTTTGCGCGAGAGACACTTCCAAAGTGGTAAAATGTGTGTACCCCCCTGTAACATCTAAAATAAGAGAATGATAAAACTAAAAAAAAATATATGATGTACATTACCATGTAAACTTCCACCGAAAATTGGTTTGAACGAGATCTAGTAAGTAGTTTTTTTTTATACGTCATAAATCGCCTAAATACGGAACCCTTCATGGGCGAGTCCGACTCGCACTTGGCCGCTTTTTTTTTTACTGTAGATCTGATTTCATGCATAAAACTTAATTAGGTACTCTTGATATGGCACAAATTATCAGTAATTGATGTTATTAATACGCTGAGTAACTAAACTCATACTTCAGGCGATATTTAAGTGACGATATAAAAACGCATAAATACAGGTACCAGATAATAAGTTTATATTACCACTTGTCTTTTCATTAATTATTATGCTTACTCGTATAATAGAATGTAATTAAAATAAAGGGCTTCCGGGCGCTGTAATTAACTAATTAAATCTATTTGCAGGTGACAAGTGCACGCAGGTTTTACCGACGGTTTAGAAAATTACGCCATTAGCTAGCATAATATCTACGTGATAGACTATTTAGCAAGGAGTTTTATGTGGAAAATACGGGGTCCCGTTGTTTCCCATAAAGTTTTAAGTTATAATGTAGGTATTGTTTGTCATATTATCATTAGTCATAAGGCTGAAACCGTTAACATTTCAGGATTTTCATTAGGTTATCCTATAGATAGGTTAGGTTAGGTTTGTTTTATGCCAATCCTGAAAAGCGACGCGTTTCTGAACCAAATGAATAATGACTAACGAAAATGCGGGCAAACAATACATTATGGCTTAAAACTATTTGGGAAACAATAGAGGCCCGGAAAATACATTAAAGGAATGTTTTATTACACTTTTAAATTCGTAACTACTGTGCCCCCACTACTATGCCCCCAGATATTACAAAAAAACGTGTATCCTTTTCAAACTTCAGTATCACATGGGGCCTGCCAGTAAAGCGCTGCTAGCATAAACAAAATGAACATGTTCTTAAAATTGTCCTTTTAAATTACGTGAAGTACTTAAAAATATCAGAAATATATTTATATTATAAAACTATAAAACAATGTGTGTTTAAATATTACGTGTTAGTTTGGTAACTACCGAACCTCAAACTAATTCTTTACTCGCAATCGTGTCTGAATAATTACATAGGATTAGATCGACAGTTGTTATGTAGCAACAAAAAACTAGTCTTGCAATCGTTGAAAGAAGCTAAAACAACTGTTTGGCCTAAGCTACAACAAAAACAAACAACAACTAAATTCTAGTTTCTTATGTTTAACCAGCAGCGTAAACGTAATCGTTCCATAATTATAGCTGGTCAACCAAATCTTGTCAGTAAAAAAAGGCGCGAAATTCAAATTTTCTATGGGACGATATCTCTTCGCGCCTACATTTTTCAAAGCCGCCATTTTCTACTGTCAAGATCTGGTTGACCAAGTATAGTTTCAAATTCAAAAAAAATATTTTTTAGTTAAGATTAGACAATTGTATTGTCTAATCTTAACTAAAAAATATTTTATCCGAGTTTAAAAATAAACATACCATAATGATATTTGGCGCCAACTATAATCTCCAAATTACATAATGATGATTATTATACATACATTCAAAATTTGTGATCTAAACCAGACAGTCCTTGACAATGTATAGAACGAGACTGGCAAGTATTTTTTTATAACCGCCATAATGAAATTAAATTCAATGCCTGCCTTGAGCGTGATACGCCAACCAATAATTTAATTAATTGTATTTATTTTTGTTGACATATATTTTTAAGTTTATTATTAATTTTAATATGATATTGGTATTTCATGTATGGGTATTTTTGCCTGAAATAAAGAATTTGATTGATTGATTGATTGAATATTTTTTAAGATAATTTTATCAACAAAAAAGGTGCCATCATCAAGGAGTTCGCTCCTTTTCCTCGCTGATTTTCCAATAGAGAACTCATGGAACAATCCTTATGTAATAATAATAATCCACAGTTTCCTTTAGCTGATATCTGATTAATGATTATAGGTAAGTCATTAGAACACTATACCCTCTTCGTCTTCCGGCTTAGTTGGCCGGTTTAATAACAGGAAGAAATAATAATATTACGCCACCAAATAACAATAGTTAATTATGTAGGCCCATGCATTTAAACGAAATAAGTTAAAAACCATAGAAACGTTAAGCCATTTTAAAAGTTAGTAAGGACATTGCACTTAAGTATAACTCTCCGAGCAATGATGCAAACTATGCAACAATGATTAATGTTGGGCGCTGAAATGAAATGCTCTGATTGCATCTCGGCTGCAATGAGATCTTCATCTAATCTACAATCTAAACTGTTTATAACAATGGTTGAGGTTGGTTTATCTTTTACTATCAAACAAACCTGTTTCCTAGTTTGCTGCACTTCGTCGTTGGATAAGTTGCGTAAGTGCAATTACTGTATTTTTCACGAAATTTATTTTGAACATGTACGGATCAGCCGTTTAGTTAAAGCCGATAAAATATTATCATTATAAAAAGGATATCATGGCAATTAAGTTAAACAAGGTTTTTTTGTTGCTTTTTTTCTAATGTACGAGCGTTTTTTGAGCGTAGTCCTGACGGACTTGACCAGTATTTTTTTCTCGCCATATAGTATAATAATTATTATACATGATAGTAACATTAGTAACGTGCTAGTAGCTCTGTGAGCTGTACACCTCGCGAGCATAGCTTAAAACTGAATAAATGTATGGCTCTGCCAGTTTGGATAATTTCCAAAGTTAAATCGACAAAAAAAATATGCTACTGCTCACAAAATTTCACGAAAATCGGTTGATAATTGCGAGCTGTGATTTTTGCGTCGCTGATAGGAGACGACTTTTATCTAGATCTCGAGAAGCAAGGATTTCGAGAACCTGTCAAAGGTGAACTTTAATACGGTTTGTTAATGATTTTTTAAGCAGTTCGTTGAATATTTCTGTTTTTTTTTTTAATAAATAAAATTATTTCATACATTTCGTCAAAAACACAATTCAAGGTTTTTATAGCCCTCTATACTTTGATTTTGATAAAGTTCGCCATTATTAAAACTATTTTACACTGTGACTGTGACTCCTTAGCAAAAATTAATGACGCAATATCGCATTGTGCACTGTACCTCTTGGGTCCGCCTGTGGCTTATCATGCTTGTGCCAATCATTTCAAAACAGTACAGACTGATGGCCTGGTTTATGTTTGCTACATAGGCTCAAAACTGGTTGCCTGGCATTGATTCTAAACAAGAGAAGAAGGTCAAGTTCGCACACATAGACCAGTTATGGCTGATAAAGAATTTTTTCTACTCCCGTACTTTTATTTGTCATTTAAAGGAACGTGCACACACCTTTAAACCCCTATCTTATAGTTGTCAAGACAAGTCTTTAGTCTATTCCCCAAAAAAGTATTTGTGCATACACGCAGTATCTTTTTGGCACTTTTACGATACTTCGTGTAATCACCACTTAAAAAATATTGTATGAAATACATTATTGCCAACCTAATTTTAATTGTCGTCTCTGACAGATGAGTGAACCATAGACATGTTTTTTTTATTTCATTCATTCTTTTCCCGCCCGTGCCCTGAGGATTCTTTGCTACTTCTTGAATGAAAAATATTTGTTATATTTACAATTTTATTTCAAAGTAAGTGCTTGGTCGTAGAAAAAGTATTGTATGCAACGTTGTTTAACTGAGTCAAAAAATACTCGTGGCGTCTTTATTAACAATTTTCGGCTTCGCCTCAAATTGTTACTCACGCCACTCGCCTCTTTTGACCTCTCTTAAACAACGGTTGCATAAAATACTATAACATACGTTTTTCTTCACATAATTTGACATCATAAACATACTATTCGATAATCGTCCTTGTTATTAGGTATGTCTACAACCGCATTGGTAGGAAGTGAATACACATTTTCAATTAACATTTAAATATTTGCATTTCTTGTTTTTATTTAGCATGGTCATCTTCTTACAAGCAGAATAAAAGAGATTACCTAATAGATTAATAAAATATTTTTTCACCACACCAGCTCAGAATGGCTCTCTTAATTATTCAAAAGCAGATTTTAAGAAAGTAGCATTTTATCTATAATGGTAAAATAGTTTGTTGCAAATTTTGGATTTCTTTCCTCAGGTTGGCTGGTAGGATGGACTTTTAAGTGATGATTTTGTTTTGAGTGATCAATGTTCAATAACATTCATTCGGATTCGATTTATTATACTAGGTATAATGTAAACAGCTAGTATTTTTCTCGCGACTCGCAAATTTCGTTTAAAAGCCCTCGTGCCTCTTGAAACTGCAAGATTTTCATATCCTCCTAAGGCCCAGCCATACAAACGAAACATAGAAAATTTGCCACTGAAATTTGAACCTAAACTGTGGGAAATAAGAGTTGATTTTGCGTTGTTTGAAAATTGAACGAAACAAAGCAAAAGCGACTCTGTTCCAATTGAACATGTTTTAAATTACATCGAACTTAATAGGTACTATAGGTAGGACCTTGGGCCTTAGGACGATAGTACTATGTAAATCAGATATGAAGGATAATAAAGGAAACATAAGAGGCCTACCTACCACACAACAAAATACAAATTTCTATACAAAGATACATATGTACATAAATGTATTTAAACTGTCCTACAGTTGAAAATTTACCTATTGAGTCTATCGACGTAGTTACCTACAGATTACATGCATATGCGTGTGTTACGCAGCGAATGGTGCGCAGTCATCCACCGCGAGGAAGCAATCATTATTATCTACCGAATCTGATGAATGCTGTTCTCGATTCTAATTCACTAACCCTGGCATCATGTTATGCACTTATTTACTGATACTTCACAACATTAGATGATTAGACTACATGGACACGTTTTTAGGGTTCCGTAGTCAACTAAGAATCCTTATATTTAATTTTGCCATGTCCGTCTGCCCCTCCGTCCTCGGCTTTGCACCGTGATCGTTAGTGCTAGAAAGCTGCAATTTGGTATGGATACATAAATCATGCATAGCAGCAGAACGGTAAAATATGTAAAAACTTGAAAAAATATGTACCTAACTACATACAATTTTATTTTCGCTTCTAATTAACCTTTCCACTCTGTGTGACAACGACCAGTATCAACGACAAAGGACGGAAGTTCTTAATATTTCAGTTAGCTTAGTAACCACTTAAAGATATCACTCATACATCGAAGTCCACGACCCCAAAAGTGCTTCAGTAAACACATCTAAAACCTTAATCTAATGAATAAAAATCATTTCACAAATAAACCACTAAGTAATTAAAAATTACTGCAACCTCGCCGGATTTTATCTAAAACAGTATGTGTGTCAACTTTGATAATGGTCTTGAAATTATATTATATTGTAATATTGTTGTCACCCAACAGGAACTGTTATTTACCAATAGGTTACAATAAATAAGCACCTTTATGATGTTATATATCATGATATTAATATCACAGGTAATGGACATAATTACTATAAGAATGAGGTATACTGTAGGTATCGAACCACGCAAGTCGGAGGGTTCCATACCTTCATACGATAGGTACGAAGATGCGACATGCAAAAGATCAAACAACAAAAGGTCAAAACACAGTCAAAATAAGCATTCTAAAAAACGTATCTTCGCGGCACTTACGTGTACGTACGTACGTGAATATGAATATGAATATCGAGTTCAAAATAATGCTAGTGGAAAGTATCATACGTAGTTATTATATTTTTTTGGTACCTACAATTTAAAAGTTATAGGTAAATTATAATTCTACTAGCGACCCCGGCTTCGCACGGGTTAACAAATATACATAAACCTTCCTCTTGAATCACTTTATTAAAAAAAACCGCATCAAAATCCGTTGCGTAGTTTTAAAGATCTAAGCATACAGACAGACAGACAGACAGACAGACAGCAGGAAGCGACTTCGTTTTATACTATGTATAGTGATTATATTGTATAAGTAAGCTATCTCTACTTCTTATTATGCTATATAGGTAGGCAATATTTAAATAAATTGTTCTGTAGGTATTTATACTGCATATACTTATATTTAACTATAATTAATAATCATATAAGTTTTCTTTTTCTTTTTTTTTCATGTATTTAGGTAAATAGGTATTTATTTTATGTAAATATAGTTTGCTTAATAACGCAGGCATTTATTTATCTTGATACTTAACTCTGAATCTGTTGAACTCTGTAATAACAGGTAATAAACACCGTATTGTAAAATGTAATATCTAACATAAAACAGTGTTTATATACGACTTTATAATTAGGCTATTAACCCATGAACCATTCCATCACTCATTAAAATGAATGTTACTTGAATACCGGTAGGTATTAGGTACCTACTTCACATTATTCAGCGAACACAAAAAATAATATTCCTTTATTTACAAATTTAGCCGCTCTGTTAGATTTTAAGTTTTTTGTGGTAGGTAGTTTTAAGTTTGTATAACTGTGTGTTTAGTTAAAATTTTATTTGCGAGTTTGAGTTTCAATTATTCGAATAAGTTTTTGCCAAAAATACCATTTTTGGTACAAGCTTTAATCGCTGACTGTACTTTTTTACCACACAGGCAACTAATAATACTTATCGCACAATTCTAAAAACCCCAAACACAATTAGGTTTCGTGGTTACATCACATAGTTCCTATGGCCTCCTCCTGTATCCATCTAAAAAGCAGCTCGATGGTACCATATGCATTGTCACCCGGCTTACATATGTATGCAAATTTTCCCTCCAGGAACATAAAGTTGAATTCTCATAATGCTGAATTATCGAAATGTTGGATTCTCAAAATGTTGAATAATGTTTTCACGGATATCACTGATATCAGATTAAATCAATAAGTAGGTAGGTTAGGTTCGTTAAGTAGCTTCAGATGCCCGAAGGGCAAACCGCCTAGTCAAAGTCAACATTTCAGGATTTCAACATTTTAGGAATTCAACTTTCTGTTCCTGGACGAAATTTTCAGCTCTATCGGAAACTGGGAAGTGGATCAATCATTTAGCTTCCAAGATTTGACCCACACTAACTACCAAACTAAAAAGTTAACTAACATATATTTAATATTTTAATGAAGGGACAGGATCATACCTAAATCATACCTTTATAGGTAAAACCGTTATTTGCATGATGTGTTCCTTTTAGAAATCAGCGCTGTTCTTTAGTGTTATAAATCAAATGTTAAGGGCCATTCATGCGGTCAGTAATGAATAGATATTATTTGGCCAACGCCATCCGGTTATTACCTGCGTACCTATGAACTGACCGTTTGCGTGCCATTCACTCGGATATTCGACTAGGTACGAGTAAGTATCTACGTACCCATTTACCTAGATCGCATCAAGCCTTGAGCCATGTTTCGATAATGTTGAAATTTCTTCCTAACAATTTAAGTAGATGTCATGCTAAAAAGTAAGTAGTTACTATAAATTGAACTGGTTTGAATTCAATTTGGTACACAGCCGAAAACCATTCCTATAGTTACTTACAATTCAAGGCGGTTGGATATTTGTGTGAAAATGCTAACCACGAAATATACATACGAGGACGAAGTCGCAGTTAAATGTCCCGTTCTTAATTTTCATGGTGGCTTTAGTACCTCTGCCTCATAGGCAATTAGGCATATTTGGTGGTTTTTAGCAATGTTTGGTTTAAATAAGAAAATAAGGTTTTTTATACTTATTTTAAATGAATATAGGTCGACCGAGTAACATCTCCTGTGTGTAAAACGTTTAACTTGATAAACAAGACCAAGTGCGGGTAGTTCGTAAAATGTTAATGTCAACTTTAGTTAGTCTTTTCAAAAGGCACGGGGATAATTCCGTTTTCGGAGTTCGGAGTAGGTTGTATAATTAAAAACTGAATTATACGCCATTAAATCCCGTTTTAATAAACAATAATGAGTCAAAAACCTTGAAAGTTTAAATCAGTGTTTCTCTGGTCGTACTTTTGCGGCATGATTTACTAAAGAAAAGAAAATATTTATGATAGCTCTATGAATCATTTTGTAAGTAAATTTATTACAATGTATACTTGATCGCTTTGGGGGTGACATGATCCCGGAATCATATCTCCCCTGAAGAAAAAGACAAAGTCTCCCCATACATAGTAAGATTATAAAACGTGCCGTACTCGAAACGTGTGTTCGCGTATATCAATGTAATCCAAGTTAATCATCACTTCAATAAACAACAAATAAAATAAGCACACTCACTAACATCATTTCCATCTCATATTATAAAATAAATCCAGTTAAAGCTTACCGAAAATTGAATATAGTACGCAGAAAATCTTTCACCGTCCGCCATTTTTGAACCACTGACTTTTCCGATACAGTGCCATGACAGAACGTGAAGTTAGGAACGAATGAATGAGTGTTACCAGTGCAAAAAAATGTATCTCGTTTGGTTTGATTAAAAATGAAGTTTACCAAGTGTCCCCTAGGGATCGACCCTCCCCACCCTCACCTACATATTGTAAACATTTTAAAATACTTACGTTAGAACATTTTTACATTTGCCCCAAAATTTATGGCACCTCCAAGTGTAAAAGTAACAAATACAAATATTATTTATTTCTAAGGTGCTGGATGTCGTTTCTAAAAAAAGATTAATTTTAAAATGCGTGACGTCATGGTAGCATGGCCTCGAATTTGAGTAAATGAATTTTTCGCAAATCGCAACTCCGATTAAAGTAGGTATACTAAAACATGTTCTTAAGTACCTACATATTTTACTTAAATTACCTCTTAAAACAAGACTTGTTCACAATTTGAAGAAACTGCATAAGGGGCTTAAACTGTCACTAGGTACCTAATCGTAACAAACTAACAGCCGTATTCGAACAATAAGATACGTCCAATATTAGATTTTGAAAAGATATGCTTCGGATATGTCAGTGTCAAACAAGTGTCAAAAGTGACGCTTTTGTTTGAAGAAACGTCACTTTTGACACTTCTGTGACGTATCTTATTGTTCGAATACGGCTGTAAAATCGTTTTTGTACGCGTAGAATTCATTCTTCGCTCTCTCGGCACTCTGATATAAAGTAGAGCTGGTCTACATCAGCCAACTTTGCAACGACTTGAACAGAACAAAGTGAGGAGGTGTCATTATAAACGTCATTTATGTTCAAAGAAAGACATTAATGATGACATCCCACACTTTGTCATTGGAAATGACAATAAATAAACATATATATATATATGTCGGAGCGAGACACCAGAAAGACGTATTGCAGCATTACAGTTCATAGTTAAACGCCTGTATAAAATCGATTAGCAATGTTTGGCTACATATTATTTGCTTGTAACGGAATCATAAAGTTGCGTAGAGAGTAACGCCACCATCTATTGGCGTATTGATGAACTAAGATGACAGGTAGAAGGCTTTGGAACGTCAAGAGGGGTATCTTGAGTGAACGTAGGCACGAGCAGGCATTTTTGTCGTTATGTTGGTAGACTGGTCAGGCAGGTTTACCAACTTGAATTGGAGGCGGGAGCGGTTGGCTCCGCCGCTAGAACTGGCTTCTTTCTTCTTGATCGGACCGCGCTAGAGATCGGACGTTAGCCAAGCTCGTGCCTAATTCGCTACGTTCCTGAAGGCTTACACCTGAAGGATTATTCTGAAAGCTTATAGATTCTCACGTTGTTTAACCGTTTAGCTAAGTGTTTTATTCCAAGTGTTATTTTGATTTCTTATGTGCCATTAGAAGCTTACTTTTGTAAAATAAAGATTTGAACGGTTTCACGTGATCTTTTATTTTGATTCAAATAATTTTGGAATAGTGATTAGTTATTTTTATTATTTAGTACTCAAATAATAGTAGGCACTAGTATGGTTAATGAGTCCGAATGTTTATTTCATGCGTAGGTAGCATACCTACTATTTTGGCTGTGAAGTAATACATCTCTAGGTACTACCCCCACGCGCCCACCGCCATCGGGACCATCCGTCGCCGACATCAGAAGTGGGATGGATGCGGAGTTTCATGTATTGCTTACACATGGAGCGTGGTGTATTTCTGGTGACCTACATTCCATAATCTGGTTATTTGGTAACGGTAAGCTCACGTGTCTAACCTTGATTGAATGGTGAGTGTAATTCATTGTTATTTGGTGAGAATTATTGTTAAACTGTGAATTATGATTGAGGCAGTCGAGCATAGCGGTCTTTACGTGACGTCATCTCTGGGATCGTTACGTTTCTTTATAATTAATTTTTGTAATCCATTTAAATCGAAGCGATCTTGAGTTATTTTGATTTGAAATCCATACTGTTAATTAAAACCGAGTATTAGCTATCACGACGTGATACTATTTCATCGCTCACTTGTGAATCTACCCTCAATAATTGATTTTTCATGAAAATACAATTAATTTTTAAAATCCATTTAAATCTAAGTGATCTTAAGTTATTTTGATGTGAAATCATATTGTTAATTAAAATCAAATATTGGCTGTCGCGACGTGATATTATTTCATCGCTCACTTGTGAATCTACCCTCAATAATTGATTTGAACATACAATTAATTTTTAAAATCCATTTAAATCTAAGTGATCTTAAGTTATTTTGGTATGAAATCCATATTGTTAATTAAAATCAAATATTGGCTGTTGCGACGTGATATTATTTCATCGCTCACTTGTGCATCTACCCTCAAAAAATATTTTTTTTCATAAAAATACAATGCACCGTTAGAAATTGATCCTGCTGATTTGCCAATGCATAGGATTATGTAATCTTTACCCTGTAACTTTTAGTAATTAATAAAATTGCGACAAATTATTGCTCGTAATGCCGTGATAGATCACAAATCGTGCATACTATGGAAACATGAGCTACGCATATGAAAATTAATGTTACAGTGTCCTGCAGCCAGAGCCGAGCGAACTTTGCAGACACCATTACGCCCGTGACACAGAAGCAGCTGTGCAGTATCTTCTGTGCTGGAGATTTGGAAATAAAAGGACAGGTTTCGTTCTAATTGTTTATTAGTGAATTTTATTTTGAGTGTAATGGCGAAGCATAACAGTCGAACGTAACTAATAAGCTGTCACTTTTCGTATTGGCCCATTTACCGTGTTACTTATTTTTGGAACACGTGTTTGTTTGTTCATGGAATTAAATAAAACGCACTCATTGAAGTTTAAATTTTATTCTGAGATTTTTGAAGTCCCGTATACATTGGAAACATGGTTTTTTGTGTCCGCTACCTTGCATTTCATAAACCTTTTGAGTTTAGCCTGCATACATGATAAACCTGATACCGTGCAAATGATGATTTCAGTAACAGCCAGCTATGTTGAACCACATCGTGTCTCTCGCAATCTGCCGCAGCAACGGCAACGGCAAGCGGAAAGGATCAGCCTCCGGGCTTGGGTTGGACCTCACCACCACCACCTTAGACTTGGTCGCGTGCATCATACTTTATTAAGCTGGTGAGCAGTTCCCATTTCGTTGGGATTATTTTGAGATGTTTTACTTCTGCATAGAAGTCTTGAGCGAGTTTCTGTTGTTAAAGCTAAAGAAGAAAGCTATCTTTAGTGATTTTGATCAGTAATGTTCAGTTTCAGTTGATCAGTTGACGCTGATAGTACCAATGGTTCTGAGTAACATGATTTAAAGACCTGTTTTTATTTTCTTTTTTTTGGGATTCACTGTTAACATTGTTTTGCTTTCGACGGACTGAAAGCTTGTACTTTTGTAGGACTGAAATTACGCCCGATGGACTGGGCACTACTGTTTTGCTTTCGATGGACTGAAGGCACGCCCGATGGACTGGGCAATACTGTTTTGCTTTCGATGGACTGAAAGTATGCCGATGGGTATTGTTTAGTGACCGCATCAGAAGTGCCGGAGCATGTAAGAGGTGCACGTGGTCTGCTTTTTATGTGCAGAATGCTCTTTGCGAGGAGTAGCACTTACGCAGCTGAGATGGTTACTTCTGACGAGGGTCTGGTATCTGCCGAAGGACTGGCAATGCACCGAAGGACTGGTGTTTTGTTAAAAATGAATTCCCGTTTATGTACTGTGTTCATATGAGTAAAATTGGAACTATCAATTCAGAATCTTATTTATTTTAAGATGTCTTACAAAAATTTAGATCACATATGACCAATTTTTTTTTTTATGCCAGATAATTTCCCCGTAAATTGATATTGACGACAATAGTAGTGATACTGTCGAGCAATGAATTAGAGCTGTTGTGATTTGTGTTTTTAATGTTTGGGATTGTTTTGTTTTCACATAAATTTGAGAGTACCCGCCAGATGGAGGCGATGATTATTGGAGTGTATCCGTTAGATAGCAGCGATGATTACTGACGAGTATTTTTATTTAGTCGTTGCTCGATGGACTATTTTTGACTAGAGAATTGAGGATTGTTAAAGTAATTTTGACCAATTATTTTTTCTGGTTTGATTGATAACAAAGCTTGATTTTAATAGTAATTTGAGTGAGACCCAAATTGTGGGTCAGGAATGACCGAACGATGAGATACTGTGCTGAGTATTTTGTTACAGAATCAAATGCATACACCCACACACGAGGACGTGTGTAGCGCAGGACGGCCGTGTCGGAGCGAGACACCAGAAAGACGTATTGCAGCATTACAGTTCATAGTTAAACGCCTGTATAAAATCGATTAGCAATGTTTGGCTACATATTATTTGCTTGTAACGGAATCATAAAGTTGCGTAGAGAGTAACGCCACCATCTATTGGCGTATTGATGAACTAAGATGACAGGTAGAAGGCTTTGGAACGTCAAGAGGGGTATCTTGAGTGAACGTAGGCACGAGCAGGCATTTTTGTCGTTATGTTGGTAGACTGGTCAGGCAGGTTTACCAACTTGAATTGGAGGCGGGAGCGGTTGGCTCCGCCGCTAGAACTGGCTTCTTTCTTCTTGATCGGACCGCGCTAGAGATCGGACGTTAGCCAAGCTCGTGCCTAATTCGCTACGTTCCTGAAGGCTTACACCTGAAGGATTATTCTGAAAGCTTATAGATTCTCACGTTGTTTAACCGTTTAGCTAAGTGTTTTATTCCAAGTGTTATTTTGATTTCTTATGTGCCATTAGAAGCTTACTTTTGTAAAATAAAGATTTGAACGGTTTCACGTGATCTTTTATTTTGATTCAAATAATTTTGGAATAGTGATTAGTTATTTTTATTATTTAGTACTCAAATAATAGTAGGCACTAGTATGGTTAATGAGTCCGAATGTTTATTTCATGCGTAGGTAGCATACCTACTATTTTGGCTGTGAAGTAATACATCTCTAGGTACTACCCCCACGCGCCCACCGCCATCGGGACCATCCGTCGCCGACATATATATATAGATTCATGGTGGATTGAAAGGACGCAAACTATTTTTATTATAAAGGATAAATTCCGCGGTTTAAGCTTAAAAAGGTAGGTACATAAGTACGGTAACGGCACTAATCATTAATCATGTAGACTGATGAAACATTTAAGAGAATAGGTATTTGTTTTTTTTTTACACGGATAAGGTACCTTAATTTCATTTGCTTTGCGCATTAAAAGTTATATGTCCTATTCGTTTATTTTAATGTGTTTGACCTATTTAATTAAAGATACTGCAATTGGTTTCATAATGAATAATGAATTAATGATTAACAAATTAACACTATTTTTTTTCTCCAGTCATGGACAGTACGGCACCATATATCATTTAAAACAGACAGAAATTAATGAAACGTCAAACTTAAGCAGCTCTATCATTCTTGTTTGCCAGTGTTTAAAAACTGATGTTAAATGCCTACTTGTTTTACAGAATTTGTGGTTTACGTATCATGGTGCCACGCCCATTATAGGGATATGTTTACTATAACAGGCATATAGGACGCAAAGTTATCTTTCATTCGTAAAATAGTCGTTTTTTATTTATTTGAAACTAAATATTAAACTTCACCTACTATGTATAAGAAACTCTTAAAATATTTGATTAGAAAAAGTTGCTCACAGCTCTAAACTCCGCACCCTCCATTAGCATCGTAAGGTCATTGCCCTCTTTGTCGTTAACTTTTGACCTTGACCGTAAGGAAGAGCCACTTACCATTTATACGTACAATGGCTACGGTCTACAGTTAGCAATGCAACCATATTTACAGCTTACTTTTTTAGGGTTCCGTACCCAAAGGGTAAAAACGGGACCCTATTACTAAGACTCCGCTGTCCGTCCGTCTGTCACCAGGCTGTATCTCACGAACCGTGATAGCTAGACAGTTGAAATTTTCACAGATGATGTATTTCTGTTGCCGCTATAACAACAAATACTAAAAACAGAATAAAATAAAGATTTAAGTGGGGCTCCCATACAACAAACGTGATTTTTGACCGAAGTTAAGCAACGTCGGGCGGGGTCAGTACTTGGATGGGTGACCGTGTTTTTGCTTGTTTTGCTCTATTTTTTGTTGATGGTGCGGAACCCTCCGTGCGCGAGTCCGACTCGCACTTGGCCGGTTTTTATTCAAATGTCTTGAAGTCATTTATTATGACTTAATAAAAATAACCCTAATCAACAAAATGACACAATAGAAAGAATTTTAATGAAAACAGTTCATAAAAAAAGTATGTAATATATAATTTTGGGGAATTAAATGTACCAGCAGAGACTAATAACAAATTCACCTTCCATGTATTCACGAACCTATAAAACAAATTTAATATTTTATGACATCATATACAAAGAAAATATAATAGTAGTTACTTATTTATTTTAAACTCGGCGAGCGTGATGGGCACCTTTGCGTCGGGGGCAGCCCGGGACGGGTTTTAGTATGTAGTTATTTTTTATATATTTAGTTTGTATTTATATTGAAGTTGCTACCATTTTTTTTTTCTTTTATATTAGTTTTAAACATGAAACTAAATAGGCCGGTTCCTGGAATTTTAATAGAAACAAAACTTGGAGCGATCGTGTATATATGGGAAGTACGAGGGGCGTTCAAAATATTCTCGGTATTGATATCTTACAACCTCTTCTAAAATTTCTTTCGTTACTGGCCGCTAAGGTTTATTCATTGACATTAAAAAAAAGTATAATTCGAACCGAGATGTTCTTTTGTTTTTCTGCAATTGCTGAACAAACATGAACATCATGTGGGAATTGACAATGTTAACTAAATTAGAACATCGATGCGTGATAAAATTCTTGACAAAACAGGGTAAAAATCAAAAAACCATAAAAGAGGAAATGGATTGTGTTTACCGTGAGTCTGCTCCTTCTTTATCTACCATTCAAAAGTGGTCAAGCGAGTTTAAACGTGGAAGGGAGAGTGTTGAAGACGACCCTAGACCCGGCCGGCCTGTAGTAGCTACTTCACAAGAAAATATTGATAAAGTGGAAAAACTTATATTGGAAGATGGTCGAGTGAAGGTAAAATCTATAGCACAAGTAACCAATCTCTCTATTGGTACATGATATTATCCATGACCATCTTAATATGTCAAAAGTAAGTGCAAGATGGGTTCCGCGAATGCTGACTCGGCTTCAAAAAGACATGCGTGTAGCTTGTTGTTCCGATAGCAAAGAATAGTTACTGGAGATGAAACCTGGGTTCATCATTATGACCCAGAGAGTAAACAAGAGTCCATGCAGTGGCACATTAAGGGTTCAGCTCATCCCAAGAAGTTCAAGGTCATCCCTTCAGCTGGCAAGGTCATGGCCACGATATTTTGGGATTGTGAAGGAGTATTACTGATCGATTATAAAGAAAAAGGTGTAAATATCACAGGATAGTACTACGCTAACATTCTACGTCAATTAAAGGATGCAATCAAAGAAAAGAGGCGAGGAAAGTTAACCAAAGGTGTTATGCTTCTGCATGACAACGCCCCCGTCCATACTGCTCATATTGCCAAGGCAGCTATTGTTGAATGTGGGTTTGAAACTGTTACTCACCCACCGTATAGTCCGGACTTAGCCCCCAGCGACTTCTTTTTGTTCCCCAATCTTAAAAAGGATCTGCGTGGAAATAAATTTTCCGATGATGAAGCATTGAAGGCGGCAGTGGAGGAGCATTTTTACACCAAAGATAAAAAATATTTTTATGCAGGATTAAAAAAAATAATTGATCGATCTTTTAAGTGTATGAACATAGGGGGGGAGTATATTGAAAAATAAAAATATCAAACTTTTCGTACTTGTTTGTTTTCATTCTCATACCGAGAATATTTTGAACACCCCTCGTATATGGGATAAACATTGATAATTGAGTTTATCGATATCGAAACTCCTGTCATTAAATTTTGTCTCCCAAAATCAAATGTTAATCATGTCAATGATGTCGCTTAACGAATATTATGCCTATGAATCCAGTAATTAGGTATAGTTAGCAAATAGATGAAACATTAAAACAAAGTGTTTCAATTATTGTTATTGTATTCTTCTGTCTGGGTATTTTTTAACTAAGGTTACAGGATAACTTACTTCGATAAAGACGATAAAGGACGCGGTGTAGGTAATAGTAACTTCAAAAGCAGGTTAAAGACGAAAAATAAGGTTAAGTGCACAAATAAAGTAGGTCAAATATTTTGTATATTTCAATCACTAATTGTAATCACATATCTGCGATTGTGCTCAGTATTGTTTACAGTCTAATCACGAGATAACCGGCTGGGTTGATATTGATATATTATTTATTTTATATGCACCAACATAATTTTTGGTTATTTACAAACAGAATTTACTGTACAATCCTTTGGGTAAGTGTAACGTAAACTTTAATATACATCGCACAGAATGTATTTTTACCAATCTCGAATGCTTTATAAACATATGGGTAAACTTACCTGATTGTACAGATTACTTGTATTCAGCTTTCAGTTCACAAAGCTGTTTTTATGTTCGTGAACAGGGTAACACCGGTAAACATAGGCCGAGCGTGGCGCGCTTGCAAGGGCCGCGGACCGACTAGCACAAGTAGCGTGCGCCGGAGCACTGCCCGCGCCGCCGTTGTCGTAGCACCCACGAGTGCGGCTGTCATTCTTGCCGAGCGAGGGGTTGGCATCCTGCCAATGCAGATTTTATACATACATACTAGTCTAATAATGAGCCCGTTTCAGATTTTAAAATAAAGCAAGATTAGAATTACTAAACCAGTCAACTAATCGAGTTGACTCTCTCGTCATTTTTATAAGCATTTATTTTTAACGCACAATAAGTATAAAATATTATCTCGTTCCTCACGTTCAATCTAGTATTATATCTACAATCTAGAATACCATGGATATTCCGGATCACACACCGTTTCGTTACCATTCTCGAAGATAGTGATTACCGGTTGCCGTTTTTTTTGCAGGCCTTGAACTCGGTTATATGAAATGGGGGCGAAGCCACTAGGCCATGTCTAATAATGACGGCATTCAGTGGGTACTGAACTCCAAGATATTAGTCATAAATGGTGGCCTAGTGGTAAAGCGTGCGACTTTCAATCCGGAGGTCGCGGGTTCAAACCCCGGCTTGTTAGGTACCAATGAGTTTTTCGGAAGTTATGTACGATATATCATTTGATATTTACCAGTCGCTTTTCGGTGAAGGAAAACATCGTGAGGAAACCAATTATAAAGGCCTAGTTTACCCTCTGGGTTGGAAAGTCAGATGGCAGTCGCTTTCGTAAAAAGCGGCCAAGTGCGAGTCGGACTCGCCCATGAAGGGTTCCGTATTTAGGCGATTTATGACGTATAAAAAAAAACTACTTACTAGATCTCGTTCAAACCAATTTTCGGTGGAAGTTTACATGGTAATGTACATCATATATTTTTTTTAGTTTTATCATTCTCTTATTTTAGAAGTTACAGGGGGGGGGACACACATTTTACCACTTTGGAAGTGTCTCTCGCGCAAACTATTCAGTTTAGAAAAAGATGATATTAGAAACCTCAATATCATTTTTGAAGACCTATCCATAGATACCCCACACGTATGGGTTTGATGAAAAAAATTTTTTTGAGTTTCAGTTCGAAGTATGGGGAACCCCAAAAATTTATTGTTTTTTTTCTATTTTTGTGTGAAAATCTTAATGCGGTTCACAGAATACATCTACTTACAAAGTTTCAACAGTATAGTTCTTATAGTTTCGGAGAAAAGTGGCTGTGACATACGGACGGACAGACAGACGGACAGACAGACAGACAGACATGACGAATCTATAAGGGTTCCGTTTTTTGCCATTTGGCTACGGAACCCTAAAAAAACGAATGCCTACGCCAATTCTTGAGATTAGTTGCCAAGTTGACCCCAGGCTCCCATGAGCCGTGGCGAAATGCCGGGATAACGCAAGGAAGATGATAATGATAGATAGATAGATGTGTCATAAGTTACCAAAATTGCGAAACTCCACTTGGAAAAGTTTCTAAAGAGTCTCTTATTTTGGAATAGGAATTAAAATTGTCCATTTTCATAATGAATGTTTCCTTGTTACCTGTGAGATTTTCAAACTTCGGTGCTGTCAAAATCGCTGCGAAATTGTTTGATATTTTACAGTCAGTATTTTCGTCGCAATGGTGTGGTGAAATAATTTGTATTTCACTCGGTGGCAAAATTTATTTAACTCTCGTCCCTTGAAGCCCTCGCAACGCTCAACATTCCACTATTCGAACGCCAATTCGCGCAATGTCACGCTCGTGGTTCAATTTTGGAATATTTCGCATGCTCGGGTATCAATATTAGCACGAGCGGTTAAACAACAACTTTGCCCCCTTTGAAGTAAAAAGCAAAAACAAACCTCGAATATTGTTACAAGCTGTCAATCAATCCTGGAGCTTGCACTTCCAACCAGACAAGCCGAATATCATGATCGTCGGCGACTATCGATGTAGCTTGTTACATTGTGCGCGTGGACTCGGCCGCTGGCCACAATTGGGCCACTGGGTGACACTTCTTAACAAAGGACTTATGTACAATATAACAATTTGTATGGTCAGGTTAAAAACATAACACTGTAGGTATGTACAGTCACCACACGGGATTGTTATCACATTTAGGGTTCTTGCTAAATTGGAAATTCTATAGCGTAAGCATTGAACAACCAATTTAGCTAGGACCCTAAATGGCGCAACAATCGCGGAGCGTAATCCAGAAAAGTTTTTATGAAACGATTAAATTTCGCTGCACGATGATCATACAAAGAGGTCAACGGCCTTCGTTTGATCCCTCTGTATGAGCAGGAAATTATAATCGTAGATTAAAAAAATGTCGTTCTCTGAGTACCCACAACACAAGCCTTCTTGAGCTTACCGTGGGGCTTAGTCAATTTGTGTAAAAATGACCATTAATATTTATTTATTTATATCTAAACTTTGTATACTTAAGTACCTAAACATTGATTAAGGGTAAACTGTCTGTATGAGCTAAGGGTAATATCAATATCTAATGAAATCATTCCTGGGTTTGAGCAACTGTGCGTCGTAAAATGCGGAAGCGTGTGCATGATAATGATAAGTATTACCTAAAACTGAATAAATCAACAAGTATAGTGAGAAACATCACATATTCTAATTATATAACTCAAGGCAAATACGTAATTTCAAACTAGAATGAACATTTAACACTACACTGTTGCCATGACCTTATAAATAAATAAAATAAAAACCTTTAAAATTAAATGACCTTAGCAAGTGAAAAATTATTCAAAGTTTTACGAATTAGAATACCAGTAGTAACACAAAACAGTATAACAAAAAAAAACCGTTTTTTAAAATTAACGTAATCAAAACATAAAAGAACGGGATCGAAACTTATTTTAACTCAAAACTATTTTAATAATGAGTCTAATAAATTAATGGGTCGATTTTTCCCCCTACACGGCTTTATAATATTAGCGCTCGCTATAACCATACATCGCAATATAACTTTCTACAAGTCCTTCACAAATAAGAATAAGAACATTTGTGTTTCTTTTTTGTAAAGTGCTTTTTTTATTATTTAGCAAAATAACAGAGAATAATATTTTATATTAAGCCGTTCACTAGGCTTGCTGCTTAACCCATACTCAATTTTTTGTTGCAAAATGGTAACAAATAAAGTCTATTTTTTAATTCGGTAGACTAAAATGACATTTCTTAGTATGAAATGACATTTTATGTTCATACTATGAACTGTCATTTCAGTCTACCGAATAAAAAAATAAATTTTAGCTGCACGCGACTTTACACGTAATGGTTCCAATCATACTTACAGAATCGGAAACAATACGTCCAAATAGATTATTACGACCATCAGAGCCGTGAGATTACGAGCGCAAACTCTCAACTACGTCAGACCACTTGCTCCCTCCCTCAAGGCAGTATTTTAGCCTGCACCCTATTCTTAGCGTACATCAACGATCTGCCTAAAGTTTTAGATAAAAGTACAAAATGTGTCATGTTTGCAGACGACGTCTCTTTGCTATTTAACGCTACGGACAGTACCGAAGCCAACCTAAAACTTTCGACCCTCTTACACACTGTCAAAAAATGGCTTGCCGAGCATAATTTAGACATAAACCTACAGAAAACAAAAATCATTCAATTTAAACCGACACAGAAAAGACCATTAGAACTAGAACTACAAATAAATAACAATACAATAGAAGAGGTTAATGATTTCAAACTATTGGGTATAACTATAGATTCAGGGCTAAACTGGAAAGCGCACGTCCAAGGCCTTAAAACAAAAATAGTCAGATTTATTTACGCTCTTGGCATATTAAAAGCAAACACGGATTTTGAGTCGGCTTTATCGGTATATTTTGCATATATTTACTCTGGCCTCCGATATGGCGTACTTCTCTGGGGTGATAGCACAGACGCCAAAGAAATATTCATTTTACAGAAAAAGTGTATACGAATCTTAGCGAATGTACACATTCCTAACAGCTGCCGGCCTCTTTTTATCAAATATAAGCTGTTGACACTACCCTCAATATACATAATGGAGGCTGCACTTTTTGTCAGACAACATACAGAACTATTCCCACCGAAAATCGATACGTATAAAACTAGAAGCCAATATAGAAATAAGCTGTTAGTGCCAAGATCTACCTTAGCTATGTATAAAAAAGGACCGCAGTACAAATGTATACAAATTTTTAATAATATCCCTAATGCTATCAAAGCCGAACCAGATGACAAAATGTTTAACACTAGACTAAAAACCCTGTTAATAGAAAATTGTTATTACACAGTCAAATCGTTTCTCGAAGATAATACGCTAGATAATAAGTATGACATTGAATTAATTTAGGATTTAATTATTATTTTTTTTAAATTATAGCTTGACCTACTAGTACCAACAATAAATCTACTATTAACTATACGATTAGAAAAGACGTCCGGAAAATAAACTATACTATATTTTGACAAAATAATTCCATTAACTATTTAATATTCCAATTTATTTATTGACATTGTAATCCTGAATTAATTTATGTGACTATGTAGATGCTATTTTATTAAATAATTGGTAACTTTAAATGATTATGTTATATAACCTGATAGAATCGTATAAAGTCCTATATAACTGTAAATATAAGTACCTACTATTGTGTGCCCTTACAGGGTGTCATGAACTGACCTCTTAAATTGTAACACCTTATTATGTACCTTATTATGTATGTTATGTGTCATTTAGTCATTTATTCAATGCAATATTGAATAAATGACTAAATGACTAAGTCTCCCTCTATAAATTCAGTCCGCACATCATACTGCTCACACGTTACATGAGAATTAAGACCGCTCCCGAGAACACGCATTAAGTAATTAATTACAATTGCAATACCGCCCGATACTGACTAATCATTGAATCTGACTGCGCGGGCAGCACTTGCGCAAGCACCGCCGCCGTTAGGAAACAGCTCAACAACGATCATAAAATGTCCAATAGAGTTCTTATTGCAATTACAAAAAGTTCAATTAATACATTTTTGTACACTATTCGCTTGGTTATTTATGTATCTATCTCCATACGACAAACTCTATTGTATTGGGCAAGTAATTTTTGATTAGCCTTTCGACATCTGCTTTGCAATTTGATCTGTTGATAACAATAAAATCAACACCGTATCAATGACACACATGCGCATTACTAAAAATATTGTTAAGCTATGCTACGCAATTAAACTGGCCACAGTTGGCTAGTGCTAGGCTAGATAATGCCTTAATGATAATAGTGAGAGCATTTT
Organism: Cydia amplana; assembly: GCF_948474715.1. Classification (NCBI taxonomy): domain Eukaryota; kingdom Metazoa; phylum Arthropoda; class Insecta; order Lepidoptera; family Tortricidae; genus Cydia; species Cydia amplana. The sequence continues at coordinate 21,560,711 of NC_086069.1, forward strand.
GAGCAGAACACCGCGAACATCGCGGTTAACTATCTAATACATTGTGTATCATCAACTGAATAGGTACTGAAAACCGGAACCGTTTGTTAAAAATCGAGAGATGAGTTTATTACCCTATTAGTAATGCATGTTGATTTTTAGGGTTCCGTACCTCAAAAGGAAAAAACGGAACCCTTATAGAATCACTCGTGTGTCTGTCTGTCCGTCCGTCTGTCACAGCCTATTTTCTCCGAAACTACTGGACCAATTAAGTTGAAATTTGGCACACATATGTAAGTTTGTGACCCAAAGACGGCCATGTAGCGTAAACAAATGAATTTTAAATATGGAGGCCACTTTTGGGGGGTAAAAGAGCAAATTGAAAAATAAAGTGTTTTAAACTATATCGTGTTACATATCAAATGAAAGAGCTCATTTTGAGAATCTCAAGTATATTTTATTTATAATTTTAAGATAAATAGTTTAGCAGTTATTCAAGAAAATAGGCAAAACATTACCATTCCCCCCTTCCTTTATCTCTGAAACTACTGGGTCTAAAATTTTGAAAAAAATACACTAAATAGTTCTTTACCTATCCATGACAGGAAAACCTATTAGAAATGTGTAGTCAAGCGTGAGTCGGACTTAAGTACTTAGTTTTTGATCCGACCCCTACGGGTTTTTTAAAGACATTTTCATTTCTCGTGCTCTGAAAGAGGGTCATTGTTGTTCTAAGGTGTGCAGAAAATGATACGTTTCTGCACTAGAGCATTTTACGTTCCAAGTAAAAAATTACAATGGGCAATTGAAATTTGGGTTTAAATGGATTTGTTATACAATTTCCATTCTGATATTTAACTCCGCATTCCATAAATAACGATCCGTTTGGCTAAATTGTTAATTGAAAGTACCCTCAAGAAATACTATGAAAATTTATATTTACTCATCTTTTTAAAAAACACATGCATTTTACTTTCCTCGTATTCGAAATGAAAAGTAGAGTGTTTAACTCAGGTGAAAGGCATCATTTCAGCCTCGGACTATTGGCGCTCTCACTGCGTTCGAGCTACTGCCTCGGCAGAAATGAGTGCCTTTCACCCCTTGGTTAACAATCTACTATTTACTCACTTATCATTAAAAAAACATATTGTTAAAAATACATGTAACGTAAAAAACAGAATTTTAAATATGAAGACCACTTTTGGGGGTAAAACAGCAATGTAACTATATCGTGTTATACATATCAAATGAAAGAGCTCATTTCATCTCATCATTTCATTTCATTCATCTCAAATATTTTTTTTATAATTTTAAGATAAATAGTTTAGCAGTTATTCAAGAAAATAAGTACCCCATCAAAAACATTACATGTAAAAAGGTGCAAGTCTCGCAACGCTTCTACTACAAAAAAGTTTTGAGATGTAATGTGAAACCAAGTCGGTTATTTTAATCAGTGCCAGGGGGTGTTAAAACTGTATCAAATATATATCTTTAATTTGTAATACGTATAATGACTTGGACATCGCACGGCTGCATAATGATTAATGAAACATAACGCTAGCGCTAATTGCAGTTCGAGCATTACACATATTTACGAGTACTTACGGTACGAGTAAAGCATTATGTGCGATTGCCAAGTCATTATATGTATTACAAATTAAAGATATATATTTGATACAGTTTGAACACCCCCTGGCACTGATTAAAATAACCGACTTGGTTTCACATTACATCTCAAAACTTTTTTGTAGTAGAAGCGTTGCGAGACTTGCACCTTTTTACATGTAATGTTTTTGATGGGATCTCATGTCTTTTTGTAGGCAGTCCTTCTTTTCGGGTACTCATACCCATACTATGTATACACATATCATAAAGAAACACATCTTCATTCATACTCACATCGTACATCGTAGTGTACCTTTACTTTACCTACTATTTGTAGGAACTGCAACAGTAACTTTGTAATAGCATATATTTATATGGGATTACAAACTTACTTATGCAGTTCTTAGATCTTTAAAACGTGACTGATATTGCAATATTTTTAGGTTTTCTATGGCTTGATAAGCTGAAAACTACTTATGTTTAAAATTTGAAGCTTGTGGGTGTACTAGAAGTACCTTAGAATTGTGATGATCGTAGGTGAGTGAGTGAGTGAGTGTGTCAGTTTCCAAAATAAGGAACTTTGACGTACAATAATTCTTAAACTACTAGTTCACATTGAATGTTTTTGAGAATATATCTTAAGCATGATAAGCCCTATATATTACTGAAAATTCAGGGTTCCAGCTTCAGCCAGCACAAAATTACAGGACGTCGAAAATGGCCTGAATCGCTTCGAGAAAAGGATGGTACGGCCGTGCCTCTTTGTTTTGCTCGACTTAGCGGGGGCACTGCCGTGCCCCCAGATAAAATGACCATCCCCCCCCCCCCTTATGAGTGAGACTGTCAGACTGTCATCTTCAGGTAACACCTGAAGATGACAGGAAAACCTATTAGAAACATGTTACTCCCTTTTCATCAAAAAAAAAACATAATTATTGTTACAAAATTGTGTAATGTACGGAACCCTTGGAACGCGAGTCCGACTCGCACTTGGCCGCTTTTTTCTTTATACATTGCTCCGCTCGGCTGTGGCAGAGATGAAGATAACGCATGTCTGACTGGAACAAACGACAAATGTAGAGTTACGATTCGTAACTCTTATCGTTATCGTAACTTACGAATTAAGTAGAATTGTAACAAAAGCACAGAATAAATAATAGTACTAAGTACAGAAGACTCACTCTCTAACAAAACGCGTCTGTTACGTACGATCAGCACAGATATGGCCGCGAGGTGGCGACAGCGCCACGCGCGGCTTATGGCTTTCCCCAAAATTGGGGCCGAACGGATGTACTTTTAGCTACCTGTAGCAAAGCGACGAAATCGCGGAGTGAGACACGCCTGACAAAAGCTAAACATTTTTTATTATTATTTAAACCTTACTTCACAAATTACAAAAATATTGTACAAATGGCAATTCTCTACCAGTCAACCGTCGGGCTAAACAGAGACATGTAAAAAGGGTGCAAGAAGAATAGTAAGAATAAGAAGATAGTCACTACCCACTAGGCCAGATTAGTCGTCATTATGTTCTGGTTTTGACAACGTAGTAGAGTTAGAATGACTTAGGGGACCAAGTTTCCCTAGGATCAAGTCTCCCCAGTCTCCCCTATAGCGTATAGCGGTTATACAAACAAAAAATAATAACAATATAGGTATAGGTTTCGTTTTTGCTTTGTGAACTCAATTCCAGTAAAATCCTCGTACGTACTACATGTGAACACAGATGACGAGTGCAGCTTGGTGCAACTAGGCAATTGAAATTTACTGTTTACCTAATATAAGTATAACTAGTTTGCATGCCTAGTCATCGTCACTAAACTGCAGAGGTGCTAGCTAATAAATCGCTTAAGATTGATGTCGTAAACCGTAGCGAAGCTAGAATAATGCCTTGGCAGAGTCAGTGGTGTGGCATCACATCATCAACTGGTAATATACTTGTATTGTGTAATTTTAACTATGAACTAACTTGTAGGGAATTGTGTAATTCTGTATATTTCAATGGAGAAATAGGGAACACCATGAAGTAGTAACTAAAAGATTTGTAACTAAAAAAATCAATATCATCATTCCAATTACCCTACAGATGGTGTCAATCAATGGCGTAGGTATACTTATAAATCACTCTACCCTAACTCCGCAGGATAGAGCCAATTAAATTGCCAATACAATGTTACAATGAGCCGTCAAAATCGTAGTGGCAATTTTAGGTTTGACGAAAGTAAGGTATTATTAGATCAGCCATTCAGCGGAAAGGTGGAAATGTGTGTCTTCAAACCTCATTGCGTAGTGTACGCGTACCTTACCTATATGCAAAGGTATGGTTGTCCCTGTATACGTAGGTATCATAGGAATATGAGTTCTAGACCCTATTCCTTAATGTGCAACATAATATATGTTTCTTCGTAATCTTCGTTATGACGCAATTTTGTGAGAACGTGTCGGACTAGGGTCAAAATTCTTTTCGTTGTCTTGTTTCTGACATTTCTGTCACGCTTCTATTTTGTTTATTTTTTAACAAATAAATAAAAAATTAATGCTATTGCATGTCTTTCCAGCTGTAAATTATAATTTTCTTGAGAAAATTATAAACTAAAGCTCCACTCCGTCACATTTTTGGGGACAAAAAACAACAGTAAACAAATATAATTTTGACCCACTAACTGACAAATGTTAGTGTATTTTCGTTAGCCCTGGTGCCGTTAGCACGAAACGAAAACAAATAGGAATTCCTTCCCTTTTCTGCCGGACGGGATGAAAAGGAATAATTTGATTTCCACTAGTCCCCGCAGGGAATAAATGGATACCTACTCACATATTAATTTGTTCCAGGACCAAGAAGGATAGGTCCATTTTCCGTTGTTTTCTTTACTTTTTCAAAAGATTGATGAGGTTTTTTTTTTACCTACTAAACTGTATTGATGACCTACTACAAAATGCCAAAAATTCCAATCATACAATTTCCTGGTACAATGTGGATTCTACCAAGCAATTGTATTGTTGTTGTTTCTTAGTGGCAGCACATAATATAGGCAGTTATTAGGCACCAATTATTCTAGAACAAAGTCCACTTGCATGGTGCTTAAATTGTCATTATCAATTGAATGCAAATTGTTCACATAATGTCAGCTAGTAATTATCCCTAGATATGCGTTAAGACAACTAAGTCGTATGATAATTAACTCAATTGTCGACTGAGGGCAATTATTAATAGGGTAGGAAGGGGCATGTTGAGCAAGCGGGTAAGGGATAAGTAGAACAATCAAAACATGTCCAAAACTAAACATGGGACGCGGGAACCCGATATACGAAAAGAGAGGTCCGCGGGAGGGGAATACAATCTGCCAAATCGTGCAGAATGGAGAGCTTTAATGCACAAAATAACGACCTCATGTGGTCGCGACCCTCAGTCAACTTACCCCATGCCCATGCTCATCTTATCTCACTATCGAGGCAACTTGAGCATATCTGACTTTTGTTACTTGATCACATTTTGCTGTTTATTAATAGGTAAAACAAGAATTTTGTTTCGTCCCAAATAAATGTTGTATCGAACTCAGTAGATAAGATTTGTTCTAAACCGTCTGTTTTGGCATATGTTTGTGCTCAACTTGCCCCGCTCTACCCTACCTATTACCTACCTAGGAACAGTTTATAAATATTGGCTAAGGAGACTGATACTTATCTTCTCCTACTCATAAGAAACTATTAGATCTTCCTCTACTACATACTGGTAATCTACTCTACTACTAAGTAAATAAGAGCAGAACTCTTTTTTACTTGGCCTTAATTTCCTCAAACTAAGGACATTACGTCACGGCACTCAAGAAAGTAAAATCTTCTATTTAAACAATTAAAAATAAATTGTTCACTTGCTACTTTTCTCAGAATTTGGGGATTGCGGGATGATGCGGATAATTGTAAAGTATACCTTTACAAAGAACAAAGTCTCCAAAACTAATCTAAAGTCAACATTTTTCTGATTTCGATTCAGAATATGCAGATGCTTACACTCGGTAATTATTTCCTACAACAGTAAGTATGTCACAAGATTACAGAGTGCGGTCATAATTCCGTCAAACCACTCATGAGTTCTTTGTACCTAATAACTAAGTGCACTGACTTATAAACACTGCTTAGACATAATCTGTGCTTCTAAATGAGTACTTTTAGGGTAGTCTTTATAGCTAGTGTGAATGAATAATTACCTATTTGCTTGATTGTTACTACTTGGTTACATTCGTTCATTACCTTAATTAAATGGACCCAAATGTTGGATAAAAGTAGGTAGAGACTCTAGACATAAATATACGTGGAGTCCATCCACGCGGCTTTGCAAACTTAGCGTGGTCGGAGTTTTACACCATGTGAATCATTTATCATTTGGTTTGATTTCATTAAATTAGTTATTTGCAAGGTTTTGTTGTTTGGCGTAATTAGGAAAGTCATACGTATCTACACTTACGTCCCATTAAAATAAGTTCTTCGAATAAATCATATCACAACACAATTTTATGACCGAACACTATACACTGCCTGCGTTCTTAAAAGTAAAACGTAAATGATATTAGGAACTGAAACTCTTACCTGGTCCGTGTTCATCATTATGCAACAGCCACGAAGTGTTGTTCACTGTGATGCCATATGTTTTCCATGGACACACTAGGATATAGGTACTTAGGTGCTAAGTAACTTGTAGACAATCTAATACAATATAATAAATAATCATTGTAGATACTTACTGCACCCGTTTCACAAACAAAGGTAGGCAAGATTATGTAAGCGAGTTTCTTGTAACGACAAAGGTTTTCCCTGAACAATAAGTTCCAATTGCTAACAACGCAAGTAAACGCTACCGGCCTCACCAGCAACTACCTAGGTCAAAGCAAAATGTAAAAAACCGGCCAAGTGCGAGTCGGACTCGCGCACGGAGGGTTCCGCACCATCAATAAAAAATAGAGCAAAACAAGCAAAAAAACGGTCACCCATCCAAGTACTGACCTCGCCCGACGTTGCTTAACTTCGGTCAAAAATCACGTTTGTTGTATACGTATGGAAGCCCCACTTAAATCTTTATTTTATTCTGTTTTTAGTATTTGTTGTTATAGCGGCAACAGAAATACATCATCTGTGAAAATTTCAACTGTCTAGCTATCACGGTTCGTGAGATACAGCCTGGTGACAGACGGACGGACGGACGGACAGCGGAGTCTTAGTAATAGGGTCCCGTTTTTACCCTTTGGGTACGGAACCCTAAAAACAAACAACTGTACCTTATTAGGTACATATAGTTGGGTTTTTAGTTTGAGTTTCTTGATCTCTAGTCTAAAGTTTTCCTTGCTTTTTTAAAAACCACAAACAAATGTGATTATTTTCCCAAAATAATTACCTCCAAAGCCGAATAACAAACACGAGTAGGTGACTATTAAAATACATACCTACTGAATTATTGCGGTTTATTGGGTTGCAATTATTATTATCTATGTTTTGTTCATGGCCAGATTTATTTTAGTTGAAGCGATCAGTTCAGTGTAGGTGGATCTAAAGTCTATTTTTTTATTCCGTAGACTGAAATGACAGTTAATTGTATGAACATGAAATGTCATTTCATACTATTAACTGTCATTTCAGTCTACCGAATAAAAAAATAGACTTTAGGTTCATTCATGGTGATAAGCAATGCTTACCTAAATAATGTTAAAAATAACAATTACTTCATAAACCATTTATTAAAAATATACAAAACATTTTATAACCATAATTAAAACTAACCGAATAACATAACCGTCGAATTCTTCTACCTAGAGTATAATAATAATAAGAACTATGCTAAGTACAATATTGACCGTGATCCCTGCGTAAAAAGCTGTAAAGTATTTATTAATATTTGTTGAGTAATAAGTTTTCGAGAGTCAAACACCATTGCTATGATTAGAATACTCCTGGGTGTCGTCTTATGAATAACATTATACTTATATCATTTTAGCTTTACAAAGATAGGAAAAGGCAAGCCATACCAGGGCAAGACACTCGGTTCTAATTTTTAAAAGTGGCAAACACCACTGGAGACTTAGAGTTGTAGTTCTTGTTACATTTAGTGGCAGAATTAGATACTATAAATACATCTCAAAGTAGGTACCTAACTATTGAGATAGTAATAAAATCATTAACTTTTACCAAAAATCCAAGTTGTTGCTTTGCGCAATAATTATCAATATCATTTCAGATCTCGAATAAAATAATGATTTTAATTAGTAACAGTTTGTTCTAACTATTATTCAAATGCTTTACGAATAATCTTTGCATGTGAAATGTCTTGTACAGCTCACAAACAAAACAGTTCAGTTCATAGTTCATAAGTATATTATTTGCGGGTATGTCAGTTCATAAATTGTCTCATTTTGGCAATACATTATAAATCACATTAGATATCACAATTTAAATAATTTGATTGTAACAAGGCACTTAGTTTCATTCGGATGTCAAACAGGAAATCTTAAATACAATTTGTCATGGTATATGAAGTTTTAAAACGAACAGTACTAAATCGATTTGAGCAAGTTATACATAAGTTCGTGGCAGAGTGAGTCACAACTTCCTCAAACTACGAATTTATTATTATTTAACGTGACATCTTTGTCATGCGATATTTATCGTCAAAATATGTCGACTCTAGGCAAACGTCCTAATAATTTAAATTATTTAGTCGATTTTTGGGAGACTATTCCACTTCATAAAAAGTCAAATTTTAATTTCATTCATTTCAGTACACATTTCACGATCATTATCACATACGTTAAGATTGGTAACATGCCTTTTCACTCTTACTTCTATAATTTATTCCTTTCTTTAGTTTCATTCATTATCTCAATTTATAAATAACGACATTTTTAAACGATTCTTTAAAACCTCGTATGGGACGCTAAATGAACACAGCTGCTCATTGGAAGATGTTCATTATTGTTAAAATCAGTAACGAACGCTAATTTTACTATATATGACGTTCTCAAACAAGCGGTACCATTTCAACGGCCATCAACATATCTGTGAAGGTATAGGTAACTAGCTGCCAACACGCGATAGCATTTGCCTGAGAACGGCACACGAATGTATACATACAAGCTACCTCGAGTGATACGATAATCTATAGTACGTATATAAAGACACGGAGTAGCTTATCTGGTGGACTTGAGTTTCCAGCGCAGGAAGAGGAAAGCGGAGATGCGCAGCACGAGGAAGATGGCGCACAGCGCCGCCACGTCCAGCCAGATGTCCGCTTGTCCCATGTCCAGCTCCTCGAGCGTCGTGCGCGGGTTCTTGAAGTGGCAGTACGCCTGGGGAAACAATACTAGTTTCATTTGTTGCATATTTCGCCTCGCTATGGTTTTATGGCTTGATGAACTAACTAGACTAGACGGCTGTAATGTGATCACATGGAGAGGAGAGATAGAAGATTCCAACATATCTAAATGAACTTCTATTGACAACTTAAGGATTCCAATTCAAAAACAAAACTGCTGCTGGGTCTCAGGACCAGGGATGTTGCGAATATCCGCATCCGCAACCGCGGAACTTTCGCATTATTTTCAACATCCGCATTCGCATAAAATCGATGCGGAGTTTAATGCGGATGCGGATGTGGAACAGGTCGGTACAGGAACGTCTTAGCATCGGCGTAAGTGCTAGACTGCTAGGTAATTCAGGCCAAAAAACCTATTAGAAATGAGCAGTCAGGCGTGAGTGGGACTTAATGTACGGAACCCTTGGAAAGCGAGTCCGACTCGCACTTGGCCGGCTTTTGTAAATAAAAATTACTAAAATGTAATTATTCGACGTTTTTTATGTATCTATCTTGACATCCGCATCCGCATCCACGGATGTGAGCCTTTAAAAATCCGCATCCGCGGATGTCAAAAAATCGGCATCCGCAACATCCCTGCTCAGGACGATACTGTTCGTATAAGTAATTAGTAATTCATAATTCATAATTTATTGCATAATAATCATGTGGTACGAGTACAGGACAGATATTACATCAGGGTAAGTTCACACATGAACCCTGTCAGGGCACAGCAAATGTTTCTTAAAACTAAACTATAACTAGGAGGTGCAGTGCAGGCACATGTGTAGGTACATAATTTAAAATAAACGCATTTCTTGTACATAGTACTGACCTGAGTGCACTTTAACTTCTCCCTGTCGAAGGAGTATGTGGCGAGCGCCGTGCCCTCGAAGCCGTAGCGGATGTAGGACAGGTACGTGATCCAGCGCAGGTACACCGGGATGGCGTTGAACGACACGAAGAACCCGCTGAACAGCAGGAACGGCACCGACATCACCGGCGCCAGGAACACGCCGTTCTGAAATACAACAAGATATTTTAGCGATCTCTAGCGAGCTGCAGCTTACAGTCAAATATCTAGCACAGATCACTATACATGATGGGGGCTCACATATTGAGGCAGCTGTAGATGTTTAGGTAAAAAGATGCATGCGTTAATGTATTCAAACTGCCGGCGAGTAAGAAATGCAATGTCCTGCGAAGAAAAAATACTCGCTCATAGCTAGTCGCTTTTCGCTGATCGCCGCCAGTTGGACACCGTCGAGCAGGCGTATTATGGATAGCTTTAACAGCCACGTGACAAAATAACCGTCCCTTTTTAAAACTGCGGGATTAAGTGTCGGACACCGTTTTATCACGCCGTCACGTAGACAAGAACGACCACCATATCCGTCCTGGTTAGCTTTTGAATTCTAGGGGTGTTCTAATTTAAAACAATGTAAGCTGTATCTGAATGGCGCGGCTTGCGACGTAGTGTTACTTATACAAGTAAAAGAGTATCTATGTGGTCACAACTCTTCTTCGTCAATGCTTGATAATATACAGAGTATGATGTTGAAAGTAGGATGTCGTCTACATTCAATAATAAGGGCTGATTAAGACGGCGCGCGAACTCGCATGCGATTTTAGTTACATTGCGGACTGTTGGTTACGTCCAATTCAACCGACCGATCAAAACCCGCAATGTAATGAAACTCGCATGCGAGTTCTCGCATCGTCTAAATGAGCCCTAACGGAGAGTTTACCTGCACGTTCATGGCGGCGCCGACCACGAGTCCCACGCTCTGCGCCACGAAGGAGATGAGCAGGCACGACGTCAGGAACATGGAGAACCGGAACCACTCCAGCGGCTGTGACGTCAGCAGGTACACGATCACCACGTAGATCACGCAGAATATCGCCTGACACACATTAACAGGTTAGTATTAGTATTTTAGTATTTTATTAGTATTTTATTAGTAAGTATTTTATTTGTATTTTATTTTAAGTTAACTTATGCTCAACAACATAAGACTTTCCGGTCGGTGCTATCTATTGTCAAGTAGCAGTACTGATAGTTCCGCTACTCGATGCTAGATGTAGACTATGAAAATAATAATATACTCCGCCTGGTACTCTCTTCCGAGATTCGCGAATGACCTAACTGGCACTTGCCTACGTCATCATGCTGTTTACAGGTTCTCAAACTTTAAAATGTGGGAGAATTTTAACCAACAGTGAAATTTTTTTTAACGGCATTAATTTTAAGTTATTCATGTAGAAACATAGTAAAATAAAACAAATCTATACTGCACTTTTCACTCCTACTCTTACAGTTCCGAATAGAGCAGCCAACCATTTTCGTAACAAAACATTAATTACGAAGCTTACGACGTGAAAAGTTTGGAAAACACTGCGACTGCTGACACTGAGCGAGAAGGAAATAACAATTAACACCCGTTCGACAAGGACGGTCGGTCAGGGACAAAATGGCGGATTGTCAAATGTGACAGCGCTATCCTGTGTTGCCAGTAGTGTAAACAGAATTACCCGAACGTCTGAAATTTCTTTCGTGAATCGGAAGATATTGCTAACGAATAATTAAAAATGACGTGTTATTGTAAAATTTAAGATAAAATACATATAAATGAAAATTATTAAATTATAAAGAAATAAATTAACTTATTAACCATAGATATAATGTACCCATGTAACATGTTATGTTGAAATAAAGTGGCAATGTTATTGTGACGTAGGCAAGTGACACTCTGGGAAGAGAAGACCATGTTTTATTAGACCATGAACCCTACAGCCGAACTGGAACGTTCAGTGTTGTGAATAACGCTTATTTTTAGGCTTAAATACTCGAGCCCTCAAGACTCGTAAGTCTTGAAGACTCGACTATATTTGAGAATTGTATTTACATATACATATATTTTACGCGTATGGATATAAGAAATCGTCTTTGCCGCCTTTGAAGTGTTAAGCCTCGAGAGTCTGAAGGGTTCGAGTCTTTAAGCCTCAAAATGAGCGTTATTGACAACACTAGGAACGTTTCAACATTATTAGGAACGTTATAACTATTATTTTTAGCTACCTGTGTTTGAAATGTGTATGACTTGGTCAAAAACTTTTTTATTATGAGTTAAGATTTTTAGTATGCATCTAAATAAACCGACTATGAAGTCTCAAAGTTCTCACATTTTCCTTATAAAAATGGTAAAACCTTCAAATAAATTCTACATCTTAAAAGTTATATGATGCTAGTCTTAGATAAAACTAGTTAACTTTAATTACTTAATACATTACCTGGAATGGTATATCGGAGACAGTGATGGCCAGGTAATAGGAGCGCAGTGAGTACCAGCGATTAAAATGCTCTTTTACTAGCACGGGCATCTCCAGAGGGACTGCAAAAAAACAACATTCAACATTTAAAACCAATTATACGTATTTTGCGTCATTATACCTACAACCCAGGATCAATCCAACGATACATTAATTCGTCAGTAGGTATACAACGGTAGGCATTTTATCATAAACAAAAACCTCCCTGAATACTAGTACTCTTATATAAAATAACCTAACGTAGAGCTTCCAGTGGTCGACATAGCTCCAATAATCGACATTTTCAATCATAATGTCATAGCAATAAAGTTGACAGCAAGGTGTCAAATATTTGGTCTTGTGTTTACGCTAATATAGATAAACAAAAGAGAAGCCGCCATGCCCTTATTTACGCAAATCACTAGGTTAGTGATACAGCATGGCCGTTCGAGTTATCGACTTTTGGTAGCTCTAGCATAGAATAACTAATAGTACTACCGTACAGAAAATTCACCCCTTCACAAAAGTCAGGTTTAGGTATAAAATTACACCTATATCGCCGCCTGCAAGCAAAATTGAAACTTATAACCGCGCACGAACCGTGAATCTCCTTTGCGCGCCGCAGTTTTATGACCAAGCTGCGAGTGTCGGCACGGGGTTATCACTTGACAAGTTTTTATACCTATACCCACTGATTTATTGTTTTTAAGATAAATATGTAGGAATTACAAACGTTGATTATGTAAACATACATGTTTTATCCGAAAATAGCATGTCTGATTCTCGCGGAGTAAGTTTCGAAGCCATTGTGTATTTTCAATTTTGCGCGAGCGCCACGTAACACGACTATCGTGCACGCCGAGCGGCAGCCCACTGCTATACGCCTGTCTGATGGGCGCGCCGGCCAAATGTACCTAAACTGCGGAGTGACACCCCCCTGGCTCTAGTTACCACCCGTCACCCCTATTGGCTTGCCAAAAGAGTTCACTGAAAAATGTCAAGCGATCGGTGTTTGACAGCTTGTATGACACGTTATAGTACTCACAGCTGAGGATCGTGATGGTCATGGAAGTGTACATGAGGAACAGCATGTTGAAGAAGAGGAAGCCGAGGTTGGACAGCACCTTGGCGCCGTCGTTGCCGATGTCGTAGTACAGCGCGCCGATCAGCAGACCCACCAGCACGTGCGCGAAAAGCCGTAGGTACATCAGAGTCTGTCATATAAATTTTTATGGTTATCAATATGCAAAACGTTTGAATAACTTGAAATCGACTAGGTACAATAAAAAAAAATCTTCCTTTTACTCGTACAAAAGTTTACTCGGCCTCAGTAGCTTACACGCTACGGTGGGGCACAAATATATCCACTATCCACATACCTAAACTGCCTCGTATTCTGTTGTGTATGATCTAACAAATTCGTTAAATAGTTCTGAGCCACTAACCCAAGATTCAAGTTCAAAAGCATTTTTTTTCTATGTCACTGGCACATTGTGTATATCTCTATGTCTTAAACATCCGTGGCCGATTATTTATTCTTGATACTACAAGCTGAAGATCGGATTTCACTTTATCACAACCCAGGACAGCGTTAGTGCTAAATGGACGAAAGCCTAATGTCCCAAACTCTAATGTAGATAAGTCCAAGATAAACACTAAAATACCGTTGTACTCGTATGAAGTAGTTAGTTAAGATCAGTTAGAAATGGAACCTTGATGCAATACAAATAAGAGCTACAACTGACCCAATCCCGCCGACTGAAGAGCAAGGTGCGCTTGAGCACGACCCAGAACTGCGTGAGCTCGGAGGTGGCGTAGCGGCGCGGCGAGGCGTCGCCGCCCAGCAGCGCCGCCTCCGTGTTGTCCGGCTTCTCCAGCTCCATCTGCACCACCAGCGGCTCGCCTGCACATATATTACTTATTTATACATCACTACATAGTTTAAAACAAAGTCGCTTCCCGCTGTCTGTCCCTATGTACGCTTAGATCTTTAAGCATACATAGGGACTCTCCAAAAAGAGAAGAGAGTGATTCAAGAGGAATGTTTATGTATAATTTGTTAATCCGTTTGAAGCCGGAGCGGGTCGCTGGTTTATTATAATTAGAGAGCGGATTTGAAGTAGCGATCTCAATATTAATTTGAATATGACTGGTATAATTTATTATTTTTTCTACACACATTTATTTATTATCATCATAATTTTTGCCCAATATTTACAAAAGCTTCCAAAAAGGTTTTTACTTTTTTGTTCCGATAAGTTACATTATTTTTGTGTGTAGAAAAAATAATAAATTATACCAGTCATATCCATATTAATATTGAGATCGCTACTTCAAATCCGCTCTCTAATTATAATTCAACAAGTATATCTCGGATGGGAGAGCGCTATTCTATTTTGAAGGGCCAGCTACAACAGTGATCGTAATTACGTTCACTTAAAAGTACAGTATAATAGTACATTACTACAAAGGCCGGGAGATAGGTGATTAAGCCGGCAACGTTGTACAAAAATTATTGTCGGCGCGTCTCGGTTGAGCACACCCAACATAACGTTTCACAATCTATTAATGCATCATAGCTACAATATTTCCACGCATGTTTGAGAAAAACACTGCAATGATTAGTTACCTATAAGGTTTTTATCTTAATTTCAGGCACTACGCGATGATCTCCAGTTCATTCAAAGGCTTCCCGCAATGTTAACTAGTCATACTATATCCTCGAATAAAACTGCTATTATGATAGGTTTTTTTTGCTTGAAAGTAGCAAATTCATTATAATCTTACAACACAATAATTATGCAGTAAGTTGGCTTGATCAAATTAACTAAGCCCGTCCCTGATGTCATTACAAGGGCAGTTTACATACACGTTAAACTAAATGATTAAAATGGAATATTACTGTTACGCAATAGTAATATAAGAGCTGAAGATTAATCCGTAGTTCGAGTACGGAGTGAAACGAGGAAAAACAACCTTACAAACAGGAAGTAACTTCGTCGTTCAACCTTCGCCCTTAGATATCGCGGTGTCAATTATGCTTGTTTGTATTGAAATCAGTTCATTAATGTAATATAAATATCGTTAATTTGTGCCTATCTTCCACTAGATATCTTTAAAAATAAATATAGTATATCTGTACAATGACGATAATACATATAGTGGCGCAATTATGTAGTCAAGGAATTGGATTCGCGTAGCGTTTTAAATTCAAATTGGTGATGACATCAATAATTGTAAGGGTTATCTTTCGTCGCAACGCTAACATCAAGTTTGTGCCGCAGTTTGACATGTATATTTGCCGAGCCTTTCCGAGCTCAGTTCACCATTTAACATCTTTCTAATCTTTCTCTCTCGCCAAAATTGAACACAGCCGACTATGTCCAATTTGCTGTTACTACCAGCCACAACGACCAGACGGAAGTTATCGGTAGTTGCTACGGGTGATTAAAGAAATTAGCGGCTACCCCAAGTACCGTTTGCTTATAAAGTCAACATTTGATATCGTATCCGAAATAAGTCGGTCGACCTCAATTGTTATAAGACGGGATCCAAAAGTATAATAAACTACGATGAAATGATTATCATACATTACATTCTGAGTATTTTATTAGGGATATTTATATCCTATCTAGTATAAGGCCCCATGAGTTTCAGACACAGCTTGGAGTCGGGCCGGCATCGATTCGTCTATACGACTACAAATATCTGAACCACGCAAGGATTCCCAAACCTCATGGCAATGGTCCTCCAAGGCTTGTTTCGTGCCTTCTCGCCCATTTTCCCACTTATGTACTATGATACTCCATATATTCTCAATTGGATTTAAATCGGGTGATTTGCTGGGCCAAGGAATTTCAATTATGTCGGGATGCTGGCGAAACCAGTTTTTGGTGACCCTTACTTTATGTATTGGACAATTATCGTGAACGGTGTGTATATTTGGAACTTCTTCCTGCGGATAAACGTTTCGCACGGTAGGCACCATGATTTCATCCATTGTCTCTACATAATCTAAAGCATTGGCTCGCGAAGCTATCTGGGTGAGCTCTCCGACCCCTGCAGAAGATACCCACCCCCACATATTTACACTTATACGATCATCATATTCTTCTGCATACGACGGGATCCCGTCATATCTACATGAACTCAAACGTCCATCTCGTGATAAAAGAAAGGTTTTTTCATGTGTAAATATCACAGTGCTCCAGTCGAAATTTTGGTATCTGCGTGCAAAATCAGCTCTTGCAATTTTGTTTGCTTCAGTCAATGTTACTTTTCTCTCGCGTGGCCTGTGATGTATTCCAATACCGTGAAGATAATTTCGAACTGTGCGTAAACAAACGTCAAACCGATCCGCGAAATATCTGGTGGGCGTGAAAGGATGTTCTTCATAACGTTGGCGAATCTCATAAACTTGTTCAGCCGTGAGCCGCTGTGAGCGGTGGTTGAAACGGCGTCGGTCTTCTGTGTGGCCCTCTCGTCCGTATCGAGCGATCCATAGACGCACAGTTGTTCTGGATATATTTAATGATCGAGCTATATCGCGCATCCTGCGGCCCTGCTCATGCAATGTAATTATTTGGTTTCTTCGCGCTACATAGTTTACCCGCTGCATTTTTTTTTTTTGACAATTGACAACGACAAAAATGTATGTAAAACAAAACTTAAATAGTTTATTATTCAGAAGGTTAAGATAGTTCAACGTGAAATATAAACTGCGTCGATATTGAGTCGTTGGCCGATCTAACAATATTAGTTGCCTGGCAACCCCTTGGATTCGGCTACCGCATTAGGTGAACGCCCCACTAACTCTACCCTAAAGCAGCCCTGTTACTATAGCATAAAATAAATGTTTTTACGTGTTATTGATTATGAATATTATGACAGTGACCGTACTTACCATTTTAGCTATCGAACTACGAGGCAATCCGAATTTTAACCGGAAATATACTACCAAATACATACATGTCAAGGTTGTTGTATTTAAATTTTTATATGTATTTTTGCGCGATTAATAGTAGTAGCGACATAGAACTATAAAACGCGCGAACATTTTTATGTAAATTATATTGTGATAACGCAAATAATACATGTTCGTGATTTTATCTAATATACCTAAATATTAACCTAAGGTGAACAAGAAAGTAGGCCACGCTGATATATTTAAAGCAAAATAAAATCGTGATAATACAAAAAAAATGTATATCCACGCCCACGTGTACACAATTACGTACAATAACCAGCATATTCAAATCACTTTAGACGTGCCTATAATATTCCTGGCCATCCATTAATATTCACACAACATTAATTAATATGAGATTTAGCAACCTTGGTTGCTAATATAAATGCTAAATGGTAGGATCGGCAGGGTTTACAAACCTTTTCCCTTGGCGATCTCATTAGCCGCCAACTGCAATATTCCGTTGTGCAAGTTTCCAGCGCCGGTGCCGTTCGACCCGTTAGACTTGTCCTCTTTGAACTTCTCTTGCACTTGCGACAGGTCGTTCTTGTTCCACTCCGCGTTCAGAGAGTTCTGCATGTCTTCTTTGTTGTTCAGGTTGGGCAGTTTCGCCTCAGGGAAAGGTTGGCCGTTTCTGGAAATGTATAACAATTTTTAAATAAAGTGGATGGACTATTATAAATTTGTAAATGAGAAAAATTGTCCTTTCTTCTTTCATTCGAAAGGTTAGTTCAAATCCATATAATACAAGACTTTTGTTACATCTCAATTGCTTCACTAAGAGAGATTCATACGAATTTGAAATGGAAGCATGGAGAAAGTTATTTAAAAGCGTTGACAAAGACATCTAGATCTTGGTCTAGCATCATTAGCTTTCGCGGCTGACGCGAACTGCGAAAGCTGTAGACGCACAAATCTAGCCACGGGAGGCCTTTCTAAATACTTTTCTATTATATGACATCTATCTTTATTTTTACCTAATGTCGTGTTTTCCGTTGTCAATGGCGCGCACTAGTTTGCCGGTGTGGTCCCCATACTCGCCGCACGACACCTCGATGATGAAGGACGCGGGGTTGTGGTACGACGGGCACTGCAGGTCCAAACTGCCTAGCCATGACACTGCAATACCAATCCTAATTATATTTACTCTTTATTCATAAATATGTTCAAGGTTACATGCTAATTTAACTAAGACGATTTTTTAACTAATTATTTGAAAAACAATGAAAAAAAAACTCGTCACTTTCAAAACCTCCTTTGATCTTAGTATCAGTGCTTGCGTCCTTTATTTTTATCCGACTACGGCGAAGCAAAAGGAATGTTAGCTTTTAATTGTACTAACAAGACATTACATTATACATACCAGTTAAGGTTTGTGTGCATATAAAACTCAAGCAGACTTGAAACAATTATGAGGTAAATAAAAACCATTAGAATCCCTATCGATAAAAAAAGAACTTCAGTGGCAAAAATTTACGTACCTAATTTCCCCGTGCTGCCCTGGTACACGCATTGTCCATCGGCCAACGTGTACAGGTGATCAAACATCTCGAACAATCTAGCAGACGGCTGATGGATCGTGCATATTATAGTTCTTCCTCCACTCGCTAGCGTCTTCAGCAGAGATATGCACTGGAAACACGAGGAGCTGTCGAGGCCCGAGGTCGGTTCGTCGAAGAACATGATGGGCGGGTTGTTGACCAGCTCGAGGGCTATGGAGAGACGCTTCTTCTGTCCTCCGGAGAGATTCGATGTCATGGTCTTGTGGTGCTCCGCCAGACCGAGCGTCTCCAGGATCTCCTGGATCTGGAGTTAATAACACGACGATGAATATGCGTCCTTCACAGGTGGACAGAAGCCTCAACGAATGGCATAAGGATGAAGAGAAAGGCTAAATCGGTAGGTATGATTGTTCAAGTCCTCTTGACCCGTAGTTTCACAAACATCAAGTTTACAAATCAATGCAAATTGTTTCACCTTACCTATTTATTCAAAACCACTGGTAGCAAAGTACCCATCTCAGGTGGGGTGCTTTTAAACAAGTACCAGAGTTGAACCAGATTTATTTGTAATTAATATGTATGTGATATTTTCCTACCGCTAGTTTTAGTGACGGGAAGACATCGTAAAGAATTCTACCAAATGAGTCAATCTTAAAATGCGTCCGACGTTGTCAATATTCGCGGTGCGTACGCCTGTTTTATTATGCATGGTTGGCACGAAACCAGTTTCAACCACAAAATACTCAATTACTTTTGGCGTGGGCTAATACACGAATAACGAGGAAGTTACTTTAAAGTTTTATTGTTATAAGGATATGACAGACAACTGAAACGTACTTGATTTTTATAGGGAACATTTATAATGCAATTGCTAAAAAGGATTCTCATTGTGCTGCCTGTTTTAGACCGAATTAATTGGCCGTTGCTATTAACCAGGTACAATTTGCATAATTTATGTATATGATGGTCATCAGTACTCATATTCATAAACATCTGTGCTAATTAATGAATGTAGGTACAATAATAACATATAATAACGCCTGCCTCGATAACGTGTACTAAACATTGTTATGGCAGGTGTCCGACATCTTTGCAATAACCCAGTCTCATTGTCCACCCAAACTTCAATCCATAGACCGGTACGTACGCTTGCTTTCAGCTTTCCGCATGCGTACGCATCTTCATACTAACGAGCGATTTCTCATATATAAAATGCGGCTCGATGCTGACAGATGTGATTTCACCCATACTGTTCACTTTTTCTACAATAGTCTCAATGCCTGCTGAGACCGGTTCATGGGTGTCTATTGTTGCACCCGTGAACGGGTTCCAGCAGGCGTTCTACATGACATTAAAGCTCTCCAAAGGGCCTCTACGTGTTAGATATATATCCCCACGCAAGCCTATCAAAAGACCGGGATTTATAGGCCTGTGATTCCAAAAAAGGAGATACAAACATATAATAACAATTTCTAATAAACTATGTCAAGGATGGTTTCTAACTTACAACAAACAAACAGGACAAAACAAGAACAAATATTGACTCAACAAATATTTTCTGTTTCGTTACAATTAACGCTTCAACCCAGTCTTTGTTAGGTTCTACAAGCAGCATTATTAGATGGCTATCACAATGGCGCCGCATCCGGAAGCCACATCAATAATTAGTAGATAGTGTATCTACACTTTAGTGTAGGAATTTAGTTATCACTTTGTTTTTGTTAGCTGTAAGAGGTCGCAGATGGCAGTTTGAGCGCGGTGGCAACCACCATAAGCCTTCGCGATCGTCAGAGGTTGCCGTACAGCTAGTTGTCCTACGTGACGTAGCACGAGAGCTTGCGGAACATGCCGTTCACTGTTAACTATGTTTCTTCCCGGACTTCACAAAAGCCGGGGTAGGCACTTACCACTTCGCGTTTGTCAGCCTTAGAGGTGGCAGAGGGCAGCTTGAGCGCGGTGGCGACCGCCATAGCCTCCTCGACCGTCAGGTTGCCGTGCAGCTGGTTGTCTTGCATGATGTAGCACGAGAGCTTGCGGAAGCTCGACAGGTTCCGCTCCATGCCGTTCACTGTGATGCTGCCTTCCATTCCTGACGTCCTGGGGATACAAATAATACGTTGAGAACATGAATGATGAATGATGTGTGTTCTTTCATGTTTTATGTTTCTTTTTGTACAATAAAGTATTTTACTACTACTACTACTACTAGAACATACGATTATTATGACTATAATAGTGAAGGTTTTAATCTGTGGTTCAGTATCGTTAAAAGAACAGACTGGCATTAAAAGGATATTTTGAAATAAATAAACTAATTTTGCTAATTGTTCTGCTTGTGAAAATATGATATATGTTATATGTAGATTGTTACACTACGGCAGTTTTTTTTTTCAACTTTTTCTTTCTAAGGCTTCGAGGCAACCACAAGTTTATATCAAGAAATACTAGGGACTAAATTTTGAAATAGACATCTATTAGATATCTTTTATACATCACCAAGATACGATAACGGTATGTTTAAGATCTAACCTGTCAAATTTGACATTTGCGCGATTCTGGAGATACTCGAACGATTTCCACAAGATATGACTTAGATATCTAACTCTATCTAACGTAAAAGTGACATTGGTTGCCCGAATTGAGCTGCAAAAGAGAACTAGTTGAAATCTAAACTATAACTATATGGATCTAGTACTTGTCGTCTCTTGTGAATATCTTGAAGTTCGAATACGGCAGTAGTTCTTAATCATACAAACCTTTTTTTTTTTAACTTAATGAGTATAACTTAGAGAGGTAACTACTTTGTATTGACTATTGAGTTAGCAACAAAACCGACAAGCTAAGCTAAACTCGATCTAGGTAAGAATCGATCTATTTAATTGCTATCGATTGACGTTGATGCCTTAATGTCTGCCAAGGGCAAAGATTATTTCGATTATTTGTAGCGTTTTGTATCACTC